>NC_138823.1:157470362-158105778 GCF_965183815.1 Platalea leucorodia
CCAGATTGCTTGATTTCAGACAGCTGCTCCTTAGGAAAGTGGTTATTTTCTCGCAGGGGTGTAACTTTTATTCTCACATAAGTCAAATCCATTAATTAAGGTAGCCAAGTCTAAATTTGGGATGATGTCATAATAGTAGTGATTTCCTTTCAGGCTTACATACA
The DNA here is from genome assembly GCF_965183815.1 of Platalea leucorodia. Taxonomy (NCBI): domain Eukaryota; kingdom Metazoa; phylum Chordata; class Aves; order Pelecaniformes; family Threskiornithidae; genus Platalea; species Platalea leucorodia. The sequence continues at coordinate 157,470,527 of NC_138823.1, forward strand.
TATTTCTTTTTGATACACTTACCTACTAATTCTAAAACAGCTTAGAGTGTGCTCAGCCCTTATTTCTATTTCACTTCTTCATGCCTGTTTGATAAAGGTTTAATTTAATTTTTCGTTTTGCTTTCTTGAGTATGACATGACATAAAGCGAAACTATGAGAGCTTCTTTTACCTTGAGGAGCAAGGTTTCTTTGTTTCAGTGATGCCGAGGCCCCGGTGGGTGCCCACAGTCAAAGTGACGAACACCTTGTTCCACCTTATACGATGAAATCCGAGACATTTTTTACTATTTTCACCTCCATTAACAGAAACAGAATGTGTCTGTCCAAGTGATGACATATGCTGAAGGAAAAACATAGCGAATCCTGAATCGGTCATTTTAAAGTGAAGAAAGACCATAATATTTGTTTTAGCCATTTCACATCTATTCTTCCAGTGCTGAGAGATTCTGACTTTTACCACATTTTTTTCTGTTGAAGATAGACTGCTATTTTATTTTTAGATGTGCGATTTCCTACCAAAACCAATTGTGGGTTTACAATCTTCGCTGAGCTCCAACAACACAAAAAAACTCCTTTTGGGGAGACTTTTCAGGCAGCGCTTGTCTGAGGCTGCTGCCACCACAGTGGTCACCTGTGGTTCAAAGCACTATGAACTGACCACAAGAAATTTTACTCCCCAAGTCTAGCAGCATGGTTGTTAAACCAGACACTGTCCTGTCTTCGTAAGGGTTTGTGCTCTTTCTGCAGCCTTCAAGCGTAACTGTTTCGGTGTGCTAAAGAAGACACTGACATTCATGTCAGTCTCTGGATTGCAGCTTCTGAGTTTATGACAGATGGGAAACCAACAGAGGAGTTAAAATCCTGTGAATCCACACACAGCTTATAGCCAGTAGCCATCTGGCTGGGGATCTACATAATACCACGAGAGGATGACAAAAAAAAAACGACAAAAAAAAAGGCAGTTACATTTGCATTTCCATTTCTCTTCCCCTTCTTTGTACTTCCTGTTTTGAATATACTTAATAATCGCATTACAAATGGTTTTTCAACTATTTCATACAGGTTAAAACTACAGTATTTTCTTACTAGCGCTTTCCACACAGAAAAATAAATTCAGTATTAGGCAAGAAGTCCAACACATGACAACATATAACATTTGTCTATGCTAGGTAACAGCCGAACAGGCAGCATTTAACAAAAGCGTAAGCATTTGAGGGGAGAACAGAGAACGGCAAGCACCAAGAAACCCCATTCTGCAGCACTGCCAGTTACTCTATAAAAACAATTCAAGGCAGAAGTTGTAACACAGGGCCCCTAAAGTATAATTACTTGGGAAAAAAAATGTGGCCAACAAAAGTTACCTAACCTGTTCAGAGAAGAAAGCAGCTATTTACCCCCAAAATGTGCTGGGAAGGCTGAAAATCTGGTTTTCAAAGGAAAAAGCATAAGCTTCATCAAAACCCTCTTTTGCACAGCAGTGTCTCCTGCTAGCTAGAGCCAGGAAACAAGGAAACATGCAAACCTGCGTTAAAGACAAAAACCATTTTTCGCTTCAACCTGCTGAAATGTTCAGCTAGGCGTTTTCAACCCATAACTGCGTGTTTGTTGGGGTTTTAGTTTCCTGAAAAGAGCAGGTTTCTGATGTAAAGAAAGAGTAGAGCCACTAGAGCAAGAACTCTTTTCCCTGTGTGCTGTGTTGCAAAAACGAGAGCATATTAAGCAACTTGAGAACAGGAAATAACACTGACAAACAAACTGATATTCTTTCCATAGCATGGTCGCTCAGAGGAGGACATTTGAAACTTCATCTCCCCAAATCGAGAAATATTTATTCTACTTTTGGCAAAGCTGCTGAATGTTTGTGTACTCCTTCTAGTCCAACTGTTTTATGATCCTTTCAGTGAAGTAGTCACACTAGAGTAGAAATGAACATTGAGCTGAAAATTTTTTTAATAAAGCTCTCTCCTTCGAAAAATGTTGTTTTACTGGTACCAGGATGGTTTGTAGAAATGCACCAGTTCTAACTGACATGCATGTGGGAATGTATCTTAGATCCCCTCACTTCATCTGGAGTTTCGGGCACCACAGGTGAGCACTGTAGAAGCTCCAGCTATATAGCCAGTGTCCTATAGCAAGTCTGTTATTTTATTAATGTAACCTCCCACATGAGAGAGAGAATGGAAAAAATGGATTAAATGCAGACATCTATTTCTGAGCTAATTACTCTACGCTCCCTTCACACTTGACATGAGGTAGTCAGTGCAACAATTCACCTTGTTGTGGAGCAGACATCATAAACAGGTCAGATGAATTAAGCCCTAAAATTAACCATTTATCTCCATGGAAGATAAAGGGAGATTAGGAAAACTAGTTCATGTGGCTGGACTTAAATCACACACACTCCACTCAGGCTGTCTTTTTTAACCAATGCCTACACTTACCTAGTTTAAAGTCCTGCTTGAAACTGAATTTCTTACATCTCAGCTAAGGGCGTTAGCCATGATATTACTGATTTTTTTCTGCTACTTTGCCTTTTTTGGATGAAAAATTTCATCGATATGTTTTCCATTTCCATATGGACATCTTTGAATAACTGAAGATATCTTATTTACCCCATCTGTTTAAAGTGAAGAAATGCAGTTGTGTTTTTCACTGAGAAAGGCTTAAATAACTGCATTTTTTTCCTCAAAAATAAAAAAACAAACCGAGAAATTTAAATTAAAAACTTAGTAATATCACATTGCAATTCTAGTAAAATGGATGATTAATGGCAATGTCTGATATATATTCTAATTTTCAATGTGAATAACGTATATTTTGAATTAATTATTTCTTGACAGATTGAGTTTTTAATTAAGAAAAAATTGCAGTGCAAGACATTTTTTCATTTTTCTTTCAGGAAGCTTATTTTTCAGAAATGCGGCTATTTAGCCGGACAAAATGAAACTGCAAAAGCGTAGCTGTAGAATTTTCTTCAGTGTTTTACGACAATACCTTGATCAAGTAGAAATTGAGCTAGGAGATAAAATGAATATCCTTCCTTACTTCAGGAGGTTAACTTTTGCTGACTTTGACTCCTAGGTCACAAGGGATTCTGTTTATTTCAGATCAGTAGTACCATCATTTAAAATAAAACTACAAATTTTTCATCCCATTTTTTAACTTTGTGGCCGTATCACCACTGGAACAGTCATCTCACCCTCCTGACTTTCTCAGCATTCAGCTAATCATATTTATTTGGTTACTCTGAGACTGATTTCTATATGCACTGCATGCAACTACCTCCAAACAGTTTAAGAAGTGCAATAAAAAAAAGCTGCAACTATAAGTAGTGGAAGTTTTCAATACTGATGTCTCTGTCTTCAACGATTTAAAATAAATGCCTCCCTTTCTTCACAAGAGTTCCTTCAATTTGACCTTGACTTTTATGGAGTTCACAGAAAGTTATAAACTGGAATGTAAAATAAATAAGAAAAATGTTGAAACCAGAGGTACAACCTCCCTTCCCAGAGAAGGCGTATGTGGAACTACACCCTGTGGGCGAGGGAGCAGCCCACCGAGGAGTCACCCTGCTCACAGGCGGTGCCCCGGTCCCTTCAAGGACTCCTCTTCAGAGAGGGTGCTGGAAAAGCAGTTCAAAACTTTTAGGATTCATCTGACACTGTAATTCAAACCTTCAGCCTCGGCAGCCGTCTTTATCTCTTTCTGTGATTTATTAAGGGTTAACAGCATGTTCTTCTACCTGTTAAAACATGTTACTCTTTCCTAAGGAGCTAAATAAAAAGAAACAGTATCTAAATTCCTTCCTATACGTTTTACTTACAAAGGAGGAATTCGTGTATGATTCAACTCTGTATATACTCCTCACTGCATTTTAAATAAAATATTGTAACTTCAGCAGTTGCTATTTAGAGTAAATTTCAGAAATAAAAAATTAAAACAAAAATCAGATATAAAATACCATTCAATTCTTATCTCAAAAGAAATTGCCCGCTTCCATGCATTCAGTTCTTATCTTACTACTGCTTATAAATTCAGGGATTTTTTGCGTGAACTATAACAACCGATTTACAAAAGAAAGAGTTGAATTAAATCCCGAAGTGACATGTAAAAACCATTCCAGTTCACTTCTATCTGATGGTGGATCAGGCAATTTTGTGCCTTTGCAGCACCACCACATCACCAGGTTCTTCTGTTTCAGACCACGATGGTGTCATTCAACACAGCAGCACAGAAAAGCAGGGCAGCGTTCTGTGCAAGCGTTTGATACGGTATGACGAAACACAGAAGACTCTGTCCTATCCCTAACGATTGCTAGTAGCAATGCTTCAAAAAACTTAGACACTACAAATACCCACGATGAACCTTACTAATTGCAGAAGGCTTTGCAGGTGACAGAGAGGAACGAGGCCTTTCCAGATGCTCGCAGGTAATGCGCTTATGTCTTAAATCATGAGATTTGATTACCCTTCTCTAAGCATGCTTTGCTGCAACAGTTACTAGCTTTTATATCATCAAGCCCTTTTTGAAAATTGAACCACTATATTTAACTATATGACCTCCACGGTGAATTCTACAGGCTAAATGCACACTGTCTGAAAGGACTATTTATACCTTATAAAATTACAAGCTACTCTTAAATATCTGATTTCTTGATCTTATTTTATGAAGCTGGAAAAGAAGGAGAAAACAACACAACCTGATCATTCCTCCTCTTATTTCATATTACTGTATATCTCAAAACTAATTTTTTTTACTGTTTCATTTGCAAAACAAAGATAATATATCCCCATCCCACTCCCCGTCATCTCACAGACAAGACTCCTCTCTATACTATTTAGTAGTCCTACACTTTATAGGACTTTAAAAAATTTAAAATTTCAATTTTATAGGCTGAAACCATTAACACTTTATCTCTTCTCCAGTTTTTGGGCTCCCTCATGGTTGCCAACTGCAGCAAGACGACTTCCTGATACAACACTTTAATCCACACCCCTCCAGTAGGACCACAGAGGAATGAACAGGAGTTCCAGAGTTGGTTTTTTCCCCTTCAGCTGTTCTTTTTAAGAGTTATGGATTCTTCTTTACTCTTTGAAGACATCTATGTGAAATTACCCACACAACAGTAATCCTAACAAAACCAAGATTTATTAAAACAAAGAGAAAATGGAATTAAAACAAAATAAATTGTTTGCTTAACATAGCTGAATTTACAATTCTCATAAGTTAAATTAGGTAAGGCATAAACCAGATAAGCTTAACTTCAGATAAAAAAGAAAAAAATGAATCCTGTAGTTTATCCTTTGAAATTAAATATCCTTTCTGACCACACCAGTCAGCCTGTCAATGCCGCTTGCTGCTCGGAGACCAACAATTCCCTCTTTTGTCTCCCACAGATATGCTTAATAAACCCCGGTTCAGGTTTCCTAAACACTTTTCTGAAGACAAAAAAATGGGCTTTGGTAAACAGTTTCAGTCTCCATCTCTGAGGAGTTACACTACCGAGGAAACGAAAAACCTTAATTATGATTTATGACTGCCTTTTCAAGGTTTATGACCCAACTCAAATATTGCCTTTTGCTAACCATCTTGGCTGGCTCTGTCTAGGTTTTGGCTAGACCCATGGGCAAACCTCACCTAAAGCAGATCCTTTTCTCTTCCACTTGTCACAAGCGATGAATTATAGACAAGGGCTAAGGCTCGCTCTTACAATCAGCTACATCTCAAAACAAAGTCCAACGGACCTTTTAAAAAAATCAGTCTTGGCTGACGTCTCAAATGACAGACTGTTCTTTGTTTCTGCCTTTATGGGTTTTAGGACTCACATATACATAGTTTTTGCTTGAGTATGCTGTGTCATTTAGCGGACAGCATTTCCCTGAGATAAGAAGAGTATGACTCTTGGACAGCTATAATAAAAACCGATCTGTAATAGAAACTTTTGTCACTTTGGAAGTATAATGAAAATGGCAAGCTTGTTCCTTCTCATACACAACCGTGGATGCAAGCATGCTAGCAAAAATGGCTTAGATAAGCAGAACTTCTTTCTGTTAAGCAAATAACATAAAGACAAAGTGGAAACAGTCGCACTGAACAGCCTCCATGCTGGGACACAGATGTATCAGAAGAACGAGGAGAGCAGTGGTGAACAGATCACACCCGTACCCTGCGCTATTAACTCAGTGTAACTCTTCTCAACCTAGAGCATGGTCTAAGCCATTCTCAACCCTTTATTCTTCAGCCTCTCCAATAAATTTGAAATGAGAAAAAAAAACCAACCCAGACAAGAAACCCTGAAGGCATGAAAGTGATGGAGATATTATTACAGAGCTACTTAACAATATCCACATAGGCTTGTCTGATGAGATGCAGTCCAGCGCTAAGCCAGGACTACTGTAGGCAGGCAAGAAAAAGAAGCGATCATGACTCGAAAGCAGATTCCTATAGGAGAAGGTTAGCTTGTGACTCCCAGAGCTGGAACTGTGTCACATACCATTTTTTGATATAACAGGATGCTCGGAAGAAACCCTTCAGCAGCAGGAATTCAGGGTGCGGCTGCACTTAGGTTCCCTAAAGCCAAAAGCAAATGAACTGTGATCTGAGATCTGTTCAACAGAACATTATATTCATTTAATTATTTTTTTCATTATGAAATCATACATAGGACAGTCTTTCCAAGCTCCAGATCAAGTTAATTTCATTCATTACAGAGGCACATAGAGTTACTCAAACATTCCATTAAAATAACCTTACAGAACTGCATTTAAATTGTATCATCACTCTGACGAAATCCAAAGCAAAACATAAAACAAAGGTCAAACTGGAGAACACTATGGAGCAGGTTAATACTCATGAAAAATGAGCACAAGAAAACCAAAACTATTCCCCAGTGAAAAATGGTAGCAGAGGATGTGAGAAGGGATGTTATTCCTCTCTTTTATTGCTGCTCATCTAACAGAAGAAAAGCCGGAGAAAAGGAACTTCAACATTTGTACTGGGGAAAGAAACAGACAACTCTGCCTTACCACGTAACAAGGAAAGAAGGAGGGAGAAAAGAAGGTGTATAACCAAAACAGGACCTCACTGCTTGCACATCTCTCTCTCAAGCCCCAGGACACAAAAGCCCTGCTACAGGTGATTTTTTTTTTTCAGTTTGTTCAACAGTTTCTTACAAGGAAATCATTTTGTAATTGACTTAAGGCAAGGATTCCTTCTTAAAAACAAGCAGAAAAAATCTTAATGCTTTGGTAATCTCTCTCTTAATCCTCTCTATACGTATCACTGGAAAAGACTTCAAAAACTGATTAATCCAAAGATAATTATACTCAACTGTTCTCCAAAGAGGAATAAAAATGTATTGGAACTCAGCTAATACACAGCGTCTTCCTTAAAGAAATAAATTACTTAAATATTCTTTCAAAATGCTGTCAGATGCATATATTGGAATTATTCAGAAATATATTAATTTTAGATCCTGACCTTCTGGCTACCACTGCAGCAGAATACAATTAACATTATGCTGAGGCTCCCACAATGTATATTCAAAGAGGTTTTTTATGACTAATACACAAAATGATACAAGGGAACTCTTTGAAGTACTGCACAATAACAAAACATTGAAAAACAGTATCTACCATGTTTGCACACAAATATTCTGCATAAGCAATGATGAGCTAAGCACACCACCAGGATGGAGTTTCTTTACAGGTGGTGAATTTGGACAGATATTATTGTCCCTACATTACTAAACATGGCAGAATGGCAGAAGTCTGGTAACAAGGTAATGTTTCAGAATCAAGGTTTGTCTTCAGTGGGGACAGAGCATATTTTAAAGACTCATTAAAATGCTAGTGTCAGAAAGGTAGGTGGAGTTTTGACAGCTATCCACTACTTGAGGTGGATCCTAGTACAGTGGGAGTTGGGGCCACATTTCAGGGGTGTGTAGGTAGGTACCAATGCTGCTAAACATGCTGAGATTTTTTTTTTTAAAGAAGCCCAAGTCATTTTAATTTCATTAACTGAATTACCCTATTGCCAAATACCCAACACAAAGTGATTAACAACTGTGAACATGCACCTAGGTTCTGTACAAGCGTTTGTGGATCACTGTAGGATAACCAACAGATGTACAGCTCAAAACAAATATTTGTAAAGTCTCTGGCTTAGTATTTACAATCATTCACCTGAGTTAAAATAGGACCTTTTGATACTTGGGTTATAAAGGTGTGATTCACCAAGGCACTTGACTACAACGTGGTTTACCCAGAATTGGAAGAACCCTCAGCAGCACCCTCCATGGCAAGAAGATTTTCCCCACTGACACTGGACCTGCTCATGGACAGCCCAGGCTACGGAGTGCCTAGCTGCCCTGCTGGAGTGGTGCCACTTCCATGAATAATTAAATATTTATTCCAACATGATTCAAACCCTCAAATCCTAGATAGCTGCACACTCCCTAAGGTTAGAAACCCGGTGCTGTGTGCGTCACTTATCCACCAAATGCAAAAGCTTAAGATCATACTAGGAAAGAAAAACTAACTCTCCTGTATGTTACAGAAACTGCCAGAGAAAATATATTCATCGCTGTGATATTGTCCATTGGTTTGCACCTGGAATTTCATTTTTCCTCATCCCTAAGTAAGGAAGAATTAAAATTACAGTGTTTTTTAATTTTATTTTTACTGAGCAAAGAAAGCAAAACTCTTATAAAAACAATTATTCGTACAAAACATACGTGTTTCAATTTTCACAAAATAATCAAGAGAAGGGAAATTATGTACTACATTTTCTTAATCCATTATGCCTCCAGTGACTTTCAGGTCTGATGAAGACTGGCACCATGCATTTTTTTTAATTACTAACAAAAAGCTCTGGATTAGTTGAAGAGCTTATCAACTCTTCAATACTTCAAATACGTTGTTAAAGGCAAAAATGTAAATGGCTTTCATTCATAACATTTTAAACGCAAGAGGTGACAATTCTCATGATAGCACTGTAAGAAAGCAGTGAAGATAGCATACGGTGGTTTTGAATTACACCAGGACAGAAGCTGGCATGTCCAAACCAGTCTGAGAGGGATGGAGATGGTTGTGAGATGCCCACCACCACCACAGGAGCAGAAAGACAAACACAAAAAGTAAGGCTCTTATTCACACGTGCCTGGCAAAGGAGAGGCCTCACAAGGACAGGGCGTAAGATGGTGAGCGCGCCTTGGGCAGGTCCCCACGAGAGGGGGAGTGCAAGGAGACATGGCATGACTGTCCTTAAAAACCAGCATGATGACATGGATGGTAAAAGGAGCTGCACACAGGTAGAAACTGGCAGAAGTATCATTCTTTGGGATGACTCAGGCTAATTCCAAGAGAAAACGTTATCCTCCACCACTGGATCAGGCAGCTCATGTCCACAAGACAATTCCACTGCAAAATAGCACAGTTCAAACCATAAATGGATGTATTTGGCCAATACACTCGGTACTGGACGTGCCATAGGATACACAGCTAGCTCTAAGTTACTAAGCATTATCCAAAAATGAGAAAAATATTTAATTTCCAAAGCTCATAGATAACCCTTCAAGAAAAGATACAAAGACCGGATGACTGAGTAACTCCTTTTCTCTAGTGTAGTTCCTAGTACCCTAAAGAAGTGGGATTTTTTTGTTAGATCTTCTGAAGAACGTCAAAACCCTGCTCCCAATCTAAAGCAGGGGGAGTTGAGGCTTTTAAAGGTTAAAGGGCTTACCCAAGATCTGTAAATAGCAAAGACAAATCTCCAAGCTCCATCTCTCCTCCTGTTCTTCCCCTACTCTACCATGAATCAGATATAATCCTGAACCAGAGCTTTATCCCAGAGATTACAGAAATTATTTTAAAAGACTGCATATGGGAAAAATACATAAATCAAAAGTTCTGGCATGAATTCTAAATAATTTGATTTTAAGAAAAGCAGCGTTTCAGTTCAATTCTCCGCTCCAGTTATATTCTCTCTCCTAAAAATCAAGAAACTCATTTCAAAATAACCAAGATGAATAAACACTCTTTTCAGTAGAGCAGCAAATCAAGTAGATGGATATCTTAAAGATACATGTTTGAAGTTTCACATCTCATCACTGCCTACAGCCCTCAAGTCTCAATCCTGACAACAGCCAATAGCTTTTATGAATAAGCATCTTCTGGAAGAGATGCTGGACTACGTGGCTGGATAAACAGGCAGATAAGATGGTAGAGAAATACAAAACATCAAACATCCATTTACCACAGGTATCAGCCCAGGAGCTTGCAGTAATGTTTATGCAGATAAGAAAAAAAATCAAAAAGAAAGCTATGCAAGTAGTTTGGTTCTATTATTTATTATAAGATTTTGGCTTTGTAAATATAAATCAAATACAAATGTACAGCGCTGCCAAGGAAATAAATTATATTTGATATCTATACATTAATATATTCCAGTAAACCAGACTAAGGAACAAATTTAGTCATAATTCAGTCAAGAAGTACAGAACCATACTATTAAATTCCTATGGTATGTGAAGAACAAAACAAGTTTAAGCAATACAGTTCTTCAAATCATATCAAAAGCAAAATGACTGCAAACTCCTAAAGCAACGTTACTAATTTATCATTGTTACAGCTTAAGAATGTAGCCACAACACATAAATTGCTTCTCCCTTATGTAGTATCTTTGAATCGCTCAATCTGAAAAAAAAAATAAAATCCAAAGTGTATTACAAAGAGACGGCACTTTTATAGCAAAGGAGGTAGCAGACGGTGAAACAAGAAATAATATAATGGCATGAAGAATTATATGCATTTTGCATTGGACGTATCATTTATATGATAAACACACAAGTGTACAAAAAAATTGAGACACTCGATTTTTTCTCTTGAAGGAAAAAGATCTGTTTGGTATAGGGTAACTAGTTGGAAGATACATGGATTTTTTAGTAATTCTGAAAGGGACTGATGCAGACAGTAACAGCTAAAATGTAACTCACTACGAAATGCCTTCCTAACAATTTTGGGATGTTACAAGGTGCAGATCTACCTTAATCACAAATAGGGTAAAGACATTCAGAATCCTACACAACAAGCACATTATCACTACGAAAATCTGCAAACGAAATTCAGCTGTGCCTTTTCTGGATCTCATCCAGGAGGAGTAGTGGACTTTTATCTTTTTTTCTCTTGCAATTAAAACCAGACAGATTTCTCTTCTACTCAATTAGATATTTTTCTGCAAATCTTTATTTTCAAAAAACAACAAGGGAAACATCAGGGGCACTTAATTTCCTTCAGGTAATCCATCACATCATTGATACAATTTTTGTACCCTTAATTCTATGATGCCTCTAACATTCATGACCTGCTCGCTGCTGTTCTACTTAGCCATAGTATCTGAGTACTTCTCTGGTGACTTCAGTCACTGTAGTCATTTTCCCACACCAAGAGCCTCTTCAGTTGCCCGGTTGATTTGCTATAAATTTTCATGGATTATCGGCCACCTCCCTGACATCCTCCCCATTCCTTCTTACATCTTGTTCCCTGCAATCGTGGGAAAGGAACACGGGACATTTCATCTCCGCTCTGCCTCATTTTCTTGGTGGTCCTTACTTCCTCTTATTTCCCCATTTAGCAGCTTTTGATATACAGGGCGTAGAGATATAGGAAAGGATAAGAGAAGTCCTTCTTCACAAGAGAGCAGCAAATTAAGCTCCTTTGCCAGCATCTCAAAATGCCAAAAGATTTTCTAAAAAGCAGAATCAACCAATAAATTACAAATATTTTTTAAATCACCCCGAAACTGCTATGAAAGTTTAGTGCATATAGTGAACGTGAAAACGCTAATTATGAGGAATAAAAAATAAACTGACTTGTGTTTTTAATTGGCCACAGCTAACAGCTAGAAGAAAGCAAGCAACAGAAGTACATATTGGAAAGCACATTTGATTATTTTAAAATGTTAATACTTTTTACTGGGAGTGTTTTAGCTGCTGTTTCATGTAAGCTTCACGAGAAAATGTGAAAAATAATTATATTGTCTCCATTTATTCTTTTTTTAAAAATCATGCTATTTTTAATAATTTACAAGCTTAAAAAAAAGACATTTTCTTCTCAATATATTTCTTTTTATTGTTTTTCTTTAGAAAAAGAAGAGCTTGTGTAAAATCTGTGCAACTAGTTTTTAAGAAAGAATTAAAAAAGACTGCCTGACCTGATAAGCACTCTGGAAGAATCTACTAAAAGTCTGAGAAATAGAAAAGCTGAGCTGCAGGAAGATTGCACTGACTATTTTGGTACTAAGTCTCCTGTCTCATGTGCCACTCCTATCATCTGTTTTAACCAGAAATGACAATGCATGGCCAGTTGCTGACAGTCAGCTTCAACAGTATAGCACATAAATTTGTTTAAGAAGGTCTGTCCTGCAGGTCTGTCCATGTTCAATTCCTGGCAGTGCTACAGACTTGCTGTGACACCAGGAAAGTTTCTTAACCTCAGTTAAGAAAAGATATCATATCTATATTCTTTAGCAGTTCATAAATTGTCTTCATTTTTACAAAATGGAAGAATATCCAAACATATACATTCTGATTACAATACTCTCTAGTCATTCTTGAAAGATGGGTATTCAGATTCAATGAGTGAACACTGAAGAAGCCATTCCTGTTTAATTACACTCAAGAAAGAAATAAAGAGGGTATTTCCAAGTGTAGGGCTCATGTTCTATAGCACAAGCTGAAGTTTGAAACCTGACAATTTCTGTAAGAACAACATCATTCAGTTCTCTAAAAAGCTATGAGAGCGGTTCCAGATTTTATTGTAGTGAATGCTCCAGCTCGCTGATGACAACAGAACTTCTGATGTCATGGCAAAAAGTAAAGAATGGGCTATGAGCAAATGTAAATTGGAATATATTTCAGTCCTCCCAGAGAAGAGACATTCACTCTGAACGAAGGGATAGTAGTAGAGTACTGGTAAGAGAATTGCTAGCAAGATTTGATGTCTCTTCGTGAAGATTTTAAGCAAGATTTTTCTCTTGAGGAAGATGATGCTAGTTCTCATCACATTCTTTCACCAGTTATTAGCAGTTTCTCAATTTCAAAATAACATTCATTTAGTTCCCAAGTACAAAATTTGCTACCTTTAATGTAGTACTTTCTTTAAAACTAATCCAAAAATCATAGTAGCAAGCGGTTTTCACAATTTCTATGGCTTAAGCACAATTTCATTTCCTGCTACTACAGGGGTACCATCAACTTGAAGTTCCAGCCATTTTTATGAAGCCATTAAACAATTTAGTGTATTAAATCTGCTTGCCTTTTACTTTTGCACTTGCCTTCATTTTTATCAAAACGACTTTCTCTCCATCTGTTGCTCCCACAAAAATAACATGCACTATTTCTTACTTCTAATTTTCTATTCTTCTAGTGCTAAAAGTATTGGCATATTATCTTCATCTGCTTCTGGTCTTAGAAGCAGACCTGTCCTCAGAATAAAATGGAAGTGTTTGCCTTAGCAACTATTCCCCTCTAATTTATACTCCAAATGCCTCGTAATATAGCGAAGTGCTGATACTGCTATTTTACAGGGAGGAAATCATGCCATAGAGAAGTATATTCAAAATCTGTTACAAGCACGAAAGTGAGACAGCACAACTGGTAAATCATTTCAGAAACCTGATGAGTTATTCTCACCTGCTCCATACAGAGCTGCTGAAGCCAGTGGTGGCCAGCGCACGGCTCCTGAACCGCTCCTGGCTCAAAATATTTCAGGTGTGGTTCTCACGAGGCTGCCAGTCATGTACCTGGCAGCAGGGCCAAGCTGATGCAGTGGTGGCTGAATAAACTCAAATTATTGGATTTGGAAGCAACAAGTCAACAAGGGTTGCTGAAGCAAACGTCACCCTAGCACTCAATGCGGAGACAAGTTCCAGCCCACATTTTGGGAGCCCTCAGCTCTCCAAAGCGTACAGTAAACACTAAAAAGCAGCCATGACATGATATGACATGAGCCTAATATAGACATCATGACAGGTTCTTCCATCTAAAATGCTAATGACTAGAAAGTACAGCCTAGCTTCCAATCCGCATTTACTCAGACTGGCTGTATACAGTCATCCTCACACCAATATTGGTCTGTGGCTTAAGTGTCTTTTTACTCTCTTCCATAGTCACCTCCTTCTAGACACATTTATAGAGATCGTAAGAACCATAGGGGTTGAACAAAGACACATTTACTGAATTCCTTGAGTATGACATGAAGCTACTGAAATACATAGGATACTCATGGGGTAAAGATGGAGAAGGTAACATAGGTAACAGCACAGTTTCAGCCTCTGTTGGAACACTGGAGAAATATCAACATCTAATTCACAAAAAATCTAAATCTTACCTTATTAATATAAGCAGACTGTAAATAAGAGTAATAAAGATTAGATATTTTTACTGACCTTCATGTTTCAACCAGTTGCCTTCCTATCTAACATAGCTGTAAGGCCCACAAATATCGGTTCTTTCTCTAAATCAGGCTCTGACTAGAAGGACTGAGTATGCTATGAGGAATCTTGAGAATCTTTGACTTTGAAAACAACATGAAGTATCCCGGGTCTTCCCTGGGGAGCCTTTTTGTTGGGCCCAAGAAGGAATCCTAAGGAGAAATGTGTCCTAAGCTTGGGGGCTCTCAAGGTAGCTGTTGGCTCATCGAATCCTTGGAGGGAATGGTCTCTAGCTTTTGGGATCGGGAACAAACCTCAGCTGAGTAAGTTACAGGAATTAATTTAAGGGAGACAGACCACATGTCTGTTCTCCTGCCGGAAAAGTTTACTGTAATCCACTCTCAATGATGGGGTAGAGAAAAGCAAACAAGCTGGGCCAAGAGCTCCTGTAGTACCTACAGCACACACATCCAACATGGCCCAGCATCCCTCCTCTACAGTCAATTTTGAGAAAGCAAGGAGAGAAGAGCGACAAGTACTCCGTGGTGAGTTGCAGCTGGATAAGGTTACTAGTGTTTTTTCCGCAAGCCATCTTGGCTGAGGATCTTGTAGCCTTGAACGTTTTTATGCTCACAGCACTTTGTAAGATTTATTTTTCAATTTTTTCATTTTACAGTTTGGGAACCAATACACAAAAAGCTGTGTTTGGAAGGCCCAGCGGAGGTACCCAACTTCAGCATCACAATTACCAGGGTGTGCAATTTCAGAAGTCTGGCAAGTGGTTTTTAGCCTCTGCCCCCAGTGAAATAAAAATAATTATATCCAACAACTAACAGTATCCAGGCTATTCTGCTGTGAATAGTCCTGGGCATCTCCAGTTAGCTTACAGCTCAATGCATTATTTTGGTGACTTTATGCAAAACAGAAATAGTCCCCATCACAAATTTCTACTATAGACAAAAATAACATGCACACATTAAGCTGCTTTCGCTTGTCACCCCTGATGAACTTCATATGGCAACCAGACCAAAAGCCCCTGCTGAGCCCCCGAAGCTGAATGTGAAACGGAAATATCACAAAAAAACACTGCCAGCATCCCAGAACATGACTCACACTGCTTAAGTACCAAATCATTACATTTAGAAAATTCTGGATATTTTGTATGGATAGATTGAGCACTCTGAACCTACATTTGCTGAAGAAAGTAGACTGAGCGCCAGGGCTCCTAACTTGGTTCAGTATCCTCCTGTGCTGGTTAACTTCAGGCAAGTCACTGTGTACCTCTGTGTTACCATTTCCAAATGCAAAACTAATTACACTAATCCCCTCTGTGCAGCACTTAAACATCTACGGATGAAAAGAATTATCCTAAGAACTATTTATGTTATTAGAGCAAAGAACTGCAATACTATGTGGAAAGCCAGGGCCAAGTCTCTTCTGTCAGTCTATCCCTCTTGACAGGTATGAACTCCAAGCTCAGAAATTACTACAAAATGCTGTTTATAACTGATGGACCTTCCTGGGCAGAGTAAAATGGGGAACTGCTACGGGAAAAAGCAGTGAAACAACACAGGGAATGCTGTTAACTGTCCTAAGGGCCAGATTTTCAAAGATGTCTGAAGACAGACATGAGGTCCATACGTGGTGGGATTTTCAGAACTAACATTTATTCAAAATACCACTAAAATCAATGGCAGCTAAGTAGTGTAACCTTCACAGACAGTCCCTGCAACTTTAATCACTTTAATCCTTGAAAATCTGACCCCAAGTAAACAAACTAAAAAGACATTGTTTAATGTTACTTGTATGACTATCGTGGAAAACTTTTTCAGAGAGAAATGTGACTTTTAAATTGCAGTTTATCAATCCATAAATGCTAATGAAATCCCACACTGTCTGCCCTGTGATAATTTTTTCCTGTTAAAAGCTTATTCTTTTTTTTAACCTAATAAGTACATCACTAGTCTAACCACATTCATTGTTCAAAGTTTAAATTTATAGTTAAAATCAAAAGAGAGGTCACTTACCAGTAACCAGAATTCTGAGACATGAATTCTTCACGTATATTCAAACTAGTGAGCTACACATATGTCCTTTCACTTAAGACTGGTCTTGTATCTTTGCAATGAATAAGTGTATAAGGTACAGACTGATTGTGCCACTTTCAGTTTCCCCCCAACCACAGAAACAAAACTCAGGGAACTTCAAAAAATTCTGAGGGAGAGAAAAATAATTAACAAGAAAACATAAATGTGAACTACACACGTAAAACAAATTACTATTGGTAAATCACCTCTTTTTCTCTTTTTGAATGACAGCGCACAAGTATAGTTTATCACAGTGACTTAAACAGCTACACCTGGCCACTAAGTACCTGAGGTCCTGGAGTCTTTTGTACAAACCACTCTGGCACTTCTTTACCAATATATAGGTTTGAGTAATGTTACAGCACATGGTGAAGGTAGGGATGGAGCTCCAGATAGCATCATCTCCAATATCTCAACTATTTCTTAACAATGTTGTGTGCTCTGGAGGAGTACTCTGTAGTAACAGCAGGAAATTCATCTTAGCAGTCTGATAGCAAATTTTGACACAGTCTCCAACTGACGTCGACAGTCTGTGTGGCTGAACTGTTAAACCCTTCAGAAAACACACATGAATAGCCTGAAGCGTTTGAATGTGTGAATATAGAAGTAGACAACCCCCAGCATAAAAGTATAAAACCCAAATTCTGCTTTAGAGGCAGAACACCAGAAATAAAATTTGGAGATTAAATAAAACCTGTTGATTAAAAAATATAATTCTACCATGATTTGAGGCAGAAAATGAAGAAGGTCATTCATAAGAACATATGCACCTTCTGCAAAAGCCTCTGAGGAAGTGGCCTTGATGAAAGCAGAAGTAGTAAACACCAAGCCCAAGACCTTAATGAGGCTAAGTGAGAGTTCAAACTCTTTTAGCCTTAAGCAGATATTCCAGAACAGCTTTAATAAATGATACAGAAGGAAAAAAAAATGGTAAGAAGCCACATGGGTCTCATTCCCAGAATGCGCAGCATGTGGGTGCTGGGTGGCTTTCCTCATTGAAGTATCCCTGCCTCTTTCAATAAAAAAGCCCACAGATGACAAAAAAAGAGCCAACTAGACAGACAGCGCTAAACGGGTAAGATCCCTGTCTGCCCCACAGAAAGGTGGGTTTTCAACCCTTTCGCTTACACACGATAGGCTGGCTGCTATCACAAGGGGGCGGGATGGCATTTTCAGTGGGCTTGATCCAGGAGAAATAGGTAAAATTATTTAAGCTGGGTTATGCAGGAGCTAAAGGAGGTCAGAATAAGTGATCAGTGCAGTTCTGCTAGATAAGAGCTTAAAGGTTTGGTACTACTGTGTATCTGTGACCTAAAGTGAAAAATATTTTTGTTTAAATTCTTTCCAAAAACAAAGCCAAGACAGATAGCCCAAAAAACGTTAAACAGACAAAAAAAAAAATAGGAAGAACCACAACTTTCAAAAGCACATGCATTGTCCTAAATCTCTCCTTTGCGTAAGTACATAGTACATTATGTACTACTTTTATTAGCAAATGAAGTCATGTAAAAACAACTACTAACAATAAGAAACATCAATGTTAATATGCAAATTCTAAGATACTTTCAAAACCATTTTTTCCATTTCTAGAAAAATAAAACAAAAAAACCCCAAACTCTTGTTTTGTGAACAATCTATTTGAGATTAGTATGATTTCACTCACAAGTACTATTCGAAAACATTTTTCTTGAAAGCATTTTCAAAATGGAAACTGTTTAAAACTTTTTTCCATGTACTTCTGGCATCTCTGTCAAATGGGGTACATCTGGGCTGTGGATGAAGCATCTCTAAGCAGACTTAAGTATTTTTGGAAGAACACTGGGACAGTTCTTGTAAATATTAGACTGCTATGGTTATGTAATATTGCCTAATATTGGATTATTTTGAACTCCTCTGGAAATCCATTCCATGTTAATACTGATTATTAGTATCAATCAGTTTTAAGAGTAAGCTTGCAGCTTTAAAGTTCATATTTCTACAGAACAGCTCTCCACAACAGGATGTGGCTTGGGTTCTTCTTTTCACCATCATGGTTTAACCCCAGTTGGCAACTAAGTCACCCTCCCCACTGCCAGTGGGATAGAGGAGAGAATTGGGGGAAAAAAAGTAAAACCCATGGGTTGAGATAAAGACAGTTTAATAGGAGAGCAGAGGAAGAGAAAATAATAATAATAATAATAATAATAATAATAATAATAATAATAATAATAATAATAATAATAATAATATACAAAGCAAGTGATGCACAATGCAATTGCTCACCACCCACTGACCGATGCCCAGCCCGTCCCTGAGCAGCAGTCACTGCCCCCGGCCAGCTCCCCCCCAGTTTCTAAACTGGCCATGACGCCATACGGTATGGCATAGCCCTTTGGCCAGTCTGGGTCAGCTGCCCTGGCTGTGCCCCCTCCCAGCTTCTTGTGCACCTGGCAGAGCAGGGGAAGCTGGAAAGTCCTTGACTGGTATAAACACTACGTAGCAACAACTAAAACATCAGTGTGTTATCAACATTATTCTCATGCTAAATCCAAACCACAGCACTATACCAGCTACTAGGAAGAAAATTAACTCTATCCCAGCCGAAACCAGGACATTCACCTACCTGTAGCTCTACAGTAACACACAGCAAGTTCTTCCTACTGTAATTTAAGCAGGATCCTAAGAGACTGAGTGGCAAACGATAAAATGTGCCTTTGAATGTAGAAGAGGAACATTTCTGTGCCAGCAGATGGTTGTCACATGCAGACCTGTGATTGCCTAAGTCCTATTGCCAGGTATACACACCACCACATAAATTGACTCCCCCCTCCCTTGTTGATACACATGTAAAATCCATGCCCAATAACCTTGTAAAAATATAGAGAGAGTTCTAGCTACAATACAAACAGGTATTACTTCTCCTACCAGTGAATTATATCCATTTCTGCTGCACAATATATCATATGTTTAACACTGCACACTACTCAGCAACTTAACCCATGGTGTACCAGCTTTTGCAGGAGTGTCTTTTACAAAGCATTCTTGAACTACACCTCAGCCTGTGTTTCTTTTCTCATCCCTCCTACATCTATCTAGTTTTCTCACCTCTCTCCTTTGTCTCCGTCACCCCTTTGCTGTCTTCTTTTACACTTGCACTTCATGGGCTGCGCTTTCTCTTCTATTTCATAATTTCTGCAAATCTACCTCTTCTATGAATGCTACTACTGAATGTGCCACTTTGTATTTTTTCTGTACTGCATCACACCACACTATATTTATATTCACGGACAAATTTATTCACGGACAAATACTAAATGTAATTTGGAGCAGGGATTTTTGTAACTTTTTTATCCTGTGCTGTTATTTTGTAAACTGCCAAGTACATATGCATTACTATGTAAATAAACAACAGTAACACAAACCAGATGAAACTTCACAGAAATGTAGGTAGTCAGAATGTAATTACCCAAACTGGAGCTTGGCCAGGAGGAGAGGGCAAGCATCCTTACTCTTGTGGAAAGTGGCAACGGATCATACAAATGGCTCAGATGAGTCAAAATCATCACTACATAAATATATACTTTAAATGAAATTTCCAAACACAGTACACCATCATCTATCACTTTTTAATTATCTAGCATACCTGTCAAGGGTGCTAGAGCCTCATTAGCAAACACCTTCTCAGGGCTACCTCCCATTGCAGCTTGCTGTAGCCTCAGACGCGGGAAGTGAAGGTCGTCATTTAAATTCAAGACAAAGCGATTGTAAAGCAGCACATTCTGTCCGAGATGTGGGGCTCCTGCGACAACAGCTAACCGGCAGCTCTCCACCGAGTTTGGCAGTTCAGTTAATTTCATTAATTCACTGGAACTTGGAAGAAATGCTTAAAACCAGGGCTGTCATTTCAAACTGTCAAGAGCTCTTTTGGTTTTTAAGTTTAGTAATGTAGACGTGAAAAGGTTTGATACCCATTGTAATACTGTACTTCAGTTATTTGTTTGATAATCATCTGGCCACCAGACCCACCAGAATGGACTGAACTCAATGGATGCTTGTTAACTCTCCCGCACAGGAGGGCTTCAGCCTGCCTCACCTGTAGCTAAACACCCTTTCCCTCAACGACTCCTAGACTGTAATTCAGCCATCCAAAACCTTTTTCAAGAGGCACCTTCAGTTCCTGAAAAAAGCTGCAAGTATGTTGCATTAACACTGACTTTTTGCTTTTATTATCACACAATTCTCATTTTCCATTGCCATGCAGCTGGGTTTCAGCACCATTTTTTTTAACCTCGCTGAGTTGCCTTCCATGACTGAACTCCCTTGTTACTGATAAAGAAATACACAGCGTGGACACCGCACATTCATCGGAGTTTGCAGCCTATTCCATGCTCTCCCAAAAGAAAGAGAGCAAAAGCAGCAGATCCCTGTTTAACCTGCCTTGCTGCACTGAGGTCTTACTCAGCAACGAGATGGCATTCACAAAACCTTTAGTCAAATCCCTCCTCTGCAGTCAGACTCCTCATGTATATACATCACGGCACGTTACTTAAAGAAAGGAATCACATCCCAGAGCGCCCAGATGAAAGTGTAACAAGAACTTCTATCAAAATTGTCATAGACTAATGTAATAAAGCAGAGGAGCTACTAAAACAGCCTGAGAGTGAAACCATTGAATAACTTGCTTATTAAGAAAACACTGCAAATAAGATGAACGACTGACCACTTCCTCTGTTTAGAGTCTCTCTGACGAAGGTACAGTAACACTGAGAGATACTTAACATCATCATAACTGCTCATTTGACAAAGCCTTCGGTGTACATCAGGAAAGCACAAGAAATAAGCCAAGGGATCCAGATGCAGACAGATGGAATTAGCATCTCTGGATTTTAAGTTTTCATTTAACAAGAGGGAAATACAGTTCCCAACTTCATATGAAACATGACTTTTTTGTTCCACCTGCATTCAGACAGACTAAAACAATACCTCAGAAGAGCATGAACTTTCCTTTTCATCTCTGTAGGGAAATAACTGAAAAGCGCACGGGTGACCCTTTAAAAACCATTGCTGCCAAGTGCATCACTGCCAAAGAATTTACCGTCTCTTTTTATACAAGATACTTGCCTATCGCATACCAAGAAGAGGTTTATTTCATTGTGAGTAGTTCCCTCTCAGAAAATACTGGCCACTCAAGAGCATCACAACAATCTTTTCCTCCACTTTTCACTGCCACGCATTAGCTGTTGCCACATTTATTTCCCTTTTTATATATCTAGATCACTGGGCTTCTACTATTGAAGTGCTTACAGTCCAGGAAATTAGTTTCCTACTGCTGCTGAATACCTAAAATACAGACTTTTCCCATTTTTTACATGATTATACTTAAAATTAAAGAATAAGCCATTTTTAGAGTATTTTTTAATTTCAGAAAGTTATTTGGGGTTACAATTTTAAAATGTGGCTTTCATTTTCATGCTCACAAACTACGTCTGTTATGAAAATATTTAATAGCAAGCTGCTGCCTAATTAGATGACTTAATGTTGCAAAACTCTCTATTTAAAAGCAAAAGAACTGCCAAAGATCAAAATCAGATTTTTTTCCTTTGTTTGCTACGATGTGCATTTTTTTCTATTTATATTATGTACAGAAAAAAAAAAAGAGTTGAATGATAAGATCATGAATTCACATTGTGTTTTCCTTTATACTGTTTATAAGTTAACTGGGATGTTTATACCTTGATTGCTTTTTTCTTCTTTTTTTTTTTTTTTGCAAAAGTGCCATTTAGAAACCAATAACCCAAAGTATATTCCTGAACTCTTTAATAGTGTCCGATAGGTAGACGACCTAACTGCAGTGTGATTAAATAATCTAACTGCTAGATCAATGAATGCAGCATGAATTAAAATGGCTGCAAGCTTCTCCAAGCATAAGATTAGAGATCCAAAAAAAGGTTTCTCTTACCTTCTATTTTACATTTCCAAGAAAATGTAACCATTTATTAAAAAAAAAAAAAATCCGTGTTTTTCTGACAGAAATAATACAGTAGTATTCTCATATATAGTGACTAAACCATATATTTTTATTGTCAAAGATCAGACTACATTTTGCCATTCTCATACTGAATAACCTCATTCAAGGAAAAAGCAGTCTCTGCTCAAGAAACATAATGGTGCTAGGATCTGGTCCAAAGTGAACTGTTATCTCACGCGTGAAGATAATGAATGTTAATTTAAAATAATGTTCTTTCAACTCCAGGTTTTTTTTCATATAATCAATCAGGCCTGAAAATGCGTGCATGCGCTCTCGCTCTCGCACGCTCTCTTTCTCTGTCACTCATACATAAACACTTCATTATATATTCTCATTCCCAGATATTCAGGAGAAAATTTTCTGCAGGTGTAAACTAGTATTTCTCCACTAAAGTCAACAATGCTGCACCAAATTATGTCAGCAAAGACACTGGTCCCCTCTCACGCATACTGTGACATGTGTACCTCGACTTTCGCTTGATGTGCATTTCACGCCAAACTCTCCCTTTCTTCCTTTCATATGTGCATTTCCCAGCTCTTATTTGCACTCAACAGACAACCACTATGGCCTTTCATTAACTCACCCCTCAAGGTCTCTTATCTCCATCAAATACTGCGCGGACAGGCAGGTATACATGGCTCTTTTCTGTAACCGAGGCAGGAGCTCTCAAGTAAATACCAGAAGAGAAAGAGCACTGCAGTGGGAGGCTGCAAGGCATTTGGAGAGGACAGAAGACCAGGCTTGACCCAAAAAAAAGGAGCAGATTTTAACATTATTCAGTTATTACAGTAAAGAGAATTTACAACATTCCAAAATGGAGTTTTGGAATAAACATAAATTTTTATGCATAAAAGCAGGAACCAAGATGTAAATTACTATTGTCTGGAAACTACTGTGGGGAAAGAAGTATTCTATAGCTTTCTATATCAGAAAATTGGGTGATTTTTGGCATCTGTCTGGGAGACAGTTGAGACTGGCAATGGCTGGAGACAAGACTCTGGATTACACGACGTGCTAGTTTGATCAAGAAAGGCAGTTCTCACGTAAGAAGAGCCAAGCGGAAATTTGGATACCATTCCTTCCCACTGGCCCAGGGAACACTGTAACTGCTTAGCCACTAACTTGGCAGAGCAAACACCGTTCTGCTTCTAGGCTCCTTGGTGCACCTGTACTCAAAGCATCTGTGCCATCAATTACCTTCAGCTGATATTTATCAAGTTTCCTGTGCCACTATAAGGGTGTATTGCGTTTGCATGCCAAGGTTTTGGTAGTGGGGGGCTACAGGGGTGGCTTCTGTGAGAAGATGCTAGAAGCTTCCCCTATGTCCAACAGAGCCAACGCCAGCCGGCTCCAAGATGGGCCAGCTCCTGGTCAAGGCCGAGCCCATCAGCGATGGTGGTAGCCCCTCTGGGATAACATATTTGAGAAGGGGGAAAAAAAAAAAAATAAAACCCGCACAATTGCAGCTGGAGAGAAGCGTGAGAATATGTGAGAGGAACAACTGTGCAGACACCAAGGTCAGTGAAGAAGGAGGGGGAGGAGGTGCTCCAGGCGCCGGAGCAGAGATTCCCCTGCAGCCCCTGGTCAAGACCATGGTGAGGCAGGCTGCCCCTCTGCAGCCCATGGAGGTCCATGCTGGAGCAGAGATCCACCTGCAGCCTGTGGAGGACCCCACACCAGAGCAGGGGGATGCCCAAAAGGAGGCTGTGACCCCGTGGGATGCCTGTGCTGGATGGAGCAGGCTCCTGGCAGGACCTGTGGGCCCGTGGAGAGAGGAGCCCAGGCTGGAGCAGGTTTGCTGGGAGGACTTGTGACCCTGCGGGGGACCCACGCTGGAGCAGCCTGTTCCTGAAGGACTGCACCCCATGGAAGGGGCCCACGCTGGAGCTGTTCATGAGGAACCCCACCCCTGGGAAGGGCTCACGCTGGAGCAGTGCGTGGAGGACTGTCTGCTGTGGGAGGGACCCCACGCTGGAGCAGGGGAAGAGTGTGGAGTCCTTCCCTGAAGAGGAAGAAGCAGCAGAGACAACGTGTGATGAAGTGACCCCAACCCCCATTCGCTGTCCCCCTGCGCCACCTGGGGGGAGGAGGCAGAGAAATTGGGAGTGAAGTTGGACCCAGGAAGAAGGTGGGGAAAAGGTGTTTTAAGATCTAGTTTTTATTTTCTCATTACCCTACTGTGATTTGATTGGCAATAAATTAAACTAATTTCCTCAAGTTGAGTCTGTTTTAGCCCGTGATGGTAATTGGTGAATGATCTCTCCCTGTCCTTATTTCAATCCATGAGCCTTTCATTGTATTTTCTCTCTCCTGTCCAGCTGAGGAAGGGAGCGATAAAGCAGCTTTGGTGGGCACCTGGCATCCAGCCAGGGTCAACCCACCACAAAGAGACAAAAATCATTCCATTATATTGAAAGCTACACGTCTTCAGAAGTTAGTGCTACAAGTGAGGCTTATACTTGGATGATTTGTAAATGGGTTATTTTTATAAAACTTTTTAAAACTATTGAGAAAAAGAATGTCAGCATGGATTAGAAAAACCTAATAAAACTGGCACCTGAAGGCACTTCACTGATAATCCATATTTCCTAAAAGGTACAAGTTGAATAACAAGAGGAGATCTCACATTTGGAATCAGAGAGAAGTGAGGAGTATGCTTCCAATTAGGAGGTTTTATAAAGAAGCCTTCTGGGAGCCAGCAGTGTGGAAAGTGCGCAGGAAAAGGAAGAATCTTTCTTACAACAAATATTTCCTGTCAGTCTATTTACTCCAGGTCAGCGTAAGAAGAAGAAGGAGACGACAAAGCTAAAAAACTGAAAGATGCAATTACAGATTGAAAGCGTCCATGTTTCTTGCTTTCCAACACTGTCAGTCTGAAATGCTTCCAGGTATGCATCAGCACTCTCCTTCAAAAAGATATGTCAGTGAAATAAAGCAATCTTTTTTTTTAACAAGGAAACAAACAAACAAAGTTTTAATACTTAGGGCAGCTTTTAAACAACATGACATTACATTCTAGTCAGACTGGTAAGAGCTCAGACACTGTGAGTTACCAATGAGCAAAGCGTACATCCCTGCTCACTGTTCCCCACATTTTACCAAGATCAAGAAAAGTTTTCAGAAAGCTATTTTGATTGGTGAAAATAATTTAAAATTCTCCTTTTTTATTGAGAAAATGTTTGTGTCAATGCCAAATTATTCAGTGTGCCATATTATCTTCAAATGTCAGCTTGCACGTGACGACCGACACCGAAACATCCAGCTTCTTGAGAAAAAGCTCATGCAGTCAGTTCTTAGGAACATCGTGAAGTCTCAACTGTGCTTATATGAAGCTAAAAATGGTGCCAGTCTGGTTCCTGTGAAAACAACTAATAACAATTCCGTGCTTTTAATTAACATAGAAAGCAAAAAAGTTTTCTGAGATTTCTGAACTGCCTAACAAAGAAAGAACAGAAGCACAAGGTGAGGAGAACATTACTCTTTCTGAACTCCTCATTGCACGGAGCAAAAAGGATTGTCTAGATTTTGCAGGTAACAGCTAATGAACAGGATGAGTCAAGATAATTTTCAGAATTTGCAGGTTTTTAATTTATGTTCTGTGATAGAAAAAAATAAAATCATGTGATTATTAAACTTGCTTTCACATGCATGACTTCCATAATTTTGAAACTAGGTTAAAATTCTCAGTTTCCTGTCGTATCTGTTTCCTGTCTTTCCTCACGTAAAAATAAACCTTTCTTCTCATAATGGTATCAGCTTTTCCACTAAGAATCCTTATATTTCTTCTTCTACCAGTTTATTTATAATTATGTCTTTCTATAGCATACAGGCTTTAAAATATACAGAAAATGTTAAAAGTCACTAATAGAAAAATGTTAGCCATGTTTCCTCTGTGTTTTTCATAGCTACTGTAAATTCCTTCAAAGACTAATGCACATGCAGGAAAAGTGCCTTAACTTCAATGGGAACAATCATCAATGTAGAATTTAGTGTGTGGAAAAGTCTTTTTAAAATAACAATAGTCATACTGTTGATATTCAAAAGGCACGAAAAATACCTACGTAACATTGCATACTCCAGTAGAAGAATAAAAAATATAACATTACATAAAATTATATAGGCAAAACAAATTGTAACTGTGTTCTGCCTTGAATACTGGAGTTGTACATGAAGTTTTCATTTTAAAAAATATTTTATGAAAATAAACTTGATTCATCAGTATGCTCCAAGGCCTATGCATTTTTATGCCTCTGGGAAACAAGTGCTTATATGATCAAGGTCTCTATCATTATATTAATATTAATCTATTGGTAACAATGAATTTTCTGCAGTGAACATCACCAATTTTCATCAGTGAACAATCAGTGGCCTGTGATTACATTTTATGAAATAGCAATTCTTTTGTTTTGATTTTGCACAATTTTGACCCTGAATCTTAAGCAATCGGATGGGGAGAGGGGATTATGCATAAACACCGAGTTAAGCTTGTCCCCAGAGTCAATGATGGTTCAGAAGATACTGATCTCAAACTCAACAAACAACCAAAAGGAAAACTGGAGAAACAAAAACCCCACCATTTTGAGGTAAAATTTCCACTTTAATTTGCGCATGTCAGTGCACGCACTGCACTGTTACACAGCAAGGCGCAGACTATCTCCTCTTCAGAAGTTTCATTTTACTGGCAGTGACACCAAGAAAATAGTAATAAGGCACAGTCACTGCAGACTTGGCTGTTACTTGGTTTCTGACTTGCAAAACATCTGTAATTGTAAACAGGTATCTGTAGTGTGAGATCCTCTCTTACTGAATGCATAAATGCTGTGTGAGACTTAATAGAAAATGATGATAGTGTGCTAAGAAAGATAAAGCTCTCTTGTCTCCCAGATCTCGTCAAAGATTTGTTGAGCAATAAACATATCTCACATCCTTTTAATTTATTTTTCACTGTATATTATTTCTAGATACTTTGGGATTCTGCTAATCATTTTCTCTCAACCCCATTTTGTTTCACTTCATTGCTTTTCCAAAAGGTTCCAATAAAACCTAACACTGGAAGATAAGAATTGCTCTGCTAAAATTAGTGAACTAAGTACCATATCCCATGAGTCACTGCATGCGACTCCCATCCACCTATCTTGAAAAGACCAGATAATAATGCCGTGCTGTAAGTGCACGAGATCAAAGTACAAGTACCCACTTTCCAAAACGCTGCTTTTGAGTACTACACCTACCAGCAGGCTCCTACCGCCTGTAACCAAAACATTAGTTAAGTTAGCTGCATTAAAATCATATGTTTGAATACAAGGCAAGTTGGTTTCATGTTTATTTTTAACATACTAACAAAGAAAAAGGAAATGAAGCATAGGAGAAATGAGAGGTAAACAGCAATATGTTTAACTCTTCTTTTTTTTAAATTACTGGATCTCAAATCAATAGTATCCTATTACGGACAAAAAAGAATTAACACAGTGAGACCAGTTCTTTGCATGCAAAACAATGCAATTTCCACAAAAAGGGTGAATGGGATGTTACTGGTATTTTTGTAGGTATGCTTGACTTCATTTTTTAACCAGTAAGTGGATTTTAGCACTTCAGATTTCACTGTCTCTGGTGCTAAAATTATTTGTTAAGAATTAGTTTTATATCATACTACTATTGAGAGTTGTATAAAGAGTCGTAATCATTAATTCACAATGTTTTATTCTGCAATTATTTAATCCTGGAATTTCACACTGAATATAGTGTAAAGGTATATGCAAAGATATTCTGACTGTTGGTACACCAGCAACAATGTCTTACTTAGATTTTTTAAATATTTTTGTAATTTTGAAATTACAAATATTATGGTCCTGCCATTTTAACCAATAACGTACTTCAAACTCAAATTACATGTCTCTGTACTTTCATAGCAGAAACTTCTGCACTTTAGTGAAGTGGAAAATGAGGGATTGGAAGAAAATCAAAACCAGTCTTTTTGTACACAAAACTCTCAATAACTAGACTTTGGATTTATCTACGTAGCGCAACTATAGGATCAGGCTCTGATAGGATATTACCAAAGCTGGCTGACCTAAAATTAAATGCCGTGAGCTTTAACTTGGGTTCATGGACATGTCACAGTGCTTCACCACTGTGCCTGCTGTCACCTGCCCACAAGACTAAAAGACCCTGTTCGCCTCAGGGAGAAA
This sequence comes from Platalea leucorodia, assembly GCF_965183815.1. Classification (NCBI taxonomy): domain Eukaryota; kingdom Metazoa; phylum Chordata; class Aves; order Pelecaniformes; family Threskiornithidae; genus Platalea; species Platalea leucorodia. Next base: position 157,499,240 of record NC_138823.1, read on the forward strand.
AAAACAGAAGAGACAGATAAAAAATATGAATGAAATCTTACTAAAATATAAGGGAAAAAACAACCTCTAGCATAGCTAATGATTCAAGTTAGTTCACCTTTTAATAACTTGTGTATTTAAAGAAATTGATTGCAGCCATCTTACATCTAAAAGCATTTCAAGACAACTGTGTGTGTTAGCATGACTTCAGACACGCAGTGAAACAGTATAGTTGGAACAAATAGCTTATTTACCCTTTTGAAACAAAAACAATGCTAAAAATCCATTATGCAGTTATTTGTCTAGTTTTGCTCCCCCTAAAAAAACCTCTTCATATAATTCAATATTCACAGCTTAGTTAAAAATAGATAAATAATCAGACAGAGTTCAGACTTGCTCAATTAACTTGATGGCAGACATTGCTTTAAGGAGATGATAACACTATGTTTAAAGACTAGAATTGAAAATAGGGAAAAAAATCAGCTCGACCCAGCCCTGGTGTTGCAGGGAGATGCATGCAGAGAGGCCTCCGAAATCAGAGAGCTCCCTGTGCCACAGGAGCTCACCCCTTCAGGCTGGAGGCCACAGTGTTTATTATACTGCACACAGCCACTCTGGTGCCTATCAATCTACTTCCAGTTACCTCCGCTACATCCAGGAATGAAGGTTTTTTTGAAGAACTGTTATTTTCCACCATTTAAAGACAAATTTGAGCTTTATTTCAAGAAAAAGTTTTCCACACTTGTATTGCATTTTGTATAGGTGACAAGATACTCTTTCACCACTGATTAATTTGCATCTTTATACTGCACTGAAAATTACTGAAGACTTGTTTTAGGAATGTAGGAGTTAGTTAACTTATTAAGAAATTCCTGCAAAATGGAATCATTACCTCATCTTATAAACTACCTATTTTGCACGCTATATTCTCCCGACTGGCAGATTAAACCTTAGAACAATAACCCAATTATGAGCTAAATTTACATTCAACTGATCAAAAATCATCCAGAACCTGACAAGAGCAATCTTTGTTCACAACATTTAGCACAGGCGACACTGACAGACTAAAATGTATGAGCTATATAAAAGATGACATATGTTGCACTGCCCAGCTACCAAGGGCACCACGCTCCAAGTATTACGCAAGTACTATGGGAGTGTTCATCACATCCTGAGACTAAAAAAAACCCAACAAAAACCAACACAAAAAACCCTGCAGATAAAGAACATGATCCGACATTAGCTCCTAAACAATCGGTGCAAGAAGGATGGCTAAAGACAGTTGTATTCCACGGAAGGAAAACCACCCCAATTAATAAAATCAGTGGTCAGAATTCAAAAGAAATGTATATATATACTGGATAGACATGGGAAAAAGAATTGCTCCAACAATTCTCATCTAACTCTTGCAAAAAATAAAAACCATCTACTTTATCTCATTCAGGAAAGTAAACTCTTGTACACATCTGGCCAGTAATTTTAAACAACTCAGCATTTTATGAACCAAGTTCATCACTGATGTGAGCCACACATACTTTGCATAGGTCAGTTTTGTTTATAGTTTGACTTAGCATTCATAACAACCTACATCAAGTATAAAAAACTTACTTTACTGACACTTATGCCACTCTGGGGCTAACTAAAAAGCCTTCAACCAATTCAAGAAGAAAATCAGAAGTTTACCGAAGACATCTTCATCACCACTCTGTCCCTTTTTCAGAACTTTTATCCTGGACAGATTCACTGCTTGAAGTCCTTACACACTTCCAGAGCTAAATGCTCTAGAAAACTGTGGAAGGCAGTAACTATGAAAACTAGCTACAGGTATGTCCAAGATTTGTGAACTTTAGTTGTCTGAAGTTGGGTACTCAATTCCAAAACAAGTCTCCTAATTCCAAAATTTCTCCTGATTCGCAAATTGTGTGTAATGAGACACAATTCTAACATACTAGAATGAGACATAATTCTAACAAACTAGACAATGCAGACATTTATGGAGAGGTTTAGATACCTAAAATTGAGAAACCATCTTCAAATGTTGTCTTTTATCTATTTCAAGTATTTCATCCTAATTCAGAGATTGCAGCTAGCACAGTTCAGTGGTCCCCAAGCAGCGTTTCACTGACAGAAATGCACAACAGTCTAGATGTAGCCTAAGCCACTTCAAGGTGAGTTTGAGGCCAAATTAATTGTCCATCCACATTGTTTTCTTCTCCAGGAGCACCACATCACTAACAGTACCCAGCAGGTTATGTTTACCTGCAAGATGGAAACACCAAGCACGCTTCACAAACTTTTACCATCTCATTTGCTCTTGAGATGATGTCAGGCTGAAAAGATGATCCAGGCTCTTCCCCTGGGGAAGCCTCAAGGCTTCCCTCAACAGTCCCTTCTACTCTCTGCTACAAGGGCAGGCGGGACGCCCAGGCAACCTGAACACTAGCTGCATACAGACCGCCTACTACCTACAAATAGTATGGACACACAGCACCAGATTACAGCAAACGACATCGCAGTCACATATAGCACGCACAGCAGTTACAGTCATGAATTTCTTGTTACTTCTGTAGTGTTCCAATTTGTCCTGAAAAGTTAAGAAGAACTGCTCTCGCTCACAATATGTAACGACTAAGACAAACAACTAAGAATCTTAGTTCATGGTGAACAAACTCATTTTTTTACACTTATATTTAAAAATAATAGCTGTAAGTGCTTGCTTAGATTAAAAAAAAAAAAAAAATACACCAGTTTAACTGGTATGGAAGGCAATTCCCTGTTAAATTAGTGCTATAAAGCTCCGAACTGGAAGAAGAGCATCTTTTAGCACACCACCAAAGTCTTAAGACCCCCACCCAACATCCACACACTCACAACTCCCCTTACATAGCTGACTTCATCACAAGGTAATTTCCATCACGCTGCCCAGCTCATGAGGTGGTGCGGAAAAGTCATTTTTCTCACTCAGTCCTTTGGTGCTGAACCCGATACCAAATATCAGTTGCAGATGCCTCTTCTTGACAGCAGAGACCACCATCCATAGCACAATCAACAAAAAGTCATCAACACAGAAACTTTTGTTCCCACTCATTAAAACCAAACTCACCATCAGAAAGAGAAAAGTACTCTGTGTTGTACTACCTAGCCCATGAACCATTCCCTTCTCCATACAAATATCTGGTCAAAGCAGAGGGGGTTTGTTTAGGAATGGAAAAGCTGGCGTTGAACATAAATTCATGCTGGGAATTATTTTGCGGGTACTTTCACTTTTATACAAAACAGCAGTCAGCAAATGGTCTACTTCCCTAAAGACTTTCTTTAACGCGCTCAGAATGGTTGATAACAGAATAAAAAAAAATAAAAAAATGTGGAGAGATGCCAGGTCCTTCATGCTGAAGGATGAGGGACTAGAAAAACCCAAGGGACTGCAACCTGAACCACAAACCGGCATTTCCACTCCCACTCTTCCCCCTTCCCAATACCTGTCTCAATGATCACCCCTGAAGAATTAAACAATTTCCTACAAAGAACAGCAACAGAAGTGCAAAAAAAAAAAAATAAAAATCAGCGTATCTAGGACAAGAAAGCATTTTCTACTTTTGGTCCTTTCCACTGCAGTAAGATCTTCTCAAAAGTACAAGTATTATTACTCCCACAATGCAGAGGCCATGGCAGATGATTCCAGGGTGTTAAAAGGCCAAATTATACAATTATAAAACCAACAAGCACCAAATTAAATAGTTTTTCACCCATTTTCCTCTTCTCAAGCCACCCCAGCTCTAGCCTTTGTAAAGTTCTGTTTGCCATGTCCACAGAAGACAAAAAACTAATTCCCAAACAAAGTCTGCTGTTTTAAGGATAAGCCCCCAAAACACACACAAAGTTTCCCCAAGTCCTTAACACCACTATTTTACAGGGGGACTGTTCTCTGAAATGCATGGAAGGCCAGGAAAACGTGCTGAAGCTCCCCATCATCCGTACCATAGGAAACCCCACACCTGCACTCGCATCCTTTCCCCATAAAAGAGGAGGCAGATAGGCCTCTGGACAGCCCCTGAGGTAGGCGAAGAAGGAAAACACCTCACAGAGTGAACGGAGGGGAGTTATTTGGAGACACGGTTTCGGGGACACACACACACACACACACACACACAAAACCCCCCCAACCACCACAAGCAAGCCCCTCAGTAGTTCGTATTCTCCCGAAACCCCACCGCCGACTCCCGCGGGGCTGCGGGAGGGCCCCGGCCCGCAGGCAGCGGCGCTCCCCGCACGCCCCTCGCCCGCCGCGGGGGGAGCCGGAGGAGGAGAGCGGAGAAATCGGCCCCTTTTTCCCCCCGCGCCCTACCCTGGAGCAGATGGGGAAGGCGAGGAAGCCCCCGGGGCCATGCCGGGGGACGAGGCGCTCCGCCAGCTGGGCGATCCGGGAAGCCAGGGGCCCCCGTCCCCCGCCTGCCCTCTCGGCAGAGCCGGGCGATAAGGCCGTCCCCGCCGCGGGGGTGGCGCAGCCCGCCCGCAGCCGCCCGGGGGGAGGAGAGCTGGGGCTCCAAGTTCACCCCTTTCCCCGTCCCCTCCCCTGCCCCCCCGCGGGGAAGGGGAGCCATGGCCCCTCTCCCGCCGCGGCCGGCCTGCGGGGGCCCGCCGTCTCTCTCCCGTGGAGACTCGGCGCTGTCGAGCAGCTGCCATTACTCGGGCCAAGACCCGTCCTCCAAGCAGACATCCCCCACCCCAGCGAGGAAATGCGGGGGCGGCGGGGGGGTGCGAGAGAAAGGAAAGTAGGGGGGAGTGGGGAGCAAAGCGGTCGCCCCGCGTGTGGGAAAAGAGCGGGGCTGGGGCGGGGGGGGGGGGGGGACGGGGCTGAGGCCGGGCTGCGCCACACCCCGCTCGGCCTCGCCTCTCACGCGAGTCCCCGGCTCCCCCGCTCCCTGCAGGCCCGCGCGGGGCGTTGAAGGCAGCGATTCTGTTCTGCGCCCCGCTCCCCACCCCATCTCCTCCCGCCCCGACCCCGGGCTGACTGCAACTCGGCACGGGGGCGCGGGGGGCCCGCCGCCGCCTCCCCGCCGAAATCCGACCGGGGAAGGTGTGGGGACAAAAATAATCGCCGTTAATAATCACACGCGCTCCGCCGCCGTCCCCTTCTCCTCCTCGATTTCCAAGCGGGCTGCCAGATAATCCTGCCCACTCCGAAAAATGAAATAATAATAAAAAAATCCCGCCTTCCATCTCCCCCCCACCCCCGCAGCCCCACACATTTTATTATGAAGTATAATTGCTCCCCCCTCCCCATATGGCACCCCGCGGGGCAGGATTGCCCCCTCCCCTGGTGCCCAGCCCTTCCCCTGGCCCCTCTCCCCCATCTCCTTGGAACGGTGTGTACATGATTTTGTAGTTTTTTTAAGGCGCCATGTTTATAATCCTCCATCATATTAAAAAAAAATCCACCCAGCATGAGACACGGCGTCTCTCGCACCCCAAAGCCAGGGAGGCAGACACAGAAATATCCACAGGGCTGTAAATTCGCCCCCCCTCCCGCACACACCCCCCTCCTCCCCAGACTTAAAAGTCTCTCTCACCTTGTGCTGCTGCCGCTGCTTCTGCTGCTGCAGGGGGGGAGAAGTTAAGCCAGGGGAAACTTTTCAATCCCTTCCCCAGGCCGCTGCTGCCTCCTCCTTCCACATATTTTTCCCCTCAGAGTTTTATTGTGTCTGAATTTTCTCTCTCTCTCTCCTCTTCTGTCTGTCCACAGTTCAGGTTTCTGGGGTAAACAGGGTTTAGGATGGTGCTAGGGATATTTGGGAGAAGGAGAACTCTAGTGGTGTCTGCTGGAGTTGCTGTTTGTTTCTTTTATTATTTTTTTTAATAATACATTTGAAACGGATCTTTAACTATTTATTATATACGTATTTTATCATACTCTTAGGTCTAGACCCTGTCTTATTGCAGAGGAAAAATATGCCGCTTATCTGGCCCTGATACAGAGAATTTCCTCCTACCATGAAGTCCAACTTGGAGAAATTCCGGATAACGTTTTCAAAAGTGGATTCTCACCTTGAGCAACAGAAAGTAAAACATACAGAATAAGTGGTCTGTCTCAGAGCTGGCTATATGTTGCGAGCAGTAGATGCACACTTTAATTGCAGGATTGGAAGATATATAGTAATATGAATTATATACATTTATAGGCCCATATATATATATGTAAGTAGCAAGAAAACGTACATTTTATACTGTTTCTATATGGACTGTGAGATAAATATTCTTACTAATAAATGTCTAAGCAAATACATTCTAAAGTTTCTGAAATACTTCAGGAATTATTTAATGGAAGAGTAACATACTGCACGATTAATTAATCTTGACCAGAAATGTGACATACTTTATTAAAATACACTGTAAGCTTAGTTCTATAAGCATTTATGCATGCAAATAATTTTATTCATATGAGTAGTCATTAGTATTACTAAAATAGTTTTGGACTGCTAATGATCAAAAAGATCCATTCATTGTGCCTGGTCAGTCAAAGATGTAACAGAGTTTGCACACTGAACAGTGAAAGTTTCTCCAGTGTGTTTAGTAAATAAGATTTCTAGTAGTGTCTAAAACCACATTTTGTTTGAGACTTCTGCATCTGGACTTTACATCCTGTTTTAAAAAATAAAATGCAAATAAGTTTGTTGCATGGCAGTGATAAAGCTTTACTTCTATTATATATTTAAATATCAAAGAAAATTTTATATTATCTAAAATAAATAGATAGGAAAGAAAGTGCTGGTAATTGCTTCCAAAGGGTGCTTAAGGGGTTGGGCAGATACCAAACAGTGGTACTATAATTTATTACATGCATTATATTGCATGTATTAATAAAAAGCAAATGAAATTTACAGGAAATTCTTTAAGTAAGAAGGGATTTACCATCAGTATAATTACAAAAAGGCTACCTTATGTTAAGCATTTAGTTGTGATGTTTGGCTCTGATTTTGTTAAGGCATGTAATTTTCAAAAGAAGTTTGAGAGAAATATATGCCAAGTTTCCATGGGATATTGCTGGCATGGCTGTCTTAGGTTTCTTTGAAACCTTCTCTATACAAATTGCATCTGAGCTATATTTATAAAAGAAAAAAAATGTTTAGGTCCTTATCGTTTCTGCTGTTTCTACCATGCAGTCAAGCTAGCAGTTCTGCTCAGGCTGGCGTGGTTAAGGCACACACAAGCAGAGGAGAAGCGTAGCTAGCAGCGTGCCTAACCAGCTTTAATTCTTCAGCCAGAACAGCCAGGTACCCCCGACAACTGGCTCGGCTGGGGGGATTTGCCATAACTCCAGAACAAAGCTGCAATTCCAGTCTCAGGTTCTTTAGCGAAAAGATTTATTACTCTGCCACAGTGCTTTCTCCTTACCTATGTAAATATTTACTTAAGGCAGAAGTTCAGCTATCTTCAGTATAAAAAGGGTTTAGCCCTTTATCTCTTCAAGACCCATAGAGAGCTGTCAAATAGATATTTCAGCCACAGTTTCACCAATGCAGAAGCATATGCAGGGTTGCAGCCTTATGGTTTGCCTACCTTACAGGTTTTTACCTGGAGTCTACTGCTTGCCGACAATTTGCTGTACCTAACATATTTGTAAAGGCTAGTCTGGACCATCTCCAAATATTTATTTCAGGATACAAATATTTGATTTTGGAAAGAACAAGGTATCCTAAAGCAAACATGTAGGGAGTGTCTGCAACCAAAGCCACTTACCTTGTCTGAGCTGGTGGGCAGTGAACCGAGTGTAGCAAGACAGGCATATATATGGGTGTTCGTGGGCCCTGTTTTGAAATATTTTGGTATCATTAGGTCCCCTGGGTAACTGTTTGCATTATATAGCCTTCAGGATGCACACTGAAGGATAAAAAGGATGCATTTTTGGGTGTTTTGACTTATTTTTATCTATATTGGAAAGACTTTTTAATATATAGGTTTGAAGCCCTGCTAGCCAGTCTTGGCTAGCCCCGATTCTTGCATTTATCTGCATTTAGTTTGCTGTCAATCCCAGCCCTGTCGCGGATGCCTTTGGCCATTAACTTTGGCGCAGAAGGCGAGCTGGCAGCGCGGGGCGGCTCGCGCCTCGCGCCTCCGGCCTCACCCCTCAGGCCTTGCGCCTCACACTGCAGCGGCCGGGCGGGCTGAGGCCGGCAGACAACGGTAAGGAAATCCCACCCTGCCCCAGCGCTGGGCAGCGGCGGGTTTCCTCATAGGCAGGGGGAAATATTTGTTAAAACAAAAAGTGGGCTTAGGGCCGTCTCCAGCCCCCCCCCTCCCCGGGGCGAGGGCTAGGGGCAGTGCGAGGCCGTCAGGCATTTCCGTCCCTCCCCGGCCTGGAAGGTTCCTGGGAAGGACGGGCAGGGAGCTGGGGTTCTGGAATGGGACAGGCACGTCTGGGGCTGAAGTAGCTTGGCTGGGGAACGGCTTTTCTTGTCAAAACTGTCTGTAGAGCTGCAACCGGCAGCTCAGGGTGTAACGGTGAGGGGTCCAGCCATCTGCTTGCTTGCAAGGTTGTGGGGAAAGAAAGCACGCCACTAATGCAATGTTAGAAAGAAAACATGATAAAGTTACTTCCTTTCGAGTAGGAAGTACTTACCATAGGAACGCATCAGGCTGCCTGTGTGCTTTTGCCAGTATTGCTCGCTGGTGTGTAAACAGTAGGTGTGTTGGTGCTGTTTGCTTCCCTTGGAAAGGGGCTTGGAGGGCAGGAGAAGAAGCTGCAGAAGCAGAAGCACAGTTTTGCTAGAATAAGCGGTATCCAGCCTAAGAATGTAATCTACTGCCATGAATTAAAGGGCATATTGGGCAGGTTCATGGGAAAGAAATCCCTTGCAGGCTGGAGACACACAGACCGTGACTCGGGAAATCCCTGCGCTGAAAGCAGTTGGAGGCTGGGACACAGATACCTAGGTGCCTGGCTGTTACTGTGCCTCTGAAGGTATGGGAACTGCTATGTCCACTACACTTTTTGTGCGCAAGAAGACTGACACTGCCTAGTAACATGTAGGCTGGTAAATATGCCTCCATTTTCCTTTTGTATGATACTCCTCCTCTCCTCCTTTTCAAAAGATGATTGTTTTATTTTTAATTCTAATACTGAACGATGCAATCCTATGTGGATATGACCTCTTGCCACGCTCTTTTGCCATTCTCTTGGTTCAGTAGTACAACCATAAAACAGGTGGGTGAACAAGTACATCATTGCTGGCAGGTTCTAGGCACTGGGCTCAGGACTTTGAAAACATCAGTTGAACACTGCCCTTAGCAGAGCAGGGAGTGTTGTGTCCCCTCCAGCATGGGACTTGTGCTAGGCTAATGAATGCGCAGCCCAGCCTTCTTCTCCAGGACTTGCTACCATCTTCCCGGCTGAACCAAACCCACCCACTATGTGCTCAGGTCTTTATCTGGCTTTGTAAGAGAGCTGTCTCTTGCTGTTGGTGCCAGCCCACTTTACTGTGTGCTCCGCTCCCAGCCGCACTGAAACAAAAAGAATTTGAATGTGTTTCCTGAGAGGCAGGTCTGCTGTGTTGTGATCATAGGAGTATTAATGCAGAAAATTAGGGTAAATTTTTCATCAGAACAGAGTTTAGCAACATAGTTTTCTTTGCAGTAAAAATCTCAGCAATGCATTTAATTTAGGAAGCTGGGGGGAAGGGAACAAAGCCTTAATAACAACAGGCTCAGGAAATCCACTGAGCTGAAAACAGTTGGAGGATGGGAGAGTCTTAGGGAGAAGCTTATGCTGTTCCTTTTTTTCCCCAGGTATTGAAAAGAAAATACGAGGCTCAAGAGGCGGACACAGAGCAGACAACCCCCAACAATGTCTGCTGCTCTACAAAGCTGTCTAAGGAATGAGTGCATGCCACCCAGAGGTCCTGTCCTTGACAGCTTGACATGGTAAGGATTCAAGTAGACCCTGCACCAACCAAGATCCTTCCTCCCTTTTCAGCTTCCTTCTCCTTGCTATGTCCTTGGCCATGCAGACTGGCCATCCAGTGCTGGCTAGCCACAAGGCTGGGAGGGGCTTGATAAGGAATTCTGCGACTTGGTGGGGCTTGAGAAAGTAAGGGTATAAATAAAAAGCGGGGAGGAAAAGTACCACCAGAATCTCTAAAGACGTTCTGGGGTGTTTGTTGAAGACAGTACATTGTGGGGAGGTGGATCTTTGGTCTGACCCTCTATGGCCAGTACTCACATGTACCTTGTGGGTATAATGACTGGTAGTAACAAAAACAGAAAAGCCTGCCAAGTATAGATGGAGATTAAGATACAAAATGCATTTTTTTTTTCACTGTGTTCTCTCTTTACATTTTCATGCACAACTGGGAATAGAGGTTTATCCTAAAAAGTTTACCTGTGAGTAAACTGACATATGTTTATGACATATGACATGACATGTGTTTATGCCAGCATTATGCTTCATGAAAACTGTATGCCTGATTCAGCACAGAGTCTGCCAAAGGAAACTTAGCTCCATATTTTTTAACTAATTCAAAACAACAGAGTGAGTTTGTACCAGTTTCATACTTTGTGTCATCTGGCTACTGTATTTTCGATACGAGAGCAGGTGCCATAACATATAACATGAAAAAAGTCCTCTTCCAAGTGTACATCAAATTTATCTCACTCAGGTTTGTCCAGTCTTGGTGTAATATCTAAAATAATTTGTATCTATGCAAAATAAATACACAAAACTTAAATTTGCTTTTAGCCTGAAATAGGATCTATTGTTGTTTTATGAGGACGCAGTGACTGCAGGTATATCATTTGCCAGAAAAATAGCTATGACTATGAAGAAATAACTAGTACCTTTTGTTATGAAAATAATTACAAAACTAGAGTTTTTACATAAGGAGGCATTATGAATGTCATGATTGCGGGGAAATATTAATTACATTGTGCATCATATTAAATGCCAGCATAGCCAATAATAAGAAAAAAATATAATATATTTAAAGTAAGTGGGGTCCGTCATCCCAAGACAGTGGAAATACATGGATAAGGGAGGTATTACAGCATGCATTAGGAGCATGCAGATATGTCCAAGTGCCTTTGCACTGAGGCAGTTCATGGCAAGCCAGGCTTGACCAGGTTTGGTCCAGCACTGGCTTTGAGCTAATTATTGCAGAAATAGTCTGTCTCTACCCTGCGCTTCAAAGCCTTCCATGTTCAAAGTTGGCTTGTTAGCTCCCAGGCTGGTTCCATGCATTCATGTGGCACTTCTTTGGGATTAATAAGCCTTTCCAGTAAACAGACTTCTGTCGTGTATAGAGCAGAGACATCCAAATGTTTCTGAAAGAGATAATGTGTTATCACTAGTCCTGAACTGAAGCTAATAAGCCTTGTTGGACCCAAGTTGATCATATGCAGAGCTACCCAGCTGTGGCTCTGTACAGCTTTTTCCCTAGCTCCCATTTCCAGGAAGACAGTGTTTTGCATGGCATTAGCTCCAGTCTCACACAGCTTATTATGCCAGTTGCAATGCTATGCAAAAGGGGCAAAATTGTTTCTGGAACAGAGCTGCTCTCAAATCTAACACATTGCTGGAGCTAAAGATCCCTACCAGACTGAAGCTGGCCTGGCATGAAGCCATCTTGATGTGCTTGCAGCTTTGATGTATCCTGATGTCATCTGCAGCTTGAATAAACCTCCTACAGATATCGCTGATTGGCTGTACAGGATAGGCATAATTAATAGCAACATTTGTGTCAGTTTTGAACCATTATGGTAAAGATGAAAGCTAGTGTAGGAACAAAAAAAAATCCACATCTGCCATTCTGTCGTTCTGACCCCTTATTTGAAAGCATCTTCAATTATCCAGAGTTAAAGATACTATGTTGGATAAGATAAATTAGTTTTGATCCAGTATCACTGATTTATTTTTTGTTGCATTCTGTAAGGAATCACCTGCTCAAAACAATTTGTAATGTTCAAGACTAATTGTGCTATCACTAACAACCTTCTTACACTGACAGAATTGGAAGAGAGTGCCATAACAAGTTAAGGAAAGTGGAACTTATACACTGGGACTGTTTGAAATGGTGGGATTTGAAGAGAGTGCTGGGACAAATAGATTGTATATTGTTTGATCTTACATGTCATGTAGGATACATATTATGTATAATTCACAAGTAATAGATATTATTTATATATTTGTCTATTTATCTTAGCTAATAGCTACATTAAGTTCAGCAGATGGCAATGCAATCACTTAAAAGATTTCTCATTAAAAAGAGAATTTATTAACACCCTATTAACTTTAATAAGAATAATGTATTTTTTGACATATCTCCTAAATTTACCAGGCATACTATTCAAAAGTCATGGTTAGCTATTAGCAGGGTAAAATACAGTTACCACTGAAATAGTAACTTTGAATACTCCAAATTGCTGAATTTAAAAAGTTCCACTGAATTTCCTCAATCATGAATAAAAAAATAAAAAGAATCAGATTCTGACATGCTGAACTGTATGCGTGTGTCACTCAGGGCAATCTCGATAATACATTTTGTGTTTGATACCTGCACTTACTAAATTTTTCACAGTGAGAAATAAATCCACGTATTTTATTTCTAGTATTTGCATGTTTTATAGCCTCTTCTTAGTGCTGGACTAGTGCTAATTTTGTTCATTTGTTAATGTAAAAGGAAAGATTTATCATCCCCATATTTCAGTTCTTATCTGTAGGTCAAGCTACTTTTCATCTCAGTTATTGATGTGAACATTTTCCCCTTTAGCTGACGACTATATTGCATTCACTTTGGAAATAATGTTGCCTTTGAATGGTTTAGCATGGCACCAAGGTGTTGAGACAAACATACAGACACATTTTTCCTTCTTTCTCCCATAAGTCTCTGGAGATCTAGGGAATCCTGCTCACATGCCAATTAAATAAGAAGTGTTGTGTTTATTTTCTTATTTTTTTAGAAAAAAAGCACTGCATATAGTTAGGGAGTATGTACCTTCATTCTGTAAAGACTGTTTGCGGCTCAAAAACAGTTCCACATATTTAAGTTCCCTTGGACCATCTCAGCCATTTAATATTTCCCTCAGCAAATATAGACAGGTGAAGGGAACAGCAATTCTGCAAGCACAGCTTCATGTTTGCAGTGTAAAAACTGTGGTTAAAACTATTAAGTTTCATGTGAATAAAATGCTCCTGTTTCCTTTATTCGAGCTCTGAAGCTTGTTATTATATGCAAAATTGCAAACAGAGGAGCAGAGCCTGGGCATAGCTTATGAAGTCTCTGGAAAGACTCCCACTGACATCAGTAACCCTGAGATCAGAACTTAGGTAACTTTATTCTCGACCAAGCAGGATTTCCAAGTCATTTTTCTGCTGATTCCTTCCTGTCTCCATTCTGTGAGATGTGGTTGCACAGGAGTTAAGACATTTTATGCTTTAGCTCAACTCCTCAAAAAGATGCAGCAACACTAGTTTTGGACTAGTAGAAATATTCTACGTTATGTAAGATCAAGCTAAACATGAAGTGTTAGTACAATTATTTAGAGTATAAGCAAATTCTATGTGACTTTTTAAACAAAAATAAAGCATAGTGTTAGTTCTGAAATCTATGGATGAAGTAAGCAGAAAGATTGTGGAATGCCAAAAATAGAAAGAATTGTATTTGGAAAATGAATCGACAGAACTGGTGTTATATAATCATACTTTTCTTATATTTAGAAGTATTTTTCTAATGGTATTCAGAAAAATTGCAAAATGGTAGGTGTACACATGGTAGAGAACAATGTGGTTCTGCTGATAGAAACTCAAGAAGTTGCAAGAATGTTACACAAATGTTCAAAGGGATCCTGTAATAAACACTAATCAGCAAAGCATTGTAATAATTAATTATATGATTATTGGAAAAGTGGTTGAATTGCCAAATGGATTCTCAGTTTGAAAAGGGGGCAGAGTTCCCCCCAGTCCCCTTATTTAATATGCTGCATTTTAATATTAAATTCATACTGCTTGATAAGATAAAAACAGGACAAATCAACTCACAGAAAAGCCTATGTTTGAATTCTTTTTCTGGACTAATTTCTGTCCATAAGAAAATTTTGCAGAGGTTTTAGACAAAACACTGTATCAATTAGTTTCCTGAGAAGGTGACAATTTACTTAAGAAGTTGTATTTACTTCCTAGTACTGAACTATGAGCATATAATAAGGTGGTAGTGCGCACCATATGTATGAGGAATAAAAAAGATAATACCTGTCTTCTGGAAATCAGAGGACTGAAGGTTACTCCAAGAGGCGGTCAAAAATATTAGGAGAGGCAAAAAAACCCAACCCAAAACCCCTCTAAGACCAAGGCAAAAATAATTTTTTGCAAATGGCCAGAAGACTCAGAGGGAACCATCTCAAAATATTTGATATACATGTAGGGACACACGAAGAGACAAATTAACCCTTTCTGTCAAGTTGGAAGTACTGTCCAATGTGTATGAATATCATGTTCAAGCAAAGATTGTAAGAATAAAATCTTTCCTCCCCTAGGAATTTCGTGACTAGAGAATGAAATCAGAGTATCTTTGTGATAGCAGTATGGCTGCTATGCACCTTAATGTGTGTGAGTTCTGAGGTCAAGTGTCCCAAATTTGTATCCACGCTTATATTTTACTAGTTAGTAAGGCCACCTAGATGACTGGTGACAATAGTGCTAGCAGGGAACTTCTCTTGCCTTTTCGTTACCACAGTGAAAGCGTTCATGTCCTCCTGATGGTAAAAAAGATAAAACATAACAGATTTATGCGCACTATTTTAAAATGTGTTGTCCATGGGGAAAAAATTATGGTCTACGAAACCCTTGCAGAACAGTAATTGAATTGTTAGATTGTACTATTTGCAAGTATTTTCATTCAGTCCCGTGGAACTCCCAGGCTCAGGGAACATGGGGAAGTATGAGCTATTTGTAAGCAATTGCCATGAAGTAGTGGTGGCGGTTTGTCTGAATGTCTTCATGGAAACCATGTGTGATAAGGAGACACACCATTGGAGGATTGGAGTCTTGATTATTTTTGTCTCAGTTACTAGATTTACATGGCATAATACAGACTGACAAAATTCTGCTCTTGAGTTCTAGCTTAGCGTTCCTGGGAGTGCAAAAGTCAAACCTGAGCTCATTATATATGACAGCAATGTAATTGTATTATCTTCATGGGAATACCTGAGCAAATATGATAATGAAAAATATAAAAAAAGACTTTAAAAATCGGGAAGCTCACAAGCTGCCAAAAGTGTTACAAAGAGATGCTTCCAACCTTTCTCACAGGTGGCCCCTTCTTTAAGAAAAAGTAAAAATCATTCTTCCTTCCAGAAACAAAGAATACAGACTGGAGATAAAAGGCTAGAGAATGTATGACATGACTCAGTAGTTTAGTAACTGTGAAAGGAGCTGGTGGTCATGCTGGATAATTAGTTGAACATGAACTTGTGTAGTTAATGAAAGGAGGATATTGTTGCAATAAGTAAGGTAAAGTAGAATGGATTAGAGGAGGAATAAGGAGTTGAAGAACAAATTAAAAACAAAAAGCCTTTGCTGTATTTGCAGCAGTAAGTCTACAGGAAAGTTGTTATGCCATTGACTTAAGGTTTAGATGGTGTATATGGACACTGCTGAGAAGCTAAATGAATTTGTTGTAGTTGAGGCTTCAAAAAGAGGTAGTGAAGAGTAAAATGCCAGAATAAAATGCCCTCTGTAAAATTTTTTAATAGAAGTTTGTGTTAGTATTTTGATCATAAGCAACAACACTGTCTGATTGGTAAAAAAAACATGTCCCTGACTATTATCTAGCCCTGATACCAACCTACACAACATGGCTTACATTCAGGTGGCTAAGTTCTGTTACCTCCAAAATACGAAGTTCTCATCTAAACAGCCTAGTGGGACTAGTGTCTGCCTTGTACTGCCATTGAGTCCTGCTTGGCCTTTTTTTTTTTTTTTCTTCAGAAACTGTTAACCATTTAACAAAATTGGTGACGACGTGCCGGTGCTTGGACCTTAGCACTGCTTAGTTTACCAATATAGACATTGCTTCTTTATTTATACTACCTGCATACTCCAATTTATAAAAATATATGAGTCCAGTTATTCTTAAAGAAGATTCATCTATAGACAACCCTGAAATCAAAGTAGAAATCCCATAACCATTGCCCTAAACAGATAATTTTGTTACTACTAATGTGAGCAAACTATTTGCAAAGCAACTAGAAGCCTAACAAGCAATGAGAGATGGATTTGAATATGCATTTATGGAAATACAGTTTACAATTACTAGAATAAAATACATCACGTCTAGTGCCTGTTTGTGTGTGAAAGACACTAATTTGGTTGTTTACTATTTAGCTCTCATCATAACATATATTAAAAAAATCTTGAAAAACTTACATTCTGTGTATTGAAGGCCCATGATTTTCAAGTGTTTAGGAACTTTTACTTAAACAGCTTTTTTAACTTGTCAAGACGTGTTTGAGTTAGCAAGCACAATAATGTCTGAATAATTTATCTAAGCATACACATGCAACCTGTCTTAATTAACAACATTAGAAATGTTAAAAATAAATGTATAAAAATAAGTTTTATAAGTCAGAAAAGTTAATACATCCTTAAGCTCCTTATATCCTATTTTTTAGAAGAACACAATGTGAAAAATGGAAACTAAGAAAGTAGGGCCTGTGGTAATAGCAACAGCTGTCACATAGCCATTTTTGTCTCTCTCGGATATTAAAAATGGCTAAATAGAATTGATTAAACTTTTCTTTAGAGCTGCCCTGGAAAGGAAGCAGCTATGGCAGATTTCATCCAACAAATTACATATTTTTTAAATTGAGGCTTATAATGAAAATGCTTGGCTTTATTCGTCCTGTGGTACTATGAAATAGAGAGGGGATAGTGAAACTCTACTGCTTTTTGTCATATTAGAACCGTAGAAGCTGTCTGCACTCCAAAAGACTACTGCTCACTATGCCTCTGGTTTACAGGAGCATATGCATGAATTGTTTAATTCAACAATAGAAGACAGATCATACTGGTTATTTCTGTTACACAGAGATATTACTGATCTTTTCCTATTCCACAGTTTATTTTTGGAAAATAATTCTTATTTTCAGGCAGTCTAAATATTCATTGTGCTAGCATTTAGAAAGCACAACAAGTTGTAAGTTAATATCACTGGAATTCAGGGAAGGGACAACGGGGAGAAAAAGGGATCTGATCCCCAACATCTTCTTCTGAACATATCCAGTAATAGTGTATCCATCTCATTTATTAAGGCCATGAAGGTTGTAGTACTTAGATATCTAAATAGAGGTATAACAGTACAAGTTTAAAAAAATCACATACAATTCTTTTGGCCATGAACAAATGTCAAATACTTAAACGTGGTACACAGGCAAAGAGACACTGAGAAAATTCAATTTACAATGCCATTTTAAAATACTTTCTGTTACCTGCTGTGAACCATTTGTTTATGTTTAGAATTTTGAATGCTCTTTTTAAAATACAGTAATAGTCCCTGCAATGCCAACATTTGTAAGTGTAACTCTGAGAGTCAAAAAAAAAAATCATGAATGATTCCTTATGCTTTCATATTCCCATTACAACTGTACTTTGGACCCTCTGTTAGGCCACACTCTACATCTCTGAATTCAGAGGGAATTTAAAGCCCTTTAGAAGTCAAGAAAATTTAGCTTGCCTGAGGCCTTTAGAGGCCTTTAGCATTGTTCCATTTCTTCTGTTTACATTGAAACCTAGCAAAATAATCTCATAGTTTTGGAGGTTGTTTTTAGAGGCATACATACAATAGAGAAATAGGAGCCCACTTTTAGTATTTTATAAAAGTGATCTAGCAAGGCAGAACAGGAAACTCATTCTTTCTTTCTAGCAAACTCAATAAATCACCCTCATTCTACTAAGTTTCAGAGTTTGCTGGAGTTCTGAGTTGTAAATGAGCTGGGGCCTGCTTCTTACTTTAGGAATTTTTTGTAAATGCTAAAATGAATGTGAGAAGAAATAAATCTCTCTATGATATAGTAAGAGCCTAATCTGAATTCCACTGAAACTGCGTGGAGGGAGTCCTCTGCCTTACACAACAGGAAAGAGGTCACAAATCCTATACATCACTTATACAGCCCATGCTGTACCAGACAGGAGAGTGATTCTTAAACAAGAAAACAAGCATATGCCCACCTACTTGGGGATAGTAGTATTCATGTTCTGCCTGTTAGGGAGCAGCGTTGGTGACAGCCAGGAAAGCGAGGACAGGAAGGACCTGGGACCCTGCTCAGCTGGAGAGACCAGCAACTGCAGAGTCAACAGAGACACACCAGGGAAAAGAGAGGCCAGGAAAGTAATGGGTTTTTTCACCAACCTTGTTGTCTGGCTTAATTTTTTCTCATGTTATGTCTTTTCCTTACCACTCTTCATATTGCTCCCTTAACTTCACTGACTGTGTGAGTCTTCCATCACAGAGAAGGACTTACGTGGACTTCAAGGGAGGAAGGAAGACTGGAGGCACAAACCTTCACGTCTGAGTGGACATTGCTCAGGAGAGGATCAGCATTATGCTGGTGTGGCCTTGATCGAATCTATAGTTTCAAATATTAGAAACATTTGTCTGCACCTGGGTCAGTATTTTGTTATCTAAGGGTTTTTTTTTTTTCCAAATATTTTGTAAGCTATCAGTTTTGGGGTGGGGGGGGCGGTTAAGCCTTTACACAAAACAGCCCTGTGTATTTGTGCAAAATGTAAAATAGATGCCTGGCAGGCAAACATAGAGTACATACTGCCACAGTAAACTTGTGATTGCTTTCAAACCATTGCTTTCTACTTCACTGCACATAAATATGATTCTCCTAACCCCTTTGCTTGAGTTTGACGGGAAGAAAATCACAAGACTTTCATGCAAGAACAGCTGAAAGGAAACTAAGGAGCATCTTAGAGGAAACAGGGCAGATAGAGCTCACTGCCATAGCTATGTGCCTTAAAGCACTGGTGCTCCTGGTGTGTATGGTCTAAGATACCATTCTCCTGGCTGGCTCCAAAGTATGAATAACTGTAGCCAGGTCTGCATTTGAAAGAACTGTTTGCTATGTCCTGGTGAGGCACTGAAAATAGAAAGCTGACCTGATTATACTGTCTGTGAATGGTTGCATGCTTTCCTTTCATAATGAGTGATTTTGTCATTTTGAGACATTGTGGGTTAACCCCAGCAGGCAGCTCAGCCCCAGGCAGCTGCTCCCTCACTCACTGCCCCTCAGTGGGGTTTGGGGAGAGAGTCAGAAGGGTAGAAGTGAGAACACTTGAGGGTTGTGATAGAGACAATTTAATAGGTAAGGCAAAGCTACATGTGCAAGCAAAGCAGAATCAGGAATTCATTCACTCCTTCCCATCAGCAGGCAGGTGTTCAGCCATCTCCAGGAAAGCAGGGCTCCATCACGCGTAACGGTTACTTAGGAAGACAAAACGCCATAACTCTGAGTGCCCCACCCTTCATTCTTCTTCCCCCAGCTTTTATGGCTGAGCACGGTGTCATAAGGTATGGGATATCCCTTTGCTTGGTTGGGGTCAGCTGTCTCGGCTGTGTCCCCTCCCAACTTCTTGTGCACCCCCAGCCTCCTCGCTGGCAGGGCAGCCTGAGAAGCAGAGGCGGCCTTGATGCTGCATAAGCACTGCTCAGCAATAGCTAAAACATCCCTGTGTTATCATCAACACTGATTTGGTCACAGATCCAACACATAGCAACATACAAGCTGCTGTGAAGAAAATAACTCCATCCCAGTCAAAACTAGTACATGAGATTATATTATTATAGTTCATCATAGGACTCAAATCCATTCAGAAGGGGGTTCGGTAGCATCCTTGCTAAATGGAGTATTTACCAAAAGCATCAGACACCAGTGACTCCTTATCTCCTTGATAAAGAACAAAGTGTTGACTCCTCCATCTGTGCAGATGCTCAGTTTGGGACCAGTTTGCTAATCAAGGGAATCAGGTTCTCTGTGTGCAGGCCTTTTGAATGAATTCATTAAAAAATCTTTTTTGAAAACGTGTTTTAGGAGTTGGTTATATTTGTTGCTACCCAGGGCATAGTCACCATTTTCTTTTTCAGCCACTCTCTACCTTAGGAATGTGAAGATGAGAACAATGTGATTTAATTTTGCTGGTTGGAGATTCAAACATTGAAGAAAATTACTGCTTATCTAGCTTTAAAGCAACTTGAACCAATGGCAATACATTAATTTTGAGGCGGATCTTCTTTTAAATGCTCTTATCTAAAATAATTTTTAAAATTATTCCAGAAACAAAGCAGGGGAAAAAAAAGAAATTCTATTTTGGGAAGAGTGAAGCTTTTAGTAACAGTATTCATATAAAAACTATAATGTAATGAGAGATTGCAGGAGGTGATGAAGGGGAACTGTAGGAGTGGATGAGAAAGGAGACACACATAATTGCCATTATGAAAGCTTTGTAAGAGAGAAGGACTTCGGACTTTGTACATATCAGAGGTGGAAACAGCACATAAAGTTTTAAATAGACTGAGACATTGCTGAATGTGTACTCCATCCACTTTAGTACACATATCAAAATGTAAATGAGAAGGAAATCAAGTCTTGCTGTGGATACTAACACCTGTACATCAGGATGTATGAGTTTGCCACCTATGAACATATCATTCAATGCTAAAAAACCTAGCTGCCCCTTATTTGCATGGGCATCTTGAAAGACTACTAGTTTTTCCTACTAAGTTTCGTTGCAATTTATAAAAATAAGGTATAAAAATCCATTCACTATGTGGTTTTAAGATCTATTTCTTTAAAGATTTATTTTTATATCTTGTGGAGATAGTTGTACAGTCTTTGTTGGATTCTTTTTCCCCTCTTTGAAAGAACACGAGAAAGTTAAGGAGTATATGCAATTTCTTCTCAGGTCTATAGATTGCTTATCCTACAAGGCTACTATCAGTGACAGTCCCATGATTTGGCCTTCAGTGCTGAAATTATTTTTTCTCTGTTTCTTCCACACACTGTAAATGTTGTACTACATCAGTTGTTGACAGTACAGATGGGAGTAAAGTAATCAAGGTCAGTCTGGAAAAAATGCCAGTGATGGTGAGAATGTGAAAGCACCTACTGGGTTTGCCAGCGTGGCTTGCAGAGTTTGAATTGCTCCGGATCTGGGGATCTGAAATATCATTGCTCATCTTGTGTTCCTTCACGGCATTTGTGCCTGTTTGGTTTCCTGGTGCAGCATGTTGCCAGCATTGCACCTCTCAAGAATTCAGAGCTGATTTAGCAGAGGGTTCGTACTTCTGCAGCCTACTTCTGACAGGGTGAAAAGCCAAATTTTTGAACGCCTAACACTGCAATGTAAGAATTCCTTTGTATTTGATTATTTGGAGAGGTAATGAGGGAAATGGTGAGGGTTTATTTGATTAATTTATTTGTTAATTACTGTTCTTTAATTATTTCAGGTTCCCACATGCCAAACTTATTGGGCATGCCAGTACATTTCGAAGTAATGGGGTTTTTTACTTTAAATAGTGATTTGGAAAATTTTAAAAAATAAGAGAAGGGAGAGTACAAAAATGGATACATGATTCACACACTGTGTTTTCCAGTCTGAGATAAACATTAGAGAGCAAATTTGGGGCCAAAGGGTATATGTTGGCAATCAATTCTGCTCAGCCAGACATTCATAAATATGATTTATTTAAATTATGTTCTGTTCAATAAACATCTGAATCTTTATTTATACCTCTTGATTTGCCAAAATGTTTTGCTAGGAATCTAAGAGGATGAGGAAATATGATAAGAACTACTTCCACAATCTGTTAAAGGAGAAAACTTGATGTATTTTTTGTAAGAAACATGCATATTTTCTTCTGAAAAAATATTGTGAAAGACTGCTTATGGCATGGTCAAGGGGCAAAAGGAACATAAAACATATTTTAACCTACTCTTTAGGCAAGTAGCTAAAATAGTTGTTTTAATAATGTAGCAGGGTTAAAGAGAAGTAACAATGAATTTCAGTAATCTTCCACTGCCTTTCCTTAGACAAGTGTTACAGTTGGAAGAAAGTCGTCCTGGCCTTTCATTTCTTTACCATGACAGTTTGTTATCACAAAAGCAGGCTAGTCTGTGTATGAAAGGGATGTGTCATTTCAGAACTTTATGGGGGAAAAAAATAATGGAAGTAATTTTGTGTTAAGCAAATTATAAGCAAGCAGGAACATGAAATTTTGGCACATATTAGCAGGTAGAACTCCAAGAAACTTGTCGATTCCTATTCACAGTGGTCCCTGTAGATATTCTTGGCTTTTCTTTGGCTTCAGTTCACTTTACTACTGCGACAGCTAGGAGTTATGTGTTATTTTAACTCTCAAAAGCCATAAAGGGATTAGGCCCACATTGTGTTGAATTCTGCAAGGATATATAGAAACATGCTTTTCCTCCCTGAAGATCTTGCTCTGTTGTCTTTAGGGTCAGAGACAGAAAAGGCGAGGAGAAGAGATGCAATATGTACATAGAAATATTAATTTAGCATGCAACTTAGTTTTAGGATTTTATTTGTATTTTATTGCATTATATTTAAACCATTATTATAATTTCATTATTTTGTTCTACAATGGTTTCCTTCCCAAACCATTCTGGATACTTCCTCTCCCCTTTTACTTTACGAAAACTGAGTCCTAACTTTTATTTTCACCCTTGTTTCCTAAGGAAACACATGATCACATTTTGTTTGTGTGAGAGAGAGGAAGAGAGAGAGAGAGAAAAAATTGTTGTTACAAGTTTTGTGAAAATACGTAGTAGGATGGGTAGAGGACAGTCTGCAGAATCCTGTATTAGATGATCCAGATCCACATTTATACAGGAAGCCACTGGAAGCAGCTCGTCTGTACGCAGAACTGCTTGTGTCTATTGATAAACTTCCACTGTGCTGGCACTTTGTTTCAGCCTGTGATGTGTATTTGTAGTTTTAATGATCAGTCATACGTCTGTCTGGAGATGCAGTTACCTACTCTGCACAAAGAACTATGGTATCTAGATATGCAGCAGCGCAGTTGGATACTCATTTTTTTTAAATCATTCTCTCTGTTCTTTAAAATTCAGAACAACCTGTTTTCCTTAGCAAACACTGTCCTTCAACAAGAGATTAATCACAAACAAAGGATGAAGAATATTATTTGATAAATACTACGTGTTGAATACCACCAGGAGTGGTAAAATAACCAGCTGGTCACACACAGTTCAAATAATTGCAACAGGCATATTGTCAGGACTATTAGTGATATTTAATTACGATTGCCTACAGGCATGTATTGCACCTTCTGTGTCACCTTCGATTGCTCAACGTGTTGTGTCTGCAAACAATACGAATCCCGTTGTCCTGCAGAGAAAAGAATCTGAGAAGTACGCTTTTGTGGGCACTTTGGTGAGCTTGGAAGTAATAATAGCTTCTGAGAAGACGCATCTATCACCACTGTTTTGTTCGCGTTTGACTATCTGGAATGCAAAAAATATGGAAAGATAACAAGAGATTTTATAGGATAATTATAGATGAGATATATAATGTCTGACTTGGCTTATCTTAGCTTAGAGGAATTACAATCAATTTTCCAGTGAACACGTTTCAGTGTTACACTTTTGAGAAGCTTGTATTAATCATAAGCCCTTAGGCACATCCGATATGAAGTTCTGACATGAAGCAGTACGCTTTCAGCTACACCTGCGCAATTCAGCTGAGTCCAGTATGAAATGCTTTTCTCATCTCACTCTCACATAAGTATATTTATAGAACTGAAAGCACAACTGAAGAGCAATAAAACTGGATGTTGATGGAAACAGAGCACAAAGGCTTGAAATCTTCCTTCTTGGGAAAGTATGATGCCTAGACAACCACACTGAGCAGCACCTTTGGCGTGGTCAGCATATGAAATGCTTTCATTTCAAAAAATATCTGATAATGATAAAATTTTATTTAGACTCTTCGCCATAGGATTAATGAGATGTGTAGAGTCAGTGTTCTGCTGGTAGATTAGATGGCCTCTTCTTTCCAAAGTGACTTGAGATAATGGTGCATTGAGATTTTATTGGCTAAACTTGGGAATCCTCTGAATATTAAATCCCTTCAAAGGGTTACAGAAGAGACATCTGAAAACAGTCAGTGTCCATTTTTAAAAAACTGGGTTCTGAAATAACAAAGAGGTCACTCGGTTTAAAACCTGCTTTGGTTCCCATTTAAATCAATGATAAATATCGTACTGATTGAAATGGGAACAAAACCAGATTCTTGATGTATTTTTCATTTGAGATTTGTGAGCTGTTTTGCTTGTGCAGCACTCTGAACTATGGTCTACTTGAGTTATGCTCATAGGAGTTCATTTTTCAAATATAAGAAAATATACAATCCAAAGCTTTCTTTCAAGTGTTAGTCTGCATATTCCTGGGGATTTTTAATGCTGTCTCTTTTTAGTGAGTTACATTTATAAATTTGTAAGGAATTCAACATTAAAAAAGTCAGGATCTAGATATTTGTTTATATATTGTCTAATATGAGGCAGATCTATGTATATCTAGAAAATGGAGGTATACCAGATTTGTTATTTATAATTTAAGTCCTATGAAGCAATTTTTCAGAGGAAACTCATTATTTCTTTGAAGAAAGGCTCAGCTGGCATGGATTTGCTATTGGTTATTAGGATTAAGAATAAAATTAAAATAGTGAATCCTCTTATAATAGGGCCAGATCCTCAGAAGTTATAAATCATAACGGCTCAATGTAAGTAAAGTAAGCTCTGACAATTTACATCAGTTTAGGATTTGACCTTCTCCCCAGAAAATTATTTCTCTGAAGATCATACTTCCTATATTTGTCTTACTTTGTGCCTGGCAGAGAATTAATTAACACATAATTGCTTTGGTGAACTCAGGATAAAACTTCTGTGTTCAAGAACTCTATTCATTTACTGTTTAACTTCCTTCATGGCTGAGTTAGTTCTGCAGGGTCATGCTGTACTAATGACCAGAGCACAGGAACATTATCAAACCAATGAGGACGAGGTAGGCTTGGAAGTATTCCAGATTCTGTTCAATTAATCACTGAAATTTCAGGATCTTTGGGGACAGAGTTGAAAAGTAAGTTGGAGAGGAAGTATATAAAGAATTAGATTCATATTCCAGACGGAGGGAGTGGGAGGGAGACCTTATTGGATGAGACTCTAAGAAAGATGAATCGAACAAAAATGTGAAGAAATAAAAATAAAAAAAATGCGTAAAACTTGTTACTGATGATTTTTCAGAGGATTTTGATTATTTCTTCTTTACTGTAATTTAATTTTGTTCTTTTTCCTCTCTAATACTACTTGCATATGTACAGACCATGCATGCATAAAGGCTTGTTAGATCTAGTTCAGATCTCTTTTTAAAAGTTTCCAGTTTCTTTTTCACAGTCCAGATTTTCTGCCACAACACACTGCTATAAGTAACCTAAAAAATATGCTGTATTTAAGACCCAAAACTTGGTAATTCTTGCTAAGGTCAATGAGAATTGCAAATGCTCAATATCTCTCAGAGAGGTCCCAGAGACAGGCATGGTCTCTGGACACGTGGTTCCAAATCCCATTAGCACTACTGAGATAATGGTATGTGCACTGGAAGGAAAATAGGCTACTCAAAGATTAGAGGAGACCATGTTTTTCCTGTAAACAGCTGTTCAGTTATTGATTTTTTTTTTAAATAGCACTCAGCTGAAAACTTTCAGGAGGTCCAGTACCATGCCAGCTTCACACAAGTTAAGGCAAAAGCTGGATTTCAGAAAATTGGGCTGAATCTTCCTAATTCTGTCTTAGATTTCCAGCTAATCTTTATTAGGCTGCTGAGCAGTATTGTATCAAGTGCCTTGAACTTGAATTGTAGATACTGAACACATCACAAATGTCATTTTTTTTTAACAACTCTGGCTGCATTTTTTCCTGGGAAAAAATTGACTTTAGCTTTACCTAATTGAATCAACTCAGATGCAATTAAATTCCATTGAAAGCTAAACTCTATTTTTAGTTTTCACATCAATTAGTAGATCAAGTGAAAACTGTACCTATGAGCTTATTTAGACCTGCAAACTCATGTCAAAGTTGCAAACTGTCTAGACTTCAGTGTTACCTTGCATTATTTAACTTGACTTCAGAACTCAGCATGAGAACTCAAGTTTTTTTCCTGTACAGATGAGACACTAGTGTTTCAGTTTCTCAGTCTCTAGAATCTGGTCAGTATTTTGATTTAATTTTGTAAGTGAGAAGTGAAACTAAATTCATTAAGTTTGTGTGACTTTCAGAGCATTTGTCAAAAGGTGCCAAAGAGAAAATCAATAAAGGTAGCTGTTGTTAATATATTGAATTTCAGCACTGGATGTCTAATTCTGTAAGCACAATACAATTACCATTGTGCTGTACAAATTGTGAGGACAATTTTGATAATATTTTAGATGAGGATCATAATATTGCAACAGTTTTAGCTTAATTACAAGGGCAGATGAAGGTTGGGTTTTTTTTTTAAAGTAAAGTGAGTTTTCAGAAAAAATAAACTGTTTCTGGGGTTGAAAATTTTCAAGCTTTTTTCTTTTTAATCATTCAGTAAAGTCTAAACCTTTTATTCCTATAAATCAACTATACTGCACAGCTGGACTCTGATATTCTGGATCATAATATTGCAACAGTTTTAGCTTAATTACAAGGGCAGATGAAAGTTTGTTTTTTTTTTTTAAAGTAAAGTAAGTTTCCAGAAAAGTTTCTGGGGTTGAAATTTTTCAAGCCTTTTTTTTTTTTTTTAATCATTCAGTAAAGTCTAAACCTTTTATTCCTGTAAATCGACCATACAGCACAGCTGGACTCTGATATTCTGGTTATTATGGCAGAACATTTCTGTAGGAGTTTCTAAATACTTCTCTGTGAACCAGTGAATATGGTTGAAAACCCTGCCGAATTCTGTCTAGCAATATTCATAGTATACTCAAGGTCTACTAGTAGATCAAGAGGAGATTGGACTATTTTTTCAACCATTCATCTGTTTGAACCTCTTTCTCCCCAAAGAATGAGGAAAAGATTCTCCCTTACCCATTCCCCTCCCACCTACAGGAGACAGTTCTCCATTAAGAAACAGAAACCTTTGATAAATTTTTCACCTACTCTAATGAAGCCAGTATCACACCGTGCAAACAACTTTGTTTCTAAGCTAGCTGAGATGCAGGCAAATGTTACAGACTGTGCAGTGGCTGTCATTAGCCTTCATAGATTACAGAATTAAGCTTTAGGGAAGGCTTTGGGAGGGTGGCTGTGCTGTATAAGCCTTGCAACAAACCCTGAGAAAATAGACTGATGTTACAATAATACAACATCATTGACTAAAAAGAAGTCTGAGAATTGTTCTTTAAATTGATACTTATTAATATGTTGTTATTGCCTTTTTACAATGGGAATGGCATTAATCTAACCAAAGATAGGTTTACATTTGAGCTAGTTACCCTAGTCAGTGGAGAAGCAGTTACTTTTGTCAATATGATCTAGGTATAAATTCATCTTGTTCTCTGGGTAGATAGCAAAAGTAGATCAGAAGAACATCATCCCAAAATACCTTTTAACTCCCTATAAGAGGACACTGGAGTGACTTGTTTAGCTGTAAATGTCTACACTGTTGATGTCTGAAGTTAGGTGTGATGAATACCATACATTAAGTCTGAATACAATTTTCTTATTTAGAGGTATTCTCTATTGGAAGTTTAGGACTTTGTATGTGACAATGTATTCCTTATTTTGCAGTCGAATGACACCAAGAGATCATACATTTTCTAAATGTCCAGAAGAGTGGGAAGAGACAAATCCTAAACTCTGCTATAGCAGATATTAATTTTAAGAAGAGTCACACAACTCAGTCACACACCAGGGAAAGGTAGACATTGTCAGTAAAAATATAGATGACCTTACAAGTTAATTATATCAATAAAATGTGCTGGAAATTTTAAAGCATAGATGTGGGCTTGCTCTTTTCTTTCATTTTGAAATATATGTCAAACCCAAGCACAGAATAAAACTGCTAGGAAAACACACTTATGATCGCTCATGCAAGTAAACATCAGTAATATGAAAAAGCTTACCATGGATATTGGAATTTATATTACCAGAGATATGTAGATGCAGAGATAAGTAGACGTCTTTTTTGTTTCTTGTTTTCTTGCACCTTTGTTTCTTCCTTTAAATTTATACTTTCTGCACTTTTAGGTCTCAAAATAAAAGATGCTCCAAATGATTAAAATACAGAAGAAACAATTTTCTATTTGGAAAATAGAAAGGGAGCAAAATCTCTGGATTAAGTTATCCAGACTGGCCTTCCAAATGGGACTGTGAAGAAGTGATAGATGGTCAGCCCTCATCAGTCCGGGCTTCACATCAGCACCTATCACAAGGGTATTGAGTACCGCAGTTCCCTGCTGCATCCCTCCCCAATTCCATTTACCAATCTGCACTCTCTCCGCTCAAGTTTGTGAGGCAGGGGCAGTACAATTTCACATCGCTGTCTTTCTCACCACGTGTCACCTCTAGGTCTGTTCGGCAATGGACAAAAAGATGTTCTTCAGAGGAAGCAGCAGCAGCTGTAGAACAGCTACCAGCTGGAGGTCTCTAATAACTCAGACAACTCTGGTTATATTGATTACTGATGAAAGGATCTGGTTTCTTGAGTCTATCAGTTTACCTTTGCAGGAAATTTTGCTGATTCAGAATGCAGGCATAGAGTCCTATATGACAAAATAGTTTGGAAGTCAGCATCTGCATGAAACTCTATCTTTTTGGCATTAGTAACCTTGTAAACTGCTTTTTGTCATTACTGTTCTACTGACTCTAATTTTTTAATCTAAAGTGCCTCAAATCCCAGTGTTGCTGGTGTTTTGATGAAAAGTTTGAAACAGGTTACTGGTATTTGAGTCCGATTGAGAAGTTGATACAAAGCATTTCCCATGGCTTAGGTCACAGTGAGAGCGGTAGCCCCAGGTTATAGTCCCTCTTTTGGCTTCCAGCCAATGCCAGTTTATTGTTTTGGTGTTAATTTTCAAATCAGTCAAAGACTCATGCCCCCAACTTCATGAAGGAGGAAGTTTTTATATTTCAATCTATTAAATCAGCAATGTGCTATCAGCACAACTTAGAGCGTGAGACTGGCATCTGAGAGCTGGAAGTAAAGTATTGGCAGCTAGGAAAGTCCGAACAAATTTCCAAGAGATCATTTGAATGCAGTGGCCTGATCCTTTCTGAGAAATGCTGCACTCTGAAAGATCCTTTTCAGCAAATGAAAGGCATTAGAAGTCTTCAAACTCTGCCAGCTTCCCCCCTCAAAGGACAAAACAAACAAAAAAGTTAAATGGCTTTTTTAATTGGTGTGGCTTTTTAAAAATTGTTCCCAGACCTGACCCTTGTGCAAAATGGGATACAGACACTTGTGAGACTCTGTGACTTTGTTATTTCCATTGAATTTGTTTGAAAAAATGTTCAAAATTAGAGACGTGGATTTTCAAAATTTCAGATGAATAAACTAAAAGTAATGAATGACCTGTAGCTAATTAGCAGACTGAAAGCATGAATTAATTTTCAGTAGCGTGTTACTGGAAACTGCTTACAAGTACTATTTAAAAATAGTTATAATAAATCTATATTTGTTGATTCTGAGTGCACAAATTTTACCTTTGCATGTCACAAGATGGCACTGTAAGAACAGACATTGCATTTGCTCACTGAGTGCTTTCATTGCCACAAAATCCTGCCAAACTCACCTACATATCCTTCAGACCCTGACAAACACTCTTACTACGATCTACCTGAGGGGGTTACGTAGGCAATTGAGTGTTGTAGCTGGTCACAGATTGCTGTCTCCAGGACCTCTCTGCAGACCCCTCTCCTTATGTTGGCGTTAGTGCTGGGGCTGGGCAGGTGTGCAGAGCGCTGCTCCATCCTCACAACAGACCCTGCATGAGTACAGAGCCTTGCTGATCATCCCATAAGATTGAGGGATACCATAATGAGCGTATGTGGAGCCTATATGAAATTCAAAGGTCACAACTTCATAATAGGGAACCAGCCTGGCACATCATCCCTCATTTCTTGAGCCCAGACCTTTAGGAGCCTCTCTGGAGGTAACAGTCTGTTAGCTACAGAGAAGTGTCTTCATACCATGGTAGGGATGGCCATGACACAGGCTGCCTGAGTATCCTGAGCCTGCTGATGAGTGGTAAATAGGGGCTCAGTGTTGGGACAGGTCCTGTTCAATGTCTTCATTGATGATCTGGATGAGGGGATTGAATGCACCCTCAGTAAGTTTGCAGATGACACCAAGTTGGGTGGAAGTGTCGATCTGCTGGAGGGTAGGAAGGCCCTGCAGAGGGACCTGGACAGGCTGGATCGTTGGGCCGGGGCCAAGTGCATGAGATTCAACAAGGCTCAGTGCCGGGTCCTGCACTTCGGTCACAACAACCCCATGCAACGCTACAGGCAGGGGGAGGAGTGGCTGGAGAGCTGCCTGGCAGAAAAGGACCTGGGGGTGTTGATTGACAGCTGCCTGAACATGAGCCAGCAGTGTGCCCAGGTGGCCAAGAGGGCCAATGGCATCCTGGCCTGTATCAAGAATAGTGTGGCCAGCAGGACCAGGGAGGTGATGGTGCCCCTGTACTCCACATTGGTGAGGCCGCACCTCGTGTACTGTGTTCAGTTTTGGGCCCCTTACTACAAGAAGGACATCGAGGTGCTGGAGCGTGGCCAGAGAAGGGCAACGAAGCTGGTGAAGGGTCTGGAGCACAAGTCTTATGGGGAGCGGCTGAGGGAGCTGGGGTTGTTTAGCCTGGAGAAGAGGAGGCTGAGGGGAGACCTTATTGCTCTCTCCAACTACCTGAAAGGAGGTT
This sequence comes from Platalea leucorodia, assembly GCF_965183815.1. Lineage (NCBI taxonomy): Eukaryota > Metazoa > Chordata > Aves > Pelecaniformes > Threskiornithidae > Platalea > Platalea leucorodia. The sequence goes on from NC_138823.1 coordinate 157,530,180, forward strand.
GTAGCGAGGTGGGGGTCGGTCTCTTCTCCCTAGTAACAAGCGATAGGACGAGAGGAAAAGGCCTCAAGCTGCGCCAGGGCAGGTTTAGGTTGGATATTAGCAAAAAACTTCTTCGCCGAAAGGGCAGTCAGGCACTGGACCAGGCTGCCCAGGGCACTGGTTGAGTCTCCGTCCCTGGAGGTATTTAAAAGACGGGTAGACGTGGTGCTTGAGGACATGGTTTAGTGGTGGACTTGGCAGTGCTGGGTTAATGGTTGGGCTTGATGATCCTAAGGGTCTTTTCCAACCTTAACGATTCTATGATTCTATGATTCTAAAAGAGGCAGATGGAGCAGGGAGCAGCAAGCGAAAGTGCTGTGTGAAAGTCCCTATGCTACACAGGGCATTACCGGTGTGTCTCTGCAGTCTTTGCTGCATAGTGGCTGGTTTGAAAACGTCCTGCTACCTCAGGCACCCTGTTAGAGACTTTTAAAAGTGGTGATAAGCGTCATCACATGTTATTGCTCATCTACACTGTGGCGTTTCCAGCACCGTGTGTTGTCAGGCCTGCTCTGACCACTTTGGGCTCTCCTCCCCATCTCCCTCCCCCCAATTGTATGCTGTGGGGGAATTACACCTGCATCTCCTGTGCCGTGACATGAACAGGGGGAATCCTAGTGGAGCCAAGAAGTTGCTGAAACACCTCAGAGAGACTAGAAGAACAGGCCTCAACCTGTCCCTTAGTGGTTTCACTGTTGCTGTGTATGGAGGTTTCTCATGTGAGTGAGCAGCAAGCTTTACCCGGCCATGTCCACAGCTTGCCTGGATCCCCCTGTCCTCAGCCCTCCCTGTTGGACTGCCAGTGCCTTGGTGGCTGCATGTGACCTTTTCTGGGGCTGGGTGGCACAGGGGACAGGAGGATGGGTGCCTGCAGATGTCACAATGACGTCCCCCCCAAAGGGGGTTGTGCAGTAAAGCAGGGGGCTGTGTAACCACTGCTCCACCAGGATGTCCCATAGAAACCCAATGAACTGCCATCCTGCCAACTTGTTTCTGTGAAAATAGGGGAGATTTCTTTCCCCATCCTGTCTGCTGCCAGCTTGCAGGCAGTGCTGGACCATTTGTTCTGTGAAGGGAGGATAGTAGGGAAGATCTACACATGCTCTCCTGCTAGATCGAGACACATCTTTGGTTTGGGAGGCTCATGCAGAGTGGTGTTCATTGCATGCATCTGCCCTGCTCTCAACAGACAGAGGTCGAAGCTGTGGCACAGTCTGCACAGCTGCCATTAAACAGCACAGGGGACGGGTACATGAAGAAACTCCTCCCCTTTGCTTGTGTATTGCTGTGGATGGGGGTGTGACGAATGGGTCGGGCTGATTCTGGAAATGTCTTCCCACCTCAGGATACCATACCTTTTTTGGGATCATTTGTCTCTCTGTCTTGGACTGTCCTTTAAGGACAGCCTGAGTACTTACCCATTTATCCCTATGAGTCCTCAGCCAAATGTAGGCAGAGCAAGGCAATCACCTGAGCTGGGGAATGCTGGGAGGAGGATAGTCCATCTGAGCTCTTCCGCCATGTTACTGGGGGCAATGGTGAAACCCTGAAAGATGGACCCTCTACTATATCTTCTGAAAGTTTTGAAGGTCAGGGAGGTTGAAGGCTCCTGAGCCCACTGACCCTGACATGCCAGCCTTGCCACGACATCTGCTTTGGAGGCTGTGGAGTGGTATGGCACGAGGTACAACCATGCCTCAGGGTACACCACGTCCTGGTTTGGCCATCCCTGGCCTTTCTAAAGGCCAGCTTTTAATCTCTTGAATTTTGGGTGGCATTTAAATGGTTTGGTGCTGCAGCCATGTTCGATAGCGCTAAGCTGCTGTGCTATCCTCTGGCAGGTGCCAGGCTCCTGTGTCCCAGGGCACAGCCTCCTCATCTGGGGGACAGAGGGGATTTCCTCATGGGCACCATGAGGGACCCAGCCTTGGAGGATGACTCTCTCTGCCCCTGTTTGTAATGATGATAGTGGATTTGTCTGGCTCAAAAGGTCCGTAGACCTGCTCTGCAGCTCACTGGAGCAACTGTACAGTCAGGAACAGTAGGACCTTTGTGGCAGTGTCAGAGGCATGTGGTGGCCATGTGCGAATACGGTCTCTCTGGACCACAGAGCAGGCTATTTTGTCACCCATACACAGGGTTGCTCTCAGGGAAAGCTCGATATCCAGATGCCTAAGCGGAGTCTGCCAATAAACTAGGAAATATGCTATATAGTGGCGTTGTCAGTGATCCAGGGCCCAGGGAAAAAAGGGTCATGAGTCAAACTGGTAATGTTGATCCACTGTAACACTGAATGTACTCATACAAGCAATTTATCTCCTTTGAGACAGCAAGGACATTCTGTTTGTTTGATTTCCCACCCTTCCCTTGACTAATCAAATCATTAATAATCCAGAATTTTATCTTCTACAGATTTATAAAATGCTTTCACCATATCTGTTCCACAAGCTACGTATTTTTTATTTTTTATTTTGTTTTTAAAGTGAGCTTGTGCTTTTGTAGTGGAAAGATTTAACATTTTCTGCTAATTGTGCCTTGTATGTGCAATGTTTCTTTGCTGGCTCACGTACAGTGGAATAAGGGCCTATTTACTCCTACGCCCTTGGTACTTTTAGGCTGTAAATCCCAGCTTGCCCAGGGACATTTCTGGGCCCTGGACCACTGTCGTCTGTCTGATAAGTGGTTTGAATATTATCTATCAATCAGGAGCTTTGCCTGTCCCAGGTAGGACTTCCCTTACGCTTACCCTGCGCAGGAGCTGCTGGCAGTGAGGATTGGCCAGGGACAAGCTCAAATAAGCATTTGCTTGCAGGCACTTCTTTTGGAGACAACAACAGTTCGCTAGCACAGATGCAGACTGCTCCGTGCCTCTTGGTGTATGTGCCCAGGCATCCTCAGTTAACTGGGGGAGACAGTGTTTCTAGACTCTCACCCCATCTGAATACCTTTGTTTGACTTTCAAGCAATAGCCATTGTCTGAATCCCATGCACATAACTTAATCATCTTATTTCTCACATGTTTTCATATATTAGATGAACGCGCACTTTGCACAGCTTAACGTTTCTTAAGCACTACCAACACATTTTAGAAAATAACCAAAGTGGTGAGCTACAGGATAGAATTACAGAAAATTCCAAGTTGGAAGGGACCTCTGGAGAGCATCTGGTCTAATCTCCAGCCAAAAGGCAGGCCTTAGATTAGGTTTTCAAGAGCACTGTCTAGCCAAGGAATATTTCCAGCTAAGGAGATTCCACCATTTCTCTGAGCTGCCTAATCCAGTGTGTAATTCCCCTCAGGATGAATAATTTTTTTCTTAAATCCACATGAAATTTCCCCTGGAACAACCTGTACCTGTTGTCTCTTGTCCTGCTACTGTGCATCCTAGAGAAGAGAGTACCTCTACCTTCTCTGTAACCTTCTCTAAGGTGTTGGAAGACAGTGCCAAGGCAGAAGTCTGATTTCTGATAGAGGTGGACACCCACCACCTCCCGGAGATTTCTGTGTGGTTGTGGGCACCCTCTGTTAGCTCTCTATAGTGATCACATGAAATGCTCTGTGCTTCACAGAGGTTTTGTGAATCTATTTCATTTTGGTAAGATTCAGGTAAGAGGATGCTAGAAATGCCTGTAAATGATGGGCTCAAAGCCCACACCTTTTGGTGAACTGAATCTGAATCAAATTTGCATCTTTTTAAGTCCAAGTGTGTATCAAAATTTTAAAAGAGCTCAGCATTTGAATCACTCCTCTCTTTCACCGAGGCTTGAAATCCTAACATGAGCTGTAAACAGTGTATAATGTTTTCACTGTGAGCACTGGAATATCACTTAATTGCACTTAGTTTTTCCTTATCCTGTCAATGTTGGCTCTACTTGTACTGAATGTTTCCAATGTATTGCAGCTCAGTAGTTAATCACAAAAATAAATCAGATCCTTTCTGTTCATCTTTTCTCCCTGTTTTTTTTATGGGAAATTGTTAACACTAAGCTAGCTATGCTGATGGATTAGCTGAGTTGAATTTTTCATACAGCCCTTTTCAAATGAAGAATTGTGTAAAAGTAATAATGGCACTTAAATAACATAACAAATCTTAAGCATAGAAATACCAAGCGAGGCTATCAGCTGGTCAGAGAGAGTCAACATTTCTTTCATAATTCTCTTTTTTTCCTCTTGTTGGAGCTGGTGTAGTAAGGAGAAAGCATTTATAATCTTGTAATCTAGGAGCTCTCCAATAGAGGCAGGAGTGATACCACCAGATTTTCCAAGGAGCTTCATTGTGGCCATTTATTGCAGTCAGATCATTTATTGCAGTCAGATCTTTGAATCAAGTGCAAAAATTTAGAAAACTAAGGTTATATCAAGTCTCCAAGAGGGATTAAAAGTAACCCAAACAGAAAGAGCAAATTGGGGGGGGGGGGGGAAGAGAAAAAAAAAAAGAAAATAATGTAATTTTCCTCTCACAGACAGAAACTTTATCTAAATTTGCAGCCAAGGCAAGAATATTTTCCATGGAGAAAAAGGATAAAAAACAGGATGAAAGATATATGCTGAATCTCATTTTCCCTGAAAATGCGCAATCCAGTTTCCTGGTAATGGTGTTACGAGGTCTGTAGCTGACATTAACTTCATTTCCACACTCTTTTTGAATGATGGTATGGTGGAGGGAGTTTGTTTCAGGGAGAGTTTGGGAAAGTAACAAACAGTAATTGGGAATATAAAACACCTACACTATTTCTGAGTGCTCTGGGTTTTAGAATTTTTAGACCCCTGACGCAAAACATCCAACTAACCCCAAACTTTAAGTAAGCATTGCTATGATACAGGCAAGTTATTTCTTCAGTTTAATGCCTACAGATATCCACATTACATGTAAAGAAATATTATTATAACCTTGAACCCAAATCAACTCAAGTACACAACATGCTCTGCATCTAGGGGTCCTGGGTGTCAGGCTGCTTGTATGAAGGGAGCGCTGGTTTGTTTCATAAAATAAAAACATGGTTGTCTTTTTATTCACCAGCTCTTTACAACACAAATCTTGGCTATGGAGAGCACTCAGTGAAAGCCCCAGAAGAAGCACAAGGACCATGCTGCAAGTACCCATTATGTACATTGCCACTGAATTTCACGTACAAATCTGATAAGGCATTCTCATTGTTAACCGTCAGGACACAGCCACTGGCTCACTGATGAAGGCTTCACACAGCAAACCATCACGTTTACTGACTTGTAATTGTAATTTTTCTAGGACTCAGAGATGCTGAAGAGGGCAAGCAGGGGTATACATTTGGGAGAACCAAAGGGTAAGAGCAGTCCTCAAGTTTTCACACAGCTCTCAAAATATTGTGTTTTCCTTGCTGGAAACTGTATTTTCCTCTGCTGAAGAAACTCTGTAACTGTGTTTGGGAAAACAGAGTAATACTTAGTGTCACTTAGTTTACAAGAAGCGAAATCTAAGGCTCAAGCTTTTGTTTTGTTTTGTTTTTTTTTTTTTACTTACTACATAGTCACAGAAAATTCACGAAGTGCAGTGAGTTACAATTTTATATAGTTTCACTGGTGAAAATAGAAAGTAGCTTTGCGCAAACCAAGTGCTTGCAAGTAGATATCTGAATTTTCTGAAGACTGCAGATTTAAGCTGTAGCCACATTAACATGAGCAGAGCCTAGATCAGTGCAAGCTCTAAGCAGTAGCTGGTTAAATACTTTCTCCTTTTACAGGTATCCCCTTCAGTTATTAGGCTTGAAATTCTGGCCTTGCTAAAATCAATGACAAAACTCCAGTTAACATCAGCAGGGCCAGAATGTTATCCAAAGAATCTTTTTCAAACCAGCAAATTCTTTTGAAGTTCAGGAAACTTTTAAAATGTGACCATCTATGTGGCAGATTTTCGTAAACTTGGGGAGGATTTATAGCAAGGAAAATGTCTGCAAGATTCATGTAACTGAAATGTGCAGCAGGAGTCCTCAGCATGCAGCAGTGGCATTCATCACAGTCAGACACCCTCTTTGAAATCATATGCTCCCAACATATTAGTGAGACCTTTAATCTCAAAAGACAAATCTGACCCATAACTGATTCATGGGGAGTTGCATTCCTCATGCATGAGTATATGAAAACCTTGTAAGCTCTCGGCTGAATTATTAAGGCCTTTGCAATGGTATGTGTGTGTGTGTCCTCCCTACGTGGACATTATGCCAAACCCAAATTTTGGGCATTGTACATTCAGAATAAATTCATAAGGCTTTTGGTTCTGTATGTGCAGCCAAGAAGTACCAGATATTTTTAGAGAGGAAAAGTGACAAGAACAGATAATAACTGTTGTAAAGGTTACCACCAATGTTCAACTCACAGGAGAATAAACTTGTAGTTTTGAGAAACAGCCCTTGTTCTATCTTGATGCCTGGCATGACAAATCCTCTGTGTTCTGTAAAATGTTTTGCTGTCATTTGCTGCTATGTAAACGTGAGATCGCTTGGTAGAGACACTCCACCATAGGGTCCACCATAGGGATTTATGAATACTGATGGAATTAGAGGATGTTTGAAAATGTAAAATTCTTAACCTTATTGCAATGGTTATAAATACCATAATTTTTTTTTTTAATGTATATAAACCCATTCTGGAGAACTGTGAAGTTAATGGCACTCTCATGTCAGACCTATTTTTCTAAATGAATATGACAAATATTTAAGAGTTCACACAAGCCATCTCTAAAAGAGATAGATACTTAGCTAATCTTTCTCATTTAGTATGTATACAGAAACTGGAGAGGTTTTCACCTATAAACTTCCTTTACATAAAATGATCAACACCAACTTTGCCAGTAATCAATTTTATAACTATTCTGCTAAAAGATCTTAGAAGTGTTCTTTTTCTAGAACTTTAATATTCTGGGGGTAATAGGCTTATACCTTGGAAGGAGCCGATGGTTTGTGAACTCAGGTGATCATGACTGCCACATTTTGCAGGAGCCAAAATACTTTTAATAATAATAATATATCAGGTCAACTCATAAGAAGATTTTGTTTGTGTTTCAGACAGTTGCTGCTTGGGAGATTTATTCCAACTGTTTCAGAAGTCAGAATACAAACAATGTCCTGTGTGACAACGATGTAGATTAAAACACAGCTTTGGTAGTATAAGCTCATTTCCTCATAGCTTCAGTTTTTGGTTTTGTTGGAAGAAGTTTGGTTAATTTTTTTTGTCTCTTTGGTTTCTTCATGATTCTTTAATTCCTGGCTTGGGCTGGTGCAAAAAGCACAATTTTACAGAGTACATAGCAACAGCTATTTTTTTGTGGCATTCCTGCCCTGATTGCCCTCATTATCATGAAATTTCATGAGAAAAAAGTGGTTCTAATAATTTTGGACTTTTCCCATCTATACTGCTTCTTCAGAAGATAATTGCTGTCTTTTTCAAACTGTCTCCCTGGCAGAATAAGGCATGCTGGTGCAGTGCCTCCTCTCCTGCTTTGCTCCCTGCTGTGCATCATTTACTTCACAAAAAATCTCATCTATGCGCTGTCTCAAAATACCTTGCCTTCTGCTATCTCTGCAAACTCTGGTGTCTGCTTCTTATTGCAGGCTTCCCTGACAACAGTTCTGCTGTATCCTCTGTTCCCCTACAATGCTCTCATCAATAGTTACATCCACGAAGAATACAACTGGGAAACTTGGGATTTTTTTGTTTGTTTACATTTTTGAAATAATAAATCAGAAAGAAAAAGGGCCTAAAAGCAAACCTATGATATTCATTAGCCTTATAGGTATAAATGCATCCACTAGTAATGGCACTTTGAAGAGTGTTTCTCAGTCCATTGCTCACTGCCAGGCAGTTCAGAGACTGGAGGAACTCTGCTTTGGACTCTCACACTACTATCGTCTATTAGACTCTAGACGATCTATTATGTATTTTTTAGCAGTTATTATACCTATATTTACATATAATCTGGGAAGACAGAAGCCTTATAAACAAACTAGTGAAAGCAACATACGGAAAATAATAACGTGTATGTTCCAGTCCTGCATTTGTTCACTGCTGGTTCTCAGTGAGCCCTGTGACTTGTGTTGATGAAGACTGAAAGGACTGCTCATGTTGCACAAGAAGGAAACAGCTTTCTTCTGGGCTTTCAGCGGGTAAATGCATATGTCCTGAATTATTGTTCCGGAATACATGGGGCATGAAAAAAGACCCTGGATTTGTCCCAGAGCCTGGGATCTAGTAGGACCTCTTGGGATGAAGAGTCTAAATTTGTAAGCAGAACATTCACTGTTTCCCATCACATCAGCAACCAGAGTTTACAAGCTGAAGAGCACAGCGCTGTGCAGCTTCTCCTGGGTGGGAACGGTGAGCTTTAAACACTGACAGCAAGTGAATTGCTCTGCGTACACTTGAAACACCTGCTTCTCAGCTCAGCCTCTCTCTACCTGATAAAAATTTATTCTTTACTCTTCTTTAATGAAGCCCTACAAAAAAGTCACTTGAATCCTAGATGTTTATTTTGTCTTGTTAAAAATGAACAAGCTATATACACACAAATGAAAAAGGCTATTGAAATGGGACGTAAGTTAAAAGCCAGCAGTACATCTGCATCACCTGAAAAACAGGGAAATTGAGATCTGGATATAAATGTTGTGACTTGGGCTCATCTTTCAGATAAATAGTGCAGTTAGTGGCTGTGTTCCTTTTTTTTAATTATTATTATTAGTGCACACATATTGCAATTTTATTGTCCTGAATTATTCAGTTAATACCCAGCTAGCAAACATGAATATGACAGTTATGCAATAGAGAATCTTAGTTACTTTAAATGTAAAATCCAATAAAAAAATCCAGTAAAGCCATTTTTAGATTCAGAACTGCTGTATTATTATTATGTCCCTCCAGTGAAGTGTATACAAATCCAGGCACTGGAAATAAACTCAAACAAGCAGAAGCTCAGAGCTACAAGTTCAGATGTTGTGACATGTGTGAACAATGTATATTATACTTCAGCATGCTAATACCTTAACACTGTCTCCATAGTATTGCTGCCAAACTTGTTCTAAGGCAGAATATCATCGAATCATAGAATGGTTTGGGTTGGAAGGGTCCTTTACAGGCCATCTAGTCCATCCCCCCTGCAGTAAGCAGGGACATCCTCAACCAGATCAGGTTGCTCAGAGCCCCGTCCAGCCTGGCCTTGAATGTTTCCAGGGGTGGGGCATCTACCACCTCTCCGGGCAACCTGTTCCAGTGTTCCACCACCCTCATTGTAAAAAATTTCTTCCTTATATCCAATCTGAATCTACCCTCTTTTAGTTTAAAACCATTACCCCTTGTCCTATTGCAACAGGCCCTGCTAAAAAGTCTGTCCCCATCTTTCTTATAAGCCCCCTTTAAGTACTGAGAGGCTGCAATAAGGTCTCCCCACAGCCTTCTCTTCTCCAGGCTGAACAACCCCAACTCTCCCACCCTTTCTTCATAGGAGAGGTGTTCCATCCCTCTGATCATTTTTGTGGCCCTCCTCTGGACCAAATATCTATAGACAGAAACAGAAATACTAAATACAGAGACAAAAATACTGGTATCTAGAGGATGAAACAAAAGACTTTTTTTCCTTAAAAATGCAAAACTGAAGATTCAATGTCTTTTTAACAGAATCAAAGAGCACATAGGACATAGGAAGATGGAAAGATACTTTAGTGTCCCGGTAAGGAAACCTTATGATTAACCATGGTTGTGTGTAGAGCTTGCAAAAGGCAAAGCTGAAGTAATAGACTCATTTCAAGAGTTTCTGAAAACTGTGACCTGGATAGACAGAACTTACCCCTTCCATTATAGACAAAGGAAAAAAAAAAACAGTTTGAAGACTTATATCCTGACACAAGGACTTGTGTTTTAGCAATCCAGTATTCCTTGTCCATCTTGCTCATCCCATTTGCCTGACCTACACTTTTGTGGACTCCTGTTTTGCTTTCCGATACAGACAGACCCAGAAGAGAAGGTCTAGAGGACTCTTCTCTTGTATTCAGGGTGGTTACTATATTTTGGGTGGTTTGCCATGCTGCATTGCTACATTTAGGTTCTCAGCTGGGTCATATTCATGCTACTAAAAGATTTGATGAAATCAGTTGACTTATTACTGAGATGGATATTTAGTGTGAATAGTGTGGTTAATTTTTTGCTACAGTGTATGACAGCATTTTTTTCTTTGCTTCTGCATAATTTTTTTTGCAACTTCATTGTGGGTGCCTAATAAAAGGTAGACTATATTACAAAGAGCTAAACTGAATGTTTTTTATTTCTGCCTGCAGCTCAAACCCACCAACAGCATTTAATACCTTCTCACATGTATGCATTTAATTTTGGTCATCTGTCTGAAGACTGCCCATCTAGTGCCTGATACTTCACTCATTTGCAGTAAGTATGCAAAAAAACTTCTTTGGTTTTGGCAAGTGCGGCAATACTTAGGTCACCTCTGTGTAACTACGTCATATCCTCCTCTTGCCCAAATGCTTAGGCAATTTTGAAAAGGAAATTGTGAACCTTTGTAAAGTTTTAATCCTGTCATTAAACCACACTTCAGGGTCCTTGGTCCCTGCTAGTGTGGTATAAAAGAGCGTAATGTCCCCAGCATTGTTAATTCCTTGCTGCTCCTCAGCTGCCTTTCAGGAACACAGCTTGTATTTCCTAAGCATTTCTAACATGTCGTCTTTTTTGACAGTTACAGTTACTACAATATCTATGCTTTATTTTAAGTATAAATGAATTAATTACTTCCATGAACGCAAAAGAAGTATTTTTCATTTTAATGAATTTCAAAATGTCTGGGAAGATAAAATTGCATTAAAAGCATGAGTCTTTAAAGATGAACCAGGGCACATCATAGTCTTTCTAGGTCATGCTGCAATCCCATGGTTTATGATGACGCTGTGTTGAAGTTAAGGGTCTGGGCCAAACCCTTGCCTGTGTGCTGAATTTTGGAAATATTAGTGTGACAGAGAAGCCTCTGGAAAGGGGACTTCGAATGCCTAGGTATGCAATGGCGTTAGTGATAACTGCTGTAGGAATCCTAATCATGGCTCAAGCACTGCGTAAAACCAAAGCAAAAATGCAGTCATTGCCTTACAGCACTGACAATGCAAAATATTAGACAAGAGGCAAAAGGCTGATTCAGAGCAAAACACTAAATGGAATTACCCTTAGGAAAAGGTAACTGTCTTGTACTGTGAGGTTCATCTACAGGGATGTTGCTAGTCTGAACTGCTTTACAACCACCCATTCCTAACAGAGAAAGAAGCAACAAGGTGTTAGCTTTCACTGTCTCTTCTTTTTGACTATAAATGGTGGTTGTCACTCTTTTGGTAAAATGTCTGCTCAGCTAGGGGTAATTACTGTGATAACCTCAGCCTTTTTCTATCTTCTCCTGGGAAAAGTGGCCAGCTGAGGTGATGCTGGGATGCTAATTCAAGTACTTGTTTGAAGTTTAAGCACACCTTGAAATAAAATGAACCGACAAACACCACCATGGTTAGAAAAATCACTGGTATTTAGTTCTCAGCTACCTGGGGAAATACAGCTCCATATCCATTCCTACTGGCATATGTTAACTTGTCTTTTCATTTTAAACTGTTTTCATTAGAGGTAATAGAGTGTGTCAGGCCTTAAAGCTTCTAGATAATAGGACATGGCAGTTTGTCATTTAGGACAGAAATAACTACTGCTTCACCGTCAGAGTTCATTACTGTCAGCTCGAGTAGATCCCGGCTTTGGTTACCATGTACATGTCTGATGACATGCTATGTCGTCTTTGTATTTGTGAAGGGTTGTATGTGCGTTATAAATACACTTCAGATAAGCACTGCATGCCCAGTCCCTTCAGGGTTACTGCCCAGGGTGAAAAGGTGTGAAAACTCTGACATAAAGTTTATGTCTGAGGGCTGAGACATTCATAGTTGCGAGTTTAAATTCAGACTAAATCCTTTTTTAATCTGTATAGTTAGTGAGATGACTAAAGTCATTGCTTTTCCAGGTATTTAAACTAAAGAAGAGTTAGGACAGGAACCTGTAGATGAACCTGGTCTGTTTTCAAATATGCTTCTGAATTTCACTGGATTTCGAGATACCTGGTGATTTCAGATAAGGGAGATGACTTCAGCTGATCTATGCCACTATTTTTCCAAAAGTTTGCTTGGAAATATACCATCAGTGGAACTGAAAATACCTAATCAACAACTGGAACTGCAGAAAGTAAGCGTTAATTTACTTTTACCAACCAAATTAATGAATACAATGTACAAGTCTAATGTGCTTTGACATCCAGGCCCAGAACAGCAGCCCACAAATATGTCAACATTACATTATAAGGAACAAAACACACTTGTTGAGATCTGATGAGAAATTTTCTCATTAGTGTATTTTATTGAAAGATAACTACTAACAGCCTTGTGCTCTGCGTGAGCTGTCAGAAGTTCCCATAGCTCTGGGAACTTGAGAAATAATAATAATAATGTAACATTAGAAAGTTTCACTTTATTCAGTCTGGGAATGAGGAGATCAGCAGAATAGCTTCCCTGCGATCTGTTGACATTGTGGAAAACTAAACTTGAGTAAGAAAAATGAAAAGGGTATCGAGCCTAGTAAGCAAAGGCGGGTAATGAAATTCAGGAGCCAGGCAAACACAACATTAAGTCCTACAGACAAGGACAAATCACTGAAGGTGGGAACAAAAGAGGCTGCCCACAGTAGTTCTTGTCTGAAATCCACAAAAGGCTCTAGTAACCTAAGTTTCAAAGATCCTCAAATGTCCTGGGTGCTCGCATTTTGGACTGCAGAGTCAGGCATTTCAGTAATTGCAGAAATTTTCCTCTGGGGAAATAGGTGCCTCACTCACAGCTAAAACCCTGCTGTGATTCTGGTTGGGAGGTGCCTACGTTTTTCCATCAAAGACCAGGTCTCCAAGTCTTACTCATAGCATCATAATAAACAGCAGGCTGCCTGAATCCAGTGCAACACATGAAAGCTGCTAATGATTTCTCTCCACAAGAGGTGCAGAGGAGACACCTCTGCCTGCCTTTTCATAATGACCTTGTGGGTTTGCAGTGCCATAGACCAACCAAGCAAGCTGAAATGCCAGCCTTTGTCCATGCATTGGGGATTGCAGGAGCCTACCCAAATCACCACGTTATGGAAGAGGCTTCACAAGACAACTTTCCCCTTGAAAATGAGCCATGGTGTAACCTCAAACACAAGAAATGTGCAGTAAAAGGAGAAAAATGAATGAATTGCCTCTAGCCTCCTTTTGAGGGAATGTTTGGCCTTACGCTCCTTCTCACAATAGTTATTTTTGTGTTTCTTAGTCACCGTATTTTTTATATAATGCTGATTGCATGTAAAATGCATGAGCTAAGATGCTGGCAGTGAGTGGGGCCCAAGTGTTCTCTCTCCAGTGAGGCTGCTTCTGGCTTCCTATGGAGCTTTAAAGTCTGCTGAGATTACACATGGATTAATTAACCATTATTAATATTTCTTGGTTTGCCTCTCCTAGATGAAAGGAAGTTACAACCATGCTTAGAAAACACGTGGTACACTGAGCATTATTTATTGCTAAAACACGAGAAGCATTTCTTCCTAAGCAAACTTTGGCAGCGGTTACCATCCCACTTAAGCATTCCACCTATTTGACAGAACAAGATGATGAACAGATGTAAAATCTACCAGTTTGGTGAAAGCTCTAAAAAAACCCAACCCCTATTTTTAATTCAAACCATTTCATGGACGTATTTGGTATATATTGCACAGTACACATGGTTTTGCTTTTGGTTTCCATTTGTATTTTGCTGTATTTCTAACATCATTTAGATCTTGATGAGTTTACAAAGCTTTTAGGGCTTTGATAATACCTTTTCAAAAAGATATGCTCTAATAAAAGTCTTCCTGAAACTTCCTGATCACCCAAATTAAGGTATTACAGGACATGATCACGTTCTAACCAACCTTCTTGCTTTGTCCAAAGCAATTCCTACTTCTGTTACACCTATCTAGACCTTCCAGAGGCCAAATTATTTCCTAGCTCCACTTCCCCAGTTAACATCATCTTTACATCCTCTATACTGTTTTCCTTCTGATTTCTTTCAAGCATTTCCTATTTTCTAGCTCAAAGCAGTTTTTCTGGAACACATCCTAGAGGGCCCTAATTCTTTTCAGTTGCTGAACATCGGCCTTTGGAAGGGCTTGACTCTTCCCATTGACTGTACAGAGCAGTCTTTGGCTCTCTTAAATTATCCTCTGACTCCAGACACCGAATTTTTAGGCACTGCAGTGCCCAAATTGGAAGTGCATAAGGTTCCGAGAGTCTTCTTGTCAAGAGGACGATCATTTACCTGTGTAATTTTAAGGGCTGTTAAAATGCTAACATGGTTATAAAGTTAATATTAACAACGTGTTAATGTTTACAAAGTACTTGCAGATATGTAAGAATAGATACAGAGGGCTCTGCTAAATACTGTGTGTATTTTGCAGGAAATTATTTAGCATTAAAATATACATTGATTATCTTGAACAATCTAGGTCATGGAAAGCAGTGTCTGTAATGGAGAGAGCTATTAATTCAAATTGTATTTACCACCCTGAATAAAAGTTTCACAATTTTTACTATTTACTTCAGAGACTCAGCAAAGGAGGAAAAATCTGAAGATGGAGTGTTTACTACTGGAGTGCTTTTAGAAGCTAAGTTAGTGTACTTTTTCATGGTTTACACTTGGCTGAAGCACGTAAGCAGAAGCCATTTAGTCCTGAGTAATGCACATACATCTCTCTGATTCTGGTGTCATTTCTTGCTTTGTAACTATGCAGAAGTTTTAGTTATGTGGGAAGCTATGAGAAAAAACAGCTGTCTGGCACACATGATGGCTTTTCTTAAAGTGGGTGAATCAAAGTAAAACTTGCAGTGTTTGACATACAGATGTATTAAGCCTGCTGTTATCCAGAGGTCAAAAAGATATTTATAGATTAACTGGTGTTAAAGAAAATATTAACTATTTACAAACTTAGGATACACTCAGGGGAAAAAGAACAAACTTCTGTAGCTTATTTCTAAGACATTATTTTTTCCTTTGTTTAATGAAAAGACATAAGTTTACTTTTCCCTCTTTTGTTATTTTCAATAGAAAGACAAAATATGCACTTACCCAGAATACTAGTGTTTATGCGAGGGTGAAATCCCTGCACACTCACTCTTCAGATGCGGTATTTAAAAGCTACCATATACTGCATTAACAACCCTTCAGCATTACCCAAAAGATATCTCAGTTTTGTTTCCTGTTAATTATGGGGAAAACTATAGCAATTTGTATGTCATTGTACAGGAATTCTTAAGAGATGGCGACTTTTAAATAATTTTGTACTAAACAAAATTTTAACAAAATTGTATTATCCCTTTTAGGCTTTTACTAGAGGAGTAAGAACTTGCAGAACATCTTTGAGTCAGGAGCTAGATGGGTAACTCCTTGTTTAACTAGTTGTAAAGTCAAAAGATCCTCTATTTGAAGTAGCTGTTTGTATACATCTTATATTAGATATATTTTGTCAGTAGCATAATCACAGGGAGATAGGATTAAATAAGCTAAACTGAAAGGAGCATATTTAGAACATATCCATGTAACAGCCTCTTAGTCTCTGGTGGCCTGTGAAAAAGGAGCAGCACCGGGGATGTGGATGGTCCCTGACAACAAGCAGAAACCAGCCCAGAGGGGTTCAGCTCCTGGGCTTCCTTAGAATAAACACCCAGAATATCACAATCATCCCAAACAGTATTGTATTCCAATAAAACACCCCTGCAGGAAAGCGACTGGGTTTTTTCATTTATTTTATTTTATTTGGGGTTTTTCTGGTTGTGCATTGAACTTCTAGATAGCAAAAGAGCTGAAGGTATGGAGAAGTGTTAGGGATTTCATGCATCTTGTCGGCCAGTTCTGAAGTGACAGCAGTGTGCCCGGGGGGCCCGGGGGGCGCAGGGCTGCCCCCCTCCCGCGCTGTGCTGCCGCACTTCAGGGATATCCGCACGATGGCAGAAAAGAACAGAGAGCTGCAGACGCAACCTGACAGCCCGACTTAAGAGAAGCAGCAAGTTAACTTCTGATATTTTTGTAAAGTACTTTCTATATTTATCTATTAAAATATATAAACATCTGGAAGTATTTAGATATAAATATATAGCATAAATGCATATATGCATAGTGTATATATATAATATGCATTTATAAATATTTGTTTCTGATAAGTATCAGGAAAACAAATGTGTTTAGTTTTGGATTGGCCTTACTGTTCCTAGGAATCAGAGAATAACAGAGATATAAAAACAGTTGACTTAAATCCCCCTTCTTACTTTCATTACCAGAGGTGGGCAATAGTTTGTTTTATCTTTACTGTTACACAGGTAAAACACTATGATTAAGTAAGACTAGGACCAGACTCTGAAAGGGAGAAAAATATATAACTTTAAGGACTTCCATGGTCAGTGAAACTCCAATTTTACTAACTTTAAGCATGCTGCACTCAGTAACTGGAAAAAGCAACAAGTTACAATCACATCAAGCAAGAGAAAAAAAGTGAACTTTGTTGTTACCAGTCTACATAGTTATACTGAATACATTGCACGTACCAATGTTTAAAATCTCCCAGCCTCACTAATTCAAAGTGATCTCAGAAATGCAGTGTATTTTTATAGGCAGCCTTGTAAAAATAATTTTTCTTGGTTGTATGTCTGGAAAGTGTCGACTACATTGCAGGGACTACATCGGCTAGTAGTAATTACTAGGGGGCAAAAAGAAAAAACATTGGGAGCAAAATTAACAAATGAATTATATGTGGAAAGTCAACAGAAACTATGAATTGAGCAAAAGGCTAAGAACCACTTCCACAGAAATCCTGCTCCCAGCTCTGCCATCTGACTCATTATACAACCCCACATAAATCTAACCCTTCTGTTTGTCATTGTTACAAGGATTAATTAGTGAGTAGTTGCACAACACTTGGGGAAAAAAAAAAAAAAAGAAAACAAACCAGAAAATGCTGAGCATTGTTATGATGGGTTTGAAGCTCCTTGATTTGACATGGATGCACAAATAGGTGGCTTTCCATTGCAAACTACATATAAGTGATACTTTCACAGTGGTTGATTTCTGATTGCAATTGTATATCTAAACTGAGGGAAAAAAATTGTAATTAATTTTTTAAATTAAATTGTAATTAAAAGTAAGATGCACAGGTTGCGACAGTTAGTCATCGTCTGTTGCTTTGTGGAGCATGCTGCTATTTCAGAGTCTGTTACTGCAAGGCAACTGCAACAGAAAGGGCAAGGACTCACTCATGTATTTTAGATAGTATGATGCCTATGCTGCAGGGTAAGTAATAGTCGTTGGATCACCGCAAATGCTTAATTATGCAAAAGGAGGAGGAAGAATATGGTGTGAACATCAGCAGCCTAGCCTGATGGTAAGCTGTGCTTTCTGCAGTGCTTTTTGAGAGACTAGCATCATATGGCTGTGCCCACCCTTTGGGATGTAGTATGTGTCTGAACCTCCAGCCTGGGGGATACATGGTGATGCAGTGTTGTGCCCCAGCCCTGTGCCTCTCCTTGTCCCCCGGCTTCCACGGGCAGAAAATCAGGACTCACGGCAGGCTCCAGTAATATCCAGACCAGGGAACTGGGACTGCAGGGCGGAGCCCTCAAACATCCCTACCTTGAACCTTGATGTAGCCTGCAGTATTCAAAGTGATCCACCAAACAGTTTGCTTTTACCTTTTTTCCTAAGTTCCACTGTTCATAAGAAGCATAGATAAAACATTGCTTGAGCCAGTTTTCTGGATACTGGCAGCCTTATGCAAGAGATGCATTTATTTCTCTCCCTCTTACTTTCTCTACCAAGCGCTTTCACATGTTCATACACTCATCTGTTGCTACCTTGTACATTTGTCAGAATTAAGAGGCAAATTTACATTATTTGGTACCGGGAACTCGTGTTACAATGTAATATGGGGATTTCTTTCTGACTCCCTGACCCAATGTAGAGATTGAGGGAGTCGAGGACAGTGCCAGAGCACTGACCCTGTCCTTCTTGCAGCGCCCAGACTGTGGCTGAAGGTGAGCAGCCCTTGCCTCATCCTGGGTGCAGGATGGCACTTGTGTACCAGAAAGTGGCTGTTCAGAAGCAGAGGAAAGAGCAGCATGTAAATAAGGGCAAAAGGAGAGAAAAAGAGGATTAGGTATAGCGTATATTGGTGTGAAATTTAGAAATCAAGAAATAAATCTGTCTTATCCTGAAAAGAAAATGAGATGAGTACACCCAGTGGTATGCATCATCAGGACTTGTTCTGAAAGATCCATGTGTTGTGTCGAAAAGGAGATAATGACAAAGAAAAGACTTGTTTTTTCCCTTAATGTCTCCAGGCTACTTTATATCATACCCCCTCCTGCCATGATGACTCTGCTACATTATGATGGGACTCCTAAAGTCATTGTGTGTAACCCAGTCCTGCCCCCCTCAGAAATTCTAGGGTGAGATTAGTGAGCAAAACCTCATGCAAATGGCCCCACCAAAACCTGTACAACTATTTTTGAGAATAAGTGGTCACATTTGTTAGTTAGAAGGTGACAGGCTAAGTCTCCACCTATTCTGTATTGTGGTATAGTATGGCTGGTGCTGTGGCTTTGGTTTCCATTGTAGTCTGTAAGGAAGACTACTGAACTGGAAGAAAAAACATGATTTCCAGAAATGCCTGAGATCAATTACCATGCAGTCTCTGTCTAAATTAATCTCTCACAAACTCACTGGAGCTCCTAACTACAGTACTGGTGTAAACACGGTTTCTTCATTCTAAAAAATCCATAATAAATGCTAATTTTCCAACTTTAATTTGCCATTGGAGAATGAAGTGATTACTTACACTCTGGCTTCATTAAAGCTTAATTTTGTGGTTCCAGCTGCCTGCACACTATCACCTCATCTGTGGCTAAGTAGAATTTGCCTCGGTGGAATCAGGAACAAGAGTTCTTTTGTAATCTGGTTGTTTGACACTAGCTGAAAAGGAGCATCCAACTGGATTGTTATTTTTAAAGAATCTGATTCCCAGGACAAATCTAATCATCTGTGGGGCAGAGGGGGGAAACACATCTTTTAGTTGCATGGTGTCCGTTCTTTCAAATAGCAGCTACCTGTGGCACCACTGGCAAACTCGACACAGCTGCTCCTTTCAGCAGATGGACCATTTTTTTTACTGGAAGTCAGTCAACGGGATTAAATTGCTTTAATTTTATGCAGCAAGAGATATTCTGTGCCAAACTCCAGCATTACCTGAGCATTTAATGATCTTAGTGACAAAAATGTTGGTGTTAGTAATGTAAGAGCTCTTACTAAAATAGAATTTTAATTTATAGTCTTAACAAGTTTATGAAAAAACACAGAATAAGGGAAAGTTGAATGCTGGAAGGCTACTTTAATTCATGGAGCAAAGATATGGAAACATGTTTTCTTTGGTAAGCACAATCATATCCATATACGATTAGGAAGTAACTGGAAACCTTTTCAAAGAAAGAACTTTATTAATTTCAGAGTTAATTAGTTAATTAATTTCAGAGTTAATTTCAGCTGCACAGAACTAGGACAGACCCCACACAGACCCCAGCTAAGACGACTTAATCAATTGCCAAGGTAGCTAGAAATCTTCAAGTTTTGAGATGATTGAGAAAATGAGAGAAAATGATTTGGGTTCTAAGTCTGATTTTACTTTTACGCTAGGATACATATGACAAGAATGGATAGGGAAGATTTGTCTCTAAAATTAATTAAAAATGATTGATTAATTATTTAATTAGTCAATCTCTAAAAGGAAATATGCTGTGAATTGCTTGGTTCTTTGCTTCTTTATTTAAAAAATAGCCATACTTATTCTGATGCTCATCAGTACAACAGTATTCTTAATTAAAAGTGACATTCTGAATTCATTGGCAGGTCATATGAATATATGCACATTGAGGAAAATCATGGAAAAAAAAAAAAAGTCAGGATAGAAGTGGTTTTCTGAAATTTGATGGCAGCAATCACATTTAACCTGGACAGCTGTTTCTTTGCTGGTAACATGGGACATGGTAGTTGCTTTCTTTCTGATGGCAGAAGATTAAAGAAAGCATTCACTATCACTGACCAAAACATGAAGTTTGACAGCTTCTGTAAAGCTCCCCTGTCAGATCCTCTCAGTAACTGGGGAAGGTATTCTAGGGCACAAACCAGTAAGGAAAAGAAAGATAAAAGAGACAAAAAGTGTAAACACAATGTCACAAGCAGGCTCAGTCCTGACATCTAGAAGACTGTTTGTCTCTATGGACGGTCTTATTGCAATTATGCCTGAGCAAAATTTATCTGTCTGTTAAAAGCAGGCATTGTTTTTGACAACTTTAATATCTAAATAGATATTCAGATTAAGTTGTATTTTCTATCTTTCCAAGGAATTATTTAACATATTTAGCTGCTTCTCATATTTCTATGCATTTATTGTCTTCTATTAGTAAAATTATACAGTCTCTACGTTTGATTTTATAGCCCTTCTAACTTTCCGGTAATACTACTATTTTATTTTTTTTTAACAAACCCAAATTTAGCTTAGAGGAACCTATTTTTTTTGTGCAAAATTGATAAGTTTTACACAAATGTTCTGTGAAACTTAGTTTCCATCTACAAAGCTCTTGAAGAACAACTCATGGTCATACTCTTGCTGGTGGAGTCCGGCAGTGATGGGAAAGCCAGATGTTCAGAGTGTTGGTTTTGGTGCCTGCTTCTGGGTATGTGCTCAACTGAAGTGACTGAAGTGTTTCCCTAGGTGTGTGGCCTTCTTGCTTCAGCTGGACTGGACCTTTGAAAGCATCCCACAGTGTGCATTATCATGCCACTTTGCATCTTTGAACTACAACCAAATTCAGCATTCCACGTTATCAGCCTGGGAATCCAAAGGGAAAAATAAGAACTTAAGACCCAGACAACAGCTGATTCTTGAAACTGATTCTTCTTCTCCCTTTCCTACCCCTGCAAAGGCAGAGGGGAGACTGCCAGAGGGGTCATCCCCCTATTGGAAAGTAGATCGAGAGGCTGTTGAGAGGTGTGCCTGCTAGCGGGTGTGTTTTACACCCAACAAAATGTCTGTGCCAATGCATAAATCCGGGACACGGTTTGGCCTTTACTGATTTTTTTGCTGATTGTGGGCCAAATGTTACTCTTGGTTGCAATTAAGAATTAAGTAACCCAGCTCATGAGACCAGTGGAGTTGCTCCCAGTTCACAGTTCATAAGGGAGACCAGAGGTTGGACCTCTAATTTTTAAAAGAGTTAGCTTTTGTTATTTGAACAGCGAGCAAGACAGACTGACATTGCTAAAACAGTATTTTTTGCAAATGTGTCATGAGAAGAATGACTGACTGACATGAAGATGTTCACTGCTAGGCTGTAAGTTTGGGGAATTTTTTAGTGTTACTTTGTGTTACCTTTTGCTTGAATAAGCAGTTGTGCATGATGGATTTTGACAGAATCAGGGAGGATATTCTGAAAGGCAAAAATTATTTACATTTCACAGCCGACTGACTAACAGTCTGTCTCTCTATGCTGAATTCGGCAGTGCGAATTCTGTCTCTGGTGCTTCTCATCTAGCTGGGAATCAAAACAACAGCGTGACTTTCCAGCCCAAGTGATTTGGGCAGGGAGCTCTTTGCAGGGCTTTCTGTGGGAAACCCATGACACCTCAGCTAGCCTAAGTGCCATGCTCTACTCTTTCTGCTGTTTAACCATGTTGTGAAAGGGAGATCATAGGAATGTGACTTCTGAAGACAACATGATTGCAATCTTCTTAATAAAAAAAGTGGGGTTTGTGTTGGTTTTTTTTTTTTTTTCCTGCCATTTTAAAGACGATGCTAGTATTTTTGTAGAAAGTCTCCATTTAAGCTGGAAACTTCAAAATCCAGGTCAGTGAGGTTCCATAAATCTGAGTGTCTGGCACTGCTGGTTCCCAAGAATATAATTGCTGATAGCACTGCTAAATAGCCACCCTAGCTGCCACTGGTTTCTTGGTGAAGTTGGTATCCTGGCCTGGAATATGCTGGTTATTCTACTGCTATACATGTTGGATGCCTGAAGTGACTTTCTTATGCCTTTGCAGGGAATTAATTTAGAGCAGTCACTGAGTAGAATGTTGTACCTTTACAAGATGAGTTAAATCAATGTAGAGAGTTTAAAAAAAAGGGGGGGGGGGGAATTCTTTTGATAATTCCATATGAAGTTTGTTGACATTTCAAATTGAAAATCAATCCTCTAAAAGCAACCACTGTGAAGCTCCCTAAAATCACAGTGTGACTTCTTCTCACTTTTACCACCTCAGGAATACACTAACATGTGCCTGACACCATTACACACAGAACAGAATCAAATCTGGCTGCCCTGGAACAGTATTGGTATAGTAAGAGAGAACCACTTTTACATAACCTCTAATAGCCAACAAAAGCTACTTAATTGTATTATCTATTTTTAGATACATAAGTGTATCTACCTAAGAAAGAAAACAAGCTGACATTCCTCCCATATATCAATTACTGTATACTATGAATTGTCTTTATTCATAGCAACCTGAGATCACTTTGCTTATGATTTAAATGAAAAGAAATGCCTAAATGTATCCCTTGGAGTCAGTCCAGACTGACACTTTCTGTGTGGTATCATTTTGAGATCCAGATTTATGTGATGTATGATTACAGCCAGAAAATAGACAGCAGCTTGGCCACAATTTTTCAAAGGCAGTCAGTAACGTGAGATTTTTCAGGGCCTGAGCAATCTCATGTTGCTTTAATGGGACCTGCTTTTTCAGGGCTTGTGTTTGGTTGTCTTCAGCGATGCAAAGCTGCCCAGCTCCTCGCTTCCAAAACTCTGAGTACTCCTTGACATTTTTCAGACTGCCTAAATGATGGAAAAACTTGGACCTTGTTTTCAAACCTTAAGTTGCCTTGAAGATAAAACTTGAGCTCCTAAACTGCACAGTGATTTTGAAAATTTTCAACCCCTGCTCTTTTGTGAGGAGGTGGACTGATGGAGGCACGTCACTGCGGATCGACATGTATCTCCCTACAGAGGAGGGTGTGCGTCCGAGCCTCACTTGGACGGAACTGGCTTGTGCTGAAGGCTGCTTCCCAAAGGACCACTGTAAATTGCCCTCAGCTATTGGGGCTGGCGAGGTCCTCCATATGGCATTTGATGGTTGCATCATCTCCTTGCGCTTCGCTGGCTGTTGGGATGTTGTAGCATCACAGCGCTTGGGTGATGCTCTGACCTTTTAGTGACACTGCACTGTACACGGTGTCATCTTCGTCTTTCCCATTTGTTTCAGCCTGTCAAAATCCCACAGGAGGAAGCTGGAAGAAACACGGCTTTTGAGACTTGGGGCTAATGCACTTGGTTTCTCCTTCTGAAAAGTAAATATTTGTGTAATAATCTACAAAACCCCTAAAGCAGCTGTGAAATGATCTAGCCGTAAGATTTCATGAACAGATCCGGGATATAGGAAAACAGCCAGCAAGATCTTGTTTACTCTACTTTGAGAATACTACAACTGGAATCATGGATAAAACATCTGTCCGAGAGGATACTGCCAAGTCTGAAACATAGCTGTAGAGTATATAGCTGTAGCTGTTGTGCTGGTGGTAAGAAAAGGCTTTCCAAGGGGCACAGTGACCAGACGGGTGCCGGGGAGCTATCGCTCTCCCTCCTGTGAACGGCTCATTCCTGGTGCCAGCGTTGTGCTCCTGTGTTTGCCCAAACTCAGCTCTCCCTAGTTTGCAGAATCTGGCCTTTTCTCAGCCTCAACCCTGCCCTTGGATGGCTCCCACTGGTTTCTGACCTCCCGCTACCTTTTCTATGCTATTTATAGCACACCAGCTGGGGAACATTAATGTACATATCTGTTGTATTTATATTTTGCAGAGTGACTTTGGTTTTTATTTACATTCGCATTAGTTCAATAAGTCGTCTGGCATCATTTGGACTTTTCTAGTCGGGCTCCCTTTGCACTGCATTTATCATATTTCCTACTCCAGTTTTGTTTTCCTTTTTCTTTCCCCTGCCATCACTGATTCACTCTGTCCTCCAGCTTTCCATTCAGCTGTCTCCTTTGTTTGGAAAAAAATGTAACCCAGCGTATATTATTTCTTTCTTAAAAGGGTCATTTGTTACTAGGAAATAAGCATACAGATCAGTTGGAGAGTAGACCCTAAGTCTCAGTATGCTCATCTGATTTCTTTTGACCTCTTGTGCGCAGGGTGTCTTTCTTGTAGATGTTGTGTGGTATCTTGTTTCAACACCTTGAAGACTGTGCACTTTGCTTATCCCCAATTCATTTCCAACCAAGCTCTTCTGCTTTGTTTCATGTGTCTGCATCTCTTGCGCTTTCAGCTGCCCTTTCAAATGTAGCCTTTCAGTTATGTCAGATTTTACCTTTTGACTATTCCAACTTCTCAGACATAAAGTCCTGCAATCTGGGTCCAGAGTCTGAATACTGTGTCTGTATATATGGGGAAATGCTCGAAGGTATAGATGATCTGCAAAGGGAGGGAAGGACTTAGGCTCTAGCTCAGTTATTAATTTTACTTTTATTTCTGCTTAGCAATAAAAGAGGAAGAATAATACTGTACATGCATATAGTGTTAATAACTGTATGCAATTATTATCTCAAGTGTTATTGTGCCATTATAAAAGAGTATATGCTTCCACTGTGTAATGAGGCAGTATAATAGACTCCACATTCAATTCTTATTTTATAGAGCCTGTGAATAATACGTAATACTTCTCTTCACAGAGAGATGCATTCTGCGAACTGTTTAAGTGTTTGACTAGCGGATTCACTTGTACCATGCACAGTCAGTATCCTGTTTGTGCAGAAACAAAACTCAGTGATGCATTTGCCTGTATTTAGAAAGTCACAAGAGAATATTTAACCACTGTGACTGGCCTTACTTCTAGAGCTGAAACTCCTTAATATTTAAAGAAAACATTTTTCTTCATTCAGTTTACAACTAATTTATGAAACTCTCAGTTGTGGTTCTTGTACTGACCCAAAGCATCTGCTACCAACAACTGCAGACAGGGAAATGAAGGTTACTTATGGGTGCCTGCTCTGATCTCCTCCGGGGACTTCCAAATGCCCTAAAAATCTAAACCCCAAGATTTATTATTTCAGATGCTCATAAATGATACTCATGATCATTAATGATTCCCTTACTGTTCATTTGGTAGGTTTTAAGCATTTTTGACTACTATTCAGTGGAAATGTTTGAGTAATTAGAATTAAATTAGAACGGTGAATACCTGAAGCTCTGTGGTTTTTGCACAGCTTCACAGACTCCTGTATCATGTATTTCTGCGGAAATTAAATATTGCCCTGTGAGGGTAATCTATATATGCCTCACAGATATGGCAACACTGGACATAAATAACACTGTACATATATAACCAGGGTATCTGACTAAAACAAATCTGGCTCAGTCAATTGGAATGTTAAGGCTAAATTTTTGGCAACTTGCTGGTTGGACGTAATGCCAAATCTATTGCTTCAGGCTAAAAAAAGCATAAACAATACAAACCCCACTATGAATGTCAAAGGACTGGATTTTCTTTAGATGTGTTATAGTACAATGCTTGTGGCTTTTTTCTTTCCGAAATTTCAAAATAGCATGTTAAAATTCAGCTTTGCTTATTTAATCCACTATTCTTCAAACTGTTAAAAAGACACTAATGTCTAGGCTATAGACAGAAAGCACTATAGGGTATGTCAACAACAGCAAGTAGGGCAGATACTGGGAGCAGATACATATAACATTTGGTGTTAGTGTCTATACCATACACACTTCAGTGGGTTTTACTTTGGGTTAGCTGTAGGTGGGCCCCCTGAACTGAACTGCCCCTTGCGTTTGGAGCCCGTGAGGAATGTGCTCAGAGTTACCTTCTGGTTTCATCCAAAGAAAACTCTTTATGTTCTCTGAGACCTCCCCATGAAGTGAATCAAATAATGGGAAATGGGAAAAAAGCACCCTCCCGACCTGGACTAAAACACTAATGTAGACATGATCTTAAATTGTCACAGGAATTCACTGGACCTTCTTGTAAAATAAATCATTATAGACTATTCTTCATGCAGTTTGGCCTATTTTCTGTCCAAACACAGTATCCTGCTGTTTAGTAGCTTACCAGAAACTCTTACCTTTGTGAATTTAAATTACTGTTTTGTAGAAGACGTAAAATTTGCGTGGTTTTTTCCATCCCTCAGACTAAGTTTTAAATGTTTACTTTCCTCGTGCAGGAGGAATGCTTTCTGAGAGGTTTCCCTTCAGCTATGAAAAATATTAATGAGTCTTCTTCAAAGTTTGTGGAATCCATGTAGTCGCATCAACAGTAATCCCTGGGCCGTCGGTCTTCCAAACCCAGGAAAATACATGCTTGCACACTTACTATATCTGTATTAGTATGTTATTAGGCCTTGACTGCAGGTGGCACATACTGGCCCGCAGCAGTCCATACTGCTAACTGGCTCATCTGTCTTCCTTTAACCACCTCTTCCCCACCCCAGCACTCCACTCTCCCCTTCAGATTTCAACCCACCACAAGATTGTTTTTCCATCATTGCAACCACCATTTTGAGGTGTATTGACCTCAGCACAAAGATGGGTGTGCGCTGGCATAAGCGGAGGAGCACATAGCCAAGCCACGGGAGGAGCGTGATACAGAGGGAGCTCCTTCAACTGGCAGGGCTACTACAACATGCCGCATGAAATTACCATCCAGGAACAGCCCGTAATTACTGGCTGCAATGTTCATGCCCACCGGGGAGCTATGTTTTCCAGCCCACAGTTCTTTCACAAGGAGGGGAGATGGGGCAGGAGGAGGGAGAACATATGCTTGCACACACCCCAGCAGTGATAATGTCTTCTCTCCCTTCGACTGGGAACTGACTGGCTGCAAGCTTTTGTTAGCAGATCTTAATCTTTAGATTTTCTTATAGCTCCCACAGTGGTTGTACCTCAGGACATGAAAGCACTGATCTACACCACTGAGTATTTATTTAGCAGAACAACCCTTCCTTCCACCTACCATGGAGTCCCTCTTTTCCCTCTTATCTCAGAAAGAAAAGGAGATCAGGAAAATCCAGGAAAATAAAATGTGACTGAAATTTCCTGGATTTGCTGGGAAAAATAAATATGATTCCAGGCTCTGTTTGATACACTATTTATCTCTTTAGAAATTTGAATCTGATGAACTCTCAAAAGTGTGTTGCTCGATTCCCCAGAGCTGACAGAAAATGGACAGAACATGAGGCATGTTGAAAAGCTAGCAGAGCATGTGTACTTCTTGAAGAGTACATAAAGTGCCTAATACTCTCACTGCTTCAGAGGGGGAAAACTGTCCTCCTTTTTAATCATGTCACATTCCTGACTTGTTGGAAGTTCCTTGGAAAGCAAGAGGGCAACATTTCCAGTTCTGTTTGTTCATAAAAGTGATCATTATGCAACATTTTGGCAATAGCATTTATAACCCATTTCTTTAATATTTTTCTCTCCATGCTGTTTTCTCTATTATCCTTTCTTTGGTTGTTTTACTTTTTCCTCATGCTTCAGAAGGAGGACATATGGTTCTTAGTTTTCTTTTGAGTGTATTTATTTAGGTTCTCCTTATGGGAAGTATGATTGTTATTCTAATTTGTTTTTCTGACAAGCTAAAGTAGTGTTTCTGTATGTCTTTACTGCTAGGCATTAAAATAATTGTTTGCATTAAAATAATTTTCCCCTATTTTACACCTTGATTTGTGTTTCAGATCTAACACTAGAGCCTACTTTTATCTCATTATAAGACTTCTGCACCTTCAGTCAAACCCAATTCTAATGACTAAAATGCACTTTTAAATCTAAGCTTTAGTTAACATTTAACTGAGATTGTTTAGGTGGTTTTTTTATCTTCATTTTCTCCTTTCATTTAGTTCAGCACATGCCCCACAACTGACTTGTGGCATCTGCTATTCCTGTCTTCTGCTGCATCTGAACTGAGGTGACAGCTCCTCCCAAATGGTACAGTTTTATTTTACAAGGGAACCTAGAATCATAGAATTGTTAAGGTTGGAAAAGACCCTTAAGATCATCAAGTCCAACCATTAACCTGTCACTGCCAAGTCTACCACTAAACCATGCACCACGTCTACCCGTCTTTTAAATACCTCCAGGGATGGGGACTCAACCACTTCCCTGGGCAGCCTGTGCCAGTGCCTGACTGCCCTTTCAGTGAAGAAGTTTTTCCTAATATCCAACCTAAACTTCCCCTGGCGCAGCTTGAGGCCGTTTCCTCTCGTCCTATCACTTGTTACTAGGGAGAAGAGACCGACCCCCACCTCGCTACAGCCTCCTTTCAGGTAGTTGGAGAGAGCAATAAGGTCTCCCCTCAGCCTCCTCTTCTCCAGACTAAACAACCCCAGCTCCCTCAGCCGCTCCTCATAAGACTTGTGCTCCAGACCCTTCACCAGCTTCGTTGCCCTTCTCTGGCCACGCTCCAGCACCTCGATGTCCTTCTTGTAGTGAGGGGCCCAAAACTGAACACAGGACTCGAGGTGCGGCCTCACCAATGCGGAGTACAGGGGCACCATCACTTCCCTGGTCCTGCTGGCCACACTATTGCTGATACATGTTCTAGAGTGAACCAATTTTTATTTTCCTTTCCACCTCTGCTTGAACCTTAAATTTGATTCATGGAGGTCTGTAGCCAACTGCCAGGGCTATCAATGTGAGGTGTACCTACCCTACAGGATTACTTTAGTATTTTAATTCTTCACTGGTGGTAAAAGAAATGTGTTTATGTAAAGCTGAAATATTTTCTCTGATTGGCTGGTTGTTTTTCCCTCCATCAGGTCCAAACTGTTGATCGCTTTGACTGAGATACTGGTGCTTCAACTCTGGGTTTGGGACTGATTCACTGAATCAAATGTTCTTGACAAACTCTTTGGGGGAAGTGTCAGGCCAATTTACAATCAATTGCTACAGACAGTAGAAACATCTGCTTCCCATCCTCTTCCTTTCATTCACCGTTAGAGACAATTTTGGCTAAAGTGGAAGAAATTGTACGATGCCCATTAACATGCGTTACTTTATTTAGCATCTGCATTTTACTCCTCTTTCATTTGTTTCTAAACTAATCTTCATCTGCTGAGCCAAGAACAAATGACAAAAAGTACAAAATCTGGCAAGGCAGCAAGGATGGGCAAGTGACTGCAGGGGACAAGAGAAGCAATTTGTTTCACTAAGATTTTCAGCTCACCGCTGACATCAGACAAAGTCTCCGAGACTCTCAGTGAACCACTTAGAATAAAAATATTTTGAAACTATATTCTTAAAAATAAAAATTATTTTAATTTTCTGTTGTATGTAAAACAGTCACAGTCAGTGTTCAATTCAGTTGCCCACATACAGGTGTGTAGCGACATCTGAGATATCCGATGACCATGGGCCCCCTTGGTTCTAGAAGGGCATGGGTATCCCCACTGGTCCTCCTAGCCCTGTGCAGGTGCCTTGGGTGTCCTGGAGCATCTCAAATCCTATGACAAAATGACAACTGGGCAGGTGAATTGAGTGCTGAGATTCACTATCAGTATTTCAGACAGAGCCAAAGTTAGCGTGTCTGAACACCTGATGAGAACACAGTACAAATGTAATGTTCAGGCACAGCTCTTGTATATAATTTTTAATTTACATGAAAGTTTTAATTTTTAAGATGAAGTTTAGGCATAGTCTCGTGGCGACATCGCTTGTTGAACCGTGAGATGTCACCTGGATTTCCTGGATTCTCCCTTGCCCTGTCTTCTCCATGTTTCCAGCCAGGAGCTGCCCACTGCCCTGGGGTTGTTCAGATGTGGAGGTATCTGGTGGGCGGGGGAGGCAACAGGGGATGCCTCTTCGCCCAATGGTGTTTGTGAAATCTGAATTGCCCCAGCAAAGGCAAATGCACAACCCTGTGCTGCCATCTTGGCTGACTCTCAGGGTTAAGAGGCTCTCATCATGTGCACTGTATGAAGTATGTAGCTACAGACTTCAGCTATGTCCGGAATTTAGACTGGAAAAAAAGTGATCAGGCATAGGGTTGAGGATTTTTTTTCTGGCATTGGAAGATTCAGTGTGACACTGGTGCTGCTCAGGAGCACTTTGGCCCAGAGATTGTCAAAGCCACCCATTGCATTCAGCCAAAGCTTTCCTAAAGGCTATAAAGCCTAACTGTGTCAACATCCTCCTCCGCATAAAGCAGCACGGTCCCTCCTACAGGACTTCCTCTGAGACTGGGTCACCGGCATCTCCCCAGTGGATGTGGTGTTTTTTTTGGAAAAGATCATCCCACTGACCCCCTCTTCCTCACCAATTAAGAATTAACTGTGCTAACGGGGACATTAGGAAATGCGTCCTAGGAAAAACTGTAAGACCGATACTTTTACTTGCAATGTGAAGTGAAAAGATGACAAAATTGTGCCTTTTCTTTCTGTCACAAGCATCCAAGGTTTAAGCATCATTTATTCTGTGTTCCTATGTCCTGCACAGCTAAAAGATTTTCAAAGGTACAAAACTCTCATCATGAACGACATCCTCCTCCTCTTTCTGACTGATAAAAAGGTGAGTTTGCTCATTCTTCCTCAATTACATTATATAAGGAGAAGCAAAAAAATGTGAATTACTCAATGCCTACACCTGGAAAGAAATCTCTTGTGGCTGCCAAAATCTGGCTCTTGACTCTATATTTTACACTGAATTTGATCCTTTTTCAAAGCGCATGTCAATACTGGCCTATGACATTTGAAATTGTTTGCATTTATTCCAAAGAGGTCTAGGTCTATGAATGATTTCATGTAATAACAACCAGAAATAGCTACATTTCCTTTGAAGTTAACACAGAGCCCCCAGACTGCAGAGTGAATCTCCCCCACCAAAATATTTGACTAACAAATGTCCACATTTTCAGCTGGAATCTAATGTATACATTTGTTAGGCTGACTATTTTCTAGACCACACATTTTTATTATTGATCAAAACTTAGAATCTAGGTTTATGTTAGTCTTTCATATAAATAGGCTAAAAGCTCTAGATCATTAGTTCTTTCTGCTTTCATTTACTGGAAAATATTTCGTGCCACTTTTAGAGATTAAGATTTGGTAACACTTTATTTTAGCTGTCTTATTATTTTAATTTATGTGGTCTCAGGAATAACAGAGATCATAACAAATTCCTTTGGTATTAAAGAGGGTGGTATGTGCACACTGATGGAGAGTCAGCTACAGACATTTCTATTATTACTTTCATTTTGAATCTTTTACACTGATTTTGAAGGCTCAGGTAAGAAACAAAGCAATTTTTTTAATAGGAATTTTTTAATAAGAATTTTTTTAAAAAGCTGAAATGGGAGGAAGTTTGAGCTCTAAGAGTAAATAAAATATTGGCAGGATGCTGATTCTCAAGCTATCTTGAGAAATACAGGTCATGCATAAGTATCAAATGACTTGTCATTTTCTTTAATCTCCATGGTCTTCATGTAGGCTGGCAATGAGTCTGTGTCTGAGTCTGTCTAGTAAGTCTACACCAGCAGAAAGATTGAATTCAGCATAGCCTGATGTTTAGAAGAGTTGTTGTTGACTGATTTTTCAAAGGAGGCTGGAAGAATGAGATGCTCAGTTTTCCATGAATTTCAGTGATATCTGCCATGACCCAAGTGTCTCTGCCCTGAGCGGGTCTTCAGGAGGTCAAAGCCTCCTGTTTTGCTGAGTACATACCCTATCAACTGTAACAGTTCAATGAGCAGGAGGAAAGAAAGAAAAAGGAAAATGTTCTTGTCTAAAGGAGAAAGATAAGGGGAGAAAGTCTACCCTGAGGTTAAATATTAGAGGAGTTCTGAATCTCTGGCCTAAAAGGAGAGGTAAAAAAAGAAAGAAAAACTGGCTAAAAATATCACAGGAATCCTTGTCTAAGCAACCTATTACATAACCATAAATCCTGGCAATGACTAGCGAGCGAGTGCAATGTACTGCTAAAGCGCTGGGATCAGCCTGAGTAGAAAAAGTAATCTACTTCCATTTATGTCCAGGTGTAATATTGTCATCCTTGATACCAGAAACTGAGATTAAAGAGATTTATACTGCATTTACCTGGACTTCCACGAGTAAATGGCAATTCACAGGAACCGAGGAAATTTCTCCAGAAATCACTCCTTACTTTAATAGTGGATCACTGTAATTTAAGATGAGTTCTATCCTTGGTATATTTTTCAAAATGCGATGATCCAGGGACTGATATAAAATCTTTTCTGGGACTGTGAACATTGGGGATGGTGAGTTATTGCTGGAGGGCAATGGGAGTCACCTGGGATGTACTTGCGTGGTAGGAGACTCTCTGGAGACACAAGCTGGTTACTTCCAGACTGATCCTGAGTGCAAGTTCTCAATCTGGAAGTAACCACGGGTTTTTTGCCTGTCCTTTCCATGAGGTTTAGCCTGTCCACAGGATCATTTAAGCAGATCGGACCTAGTTGGTTCTCTGCCACTGTAAGCATTTGGGTGTCCCCCGTTATCTCTGTGCCAACCCTTTATCTAAAGTTGATTTCAGTCCTCAGTAGGTTAAGTCTTTAGAGAAAGGCACTATACAAGAAGTCAGACTAACTGATGCCATAGTTTCTAGCATGAAACTGCATTAAATTTTATGAGATTTT
This sequence comes from Platalea leucorodia, assembly GCF_965183815.1. NCBI lineage: Eukaryota > Metazoa > Chordata > Aves > Pelecaniformes > Threskiornithidae > Platalea > Platalea leucorodia. Next base: position 157,563,002 of record NC_138823.1, read on the forward strand.
AAAGGTTAAACTGAAGGATAAGCAGCACAGTTAGTACTCTTCAGCGTCCTCCCTGAGACTTCATTTGGTCTATGCAAAAAGGAAGATAATGTTCAAACATAACTCAGTATCATCTAACACAGGGAATTCACTGTGGATTAAAACTTAATCCTTTTAATAGAAACTTTTCCTCTTAGCCACATGGTAGTCATCTCTAGTCCAAGGTGGTTGGAACGGGCAGGGAGAAGCAACACTGCTTATGCATATGAACAGCAAAACCACTGCAACAACAAAATATGGGCGCTCCTGATCCATATTTAGGCAGCTAAATAAGTGGCTTCACTCGGAGCTGTGCTTCACACTTGAAGCTGTGCCCAGTAGTGTAGGACCCACAACAGATGCTGATTATTATTGACATTTGCTTTTAGCCAAACACAAACTGCCCAGCTGACAGCTGCACTGGCAATTTGCTGTTAGCCTCAGAGAGGTCATGGAGCGATATAAAATGTAGTAACCACCCCTTTTCTTGATCTGGCACGCAGCCAAGGGAAGTTATAGAGTCCAATATGCAATCGTCAGAGAGAGAACAGTAGGATCACAGAATCAAAATGGATGATAAAGGCTCGGGCAGACAGTCTGGTTAGGTCACATTTTTGTATTAGAGAAGCTAATGACTACAGGAGGACTGATTATGGGACTCCTGGTCACAGCATCCTGTAATGAAACTACAGTTTCTCTTGGGAAAAAGAATCAAAAAATCCAACAAAATATTCAGTGCTGCAACTCCTAAATGTTAGCTGTCTGGCACCAAGAATTCACAATGCTTTGATGGACAGCTAAATTGCTATGCCCTAATTAAGTATTAAGTATTAAAGGGCAAAGAAAGGGATTTAGAGCAACCATAAGCTAAATCAGCCAGGAGAAAATGCTAAACTCAGGGCTGCAGATGAAATTATTTCTCCCTCACACACAGGTTCCTAATTCAAGACTTCTCTCAGTTGCTTCTGAGTACTTTTATATTGCACAGTGCATGTTTACTTCTGCTTACTGAAATTTGGGCTTCCCATACCCTGGGTCCTGAATCAGTTCTGCAAGGCAATTTTTTTTTTTTTCTTCTGACTAATGGACCTGTAATGACTCAGACTCTGATAAATGCTATATGCAGACATCCTCATCAGGAGAACTGGGGTCCAGAATGCACTGCAAGGAGACACGTTTTCAGACCAACATGCAAATTCTTTGCTTGGGACTGATACACCTCAATATGTTTTATATAGACAGATATACACCTTTGCTGTAAATGCAGTTATCTAGACAAAGATAAAGTGCTTTTCCTTTTTATTTCAAAGGTGATCTGAGTTTTGATGCTTTATTAATATTTATTAATTTATAACACTACCACATGTATTTTGATCATTTCCATCTTTTAGGAAATAAGTTTATGGGTTCAGCTTGGTGAGACTCATGATGCTGCTGTCAGTCATTTATGTAACTACCTAGAAAGTCATTGTATCATGCATCCGAATTGAGTCATTACTTGGCAAAAGTGGCAACATTTACTAATGGAGTAACTAATAAGTTTGAAAGAGTAGCAGCAATGCACTAGAAATTCAGGAATACCAAATTGTTTTGGAAAGGGCAATGAGAGGTAAATAGTTCTGGTTGAAAATTGTGAAATGTGAGTAATAAATAGTGAAAGCTGGTAGAAACATAGCATGGACAGGAACTACAGACCTCTTGAGTTTTCTCGCCTTAGAAGTTGCTATTAGGAAAACTGCAGAGGTGAGGCTTGTGAAGGTTTCATACCTGCTCTATGGCATAGATGTAGCAAGTAAGTTGAATTTTTATTATTAAAAAGAAAAACAGGCAAGTAAGTCATCCCTTTGGCTAGCAAGTACTGGATTATTGCATTGATGGATAAAAGAAAAACAAAAAAAGCCTGAAGTCAATGGACTAGGACAAACCCACAGGTTTAAAACCAACATGTGGATAGAGATTTCTTGGCATTTCTACTCCCTTATCTCTATCCTGGAAAATATATCTACAGATATATTGGGAGAACTAGTTTCTGGTGTTTATATTAGCAGGTAAGTACATTTTATTCCAATTGCATGTTCCAAGATACGGTATTACAGTGGTACATATTAATCTGATGTTTAGAGACTGAATTTTCTTCGTCCTGCCTACAGTATTTTCATATTGAGACTCAGAAGCATGATAATAATTAAAAAAACACAACTGTGAGGTCCGAATAGACATAACCGAAAAAAAGGAATAGTGAACAACCTTAGGCACAGATGCCTCTGGGTGCTTAACACAGTAACCCTAGTTAACAATTTGTGTTATGATTTGTGAAGTGCTTCAGGATCCTTCAGAACTTGAATAATGGCAAACTGCCTTTAAACACAGTTATGACAAAGCTAACAAGGCAAAGCCTAAAATATAAAATGGATAGCTTAGTTTCTTTGGCTAGAAGGGGCATGTAGTTCAGCTCTGTGTGACCTGAATAATACTGGGCATTGCTCTTGCATGCCTGACTCTACTTCCATGCACAAACACTTAAGTGTCCAAAAGGTTTTGCCCCAGAATTAAAATATAACCTAATACGACACTTGTCCAACAGAAACTGTAATGCCTGTGGTCCTCAGTGAGAACATATCACTAGAACTTTAATAAACTAACTAAACCAGAACAGCATTATTGAAGAAACTCAATCTGTTGGCTGACTCTTGCCAGTCATGTTGACAATGTTGACAAAGGAAAAAGGCAGGAGAAACTTGCCTTTGAGAGAGAAAGAAAACAGTGACTGTTGGATTTGTTTGCACATCTTGTTAGCAGAAACTTTTAGCAGTATAAAGTACTTATCAGGGGAAAAAAAATGTTTTGCCAATGATTAATATTTTTATGTAGGAAATCCCTTCAACTTCATAAAATAACACTTAATGAATTAAAATAAATACATTCAAGTTCTATAATTTGTTCTTGCCCAATGTATATCTTTGTTTTGTGGTGAGAAAATGGTCCAGTTCTCCCTGAGAGTTGCAAATGTAGTCACTTTATACAGCTGACAGCATTTATTATACAATATGAAGAATCATTGCGCTACTGCATGACTGTGATGAATTTCTCCAGCGCTGAAGCGTGTTCAAGGGTAGCGATTACCAGAAGCTTTATTATGTGGGCCTCACTGTGTCAGTTTTTTCTTTTGCTCTCCTTCCTTTGCCACCTCTCCCTATTCCATCCGTTTCTGCTTGACCTGTGCCCTCAAAGGCTGTTCATCCCACTAATGCCATTAATCCCAGCACTCAAAGCCGTCTCATTGCCCCTCTTCAAATCGCTTCTGCTCCCCAGATCTCTCGCCAGTGCTGAAGCTGTGGGTCCCAGCAGGGCTGGTGCTCCTAAGCTATCAAGTCCTCAGCAGGTTTTTAGCTTGCAATCCCCATCCCGCCCCTTGGCTTCTCATGGTCAGGAGTCATTGTGCACCTCACTGCTGGGCATATCAATGTCAGAGGTCCCTGTGACTACTGAGGGAGAAACCTCAAAAATAGTGAAATACTGGTAGCTTGGTGCAAACTGACCTAGGAGGAAAGAAAAGTATCCACAGGCAGACAGACGAATGTGTGAAAAATATTCTGTGTACAAATACTAAAGAAATAAGATTGAAAAAGAAAGAGGAAAATAAAAGAAAGCATGAATAAGTAAAATAAATAGGCTTGGAGTCACTGGAGGCTGATCTTGCTAGCATAAACCGACAGTTATTCTATTTCCTCATTTTGCCGCAAAATGCATCTCTCTGCTGCCACTACCTTCATCTCCTGATAGATCTGTCTACAAGCTTGAGTAACTAATTCTCTCCCACACTGGGTTTTCTAGTGGACATAAATGAAATCTCTAAGTTCTCTATATTGCCAATGGAGAGAGGAGGATGCCTCTGAGGCCTCCAGGAGACCCCACGTGCCTAACTTGCATATGTGCATATTGCCTATGGAGGGCAGCATGAAGAGCGCCCTGCCCGGGCAGTGCAGCCTGCCTTGAGAAAACAGGGCTGCATCCACTCCATGTCCCATTAGCCTGAGTCTCCTCTGGGCCCCACCCCACACACTGTTCTCCTGGGACAGGGTTGGGTTTGTTGTGATTTTTCAGTTCAGAGTACTAAAAATAGAGAGAGTGCCATCTAAATAGGGGTCTCACCCACTTTTGTCCTCAAATCAACATGTTACTCTGAACATTTCATACTGATTGATACTGATTTATAATCTAAATAATACGCCAAACATATCACCACATGCTTATGAGAAGAAACTAATTTCTCACTGTGACTGAAAGGTTTTTTTATACTTTTATATATAAGTGTAAATACATATATACATATTTCTGTATATGCAATTAGGCCTAAATATAAATACTTGAATTGGACAAGTAGGATGTCCCTCTGGAGGCATCAAAGTGTTTGCCTTGCTCCCTGTGTGGAAGGCAATGTGGGACACAGTGTATCTGATGTACAGATCCGAATGACTATGTTGAGGGTCATGAGCTACATATTGCACATTATTTACCATGGAACCCTTGTAAGCCTCAAATATCTGGGGCAGAGAATGATCCTTTGACTCTTAAATACCAGCTGCAATAACCATGCAGAAAGCTTCACCTTTTCCCCTTCTTAAGTTCATGCCTGCAAAACTCAACTGATGTACAAAAGTGAAGCAAACATCTTTGAGTTTTAAAAAATACCTCAGAGAGGAGGCTGCAATCCTGGTGTAGGCAGCTGTGTGTGAAGTGTAGCTCTGCTAATGCAGGAAGGTGTAAAGCTAAAGAAGGGTGCAGTGACAAGGGGCAGTGATATATATGATTTAAAAATTACATGGTTATTATTTCAGTGGGGTCACACCAGCACTAGTACCAGCTTGATCCAGCAAATAATTGCTAGTAAACACTATTTGTAGAGTGGAAGTGTTAGCAGCCTTTGACTTCACTTTGCATAGTGCTTGTAGTTCTCCTTTTAAAGCAAAAAAAGACATACGTTTTGTATGAAAGAAAGACAATCTGTCTTATGTTATTTAATAAGTTCCTGCAAACCCATGAGCTCAATTCTTGTTCAGCTTTCAAACAGATGTTATCGTCTTTAAAAATGATCACATGCCAAATGCAGTAATTTTAAGTGCACATTCACGCTGTAGTCCAACACTTCTTGGGTTTAAAAACACATTTTATTACAAGCCAGAACATCAGTATCTTGAAACAGAATGTGTACATATCCTTTGGAGCAGAGACTGAATACCAGATACCCTTCATCCCAGATGAACCATGAGGATGAAAAGTCATTTCCCTCTTCTCTCTTTCCCCTTTATCATATGCATCATGCATATTTAATTTTCCCATGCAACAGAGCACTTCCTTCCACAGGGCAGATGACAAACCTGGTTTATCTTCCAACCTGGTCAATTATGACTTCTCAATTAGAAGAGGTGGGTTGAAATGTCCTGGCAGAGAAGTGCTCCTTCACCTCCCATCCCGCAGCGTAGCCATCCCTTCCCTCCAGCTGAGCACTGCATGAGTCCAGCCGGGTCAGGGTTTTCAGAGCAGGACTTCCAAAACAGACCTCAGAAGGGTTTCTGGATATTTTCAAAACTTTGGGATCAGCTAAATACCTAATTGCTCAGCACTATTGAGACATATTGTTGCGGGCATGGCCAAAGCACACATGGGGTTTGAGGCTAAGGAGCTTTTGGAAACTAGGAAATCTAGTTCCAAAAGTTTCCTCATTTGGAACTAGGAAACTTAAGGGACATGTTGCCTCTTTGGGGATGAGACATCTGAACAGATATATAAATGCTCTTCATTTCAGCAAGTGGACTGATCCTTTTTATAGACCTGCCTGAGAGGCTTACATATGGCATTGGAATTTAAATGGTGCGTAGGGCTCGAAAGTAACAGTAGCTCCTTCCTTGAAGTGCCCTGTCCCAAGGTAGTGGCTGCATTGCCAGGAATAAGTCACTCTTGTACAGGTGGAGTGAGCCCAGCTGTAAGATAATTCGGCCCAGCTGTAAACAAGGAGAGAAGCGGGTTGTCTTTCTATTTCTCTCTCTGTTTTGTTTTTTTTTTTTTTTTTTCCTTTCACTTTGTCATTCATGACTGATAAATCTGGCAGACAGGGAAGAAACTGAATTTTTGTTATTATCAGCCTGAAAGAATATAAACTTTCGCAATTCACTTGTGTTAATGCTGCGCAGCTGTTTGATGGTCTGACTGTAAAGGACCAAGAAGATATTTTAAAGCTTGGACTTTTTCAAACAATGTAGTTCTGATTGCTTTTCAGTCAGCTCAGAAGCAGCCTGGTTGCAGAGATAGGCTGACTCTGCCATTCAGACTGCTCTAAGCTGAGAAACAGTAATCAATGCAAAATGGAAGTCAGCGTTTGGTGAAGAACCCAAGTGTAGGAAGAAGAACCCAAGTGTAAGGAGAGGACTCAGAAGCACCAGGAGGTCTACCTTCATGCTCTGGGTTGCTAGAAAGGGGGTAGGATTATGGGGTAACATCTCTCAGAGTCCATAGCAGTAAGATAAATGAAAACCAAAAGCACAAACCAGATCAACATTAGAAATATTGCAAGGAACGGGGCACTGCTTGGCAAGTATTAAGCCACCTGAATGAGCTTAAACTCCTTGTATAGTTTTGGAAAAGTTTAAATTCATAATTACAGCATAAAATGTTGGTGAAGAATTCTTTTTTAAATAAAAGATGGTGAGGCTGTGAAAAGAGTTGAATGGAGAAAGCGCCGAGTACTCCAGTCTGGACTAGCAAGTGATAGAGAGGTCACACCTCACTGGGATAAGAAATGCATTTTAAATAGGGTTATCAGGCTTTAATATAGAGTTAGATGAGATTTAGAAAATGATCTTGGATGAAATTACCTAGACCCTTTTTCATCCTTCATGAATACACTGGTAGGTTTTGATACCCTCATGTTTCTTAGATGGTGTTCATGGGTTTTCCCTGTCCTAAGACTGGGGCCAGGTAGACAGCCACCACCTGTTTCCCACCCAAATAATCTGAAGAGTCCAACTGTATTTCTCACCTGTGAGAAACCTTCCCTTCAGAGCATACAACTATCTCCTACATCCCCAGCAACGAGTCGTATTACAGACTCAGTTAACTTAAGAGCTTTTTGGATTCTGAGAGGAAATGTCGATAAGCGAATGGAGGATGTTGCTGTGAGTAGGGAGAATGACATTTATTTAAAAAGAATATGATTTGTTTAAGTGGATTTACCTCTTGAGGTCACCTGTCAGGTTTTAAAAATAGCATTTGCAAATTCTTCAAATGATACTTTTGAAGCATAAATACTGTTGCTCTGAGTTTATTACTACTGTGTAGGGAATTAAACAAGCCCTTTGATTTTCATTAGTTTGCCTGGCCTGATCTTTCTCTAAACCCCTTCCCTGCCACAATGCTGCAAAGGAAAATGCCGAAGTTCCGACATTAAAAATTAAACAAAAATCCTATTATATTTCATTTACTTTGAATTGGAGGTGAGAGGATGGGGACTGCTGCACATTGTGCCCCATGCTAGCAGTGTCAGAAGAATTATGTCACTTTTCAGCAAAGCAGAATTATTTGGTTTCAAAGTGCCACTTGTAATTAGACCTTTCCTTCTAAAAGAAATTCCCAGTGTGTGTAGGCAAGATCAGCTGCTTGCTTTGTGTGAATTCTCAGATTGCAGAGCTACTTTCCCTTGGTCTGATTGCCTTTGAAAAGGCCTATTTCTTTAGACTGAATTCATCCATTTCCATTGTAAATGTAGTACAAAACATAATTACTTTATGGAAACTGGAAACTCAGAATGGCCTTATTTAGAAGGCAGGAGCCTTGGGATTGTTGTCAATTTGTAAAAAGTTATGACTATGTTGCTGCGATCTGTCAGACTAGCAAATAGGAATATTGCTACACATGCTTTAAAAAATAACTATGAGAATCTAATCCTGGATTACTGTAGTGCTCATGGGTCCCAAATTAAATCAGTAAAAGTGGCTTAATCTTTCCTCTTCATTTTCAGAAGTAACAAAGATATTTAAAATGTTTCTATCCATTAGTTTTCAGTGGCGGAGGATAATGTGATGCAGATGAGGTGAAAGGGTTTTTTTGTTTGTTGTTTCGAATTAGCAAGAATTACATGTAAAGGATAGATTTTAAAGGTCATTGATAGAAATAGCTGTGTGGGTTCTTGGAAGAGGGGAAAGAGGAGAAGAAGTCAGAGGGTGGTCTGAAGGACTAGAGGCAGAGGGGAAAACACAGACACAGCAGCGAGCAGAAATTGAAGAAGCAGCCAGAGAGATGGAATATAATTAGAGGCAAAGAATGAGAGCGTTTGCATGAGTTTTCTCAACAGATAGAAAAACATTAAAATATTTGTAAAAAGGGGGCAAAAAAGAAGCGCAAATCATAGTGTGAAGATGGCAAACCAAGGGAATGATAGCTGCATCCCACAGACAGCAAAAAATGTTGTCAGTGGAAGGGACCTCAGCGTGCTGGCAGAAAAGCTGCAGAGGCGAGAGCAACTGCATAGGAGCCAGAGCAAAAGAAGAATGATGGGAGCTGCAGATAGAGCTGAGCGACAGCCAGCGTGGTCTTGGCAAGAACAAACAATGTCAGACCTTTCAAATTTCCTTCTGCAGCTCTGTGAGTGAGAGAGGAGCAGAAGATACTCTGTGTGGTGTCTGTAATAAGGCTTTTCACATTGCTTTACAGAGCGTTCTCACAAGCAGGCTTTGAAAATACGTTTCTAAATGCAACTACAACAGGCTGAGGTGTAAAACAGGCTGGAAATACGTACTCGGTAGTGATAATCAAAGGGGATGCTTCAGAGCCTGTTTTCATTAACTATGGAAAGACAGAAAAGGAGAATGCTCATTAAACATACAGAGGACATGCAACTGTTAGGAGCTACCAGGAGATTGTATAATATGATCACAATCATGGAAGGAAAAAGGAGAGAAAAAGACACCATAGGAGAAAAAGCCTAAAAATTAGGACACATTCCAATGAGAATAAATCCTGGTGAACACTTTTTAGGTAGGTATAATGAGCTACCATGTAGGAAAGATCTGATGTTCAGAGAGAATCTCAATCTTCTGAATGGTTCTTGCTAGCAAAAATCTTAAATAATTGTCTACAAGGAGAAAATCTAGAGATCAAATGAGTTTTCTTCTTTCTTTTTGCAAAATAGTCTCCCTCATACTTTTACTCCTTGATTTTCACCAGCATTTTTAAAATACAAAGGTTTTATCATCTATTGATGCAACTTGATATCATCTTGTCTTTCCCTCACCATACTAGAGCTATAAGGTCTGAAAGCAAGTTTCAACTATTTGCTCTTGCAAAATTCGTTTCCTCTGGAAAACAAGAAAATCAATGATTAGCAATCCAAGAAGCAGCAAGGTCAAACTGTATCCTTAGGAATATGCATCTAATAGTTTAAGGATTTTTGTAAATCAGACTGACAGCTGGACTCACCAGTATATTTTTTCTTAAAAGTCCAGTCACTTTTTGCATGTTAATTTCTACGTCAAAGATCAATAACTGCAATGATCAGAATGTACCTGGCTCTCTTTTTCCTAGCAGAGATGTGTAATGCCTTTCTAACACCTCTTGCTGATCTGTGTTGGAAATGTAAGTTTAACTGGTGCCAGTTTAACTACTATTCATATATAATGGTGGGTTTTACCCTCCAAAGACAAGATGTTTCGTTGGATGATATCTTTCCACAGAAAACCTCTGTGCCCAGAAACCCTGGGAAGCGTTGCAGACTGCTCCCAAGGCAGCTCATTCCCCAGGATCTCGCATCTCACTGCTGAGATAAGGTTTGACTGGGATTAAAAATGCAGCCGCTTCCCTCTTGCAGTCTTGACAAGGTTTTAGATGTCAGTCATCTGAATGGGGATACAGGTGCCACAGCCAAAGCACACCCTGGATCCCTGAGAGTCAGCAGAGGCTGATAATCACATTTAGTTGGTGTATTAATTGCTGATAGGTATTTGCATTAAAGAACGATAAACCCAAATAATTTTAACCTACCAAAAATCAAGTTCTGCACATACCAAGCCCACCTAAAGCATGCATCTTTAGTACTATTGCCATAGCGTGGAAATCATTGCTCCTAAATGTAGCATCCCATCTTTTAAACATGGACCCAAGTTAGTTAGTGTAATGTATGCCCAGAGGGCAATTGGTCTGCGGGTCTCCAAGGCCCATCTGTTTCCTGCACCTTGTCTTTAACTTCTGCAGGCTCTCTACAGTTTCCATTTTGCCTCGGGCTCCTGGGAAGTCTCTGAACATTTTCATAGATGCCATTGAAGTATGAAAGTAATCTGGTATTTCCTTGGCAGTTGGTTGTTAAAAAAAAAAAAAAATCCATAATTATCTGTCACAGGGTTTCATGCCAGCATTTGGCATTTGCCGCTGGAAGAGAGGGGGAAGTATGTTTAATGAACCACTCGTCTTACTTGATAGACCAGCTCTTATGTGTCCTAATTTTCTGCATGAATGGAACCAGGGAACAAAGATTTTAGAAAAAAGAAACAGAAAATAAAACACTGAATTATTTTCTTCCTACTGATAATTCTGTAAATCCACTGATTTAAACGATGTTCATGGAGCTAGGTTGAGGTTTTTTCCTTGCATGTTGGTAGATAATTCTATTCAAGCTTTAAATAAAACTTAAAAATAGATGCATAAGGATTAAGGTATGCACTCAGAAACATGAAGTGGTTAGGAAAAGTGCAAGTAAGAATACTTCAAATAATCTGCTTGTTTGTTTTTAAAAACCTTTTTACATTGTGTTCCCCTAATGACTGCTAAAGACAAGTTGCTTTAAAAGCAGGAGCAGTAGGGGAAGGCGGATGAGCTCCCACATGTAGATTGCACATTCCTCATATGGGGGATTTACAGTTTACAAAGAACAGTGCAGAAAGCACCACTGGGTACAGATGCGTGTATATTAAATCCAAGTTCTATGTTAACAAAATGACTATTTAAAGCCCTTTCTTTCCACTGGGCTTTTACTGAACAAAAAACAGTTGACAACTGTGGACAAAAAGCCCTGAGCGCTTTATGTTTGTCAAATTGCCTCTTTAGTTGCTGCATTAGGAAATCAGAAGCACAAGAAAAATTCAAATTGCTTCAGACTTTTGTGTTGAAACTTCTTTAACCAGAGGCCTTATTTGACCTTCACAATACATACATCTTTCATTAGCCTGATGATCTGAAGATGTACTGTCAGGTTTGTTTTAGGACAAAGAAACAATAAGAAGAAGGAATTAAGGGCACCCACAAAAGCCGTTAAGACTCATGTCTTATTAGACCCCTTATCTCTCTAGGTAACGTTTAACTGTTTCTGCAGTGACTCATTCCCAATAATTTCACAGCTGTGCAAACTGATATTCTCTATGCAACTTTATTTTAGCATCTGTATAGATGGCTTTCTTCTTCTGGTTGTTCTTTATTTTCTCATAATCCATTATCTTTATTAGTTAAAATAATTACTTTATTGATATAATATGAAGCGGTAAGTTGATAGAAACATTGGTCAAATTCCAGGTTACAATTTAAATCTATAAGTGAAATGGATGTGATGATTGAAAAATCTGTAGTGAATAAGCCCTTTTCTATTTATTCTTTGGGAATTAACTTGTCATTCATGGGAGTCGCAGATGGCTCCTGGACTAGAGGCACTGGTCTAAATAAAATGCATTGGAAAGAAATTAATGAGTAAAAGAAAAGCACTTCAGTAAATTATTTAATCGTGCATTGGGGATGAAACCCAGGGTTTTCAGCTCCTGCAGAAAAAAATATAGACCTCTTCATCTGGGCACTGCTCTCTGGTTATGGTGGGCCAAGAATCCAAAACCATGAGTTCATTTTTCCTTTGCATGAATGAAAGCTGGAGCAGTGAACAGAAGTTGACCCCTATTCCTCCCTCCATCATCAGGAGTCTTTTTGAACCAAGTTTCTTTAATGTTAGAGGTGATTGTCAGCCCTGAGAAAGACAAACGTATAATCCTATGCACAGTATTGCTATATTATAATATTGTATAGCACATATATTATGCATGGTATGCATACATAAATGCTAATATATATAGTGTAATACAACATACAAAAAAGGAAGGTTCTCTTGTTTGGTCTAAAGAACTTACACTATTTTTCATCCAACAAATGAATGAGTTTGTGGAAAACAAGAGGTGGGTGTGAGCAAAGGGACAGTAAACATATACAAGACACAACAGTACAATGCTGTACTGCTGTCTGGCCATAAAAATTAAGACTAGAAATTTTCACAAGCATTTGAGGACACGAGAAGTAAGGCTAATCTTACCAAATTTAGAATAAAGATCTGAGTTACTCATTTTGATTCACTAGATAGTTAGTGGAGAGAAGGTGGCATATTTTAAATTGTGCCAGTGAAGGAATCTTACTTAGGTTGGATGAAATGCTTCCCCATAGTGCTTGTTTCTTTCCATTGCCTAACAGAGTAACTGGGTGACCAATTCAGAAACAGCCCTGTAGAAGCAGGTGTCCACAGCTGGAGAGACGGATCCCACCAGAGGAGTCATAGCTCCTCTGGGGTTATGGTTACACCGCTGTCAGTAGGTGAGGTTGGGAAGCAATGCTGACGGCTCCTCTAATGATGTGTACCTTTGAGTGCCTTTAAACATATTAGCCTTATAGTGAGTGGGTTTTAAAGGCTCACCTGACGGTTTTCAGAAAAATTACAAATCAAGAAAGAGATGTTACCACAGCTTTTCTCTTATTCAGTGCCATTCCTGAGACTTAGAGCAGTTGAGGTGTTTTTATCTTTTGAGCTGTTGCCTCAGGCACGTGGGCAGTCCCACTCTGAAAAGGATATAGAAATGTGATCGGTGTTCAGAGGTGTGGAATGGCCTCAGTACAAGGAGTACGTAAATAAACTGGGACTCATCAGTCTGAAAAAGCATTTCTAAAAAGTCTATGAAATCAGAAAGATCCTGTAGATAAACAGGAATTTTTTTCTCACTGTTTTTCTTAGTTTCATTAATGCTCCCTAATTCTTCTACTATGAGGTGACAGATTCAAAACATACAATGTAGGTGTTGGGGTTTTTTTAATTCATAATATGACTGTCACAAGACTATGGATGCCAAAAGAGCAAAAATCAATGAGACCAGTCCCTGGAAGGCGTATCTAGTAATGCCTGTTGATCGCATGGAACCAATCTCTGGGTCAGTAAGTTCCAAAACTGCAGAGTGCTGGAAGGCAGGAGAGCACATCACAGGAGCAGGCACTTTATGCCTGCCCCATTCCTATAATCTTGGCATCTGCTGTCAACACCTATTGGCATCAAGGTGCTGAGCTAAATGGGTCAATGCAACCATACTTAAGAAATAAAGTATTTTCTGAGCTGTTACTGGAACTTTGCAGGAAATCAGAAATCAGACAAAACTTTTAATGTCAGGATTTATCTACTTGGAGTTCCCTGTATTTAAAGCACAAATCATCCAGGGACAGGAGCTCTTGAAGCAGGTGTACCGTGGGCAATTGGAAATAATGAGCTATTTTACTGAGATGCCACACAAGCATCTCAGTTCAAGTACATCTCAAGTTAATTAAAGTTTAAGATTTAAGATAGAATAAGGTATCCAATTCCTTGTGCAGGCCATGTGGGAATCACAATAAAGCCAGCTTATTCAGGTCTGGACTAGTGAAGAGAACATGAACATCAGCAGCATTGCTCTATAAGACTCCCATGGCAATTTCCAATCCAGCACTGATTGAAGCTGAGAAGAAAGGCATCCAGTATTCCTCTCTATCAGTGTGACTGCCTTGCACACTGCCTTAGAGACTGTGTTCAAAACCAGAGCCATTCCTTTGAGGCAAAGGGCTGGAGGTTTCAAAAGAGGGTAGGCTCTTTGTCAGCGCTTGCAGCATTGCATTTTCAGAAGTTACCACTGTCGGCCGGACGTGGCTGCCCTGCAGCCCAGGCTTGAAGGCTGGCTGTGTAGAAACTAAGCCATTGCAGTGGGATGTAAAACAATTTTACTGACCTTCTTCACTGATGCACTGTTACCTTCTGCAATGGTTTAAGCAAGAACTTTTTAGTTCACATTATGCAAAAACAAGGAGCTCATGCAATTACCCCAGCTGAGCTGAGAGAGGCTAACATCACCAAATGTGCCACTTGGTTTCTTGGAGTTGTATCATCCTTAGAGGCTGGTCTCAGTTTTCCTTAGTTCTGCGTCAATAGCAAGTTTTTAACTCTTGTTAAAAAGAGAACAGGAGAAAAATTGCTGGGAAGGAAGTTATCTGGTGGTTACCCGTACTAAGGCTTCTCTGAGCCTTCTGGCAGGTATCAGCTACTGGGGCACGTAATGCTGTATCCTAGGGTATAGTGCTGGAGGTTATAGACCTGTATTCTTCTTGAAAATCATTATTTATAGTAATTTAAAATTCAATTGAAAGTCTAATGAAAACATTTTTGTAGAAAGCAGATAACTAAGAAATCTTCTTTCTCAAGGTTGCATCTTAAACCTTTTGCCCATCTGTTTTCTCTTTAAACGGCTGCGTGCAGACTGAAGGAAACCCTGTTAGTTCAGGCTGGCTGTTCAAGCCATGGTGAGTGCAAGGCGTCTCAGGGGAAGGCAGATTGGGTCAGGGTCTGCAACGCAGAAACCAAGAGATTGCCTGTCTGGTTTGTGAGATGAAGGCAGAGAGCAGACAGAGGTTTGTTGTCTGTAAGCAGAGAAACAGCAGAAATAGACAGGTCTTCATGGCTGACTCAGTATTTTTGATTTCTGCAATACCTTGAGCATCATTTCCTGCTGTGTTAGATGTGAGCATGCCTAAGCTGGCTCAGGGTCTGGGTTGCAACAGACATAGCAGCGTAGCAGCCACATTGCGGTGAATTTTCTGATACTGACTCACAGCCAGACCCCGCTGTGGCTGGGCAGGCTCAGGGAGGGATACACTTGCACCGCTTTAACTCCCAGAAATATCCGCTGTCCTTCCCCATACCTGGCCCAGGAGGACTATGGACACAGCTGGATGCAAGCCAGAAAGAGATGCCACAACCAGGTCTGTGCTCTTCTGCCTCTTCTTTATGGCCTTATCTATTTGCAGTGAATTGGATCCATGATAGGGACTGAGTTGCCAACACTAAAACATGTGGCAGAAGGTAGTCTTGCTTCAGGGCCAGTTATAGAAAGTACCTCAGTCCAAGATGGCAGCAAACCCATGTCACTGAGCCGGGAAGAAAGCTGTGACTGGCATCTGGTGTCCTGGGCTTGGCTGCAGCTGGGAGAACTGGAGTCCCCATAGTCCTCTGCCTGTCCCAGCCCCAGGCAGCGGTGTGATAAACCTCTCCCAGTGGGTCACATTTGGTTCAACATCTACTGCTGTGGGCAGAGACCCTAAGTGGGATATACCCACGTAAGAGGACAGAGCAATTATCTGTTGGCTAATGCACAAAACAAAAGGCCAGGACTTATAACCTACTAGGCTAAGCATTAATACATCTCAGCATCTTTAGCGAGAAACCCTGAAGACTTTACTGGCAGTGCAGACATCAGCCCTGGGGGAAGGGTTGACCTCTGCTGATCCTTGCACTGCTGAGCTGCCATCTTCCTATACCTTGCTTTTCCTCCTTAGGTTTTATACCTTGTCATATCAGTATTTCTTCTCTTGGCTCACTGAGCTACTACTAGTGTCTCGGCAATGCTTTTCTTACCTTGCATGGCTTCAGCTCACAGCCCTGCTCACACCTTGAATAACCATTTTCTTGGTTAAACTGAGACGACGTCTCACGGCCGTGTTGCACCAAGCGCGGCTGCAAGTCCCAGGCAGCTCATGCCAGTGCTGAGGGTTGCAGGGGTTTAACTCGCAGAAGGAGAGGGTGATGGCAAATGGAGAGGAGCATGCCAGGTCCCAGCCATGTGGTCAAGGTAGGCTCCATCGCCACCGGACAGACCTTAGTGACAGCTCTGAGTGAGATGATTTGGTGAGAAGCACCCCAGTGCTGGTGTGATGGTGTGAATGACAGACAACGTGTACTGTCTTAGCTAGCTCCTAAGAGCTGCATCATGCACTAGGATGTGCTCCTGCAAGGGCTCAGCAGTGTAAAATGCTGAGTGAGGGATCGGGGAATCAGGGCTCTTGGGAGAGGAAGGGGGGGCTAATACAGCTTTGCAGATGCCTCTCTGCTTTTTAGGATTACAGAGTCAAAAAACAGGATAACATAGATCATGAAACCCATTACAATAATATTAATCCTTGTCCTGTCCATCAGAATTGTAATCATGTAAAGTGCCATCCATCTAGACTAAAATCAGAAACTGTGCTTTTAAAATGTTGTGACATCCCGGGTTGTTATACCCTGAAACCAGTTCATTGACTGAGGGAGAGCACAGTCCTGTGTGCTCAGCAGCACTGCTGAGAGCTGTGTTACTTCACAGCACGTGCCTCTGAATTCTGCTTTCTTCTAGGAGGGCTTCCCAGCACGAGAGCTGACTTCTTTATTTGTTTCACACAGGTTTGAATCCTGGTAAATACTACAAAAGAGTCAAATTCCATTTATCGGGTATTTTATAATGTATGTCTTTTGCTAGTCTGTGGGACTGCTTTTTTGTGCACATAAGGAAAACAATGGAAAAGAAAAGGAAAAAAAAAAAAGTTGTGGGGTTTTGGAAGGCCTTGTCAAAGTATTTTTCTTCAAAAAACAAAAGCTAAAATTGTTATTGTTAGGTGACATTCGGCAGGTGCACTGTACAAACCTAGTTTCACAATGTTAAATGACTGCGCAATTTATAGCTTTCTCACCATGGATCTGAGAGGCTGCATTCCTCAGGTGCTGCATGCACAGCTCGTGACTGCAGAGATTTCTTGGCAGCATCTCTCAGAAACAGCCCCTCTCATTCTTCCACTCCCTCATCTCCTGCTAAGTAAACGCTCTCATTAGAGAGCCGGTAACTCGGGCACCCTGCTGTCGTTGTGGTTCGGCGGTATGTATGGGTTTCTGGCCAAATATGGATCAAAAGGTACATAGGTACTACTAGCAGTGAACTTAAAACTGTTTTTCCAACAATTAGTTGGTAAGTAACATAAAATCCTTTGTATGTGTGTAAGCCATACATACATACACTGACAGTTATTCAGCAAAATACTCATTAGAGAATCTTGGTTACAAGAAGATAGGTAAAAATCTAACCCTGTTTGGAAATAATTTGCCAAAAGAGTGCAGTGCCTCTAAGGAAAGAGCAAGAGTGCAGTTAATCATCAGTATCGGTGCCGTCTGCCACACCTTTCATAGCTAACACAGGTTTTAAAAGTCTGAAATAGAGATGCTTAGTAGTGTTTCAAGATCAGTTTAACGCTAAAGGCTTTTTTTTAATCTCTTCTTTCTTCTGCCATTAGGCAATCTTCAGTGCAGCCCAGAGCAGGAGCCAGAGGACAAGGTCACTCCCCACGGCGCATGCCGGCAGGTGGCACGGTGTGGCAGGACGGTGACACTCACAAATCCGAAGCGGTGGCCAGCGGTAAGAGCACTATAACAGGGAAACAGGGAAAACCATGGGTTTCCTAACGGATGTGGCTGTGGCTGGGTTTTGACAGGATAAAAGATCTCATTTAACAGAAACCAGACATATCAGTGACAGTCCCCAGATGTAACAAAAAAATGTTTATCTGAGGATTCCACAGCACTGAGAAGTAATCACTGCCTGTGCTACACCAGAAGAGACTTTCTCACTTTCTGGAGCGACAAAATCCTGAAGCCCTAAGCCTGCTCTGCTGAGATGAACAATTAAATGAAATTACTCTGATAATTAAGTTCATACAGCAACTGCTAAGCATGATCCTGTGCCCAGCGAAGAATTTGTGGTTTAGTTACACTTATTATAAATTCAAATATCCCATCTAGACTATAAGCTAATTTATACTGCTATCTATTGGAGGCACGTTCATCCTTTTAGACAGAGAATGTTTAAGAGCAGCTGTTTGATTTAGTCTTGGAGAAAGGTTTTCGTGGATTAGAGAGTAATATTCAGCCCCTCTGTAAGGGCTTTCCAGGCCTATGTATTTAGGTGATTTTACTTAAAAAGTATATATTTTTCAAGCTTCTCTAAACAAAAGGCCAGCCTGTGTAAACTGAGGAAGCATTTCTGACTTCAATGGGGATATGACCATTTACCGGGGACTGGTCCTTGGTCTCCAGGCTGGAGTTACAACCCTTGCAAATGCTACATCAGAGAGAGTTTTGTGGTCAGGTTTTTAGACTAATGCTAGACATAACCGCCATGGCCATGACTTTTTTCCTGATCTTCTAAGAGGCATCCAATTTCTTCTTTTTCAGGACAAATCTCTTTGTATTGTTATCAGAACAGCAGAGGAAACCCACCTCGTCTATACTTTTGGAAACAACCCACAAGAAATAGGCATCACCTCTGTACAAACTTGTGTTGGGTTGGGTTTTTTTTTATTTTTTTTTTTTTTTAATTTAAATTCCTAAAGGAAGATATATCCTTATTTCCAGAGTTATTTCTGCATCGCCAACAAAGAAAAGTAAAATGCAAGAAAACACAATCCATATGATATCTGCTTTTTATCATCCTCTCTCCCCTTTAGCTCCTTTTCTGAATGGGAACCAGCAGAATGGAAATCGAATGTAAAAGAATATATACAAATGCAACATGGGAAAAAAAAAATCTTTCACAAATATTTAGAATCATGTTTGTTTTATGGCTTTAATACTTGGTAAAAATAGCATGCCAAAACTGAGTGCATGTGGAAAAAACGCAAACTGTGCTCTGCATCTTCAAAATGCAATTGTGCTAATGCCACATACAAAGCCAGAGCAGCGCGCTGCAAAAATGGATTTCTGCGTGTAATCAGATGGGGTAGCATGAACCTATACCTTGAACCTTAACCATAGACTAAATTCTGTCATGTCAGGTCCTATTTTCACATTCTTCTGACACCACAATGTGTTCAACAGTTGTCTGTTGTGTTTGCCCACTGATACTATGTTCTCAATTACAGACCATTTATCACTTCTGCAGTTACCCGTTTTATTTTGTGAAAAGCTGCCTTATATTCTCTTTGTCAAGGCTTCCATATAAACATGAGCATCCGCTTAGCTTTCTTCACTCAGACATATCTCTAAAAATAATGGCAAGCTAAACACCTCCTTGGAAGAGCTCTCAGATTTGAGAGGCTTCGGAGCTGTGAGGGGGGATATGCTGCAAACGCAGGCTCTGGGTGTAATTATAGTAGTAATTGCCTGTCACTCGTGTAAGTAGGCAATAACTATCTTTTTCTCTTTGGTTAACGTAATTCTGAACACATGGAGGAGGCCTTAGGAAAAGAAAAAAAGCAATCTTCAAAATAACTTGCAAAATAAATACATAGGTGTGTAACGAGGAGGGAGGAGATGCCCTCAGCAGAGTGAGCTCTCCCCAGCTTGCCTATCGTAACACCTGTAACTATTGACACATGAGAAACATTTTCAAAGGGAAGAGAAACATGCCATGGTTTACTGAAATATTGGTTATGTTCTGTTTAATCCTTTCATCATTCTTTTTTTGGCCTTTCTTTTTTCCTTTGCTGCCTTTCCATGGAAACATAACATAGTCTATTGTTTTGTTTAATTTTTGTCATTTGCTTTTCTTCTATTGACCTTCTCTAATATGTGTCTGATTCTATTTTTTTTCAGACAAGTTAATGATTCAGGAAGAGGAAAGATGTTTTCAGGGCAGCTCGAATATAAATGATAAACTCTAAGTCACATTTGTTTGCACAAGGATAGTATTTGTGGTTTCACACTGTTCCAAAGCTGGGGCTCTGCTTCCAAGAACTGGCTGGGTAGTTTGCCTGTTATTTATCACACTGTCCCAAGCAGATGATTTCTGGATGATTAACAGAGCTGTCATTGCACTCTTACATGCAGGCTGAACTGATCTTGCTGCTTTCGAAATATTTAGTAGTTGTTAGAAAGAAGGAAAAAAAAAAAGCCTAGAAATACTCATCTACTTACCTTGTTGATAAATGTCTTCTAAATGCTAGCAGTGTTTTATCTATAATTAAAGCCTAGGTGAACTTTCCCAGCCTTCCCATTCTCCATGGCTTGCAAGTAGTTGCAATCCCAACCTTTCTTTAAATCACAGTGAGGAGACTACACTAAGGATTATTGTCTTCTAAAAGGGGGGAGGGATCTACAGAGACAATATTGTCTTCCAAAGCGCACGGGGCTGTTTACCTTCAGCATCCCAATGGGATTAATTCAAACAGTAGCCTAAACTCCAAAATATTCCAGGTAGTTTTCCCTGCTTCTCTTTAGAAACCGGCTCAGCAGAGCCCCAAGGTAGGGACGACGTTACCAAGGAAGTACTTTCTATGTGCCTGGACAGCATCGGCCAGTCCTCTTGGGTTTATGGAAGTGAAAGGCATAATCTGAGGCTGTCCTTGGAAACACAAATCCATCTTGAAAACCACTGAGTTGTGTGCCTTCTTACTGCATGGGTTTAACAAATCCAAATTGCAGCCGTTGCTCTGTAGTATGTTGAGGGAGTTATCTGTGGTCTATTTAGGAACATTTTATGATTAAAGGATAGGAAATGATTATTTTTACTTCAATCGGTTAAACTGCTCGGATTGCACTGTGGTAGCAAAGTCTGTGACCTGAGAAAGTTTGCCAAGTTCCATGACACATCTCTCAGTACAAGCAAATCATATATAAACCCATCTTGGGCTACTTTATTTTCCTATTCTGGGTTGTGGGAAGCTAAAAGAGAATCTGTGAGTGATATTATTATCATTACATTCACTTGTTTCATATTGCTGAGCCTGAGCATCAGCCCTGTGGAAACAGAAGAGTCAAAAATATTCTTTAAATCTTTTGCCATGGATTCTAAGCTGCATTTGCCTCTATATTTCCTGTTTATTTATGTGATTAATCTATATAGATATTTTAGAGAGGATTCAATCCCAGAGTATGTGGAAAAGTATGTTCAAAGATAGTTAAGATCCTAAAGATGAACTGGAAACAGAGTGGATTATTCAAAACTAAGCTGCTTTTCTATCAATTTCTTCATGGCTTTTTATCGTCTGTAAGTAACGTGGGTGCTAGCCCAAGGGAGAATGGTAAAGAAAAAAGGCTTAATTTTACTAAGAGGTGAACTGGCCAAGGTCAGCCCTCTGTCCCTGCACTAACGGGCTTTTGCCAAGATGAATGTGCCATATTTTAACTGTGTTTTTTATCTTTGAATACCGCATATGCACTCATCAACCCAAAACAGAGGGAAAAAAGGCTTGTTTTGCTCAGTGAAGACAATCCTTTTGACTCTTGATTAAATTTGAAATCTAGTTCTTTTAGTAAAGTGTTTAATCTAGTTTCTGCTACACAGAAAAATAAACCCAGTAATTTCCTCGTTCTTTATTTAGATATAGCAGTAGCTTTAAAAATGTAAGGAATGATACTTCATTGTACTACTTCTGTGATGGAGGGCTATTTTGATTCCATTTTTGATAAGAACAAGACTCCTAACCCAACCTGCAGCATTTTTTCCCTTTTTTGCTCTGTTTTCCAGATGCTATATTCTACCCAGGCAGTATGGCCATTTCCTGCCATAGAAACACAGCAAAATGAGGAAAACAAATATAAAATTTCCTATTGAATGAGTCAATTCACCTGGAATAACATTTGAAATAATGAGAGCAGTTTTCCATTAGTGAAGTCCTGCACACACTATTGAAACTAAAATGTGTGCTGTGGAATTGCGGTCCTGTCTGCTTGGAAAGGTAAATGAAAACTTTCCAGAAAAATTGGATTTCCTGCCTAGAGGGCACTGAATGCAAAAACCCCCACTCAGAATACCACAGGGGTTTATAACACTCGTGTCCAGTACAAGAAAGGACTAATTTGCAGGTTATTCATCAGAAAATTTTGCAACTGTTCCAGTGCCCACTGTTACTGCTTTATGCAGTGTCCTGTTTCCCAGGGCCCTGTCCCCATCTCTGGATGGTGATAAATTTTGAATTATTTTGGAAGTTATATTCAATCCTGCTATTTCCATTTGATTTCCAAAAGCAGTTAAGTTGCCATCCTAAGCTTGTAAAGATCAATGTCCTGAAGCAGGTCTTACTGAATACTTACTTTCCTCCCAAATCACTGATTCATGTTCCAAAATTTAAGCGGTCATAAGCACATTATTTGGTGAAATGGCATAAGGTCAGTTACGTATGCTATGTCCGTTGTCCTGAAAGGTAACAAAGACGGTGAATGTGCCTTCACTCCCATTTGTTTTTAATATCAATGGTCTCAAATAGTCGTTCTCATAGGTTTAGTTCAGCCAATAGTCACATTGCAACCAGTGGATTAACTGGTTTAAAATGGCTATGTGCATGGCAAGAATTGGATCACCCAAAGATATTGAATGTTACTTCTTGTATTTGCAATGTTTTCCACTTTACTCTGCTAATGTAAAGTGGTGCAAATGTCCCTTATGAGGCCTGAAGAGAGGCTTCAAGAGAGCAAGGGGGAAGCCAAGCAAAGACGTGTCTGTTCGAAAGTGTTCTGATGAAAACTGAGTGATGCCTTTCTGGCTCTGAAGGCTCATTGCAGCAGAGGATATGTGTTTCTGGAGTCCTATGGATTTTAAAACTATTCTGGAGTAAGCCTGATCCTCTAGATTATCACTTATGGGACCAGCTTTCAAGTGCTGGAGCCCGAAACTGTGCAGAGCAGCTCAGCAAATCCATCAGAGGGAGCACCAGGAGGTTCAGCGCCGAGCCAGCATTTCTGCAGGGTTGCTGTAGCCCCTGCTCTGAGCTGAGGAAAGGATGGGCTTGTGGTGGAGGGCTCCAGCCCACCCCAGCTGTGCTTTCTGTGCCGATGGGCCCGAGATATTTTTTCACTATTCTGATCCTGTGCTTCTTTTAGGACAGAAAAGATATTGCTATTATTGCTCATTAGTTTTGTCCTCTTTATGACATTGAGAATTAGAGTATGCCTGACTTTCTAGAGTCTTTTTTTTTTTTTGTATCAGTGATAACTGATAAACTGCTGGATTCTTCTAGAGAAAACTTAGTGGTATAGAGAGACCACTAGTTCTCTTTCTAGTGTTTAATTTAATGTGCTGTATTTCAACATTGCTACACTCAAAAAATATTTCATATGTATAATGAAAGAACCTTTTGGGTCTGTGACATCTATGTCAATGCAGAAATAGTTGGCATGTGCCAGGCTCATTTTGCAATAGACAGCGGGAAGCAGGGTCAGATCTGTATAATTAGGATGAACCTTGAGAAAACTCTACCATATCAAGAGTAAGCTCAGTCCTTAGCTAGCCCCACAATCCCAGTTGAGACCTTGGGGAATATGAGGTTTACCTAACATTTCTTTCCCTCAAAAGCCATGCTGTAGAGCTCTGTCTAGCAGCCCATCTATAGTTTTTACCGAGTCTGGCAGCACCTAGAGTGTTTGAAGATCAGCTCAGAAAGGGTCATGCAAGTGTAACTTGTTAATCTTTAAAACTTGAAAGCGATGTGTCTCCATGACAGTGGGGGAGAGTTGTATTGGGTAATAAACCAGGATATCAGTTGGGTTTATGTAGAGCACTGTAAATCCTGGCTGCTCTGTACCAGAGTAGGAGACCATGGCTGAGAAAAGCCCATAAGATGGTGCTCCAGGAACTGCCTTGGAAAGGATTTTGTTACGCTCCAACTTTTTGCTGTTTGGAACAGATTGAATTGAAATGAAATTCAGGATGGGACTCAGCCATAATGAAAGAGAATTTTTGTTGTCTGGTGACTGTTCAGCTTGCAGTTAGCTGTAATTAGCTCTATTGTTCCCCGATTAGTGATTGCTGGCCTTCTGCCACTCTGCTTCATAATGATAATATTAAAGAACTGAATTCACATGTAGCCTGCTACAATCTCAGGGATGCCAGTGTGGGATGCCAGAAGCTGCTTATCTATGTTTTCGTAAAAAAGAAACATCTACATCAAGTAAGAACAGTTGAAAGAATGGGACACAACAAACTGAGACTTGCTGCCTGCTACATCTTACTCTTGTATTTTGGCGTACTTCTATAGTTTCAGGCTCTGCTTGTGCATGCTGGAAGGTTTCCACTGCTTAGATCTGTGGCTGGGGACTTGACAGTTGGCATTTCATCTAGGCATCATTCCCTCTTTTGGTTTTCATCTTTTTCATCTTTCATCACTTGATTCAGTAATGGTGTATCTCCAAAAGGAGCTTAGGTGCAATTCATGCATCTATGCATTACTGGGTGGTCCACCAAGAAACCATCTAACTCCTCAGTCCTTTTGGTTCCTGAAGGCATCTATTTTTGCCCTCACACGTAGAAATGTCTTTGCCACAGGAGAGACAATTGGGTGTGTTGGTCTTTCCCTGCTGGGTGCCTGTCTAATTCTTTGGCACCTGACACACAACATCTAGGCACCAGAGGCCTTTTGTAGATAGCCCTCTCCTGCCTAATTCCCTCACATTAACATGAACTTGATCCTGACCTGCAGGAACAAAATCTTACTCATTCAAAACAGAGTTAGGGCTCAAGCTCACAATTCGAATCCTGACAATCTTCTCGGCTCTAATTTTTGCAAAGGGCTGCAGCGCCGATGCACAAGACAAGAAACAGCAACAGCTGAGCGGCATTTGTGCAGAAGGTCAGAAGAGTGTAAGTTCTGTTTTCTCTTCATGATTGAGATGTCCTCGAGTTACTGCTGCACTGTGTGGTTCTCACCAGTACCTCTGTCTGGTCACTACTTAACATCTCCCTGGCCGCTTTTGCAGCTCAGCTCAGAGCTGGGCTGATGGCTCCAGATTCAAACTGATTCTCAGCATCCAGGGAATTTAGTTAGATTTCAGTACTTGTACATGAACAATAAGAACAACAAAAAGGATAGTATAAAAAAAAAAAAAGCATGGGATAGCAATTACACTACTTCACAAAAATTAAATTAACTCTCAGCCTTTCTTTCTGAGCTACTAGATTCAGAAGGTGGCCTTCCATTTCAAATAGTTGTAACTGATTTCCCTCTCTGAAAACTATTGTCATTCTATTCATAGCAGAACCAAATTCACCTTCCTGTTCAGTTCTCTTTGAACTTGCACATTATGCACTTTTTTACATCTCTTGTACTTTACATCTCTTAAAGCACTGATGCTCACATTATTACTCATATCCAAACTACATTTTAAGTGATACTAAATTTGAGAACATGGACCTTGTATGTGTGACAAAAGCATTTATCACTATTTAGCTAGGCTTTAAAAGCTCAGAAAGGTAAGAATTACTCTGAGGAAAAATCCAAACAAGTTAAATCTGAGAACAGCATCTAGTGTACTAGGGCAACTGTAAACCCATGCCACTGTGACGACATGCA
This sequence comes from Platalea leucorodia, assembly GCF_965183815.1. Taxonomy (NCBI): domain Eukaryota; kingdom Metazoa; phylum Chordata; class Aves; order Pelecaniformes; family Threskiornithidae; genus Platalea; species Platalea leucorodia. Next base: position 157,588,403 of record NC_138823.1, read on the forward strand.
ATGACCCTATTCTCATGACTAAAGCATTTTATTATTCTTACTTCTAAATTTAACTAGTTCTAACATTTAAAAAACAGTAGATATTTCCTTTTTGTGATTTCCCTCCCAGGCACGCATATGGTGTGCTGGTTTTGGCTGGGACAGAGATAATTTTCTTCATAGTAGCTAGTATGTTGCTATGTTTTGGATTTGTGCTGAAAACAGCGTTGATAATACAGGGATGTTTTCATTATTGCTGAGCAGTGCTTGCACAGAGCCAAGGCCTTTTCTGCCTCTCACCCCACCCCACCAGCGTGGAGGCTGGGGGTGCACAAGAAGCTGGGAGGAGACACAGCTGGGACAGCTGCCCCCAGCTGCCCAAAGGGCTGTCCCACACCGTATGGCATCATGCTCAGTATATAAAGCTGGGGGAAGAAGAATGAAGGGTGGGGCACTCAGAGTTATGGTGTTTTGTCTTCCTAAGTAACCGTTACGCGTGATGGAGCCCTGCTTTCCTGGAGATGGCTGAACACCTGCCTGCCGATGGGAAGGAGTGAATGAATTCCTTCTTTTGCTTTGCTTGTGTGTACAGCTTTTGCTTTACCTATTAAACTGTCTTTACCTCAACCTACAAGTTTTCTCACTTTTACTCTTCTGATTCTCTCCCCCATCCCACCAGAGGGGAGTGAACAAGCGGCTGTGTGGTGCTTAGTTGCCGCTGGGGTTAAAGCGTGACAGTCCTTTTTGATGCCTAACATGGGGCTTGAAAGGTTCGAGATAACAACAGATTTGATTGGAATGTGCTAGATGATTGAATTTATAGCTGTTATTGCTGTTTAGCTATTAATTGCAGGCTCCTGTGCTTGCCATGGGGTTTGCTTGCCTTACTGTATATTAGAGTCCACCACTTGTTAGTGGCTGCTTTTGCTTTTGCTGCTTGCTGTGCTGCTCATTTTACTCTGCTGTGCCTGGGAACATTTTGATAACGGCAATGGCGATGTGCCTGGGCTAGTAGCTGGCCAGGGCATCACTGCTGTTTCTGTGCTGCTATACTGGACAGGCTGGAACTTCAGTGTGAACTTGAGTCAAAAGGACTGTGACCTGTGGATGAGTCCACAGAGGAGAAGGACACCCCAAAGCATCTGTCGCCGTGAATAAGTCCACACCAAAGCAGGTACATCTCAAAGTGTCTGTGGCCGTGGTTATGTCTGTGCTGCAGTGGGTATACCTCTGAAGGGACTGTGGCCCAAGGATAAGTCCACACTGGAAAAGGTACACCTTGAAGCATCTGTGATTGTCGATAAGTCCATGCCGCAGCAGGTACACCTTCCAGCATCAGTGGCTGTGCATGAGGTCATGCTGGAGCACCTCAAAGCATGTGGCTGTGGATAAGCCCACGACAGAGCAGGTACACCCCTGGAGGGACCGCAGCCATGGGTAAGGCCCTGTTGGAGCAGGTTTACTTCTGAAGGGATTGCGGTTGTGGGTAAGGTCATGCTGGAGCAGGTACATCTCTGAAGGCATTCTGGCCCATGGAGAACAGGTGCACCTCAAAGCAACTGTGGCTGTGGATAAGTCTACGCCGCAGCAGGTATACCCCTGGAGAGACTGTGGCTCATAGATAAGGCTCCACTTGGAGCAGGTACACCCCTAAGGGACTGCAGTCTGTGGACAAGTCCAAGCCAGAGCAGGGGCAAGGGGAGGAGTTCATGGCAATGTTATACCCTATAGTCTGGTCCAAAGGGACCAGGGGTGGAGACTGTAATGGAAATACCTTTAAATTGTTGTAACCCATGATTTGAGTTGCATGTTATGGGAATTACTACATCAGGAACCATCCAAAACAGTGGAGGACAAGTCTTACAAGAATCACTTTTACTCTTCTGATTCTCTCCCCCATCTCACCGGGGGGGAGTGAGTGAGTGTATGTGTGGTGCTTAGTTGCCAGCTGGGGTTAAGCCACGACGTATGGTTATTTTAGTTCTACATTTTGCTGCCTTACGTTTGCTGCCTTAATATGTTTTGATTTCTTTTAAGAGGATCTTTATTTAATTTCTTCTATATAGCAAATTTCACCTTATAATCACTTCAGTTTATCATCTGTGTTTCATTTGTGGAGAATAGGACACCTCTTTCTTTTGAATTCATCTTGTTTTGAATAAGCTTTGTGATAAAGTGGAAGTAATGGGGTTGAAAGCATCCTTGTACCTGTATAGACATGTTGCAGAACCAAAGAAAAGAGAAATCATTAACAAATATGGTCTACTCGGTCATCAGGTGTTTCCAAGTAGCACAGGAGGAGAAATATGCCAGCGTTAACAAGGCACAGCACTTTTGAAGTAGACAGAGGAGGGAATGAAGCACAGTGTCTCTCTTGTGCCAATATGACAGATAATTCCTTTTAGTCTCCTACTATTTTTTTTGATTGTTTGAACCAGTGCTTTGAATAGTTGGAGCTAGCTAAGCTATGGATAGTTGAACTTTTTACATCATTCAGTTCACCTTTAATTAGCACATTTTACTAGCCTTACTTTACAACATCAATTATTGTTAACCACTTATATAGCACCTTAGTGATCCTGTGTGAGAACTTTATATTTTTCAGAACTAATTGCTGCCTTACAACAGAAGAGGAAAGCAGGACTCCAGCTCCCCAAGGTAAGGTTGAATGACAGCTTTTGCACAGCTTCTGATAAATAACACTCTGAGTCTCTATTGCGTTACAAAGGCCATTTGTCCACTTAAGAAACGCTTTAAGAGCATCTGTCTACTGTCTTTGTTTTGCTTCAGTGCACTATGAACTGAAAGCATTATTTCCACAAGGGAAATTAGAAAATCCACCTGCAAAATTATCCTTATACCTCCAAACTAGCTGCAGACTATTCACAGCGGCTTCTTGTTGTTATTGGATTTGGTTAATCAAGAAGGTAAAATAAATCCAAGTAAAAATAATTAAATAAACTTGTGGGGTTTCCTTTCCCTCCTTTGTGCCTGACAGTTGATTAACACTTAAACCTCCTTTCCCTTAATGCCTATTGCCTTAGGACAAATCATTTATACTCTTATAACTGTGCTCTAAATTGACAGTGTCTTATGCTCTGTAAGTACAACTTATTTTCTGCTGGGAAAAGAATTAAATATAAATAAATCAATTCTGGCATAGTGTATATACTTCATGAACATGTTGGCCAAGATCCTCATATCTGATGGATCTTTCCAGTATGAAAATTTTCTGAAATCTGGCACATTTGCTGAGCTAGAGGAGATAACGTGGTCTACTTGAACACATGTGCTGGAACCTTGGTGTTTTAGGAGCTGTACAAAAACCAGAAAAAAACATGGTCAGAGCCCTGAGAACTTGGAGTCTAATGTGCAAGAAGAGGCGGCAAATCAATAAAAGTCACATAAGTGCTTCTCAACAGGAGAGAGCACAGTTGTCCCAGGAAATTACCAAACTAGCCAAGCGGCTATTGAAGCATTATGGAAAAGGAAAGTTTAGGAAAGACTTTAAAGACAGACTGGGAATTTTTGCACATATTTGTAAGAGCTTGCTCTCAAACATTAGCAGTGGCTGGAAGGAAAGGATAAAGCTGCTTTTTGAAAATCTAGCCAGGTACAATGAATGATGCCTGAAGCTGGCTTCAGAGCCAGATCAGAAGAAAAAAAAGCTGTTATTGGCTGGGAAGGTCCTCAAAAGCCTTTCTTTGATATGAAAGAGAGGAGGAACCTCAGAGAGAGAGAGGAGGAGACTAATGGCATGGATAAAGTAACAGACTTGGAAAATTATCATTGCAAAGGTTTTCTGGGTATATAGGGGAGACATGGGATTTACTCAGGCCCAAGAAAGCATGCCACATGCATGAGATGAGAGCCTGGATAACAGTTTGAGCTGAGTGAATGAATCAGAAACTGTGTTTTAGAGATGTCAGATAGAAAGATGCTGTAAGATTGAGTGTGAGGACTTCAAGAACACAAAGGTCAGGTTATGGTCCTGAGTGATCAGGTGCTTGATAGTTCTGTTCGCAAGAAGTGGGCAGAAAAATACTATGGAGAATATTAGTTTTATATTAGCTATGTTGAGCCTAAATGTCTACAAATAAGTGTTAGAGATAGACTAGGATTTTATTTTGGACAAAAGAGTAGGATTTATCCCACCTAATTTTATATAGCTACAATGTAGATATTACCCTTTACGATGAAAGGAAAGAAGCACAGTTAGATCATCATTCAGCTGCCTTATTTTAGAGATGTTCTTCAGCAGTTGGATTAATTGCACCCTACAGTTCTTTAAATATTATTGGCTTGATTTTCAGACTACACAGAGAGCCTACAATGGGTGGTTCAGAAATAAACATCTACATTCAGACATATGAATCCCATCCACAGGGGTATAAGTGAGGCATAGAAGCAGAGGGAGAATTTATGTTTGTAGATGACATTTACTTAGAAAAGATGTCGGCAGAAAAGACAGAGCTGCAGGAGATCCCCAAAGAGAGATGGAAAAAGGCAAAGACTTACCGAAGAACATACAGAAGGAACCATTAGAGAGGTAGGAGGATTTATTTACTGAGATCAGTTACTAGAGACTGGGGAGAAACACAGGAAAGAGGGCTAAAGATGGTGAGTTGAGCATAAATGGAAAAACATATCAGAATTTGTCAGTTTTCTCTTAGAATAAATAAACGAGTTTTTGGGGGAAGTGAGAAGCAGAGGCAGGTGTAAGGAAGATTTTGAGGAATGGGTCAAGTTTGTGAGCAAATTCTTCATTTTTTTGTAGAACTCAGTCTCCATACCTGTAAAATGGGACCATAGCAAATACTGCATCCTGAATCATCGTGCAGAGCGTGGAGATACTCTTCCTGGAGGCGAATGACAGCAGGAGCCAGAGCCACTCTGGATCCTTAGCAGAACTTTCTAATTCTTTTTGCTTCTCACTGCACTGCCCCAGCTGCTCTGTTATGATGAATCAGTGTACTCTGTTTCCTCCAAGGCCACACTTTGTAGAGTGTGATGCTTCTTGATGAAGTATAATACGGCAAGACAAAATTTGATTCATTCACTTTGTCATAGTTCACATACGGTGCACATGAGCAACTGTGTTTCCGTGAAGGCTCTCCTCACTTTGTTTCTTTTCTATCCTCCCTGTCTCTCATATCTTCCATCTCCGTCTTGAGGGCAACAGCCTAGAAAGGAAAAATTGCAAAATGTGCTATTGCTTAACTATTCATTGGATGCAGTTAAAACATCCTGCGAAGGGTGAGCTGGATGGTATTACAGATACATCAGGAATAAAACTGTTTAGGGCAAATTGTTGCCCGTATATTACAGTTCTGGAACGTAGACATCACAAGCAATGAGGAAAGATTTTCCAGTAGGAAAAAGTAAACTGTTCAGTTTGAAACAGGCAGCGCAGACTAGGAATCAGGGTTCTCTATTTCCAGCATAATAATTAATAAATCGAAATTAAAATTTACAGCATTGTCAGTTGCTGATTCAAAGGAATATCCCACCAGTAACGTCCGAGTTTCCTGGGGTGGGAGGGGTTGATTGTTTTGTTAGATTTTTAACACACAGCACTAATATTTCATAACACTGTCATCTTCACTAGTGCAAGATGATTAAACCTTTGTGTTTCAGTTTGATCCAGGCATATAAGCAAGCCATGCTTTTTGTATTATAAGAGGAATGAAAGATCCAGAACAAAACTATGGGTATGCTTCAACTTAGGGAAAACTCAGAGTTATGCTTGTTCTTACCTGCTAAAATTAATGTGTAGTTGGCTGTCAGCCTACTTGGCAGGGGACTTGTGAGGGCTTTCAAGTCTGAAACTCTGCTTCAGGTGTTGATTGTCACCTGCTACCCTTTTGGCAAAACGTATACATGGAACTTGGATTTTAAGCTAAAAGGGCTTGACAGAATTGCAATAGCAGTAAATTTACTTGTACGTGCAGCTCCATTGAAACTTCAGAAAACTGTTTAAAAGACTCCTGCCACTGCAGGGGTTACATTTCCAGTGTATTTTAATTCCAACGAGGTTCATGTGTCTCTTAAAATAGAAATACTTGTTTTTCTTCTTTAGTTCAACAGTGAACTCTCTAGTTGGATTACTGCTAGTAACATGGGCACTGATAAGAGAGTTTTCAGGCAATGTTAAGGCCCAGAGTTTTAGATTTTCTCCTAAAATGGACTAATTGGGATAGAAAAACTTCCAAGGTTTTTGAAAATGTCAGTGAAAACAATAATATTTTTTTAAATTAAACCTGTTTCTGCCCTGCTGGATACACATACCTCAGAGTATCACAGAAGTGCATGAGAACTACAGACTGACTTACATCACTTTGTGTTCTAAGATGAGGGCTTAATTTGCTTAGAAAGCCAAAATGCATTTATTTTTAGACTCATGACTGCTCATGACATAAAGGAAGGTAATTTCAAAATGTTTTCCTAATTATAAAGGAACAGGTTTTTTTGCTGCATTGAGTAGCACCTTCCTCTGAAATTTTCATTCACTCTAATGTATAACACTGAATTCCCTGTATTTCTAAGAAAAATGTTTGAACACTTTTGAATCCAGGTGTGAGGACTTGGAATGCTAATATTTAGCACAGTTTGTTTTTTTTTTTTATATCTTGCAGTTTATTTACATTAATATGCTTTTGTGGGATTATAAATACATTATGTTATTACATGTACAATAATATGTGGCACATGAGGATAAAACACCGTAATAAATGGCACATTGTGAATTTTGCTGTAAATACATTCCTTGTTTTACTTTCTTGTGCACAGTCTTCACCTTTAGTCTGCTTTGGAGCTCTGTGAAGGTTGGCTACAGTCATCACTGTGGTCCTCAGGTTTTTAATTGGTTTTTTTCAGTGCTGAAGTAGCAAATTTGGGAGCAGAGCTGATGCAACAGGAATGTGCACTGTACATAGATAATACAAACTAGTTCACTGGCCATTGCTGTTTATTATTTCCTCTGCACTGAAATAAAAAGAAATCTGGCTAAATTGGTTGATCATAGAGTGACCTTGATCTGTTGTTATGGTGCACCCCTCAGAAATGAAAGGCAGTAGTAGGATTGCTGTAGGCTGGGTACTTTCTTTAGAGAAAGATTAGTTGTAATGACATTATGCAAGGCATGGCTGGGACCCTGCTGGAATATTGCATGCAAATTTAATCACCGATGCTCTGGTCCCCATGAAAAAAGTACAGGCAACTAACAGGGAAAGAACGGAGTCTAAAAGATTCATCTTCTTTAACTAAGGGAAGAAAAGGCTGAGAGTGAATATCATGGTTTCAGAAATATAACAGAGCTGAGAAAAAGCAAAGTGCTATAAGTACTACTTAATCTAATTGAGAAGGCAGATAATGGATCCAGACTGTCTAGGAATACAGGTAGGCTGGAAGTCAGGATGAGTTTTATCCATCAAAGCAGTGCGGTCTGGAACAACTTTCCAGTATAATAAATATAGCGAAAGCCATGTATAGTTTAAATCTTGATCACTTTTAAAAAAAAATCATTGTATATTCTGAGGTCCCCAAGTGATGTTTTATACAAAGATACAAATGTTGAAAATGTGAGTTGAGGCTGCTACACAACTGTCGTTGCAGACAAAGTTTACTGAAAGTTTTTGAGTTGGAAGAAGCATCGCTGTTTTATATCAGGCTCAGAAAGCCTGTTCTGTCCAATGATTAGGAGAAAATGAAATCTTACCACAAGCTAAATTACTTAAGAACAGTAAATATGTATCAGAATGCAGAAGGTTTGGTACAATCCTATGACTACACGTGTTTATAGTATCACAGGATTCATAAACATTTTGTGTTAATTTGTTCAACTACTAAGGCTGTTACTCCATTTATAACATTTATAACTTCATTTATAATTTGAAAAGCTTTGCCAAACAAATAGTTCTGAAATGATCTGTGTTACTATAAGTCTCTAAGATTTCTCTTTTCTTTTTGTAGAATACTAGCTTTTAAGTAGAATCCATAAATCCTTTTTTCTAACACTTCTTTTTACTCTCAGTATCCAAATGCGTATCACGTTGATATCTTTTAAAAACTTTACTTTTATGCCAAGATATACCTGACATGAAGATGTATGGAATGTACAAAATGAGTTGAAATCAGGGTCTCTGAATAAACACTATGCTTGATGCCATGGTCCACTGGAACCACATGGAGACATCAGCAATCCAACTCATCAACGGCACAAGAGGGATTTTTTGGTGGGTTGAAAGGGCCTCTGACTAATGTCCCATCAATGATTTCAAGTGAAAGGATGAAAACTCTTTATTAGTGAACACATCTATTCTCTGAAAAACAGTATCGCAAATACTGTACAAAAAATCCTTATTATTTGAATGATAGCATCCAGAGCAATAAGCACCCAGGTGTTCTAGTCTCAGGTTCTAAAATATTCATGCACACATACTGGGATGGTCTGAAACAACAAACAGCATTTGAATCACACAAGTAATTTTAAAGGAGTGATGGAGAATAGCCCAGTCAAAACTGCAGTTATCAATAGGTCTGTAAAATCAGAAAGCTCTGCCGCAAAAGAAGTGATTGAAAACTGATGTGGTGAAATGGCGAAATTAGTGTGTAGCTTTATGCTCACTGCAATGGCTCAGGCTCTGTTCTACTCCTCCTTTTCCTGAGAATCAAAGATGCTGGCCCAGCCCAGTCAGCAGAGATACCAGCCAAAGCACTTCATTATTTACTGGAAATACATTAGAAAACAGGTTTCTAGAGCTTTTTCCTGTTTTCTGGCTAGTGTGGAGCTGGGTAGCTGAGAACGTAACTCAGAGACCCATGAGAAGCAGCCGAGCCCGGCCAGCGAAACGCTGCAACTCGCAGAGCTGCGGGAGGGAAACGCGCTGCCCAAAGGAGGGGACTGCTTGGCTTTGCAATTGCCCCTGTGCTCCCTCAGGCTGATACCAGGTCTGCAGTTCATTGAGTGTAAGAGTATGTATATGGTATGAAACCAGGAGGAGGCAAGCTGAAAGCCCTTTTTTCTTGGTTTATACCCTGCTGAGATTGTGATAATTTTTAGCATAAATTACTTTGCACTTTCCTCATAACCCTTAACACAGATTTAATGCCTGTAGAAGCATGCATCACTGTACAGCTTTCTCATGGTTCAGGCACTCCACAATTTGGGTGTTTTAGGACATACAATTTATGTCTTTTGATTCTTCTCGATATGCTGTCAAATTTTCCAAGCAGATTAGAGCTCTGGTAGGGATAGTCCTAGGATAAAATTGAGGACTTCTCATTCAGCTTAAACCCACAAATTTACATCACACTGCTTTGTGTGTATTTTCTGCTCATGATTGTGTAAGTATAGATTTTGTTACAGGAAGACTTCCTAAGGAAAACAAACAGCTAGTGAGTATTTCTTTGAGTGAGTTAATGTGCAGTTTTTCCTTAAGTACTTAATTTTCTTTAAAAAGTGTAAAATTTTGTCACCTTAGTAAAGAGGAGAAACTACAGCATGTGTCTTAAGAGATCAGTTTTCAGATGGCTAGAATTAGTTACTTTAGAGTCTAATCTATTTGTGCGCAGTGTTGGGTAACCTGAATTACAAATTACCTTATTAAGAATTTGCCACCTAACTGTATGAGACTGATTCAGCACAATGGCATTTAAAGCTTCGGAGCTCACTAGGAAAATGAAGTCCTGTCAGATGCAGACAGTTTGTGCAAGGTGGGTTTGGAGGAGGGTGGGCTGAGCGGGATGCTCCTTGTCCGCTTGCCCGCAGGACACGAGGCAGATGGATGGGCTCATGTCACCCAGGAGCCAGGGGCTTAATGCAGGGGCTGCGCATTGGGTAGCTCTCTGCCCCGGTGTCCAACTCCTCTCCTGGCAGCAAAGGCAGACATGGAGGCTCTCCAGTCTTTTAAAGACATTGACAGTGGTTGAAACCTGTCTTTTGGAGTATGATCCCCCTGCTTCTGGGGGCTTTGTAGTTTTTGGAATGGGCATTCTACATTATAATTTTGAATATAACCACCTTGACTCTGCCCAGGTGCCCCTCTCTCTCTCTCACTGTCGCGACTTTGCCACAACACTCTACGTAGCTGCAGTCCCCAACCACCCTCATATATTTCACTGATAGGATGCTATCTTTTCAACATAGCGAAACTGAGTTTCTCAGGTATGCTTTGCAGCTGATTAAGCCTTTGACATGGTGCTGTCAATACTTTCTAGACCGACTGCTTTAAAAGATGTTACTTGAACTTCTTGACGAGTTTTTCTAAGCTAATTTTCCCTGCATTACAATTGCATAATAGTCTCAGATCGAACTCTCGTTAAACCTGCTGCAGCTGTCTCAATTTGAAATAAATAGATTTTATTTACATCTTTCAGTACCTTAATTTATTCGATCTCAGGGGAATCGGTTGTTCTTGGGCATTGATTCATATTTAAATTATCTACAAGAAACGCATTACTGAGTATTAGAATAATAACACAATAATACTCTGATTAAGGTGGTAGTTTTAAATCACGAATATAAATGTTGTCTTCAGCCTGAGGTTCCATAGGTTAATTTTTGGGAGAATATGTACTTAGCACAGCCAGATTGGCTCCTTAACAAAAAATGTTATTAGCATATAACATGTAAAGTGAAAGCTCTAAGTATTTTATAAATAGTATTGATGGGGTTTTGCATCCAAGAAAGATCATAATGTTAGATATATTAAGTCTTTACGTTCACTAATGCATGTGATTAGGCACAAATATCTGCTTATAATAGAATCTTACTGGAGAGCTGGGAAAGTGTGTTTGTCTGTATGCACAACAGTTTAAATAATTCAAGGACAGAGGGAAATGTAGTTACTTGAATAATAGATAAATCAGCAGACTGTGAGGAAGAGATCTAAAACAAAACTAGTTATCTGAAAAACCCTGTTCAGTGACAGGGGAGATAGTTTTGATGACTCAGAGGTTGTCTATCTTCAGAAATTAAGTGAAATAGCTGTCTCAGAAAATAGCGGCCATTTGAGGATTTACAATGAAACAGTTATTCTGGCTATTTCACCACAAATTCAAAGGTAAACAAGTCTTGACTGCTGACTTATTTATGAGTTTAGCTGCTGGTGTTTATTTTAAGTTGATGTTTGCAAAAGTTGGATGACTTAAATGATTAATAGTAGAGTCAGAGATTGGTAACTACAGCCATCCCAAATGTTTCTATGTAGTCCATTTACCTTGCTAGCACTGTGCTATCCACAGTTGAGGTGTCGGTATGGGAGACTAGATAGTAAAAATATTCTTCTTATGAAGAAGGTAAAAGAAAATAATTACCTTTTTCTATCATAGACATTACTAGCAGGAGTCTAATTTAATCATGCATGTTAGCACAGCTGAATAAAGTTGCCACTATATATCGAGCTGCCTGATAATGGAGAAGGATTTTGTGTATTCTTCAATGTGTGGCTGGATACCAGCCCAGGGACCTACAGCACTGGGCTGTCTGTTTTGCTGCTACTTAGTGTAGTTGATATTAAAGGAAATACTGGGAAACTTAGGTCTGAATGTGAGAAAATTTGGAGTAAAGGATTTTTGGATTCTCTGTCCAATAAAACTAAGTCCCAGTTCTTAGAGCTATTATCCTAATTCTGCAGGAAGAACACATGTAAAATCAGGCTTATCTGCAAAAACACTTCCACTGACAGGTAAAAGCCCAAAGTATTTGGGTTGTGGAGGCTGGAAGATTTCGTCACATATGTTCATAAGCACCTCCACCCCCCCATTTCCTCCCTCACAGCAATTGGTACACTGATACGTATTAGTTATTTTCTACTTTAATGAAGCAGTCCGAATTGTTCTCTCTTCTAAGTGTATCTTTAATAACTCATTATTCTTGATAGAGTTTTGTAGATATATTTATCCAAACTTTAAAAAGGTAGCCCAATACTGATTTGTGTGGGACATCACCAGCAAATTTATTTCTCCTTAATGAATTATTTATAGTTTTCCATTGTCAGTAGCTCATAAGCCACTCACAAGCCAGCTTTTGATTAGACTAATTGTATTGTTGTCCAAGCCAAATTGATTTAATTTTCTCCCTAGACTATCATATGCCTCCTTATCAAATGCTTGTCTAAAATCCAAGTATATCCATAGCATGCCCTCACTTTGGTTTTCTGCTTAAAAACTATCAATCAAGCTTGTCTGGCCAGCTTTATTTTTAGTATTTCCATGTAGGTTTTTTTCCATGACAACAGTCCCATCTATGGACTAGATAGTGACAGCTCTTCATCTGTCACACAGGGACTATGAGGGCTCTGGGACACCTCATGACATTTTTGAGCCTCACCTAGATGTTCACCCAGGCCATGAGAGTGGGCTCAAGGACTGCTCTCCCCAAAGTCCTCTGAAACAGAAGGGCCAAGAATAAACAAAAAGCAGCATTGGCTATGGCCCACGGTCCAGCTATCAAGCCTAAATGGACAGTAAATTGTTTCACTGAAACAGGCGCAAAAAGACATTCTCACCAAACATGGGGAAAGCAGTGAGAGAATTAGGATTGGAAATATCAGAGGCACAATGCGCCTACCTGACACATACCACCTGGCACATCGCTGCTCTCAGGAGCTAAGGGATCCCCTGGGGATAGGACACAACCCATAGCAAGGCAGGTTGTGTTAGTTCTGCTGCAGTCCAAGGTGATCTCACCATGTGGTGTTTGCTTCAAGATGATCTGAAACTTTACCTGGAATCGAGGATGCATGATGAGGCTGGATGATTTTAACTTGGTCTTTCAAGGAATTCAGGTTTGGCTTGAGGTAAAGCAAAGGTTCCTTCATGAGATGTTATGCATTTGGGAAAAATAATGAATATGTTTGTGGTATATTTGCTATCATGATTGCTAAAATACAATAAGTTGTCACTCTATAGTAAGGGAGGATTTGTTTATCATCAGATTAGTACCAAGTAATTTAAATGGATTCTAGTATATTTTCTGAGTTTCAAATCTGACTCAGTCTTTCTGACAAAGTCTTTTAAAAAGGAACCAAACATTGCATGAATGACATTCAAAGAGTGTTATGTGTATTGAAGCATGTTAAAATTTTCTGTGTTAATTGATTAGATATAATGAACTATCTGTCCTGTAACAATTGCTTTTTTCTTCATTGAAACAACTTCAAATTTTCGCTTTACCTGCCCCATCAATGTCATTCTAAAAGTGTCAACACATATACTGAAATGAAATTTAAAATAACAACAATAAATAAATAAAATATAAGATGTTTTAAAAACATCTTGAAGAGCTCCTTCTATATCACCCAAGGAAAATGAAGGGAGATTCCTTACCACACATTAGAGAAATATGCTTTTCTTTTGAGCAGACACTTAATGCCCAACTCTAGCCATATGAGCATGGATCATTACATTTTAGTGATTTTTTTTTTTTTTTTCAAGTTGTTGAGGCCTTGAAGAAATTTTAGATGCAATGTTGTCTAGAGTATTTTGTAGCCATATGCCACCTGGCATGCAATAAGGCCAACTCTACCACTGTAGTAGACAAGGTAGCTTTCCTGTTCAGTGAAAGGACAAATTATAAGAGGAAAAAAAAGTTTGGGCCCAGTACAGTCTCTTAAACATTTAGTAGCAACAGCACTGTAAAGTGAAGGAGGAAAAAGTCCCAGGAGGGCAAAAGTAGTGAGATCGCTGTTTTTTAACCCAAAGTGAAGTCCTGTGTCTTCTGGCCCACATATGTGTCTTCAGCCTCCGTATTTTTCAAGTGCTCCCTGAGCAGCACATTCTCAAGTCCTCTCTGACCAGCAGCCATTTAGGTGTTTTGCATAAGAACAGTTTCAGTGGGACAACCCCAAATATATGATGTTTATGGTACACACCTGCAAGGTGGGAGACATTGGTTCAAGTTTCTATTTCAGCCAAGGGAAGGGAGACAGCTAACTCAGCTCTCCAGTTTCTAGACAGAGTATCCATCCAACTGTGCCAGTCTCATCATCAGGTGAGTGTCTGTTTTATGAGAAAGAAAGGACTGAACAGATACAGATGGTTAACTGCAGGAGGCAGGTGCTGGCTGTGAACCCCAAAGTAGCTGTGATGCTTCACACTGTTGGGGAACAGCACAGGCCAACTGCTCCACAGGGGAGCTTTGTCTGTGCGTTGTATAGTGGATCCTGGATTTTGAATTCCCATGTAATCAGGGTCCTCGCAAGATTAATTATCTGTCCTTTGTCATAGCTGAATAATGGATAAACAAGTAAAATCAGTTTTGTTACCTCCATGTAGTATCTCATCACACACTTCCACACTGCTGTTTATACAACTCTACTTCATCATCTTTATCTTTTAAAAGAAGGCAATGTTTGTACTAGAAGAGATATTGGATATGTCCAAGCAGTAACACTGAGCATTCTTACGTGACTACCAGTAGGTTTCTTCAGCTGGACTACTGGTTTCTGCTGGCCTCCAGTCAACGGTAGGGTCTGCTCTCTTGACATTTCATCTATCTCATTGCTTTGTTCCAAAGCTGTAATACTTCAATAGTAGAAGCAAAGCTGAATCACATTAAATTTCTTATCTTCCACAGAGACACCTGAGATACCTCAGACTTTTATGCAAAGGAAATATTTGATGTGCAGAATAATCTAGTAAGAGTTAACTTATATGTTTACAAGAATTATTTCCAATGAAGAGTAATCAGGTATGCTCTCATAGTCCTCCTCTAACTCAGCTTCTATTTAACAGATTTGTTGTGTCCAGGTTGTGTCTTTTTATCTGTACTTGATGCTATTAGCTCTGCTGACTTCTACCTTTTTATTATGTTTGAAAGCTACTTTTTTTCAGACTACTAGTTAGAAGCCATGGGTCAGACACATTTATATACAAAACCACCACATGTGGGATGGATAATGGCAATGAAATTACCATGAAAATCATTTAGTCTGAAAGAGTGAAATTACATCTATTGTGCTCCCAAGGAGACAATACATGAAGTGCTAAGGGAAGGGTTATAATCAGATACTTTGATTAAGCTTATCAAGAGAAACACGAAAAGCCGCTATTATGAGTACCCATTCCCACAGTCATTGGCAATTTTCATATTTAAGTTTTCAAACAAACAAAACAAAACAGCACACACACATCCCCAATTCCTCCCCTAAATTATGAGAACAAGTAGTACCAGTTTAGGTCAAAGATAATGTTTCCAATACTTGTAGAGAGTTAGGTATCAAAATTTTCGCTGTTAATTTTGGCTTAGAATAAGCATCCAAAATCTTGGTGGCTTTACTGAACTTCATCAATCTTTAAAGCAGAACTAGAAAGAATGAAAGAAAAGGAAGGTATTACTGTTTTTCTTTTTTCCAGACCTGCAATTCTGTCTCTCTCTAGTCAAATTGAGAATGTAGCTATGTCAAATAGATTTATCTAACTCTTTGGCTATCTCTACCTTTTTCTTTTTTGTTTTGATGTGAAAGACCTTCTTATTCCCAACCTGCCCCAAAGTGCCACTGAGTTATTTCAAAAACAAAACCTCTTTTTCCTGAAAATTATTTTCCCCCCAAAAGTATGAAGCTATGTTGTCTCTTGGGTCCATTAAGTCTCTTTCTGGATGAAAGCTGAGGAACTAAGTCAAGACAGACTTTCATGTCCTTTACATTTTTTCAACATGTCCAGAGAAAGAGTACAGCTTGATAGTCCCGGAGAAAGTGGCAGCACTCATTCCTGGAGCACAGCAGGCTCTCTTCTGAACATTGTGGAATGTGGGAAACCTCCACTTTGCACAGAAGAATCAAATTTACCTTGAAATTGAAAAAAGTTGGAGCTGAGCAGCCAGGACCAAAGGGGGAGTTGCATGCTGAATTCTGTAGTTTTAAGACTTATTGGAGTGGTATATTACAAATGGATTGCATTTCCCTTCTAAATTCTACTTTGGTGTCTGGCTACTAAGTAAACATCCATGTAATTCATCTGATAATCCAGCCTTACAATCCCCCCTCGTTTGGAAAAGTCAAGTCCCCCAGATAAGCTGTCTTGAAGATAAAATGAGAAAGTATAAACTTTCTAATATCTTCTAATATTGTATTTTTTTATGCTATTTTTGTATAACTCAGAAAAAAGTGAAGTTCTCTGCTTTTGTGCTGTATAGTGTCCTGGTTTCAGCTGGGATACAGTTAATTTTCTTCCTAGTAGCTGGTATAGTGCTGTGTTTTGGATTTAGGATGAGAATAATGTTGATGATAACACACTGATGTTTTAGTTGTTGCTAAGTAGTGCTTACACTAGCCAAGGACTTTTCAGCTTCTCATGCTCTGCCAGGGAGGGGGCACAGCCAGGGCACCTGACCCAAACTGGCCAAAGGGCTATTCCATACCATACGGCGTCATGCTCGGTATAGAAACTGGGGGGAGCTGGCCAGGGGCGGCGACCGCTGCTCAGGAACCGGCTGGGCATTGGTTGGGGGGTGGTGAGCAATTGCATTGTGCATCACTTATTTTGTATATTCTATTATTACTATTATTATTATTATTATTATTATTATTATTATTATTATTTCCCCTTCCTTTTCTGTCCTAATCAACTGTCTTTATCTCAACCCATGATTTTTTTTTTCTTTTTTCCCCACAATTCTCTCTCCCATCCCACTGGGGGACGAGGAGTGAGCGAATGGCTGTGTGGTGTTTAGCTGCCTGCAGGGTTAAAGCACAACAACAGAATAAAACCACTTGCCAGTTTATTGCAAGTCTGACTCTAACTTATTCTGTAATTAGAATTTTTTTATATTATTTTATTTTATTTCTTCTATGTATAATACCCAGCTGATCTCAGTAAAGCTGTTTTCCAGGTAATTCAAATAAAATGCAGTTCCCTGTTGTTCTGCCTTATAGAAGAACAAACCTATCTGAGCAACAGTAAGGTATAATTACATTGAATAGGTTGATTGCAAAGAGACTGCCAGTCCACTGCTGTCTGTTTTGTGAGGCCTCTTACTGCTGGGAGCCTACAACCAAATTTACATGTTTAAAATGATGGGTAAGTAACAGATGAAATTTCAGCAACTGTGGGCTGTTTCTTCTTTTGCAGGTCCTTCCACTCTACAAATAGAAAAGTTACATTAGCAATATATAGATAAAATTCTTAAATACATTATGCTAAAGCTAAGGCCTGCTTGGCTCAAATGTTTGATGCAATAAAGTAATTTGGCTTAATATAGAACTAATCAAGGCTCCATCTTGATGTGACCCAAGAAAATAACTATCTTCTAACAATCAACTTCACAAGCAGTAGATAATTATGCTTTCTCTTTTGCAAAAATGTGTATTTATAGTGTAGCAGATAACTGTGCACTGGATATATTCTTGGAAGCCAAGATAAAGCCCTTTTACTTTTCTGCACAAATAATCTGGTTTTGAAAAGCATTCCAATGTAAAAATGATGTTAATGAGTATGCTGCAGTAACCTCCAGTGGCAATACCATCAAAATTTATCAAGTAGGAGTTTAAAGTGCCTACATCTTTATTTTTGTGATTTTCAAAAGGTCCATTTTGACCTCAAAGTGTTACTCTTGACTAAAATAACAACCTATCCTTGAGTTTTGCCGAATCTTCAAAAACTGATGAAAATTTTCATCTGGACTGAGACAGTCGTCTCAAGTCATGCATCTGGTTTGTCCATCCATTCCCTTTAAACAGTTAATATCTCCTGCAAATGCAGTTCATCATCTAGACTGGAAACCAAAGTGTCCGTAGGCTCTGCAGTTGTTGATTTCAGTTGCCAGGAGATCAGAAGAACTGAAAAGTTTGCTGCTTTAAGAGTTTTATTCCTTTTGAGGCTTCTTTAAAGAATAAAACATTACAAAATCTTCTTGCTAGCAGAAAAAAATATTTAACCCATGATTTTTTTCTTCGTACTGTATTATAGTGTTGCGACATTCAGGAGCTAACTATGATTATATAAACTACTAAGCCCTCATTCAGATTAAAAATATAGTATTCAAAATTATAAAATATTTGAAAATAACATGGTTATGGCAATGGTTTTGGTTTTGTTTCTGACAGTGGAACTATTCTTTGCTTAAAAGCTTTAATATCTTATGCAGGAGGGAATTTCTCCAGGGAAATTCACACACGTTAGTTAGAGGGAAGGAAAAATTTGTACTCATAAATTTTAATGTGTAATTTATTTGCTTGTTTCTGCGGATTAGTCTGAAGAAAAATGTGAAGGGCAAAGGCCAGCATGGCTTGATTAATGGTCCAAAAGGCTGTTCAGGGATTAGGAATCTGGATGAATTGTCTAAAAGCATCTAGAGTTTTAAGAACATCCTTCTAAATGTTTTAACTTCAAACAATACCTTTGTAAATTGCATAATAATAATTCTTACCATATGGTGAGCATAACTGTATTCAAAAGGCCTCATTCCAATTTCACTTGTTCTGGTTCAACTCTCTATTCAGTATGTGGCAGTATATTCTTGTCATCTACAGCAGTAGATGAAATATAAATTGGTCACTAGAGATAAGAGAAACAAAAACACGTGCCTCTAACCCCTAGTTCATATCAGCAATACGGTACTACAAAAGAAGTTATAAAATATTTGAAATTAGCAAGGTTATGGTAATGGCACCTCAGCTGTCTACCTCTGTTTATAACAACTAGCTAGGTCCCTAAGAGGTCACTAGCTAGAAGGAAAGTAAGATCTACCTCTAAATCCAAATCAAAGATTACATTTTAGTTAAAGAATTGGCCGCATTGGTTACTCCTACCAAGTAGAGATCAAAGTTTGTTTTGCCGGCTTAAGCACAACTCAACAGAGTGAGAATATGCAGTGAGGCTCGACTGGAAACAAACCCCAGATAGCTGGTACACCTAACCAGGCGTGCCACCTCTTACTAGCAGATAGTATTGTGATATGAGGACCTCCTGATTACAAATGTTATATTTTTTCCAGTTATATTTTAAAAAAAATGCTATAGATAAATAAACATGTACTGTCAAAGACACTGTGAGACAATAATTAATTTAAAGAAATATTTACTGACTGACTGTGTCTCATTCCACTCCTGTAATAGTACCTAAATCTAACTGTGGGGAGCTTTTTTTAGTTTAGAAAAAAAAAATAACAAACAAATAAAAAGAAAAAAAAAACAAATCTGAACTAAACAAAAAATCTAGGCAAGAACTTTTCCTGTTTTCACATAAACTTCAACCCCACCTTATTTAGATAAGCCTACAGCAATTAGGTTTATGAGGAACTTCTGACCCAGTGGCTGGGAAAACAACTCAGAATAAATGTACAAATATAGCATGAGTTTCCAAACGGGAATGATGCATAGATGTCTGAATTGTTTCTGGCACGGGAGCTCATGAATTATATTTCCTCATGAAGAAATCCATGAAGTAATTTGGAATTCTCCCAACAGAGCTATCAGGTACCATATATGTATTGGAAAAAACTTACATGAATATCTGGATATGCCATGATCTTAATCCTCAGAACCAAAGATAACAAACTATATGTGATAAGAAAGCAGATGAAACATAAGAAAACAAATCTCTGAAAAATAGAAGAGAAAGTTGACCACAACAGACTAAGATTAGTGTCATTTATCACAGCATTTTCAAACTGAAGTAAAGATTTCACATGGGGCAAGGCTTGACTCACCACAGGACATCAACACTGACATCGTGAAGCCCTTTCTGTATGACAGTGTCATAAATTCTGGAAAAAATACAGTTTCCAGAGAAGCAATCCTTCAGCATGGGTAAATGAGAAAATACAGAGCTCTATCAACAAAAGGAAATCAGCCAAAACAAAATTTCACTTCTCAAAAACATTTTCAGAAACTCCAACAAGCCCACAACTCTTCCATGTGAAGCAAAATCGATAAAAATCACATCAATAAAAGCAGTACAGAAAAATCCAAGAGGATGTACATGAATAGTAAAGAAATTTATACGGATGTTGAAAGATGCGATAGTAAACCACAAGGCCTACTACATTCATCTATAATATACTTAAATTATAAGGGCTAAATAAATTATGAAGCTTAACCTGAGAAACGTTTAACAACAGAATTAATAAACCAAGTATGCTACAAAAGCATCTTAAAGAGAATAAAGACAGAGTTTAGCAAGAGCAGGGTAGATGTTAACCAGTCTTCAACCACATTTTCAGGCATAGAAGATTAATCAAAGATGCATCAAACAACAACAAATACTTAAAATATGCACTACAGATTTTAAGAAAGTATTTGATAACCTCCTTCTTGGAACACTGTATAAGCAAA
This sequence comes from Platalea leucorodia, assembly GCF_965183815.1. Classification (NCBI taxonomy): domain Eukaryota; kingdom Metazoa; phylum Chordata; class Aves; order Pelecaniformes; family Threskiornithidae; genus Platalea; species Platalea leucorodia. Next base: position 157,608,658 of record NC_138823.1, read on the forward strand.
AAGAAAATAAATATGATATGATGGTTTTATATCAGGTATAGCTTGCACAGACAGAGTAGACAGACAATGACAGACAACGTTAGCATTAATGTCAGAGAGGTTCTCTCAACATGGCGTTTGGCACTGAATTTATAAGCTTTTAAGATGGAGTCGGACAGATAAAAGTGAGAACAAAGTGGTCCCACAGCAGAACGTTACTTGGGTTTTGCTAACAATACAACTCTTACATGAGACAATCAGCTAACAGGCAAACAAAACAGAAGTTTTCAGCACTGTAAAAAAAGATGGGTTAATAAGCAGTCATAAAAACCATACTGAGCACCCAATATTTTCGAATTTCGGCATTGTATTAGAGGGGAATGAGTATTAAGACAACTTGCTTTCCATGTACCTTCCTAGTAATATGCAGATCTGAGAAACAGTCAGATGGAAACTAACTGTATTATGAATTGGGAAGTCAGTTGTATCATTCATTAAATCAAATGAAATTTGGTCACTGCAAATTTAGGAACTGAAGACCAAAATAATCTTTGTTTCAAATGTAATTTCCAAATTCACATCTGAATGTCTCCATAACTTTAAAAGCAAGTGCCTGAGGAAAACAGTAAATATTGAGCAGGAATTAATTTATAACAAATGCACAGATTTTTCCTGAAGTTCAATAATTCCAGTACGTGCTAAGAATGAAACTACAGGGTGTATCACTGCCTGAAAGGAAAAACATGGAAAAGGCCAACGGAAGTAACTTGTGGTGGCAAGGTTCAGGGAAACTTAGAGAATATAAATGGGATGAAGAAATGGGAATAGAAAAGCTTGGGCTTTTTTTTTTTCTAGTTCTTGTTTGACTGTATGGGAATATCCAGATTCAGACAAGAAACAAACCATTGACTATTTTGACCCTCAGATCTCTGCACTGTTATTATTACCTTTCATGCCTTGGGGAAAGCTCATTTTTGAAAGAAGCTGTTACGTCTCACAAAATGCCTCATTACAACTCTGAAGTTATTGCTGTTGCTCATGAATGCAGCTTCCTTTCACTTTTATAACTGAGAAATATTGACCTTGGGTATTTTGAACCTGCATTTATAAAGCTGATGATGCTGACAGAATGAATCACACATGCTTGCATTTCCATTTCATTCATATGTCTTTTGAATTGGGTTTTTTTTACATATCATATCCTGAATTTAGACCTTGGAAAATTGAATTGCTAGTTGAATTATAGTGCTAAGTGGCACTTTAGAATGCCTATTGAAAGTTCTTATTTTTTTTTATTCACCATATGCAGTACTAATTTTTGAAAGTCATTAGGGTTAGCTTATTCTTCTGAAGAACTATTTTTGGAGATGAAGAACTCATCCTCCCTCCCCTCTCCCTGCAGCCCAGAAGACTTGTTTTTGCTGGTGAAGCGATAGATGCTGAGCACAGAAGTGCCCGAGCCCCACAGTGACACTCAGCTGCTGGACGGGATCAGTCAGGGAATGCAGACCTGTTCATTGCAGAATTGGCCTTGCAGGTAACCTGCTGGGCAGGGTACTTTCTAGGCACAGGTGAAGCAAGCAGTTCTCTAAAAGCCACTATGGGCCCACAACTTACTTTTGTCTTTGAGCCCTGAAAAGCTACAGTCATTGCTGCGTTGATAGAAGGCCACTGGGTACATGGCAGGAGGAGGGGTGCTGGTAAGCCCTACTCCTTCCACTGGAAGCAGAGCCAATGCTCCCACCTTCTCTTGCTGGCAGGCAACTCTTTGTGGCAGTTCTTTAGCTCGCCCCTGATCTCTGGCTTGGATTTTATCATGCTTCCTTCCCTTTTTTTTCAGCAGGAATGGACAGGTTCGAGTCCTGGTTCTGCAGTCGTGGAGCAGGAAAATGAAAATGAAATGGTGTCTACACTGCTGAGAGACCCTGACCTGGCACTGTGGACTGAAAGTACGTCCATGCATGCAATGCAGATGAGCCCAGGCCTGGCTTTGGTCAGTATGGGCCAGCCACGTTAAAGGCCTGCTGGAGTATGCCCTCCTAAAACAATTTCCAGCCTGGAGGAAGCTTATGTCCACCCAAGTCAGAACAGCAAGAGAGCAGCTTCAGAAAGTCCAATTCGTCTATACCAGCACGCTGCTATACGATGAAATATTTGTACTGCATTTCACACAGAGCAAAGTAGAAGAGCACAAGCCTGCTTTTAATTATGCTGGAGTAAGTCCAAGATGGTACCACAGAGTCTTCGGAAGCCACTCAAGCTTTATGCCTGTCTAAGACCTGTGCCTGAATGACTTGAGCATGCTGACTAGAAAGCTAGAGATCTTGTTTCCACTTTCTTTTGGAGTTTTCTGTTCTTATATTGCTGCTACCAGCCCTAAGTGCATCAGTTCTTGCTTTGCTAATAAAGAAAGTAGTCTAGTGTTTCACTTAGTACTGGAAGAGTCTATGGAACACATATAAATATATATACCCTGCTCCAGGGCTAAGTCCCTTCTGAATGTGATTAGCCTTGAAAAATGTGGAAATTCCCAGTGTTTTTAGACCATAAATCTGTAAGGATGCATCCTTTTTCTCACTTTGTGTTGTATGGGTCGAATATGAAAGGATTATTTTTTCATTCTGCCTTTTTCCAATCTGGAAAGACATGATAAGTATTTATTTATTTGAGTGAGCGAAAATTCATTTTCCCATTCTTGATATTACTGTTTATTTTATGATTGAGGTCATCATAAGGGGCATCTTTGAAATGTTTTTCTTTCTTCATGATAGCTTTTTTGATTTTTTTCCCCTGTAAAGATATTACTTTTTAGTTGAGTGAATTCTGCTATTTCTATTGTCTCTTCCATTAAGCTTTTTTAAAGTGAAGTGAGGGAGAAGGAGTTAGAAGGAAGAAATGGCAGTTGAGCCAGCAAAAATTTTCCAGAAGCACTGTTGAGCTACAATGACTGTATCTACCATATTTCTGTTGTAATCTGTTCCTCATTTCCTGATCAGCCTGTGCAGTTCTCTGAAGATTGTGGCCTTAACAGGTGTGGCCTGGGTCAGGTATGGACCTTAGAGATAAACAAGCCAGTCTTTTCCCCTCAGTGATATCCTGCAGAAAGTGGAATTGTCCACTGAGCAAAACTACGAACCACCTGTGCTTTGGGAAAGGAATCTGGGAGGAAGCTAAAAGATATAGAAGTATTTGTTTAATTAATGAACCGTGGAAAATCAGTGACTATACCCTTGAAGAAGAGCTACCAGACTGAGAAAAGGGAACATCTTGGCACCAAAGACTGGATGGTGGACAGAAAAACATGAAGTCTGATAAAACTGCAGTAACTGGGTGAAAGGTAAATGTGGCGAGGGGAGATCGTGACCACCGACTCAATTCAGGACCGAAAAGACCCCCCCACACCTGAAAGGAGCATGTGTGCTAATTTGCATAGGAAGCAAGGCTAATTTAAATATAGTAAACCAATAGCGTATGAAATGTTAATCACTAACCAATAAGTGTAAAATTAGGCGGGATGATACTAATCGTAGTGGGCTAAATATGCTGTAGTTTTGTACGAAGGTGTGCTAGCTTTGTGGATTTACCACCTAGCACCCATCTCTGCGCAGACATGAAATAAAATACCTCTGCTCTTTGTGTTAATTGGCATCTGCACACTGAGCTAATGACCCCGCTTTTGGGACAACATCAACTGCAACCTGTTCATTCTGTTTGTTCATGTATTAATTTAGATGTTATAGACTAGAAAAAGGAGAAAGGAGATAGCTTGCTTCAGATACATTACTTTTAAGGGCAGTTCTAAGTTACAGTTCCAGTAAAAAAGCCACTCCTCTTTTTTTTACATTAGAGTAGGTATTCTAGATCTGTATGAGGGAACTAAAATAAGAATAAGGTCTTATATTTCTTAGTTTTTTTAAATGAGATTAATCAATACTAGAATATCTCATTCAAAACTTTGTTACATGCTCCAAAACTGAAGGTTCACAGACAATCAGAAACAAATTTGTGTTCATATTGCTTTGCAATATCAAGTCACGTAGCTTTGGGCCATTCTAATGTACATCGTACAGAGCTTCCTTTTTTAGCAAAAAATCTGCAAAAGGATTTTGTCATACAAATTAACATCCTAGGCTTTCTGAAAGTAAAAACCTTTTTTCTTAAAAAAAAAAAAAATAAGCACCTAAATCAAATCCAAACAAAAGAATGTGTATGTAATAGATTATTTGTACAATATTTTTAGGTAGCGACTTTAGTGCATAGGACAAAGGACTCTTGAAGACATTCTGAGCCACTTACTTAGCTTGGGAAATCGGTGAGGTCCCAGCAAAGCAAACCATGCTGGCGGGATCTCATGAGTTGGTATAGGATCTCCTTGTGCAGCTCGCTGAAGGAACTCGGCCTTCATAAGTATATGATGAAGTTCAGGATAGTTCTCACATCCAAGCAAACAACAAACATTCGTGACAAAAAAACCACAGTGTAACAAGTATCTGCCTCCTAAATTGCTGACTAGATAGACTTTAAGCATATTCTCATATCAATCTTATATTTTGGTGGGGAGACTAGCCCATCTCCTGTGTAATATGATTTTGAAAATAATAGATGAGACTAAAAAATAATGAACAGGGAAGTAAATATTTTCAGATGTGCCAGCTCTGGAGCCAGCATGGAGCATTTGTTGTGATGAATTGGTTAAATGGGCACAAAAAAGCAACTAAACAAGCTAAAGTTAGTAATAGGCAGCTGCAGGCTGAAAGCTTGCCCAGTTTCTGAAGACTGGAAAGACGAAAGATAGTAGAAACTTTATTCATGTTCTATGTGTTTGTGTTTCCCTCAAAGAGGGCTATGAAGTGTGTTAAGAGGAAGAAATATATTCATACATCCTATATTGTCTACAGTCCTGTTGACAGTCTGGACAGTTGGCAGAAGTCAAGAGCTTTAGGAGGTTTTTCTGTCTGTTTTGTGTCCCAGAACTCTGACTTTCTGCATTTGCATTAATATGGCAAAGTCTGTGATCTTCTTATAAACCTTCTTCAAACAAAATTTTGGTTGTGCATCTCAAAACATAGCACCCAAATGATGTTTAGCCACTGTAAGTGCAAAAAAACTCTGTACACGTTCTCTTTGGTTTACATCAGAATAATTCAGAGCAGAATTCAGCCAATGTTTTGGGTACTTATTTTGCTTATTTTTCCTGGGTTTTGGCAAGGTACATCATGGTCTGTTTAGTTAATGCAGTCTTGGTAACAGAAGATCTTGCTTCATCCATTTGCTGTTGAAGGTTGGTGGTGTTCAGGGATTTGAACGTCGCTGGATTTACTATGAAGCATTAATGGATTTGTAAAACAGCAAAATGAGAACTGGCTATCCTGCTTGTCCAGTAATGATTGCCAAGAGTTTTAACAACCTCTTGAAAAGTAACGAAAATCCGCTGTAGTGATCCTTCCCTAATAGCAAAGATCTGAGTTTTATCGTTGCTTGCCTGGTCGGAGATTTTGTGAGTCCCAGGGCACACAGCCCCATATATTGGAAAATGTAGCCCAAGGGGAATGTAACAGCACAAGATGCCCACAAGCTTTGTGCTCACAAAATAGAGGCAAAAATTTAAATTTAAAAAAAAAAGAAGTGTTCAGGGTTTTGCTTCAGTCACTGAATTTCCCATGTGACCAGAATGACCAGGAACTCTTCCCAGTAGTATTCAGGCTGCTTCTTCCTTCCTTACACAGGGCATAAGTAGCAGTATAGCTGTGGTTTAGTGCATGGGCAACAGAGTAATTTGCATTAATGCCATTGTTGTAGATTGTGATTGGAATCTATTTGCTTCTTTGTCTTTTGCTGATAGGAAGTTTGCTCCCCTAAATGCAAAAGAATGAGAAAATGAAAGCACCCTCTCTCCTGCAACACAGAGTGAGGTCCCAGAATGTCAGTGCGGAGGGCTGTGTGTAGAGTCCAGTCCTCTTGTCATTGCAGAACTTCTCAGATTTACATTAGCATTGTCACTGGAGAAGATTTTGGGGTGGTTAGGAAACCTCTTACTTTTTTTTTTTTAACCAGTTTTGGTCAAATAGAGGGCCAGATACGCTTAACACAGGATTTTTTTTTTTCATTTTTCATTGTCTGGAATGGAATTCTGCTGCATTTACTTGTGTGTCTGCTCCTTGCTGTGTCCCAAATTTGGGGTAATACTCCTACGTAGACAAAAATTCTGTTGTTGTTAACCAAAATACCTAGATTTCTGCATAGGCATTTTCACACTTAAAAACAGAGGAATAGAGCCCTCTACCCTGACAGCACTGTGAATGGGAATTGAGCACAACTAATGCCAGAACCAAAACCTAGATAACGACTGCATAGACTGTTGGTATTCTTATTATATGTTTGTGCAACTAAATTAAAGTCAGTGCATGAACCCATTATTTTCATTAGCTCTGGAAGTGACAGGGTTTTTTCCTTATATATTTATATATTATTTTTGTTACAAAAATTGAGTTCTCAGATCCAAGATTTTCTGCTAAAAAGTAGGTTAAGTCTTTATAATCAGAAGCTAAATGTGATTTTGATATCAGTCAGAATACTACCTAGCATGTGTGATGTATTTTTGTAAATTAACAGTCTAGAATTCATCTCACTCAGTAATCACCATTTAAAAGAAAAGCATGACATCTAAGCACCCTCCACCTCAGCGATGGGACAAAGGCACCTCCTGACATCCCAGACTGTTGGGATGAATCGCTTCTTCCCAAGTGCCTGTTTCTATAAATTTCTGGCAGAAGGTGACCAGTACTTTCACTCAAATACTTTCCTCTTAGGTGAAGTGAATCGCATCTAAGATTAATAAATTCAGAGAAATATTGGAGGGAAAAGAAAAACCAAACCAGACGTTCTGCAATGCAGGGCATTTGTGTGCCTTCCCACAAGTAAAATTATACTTTGGATAATAAATGTGCCTATAAATATCAGGTAGCTATGGGAATTTTTAAAGATTGTATGTTGCTGGAAGGATAAATAGAGACTGACTGCCAGTGCTAGCAGGATGGTAATCTTTCTCTCAACAACAAACTTGTAAGTTGCTATTCCCATGTGAAACATTGTAGAGGACAACATTTAAGAATCTAGTATAATAGAAACTGGATCGAAGTGATATTCTTAACACACTGGGTACATTTCAGTAGTAAACAAAAACTGGACCCCACCAGACCCTAGGAATTCCTGAGTGTTCTGTAATAAAGTTCATTTTTACCACATAGCAAATTATTACAACCTTAAAAGGCAATTTCATTTTTACCTCAGCCTGAAATGACCCTTTTCCCCCCAACTAGCCTGTTGGCTAGCCTTTTTTCTTCAAAAATTCTGGGATAAGTAAATATTCAGAAACTTGGGCTTTAGGGATACATCTAAAGATTTAGGAACTTGAGAATTAGATGCTTTAATGTTGAACCGCTAAAGCCTGGTCCTTTAGCCTGGTCCTCTAGCCTGGTCCTCCCCTGAACAGAGCCCCCTGCACTCATCCTCATACTGCACCTGAGGATGGATACCCAGTTCTTGTCACACTCACCGTACAGACCCCTCGAGCAAACCACGAGTAAGCTCTGAGGTTACATGTGAAACACAGCCCACCTTGCAGTACTTTTCGCAGGGCTGTACAGAGGCACTACTATATACTCAAGTTCTGTAGTCTGTAACCATTCTTTGAAGAAGTGTGTATAGTTCTCACTTCCTTTTTTTTGCCAAGTAATACATTTTTTTCTCTCTGAACACAGGTACTATTTCCTTACTTTAACACCTTTGTACTTTAGAGCACAGAGCCCTAAGTGAGAGAAAGAAATTCAAATATGACTACAGCTTAGCAGCTCTGCACCCATCTCTTAGGAAAATGCCCTCACCCCAAAATACAAGCTGCTCAGGAGATGGGGAGTGCTCCAAACTGCTCCAGTTGAATCCACTCCAATGTGCAGAAAGCAGGTTATTAGGAAATATTATATACTTTTATTTGCTCAAATTATATACCTGGAAAAATGACAAACTTTGGGGCTCAATATGGCTTCATCAAGGCTACCAAGACAGAAAAAAAAGGGTAATTGTAGTGAGATTAAATTAAGCACACTTACGTTTCACTTGTTTTGATACAGTTTAATCATCTTGGAACTTCTTGCCTTTTTTGCTAACAAGAAACCTTTTCCCCAGACTTGTCTGTTTGCCCACCTATATTAACTTGTCTCATGGAAGACACCTACTTCTGCTTCCAAACCTTGTCTTTGATATCTTCAATACAACCAGGGAAAAAAGGAAGGCAAAGTTATTTGAGCTACAAATTGCACAGAAGCAGCTATGTAACCACAGGGGTGACGTGTATGGTCTGGTCCTGCCTGCCAGGAGTGTGTATGTTTAAAAGATATAGGTTGATAAGATATAGATATACAAGGTATTTTACATCAAAAGATCTAGGTAAAAGATATTTTTATCAATACCTAAACTTGTATGTTATATTACTATTCTGGAGCCCTGGCGAACTTTGCATCCCATTACCTCAATCTTTAATAAATATTTTGTTACTAGAAGACTGAGAAAATATCATCAGATGTTAAGGAATTTCCTCAACAATTACTTGTTGATATTGCTGTCGTTGTCCTAACTTTGTCCAGTGTGACTTAGAAGTCCTTATGCCAAGTGATCTTATCTCTTTCCTTACCAGAAAACTATAGTTTTACAAAGGGAAGCAAAGATAAATAGCATTTTCCCTCCCTTTCCTTTGTGAGCATGAAGCTTATCAAGGGATCAGAGGAAATATCAAAAGACTATTGTCCCAGTGTTTACTGTCTTATTGGCAGCTAAACGAGGGGAACAGGAATAACCTATATGCTCAGGAAAAAGCCACTGCTTTGACACTCTGCTCTCTCAAGGCATATATTCAAGAGGATTCCTTCTCTCCAAGGAGGATTACAATTTTTTCATTCACATTCCTGATTGCTAAGAGTTGCTCAAGCTAGGGCTATAGTGAGACATCTAAGCCCCTGAGGGCAAGCTCTATGTTTAGTGAGACGATGATTTCTTTTTCCCCTCACTCTGATCTATAACATGCAAGTGCAGTACCAAGTGTGTGGCTCTAAATTTTCCGTTACACAAAATCAATCTGCATACCTGCAGCCAAGAATCATAGCAGCAGCATAAATGCATAAATGCACCGGTGATTTCTGGTATCCAATATTTAACAGTTTTGCAGAGTAAGAAAGAGTTTAGTCTTCACGGACAGTTTAATAAAAGAAAAAAATATATACCAAATGTAAAACTCAAGTTGTTTTTGAGTAAAGTATCATTTTTTTACAGGGTGAATTGCCTTATTGAATTCATAAACAACTCCAAAATCTACCAAAGTAAATCCTCTTTACCACAAAGAATGGGCAGCAGCAGCAAAAAAAGAAAACCTTCCCCCAAAAGACCTGGGAAAACAAAGGTCCCTGATGTTACCTTAAATATAATGAATACTAATAGATACCTGCTAAAATAAGCTTCCAATATAATCTTGTCAATCACACCAATGATTTGTGCAAATGCCGTTTGATTAATGGACAATTATGCTCTGTTTTCTTGAGTGAGTCCAGCAGGAGTTGATCCTCAGTTGACATTCACTTGGTTTCTACCACTCTCTTACCAACATACTACTCCACAGCATCATGAATGTCAGTGTGTTAATGACTATAAAGACTTTACAGTAAAGACGACTAGTTGTATTTCTAGATAGTTATCATCTACATTTTGAACAGATGTTACTGGTGATCTTTGTTTTAGCTTACAGACTGAGGCTTTGGAGAGGTCTACTCTCAAACGTCTGCACAAATTAATTTGTGTACTAGCATTAGAGTCTGCAACAAACACTGCTAGTTTGTGGCTTATGAGATCAGATGTATGAATGGAGAAATTTTGTTTCGCTCCTGCACCCTTTAAGTAATTCCTCATCCTAGGAGTGAGTCCACTGTTTTCTCCATGGTCTTCTGTGCCACAGATTGCTTCCAAGCCTGCCATTCCTGTCTGCGGGAACTCCCCTAACGCACAGCTGGACCCTGGTCATGTAGTGTCGCAAAAAAAGAATATCCATTATCCACTCAGAAAGGAGTGAGATAAATGCAGCTAAAGATCAAAATCTAGGGTGTTCTCTTTTTTTGATCACAATTTATTAAAATGAGCTCCTGTGCTCAACAAGTAGGAGGATGTCGGACTTCACCTGCTTTTCAAAATCCTGGAGTTGGTGAATGAATTTCGTTCCCAGCCTGTAGCGACTATAGGTGTGACTACTATCTATCTTGAGCTCTTCAGACTCTGCCTTTGTCAGGCTTCATTGCAGTTTAAACCAATTTCTAATCAGAGTACAACTGATATATTTAAATATGAATCGCTACATTTGGGCAGAATGAGCATGGAAATCAGTTCATTTACATTTTCCAGGCTACACAGAAGTCACTAGACAAGAACACTATTTGTGTAGAGATTCTTGAATTAAATGAACGTGTTAGTCAGCATGTTCCTTAACATGGCATTCAAAAATTTATTTCTTAGACTGTCTTCCAGCTGTTGTATAATATTCTGATTTCATTTATAATATGTGCAGTCACGCAAATTCTGTTGACGTCAGTTGTACTTCACTCCTTATAATTAGTGCATAATGCTTTTCTCATGTTTAACGCAGGGAAGTGGAGGAACTATTAATTTTTCTAAAATAATTAAGTTGTCATCAAAATATAATGAAGATAAGAAAATTAAACAAACTCTCTTATGAGTCTGGATGAAATTTTAACTGAAAAAAGCAGATGACTATCTACATCTGGGTTTTTTTTTCCAAAAGTAAATAACCTTATTTAAAAGAAAGATGGTTCAGCTGGTGCCTTGACAAGTGTGTACATCTGTCACATTAGGAGCAACCCCCAAACACTTAAATAAATGAATAATTAAGGATATCATGAATCTTATGCCACCCACATAATTATGTCACTTTAGTAAATTATCACTGCATAAAACAATCGACTTGGAATGGATTCTTCTGGCGCAAAAGTATCAGAGTGCTGACATCCAGCTTAAAGTTACCTTTGTCCCCCATCAGCTCTTTTGAGCCCAAAATCGATGAAATTCACATTGAAATAAATGGAAAAACTCTTATTGACTCCAAAAAGCCTCAAAATAATGCAGATCTCTTCATAGATAAAAGACAGGATCTAGCCTATTATTCTTATTCATGCCTATTCTAAGCTTGAAGTAGCAGTTTTAATGTCTTGATTAAAAAAAAAAAATCTAGCATGCTAGTTCAAAACGCTATTACAGTAAAAAATAAAATTAAGCCTGGAAAAAAGAAGGTATGAAGGTAGTTAATTAATTAATTCTCAAGAAGGGCATCAGAATCAGTATGGTCAATGCATCCCTCACCATGCAAAAGCTTCCATCAGTCATTCATTTAAAGCTTTTGCATAACTGCTTTGATAAAAGTGTGCTTTAGGAAGAAATTTAAGTACTAATGCCAAGACTAAACCACAGATACTTCATTATATTCAGGCCTATTGGAGGATTGAAGAATATCTATTTTGCAGAAGAGAATCTGAAAAAGTTTTCTTCAAAATATATTTCTTCTTCTTCCAATTTCCAAAAAAGACTACTTTTCATTGTTGCAAAAGACCAAATTTGTATCTTTTGGCATAACCACAGGGATGGTTACATCTTGCAGATAACATCTCTGAGAGCTGCCAAACCTTGTAAGGACAGAAAATCCAAGCATTATTTGTTTGACTGACTTCGAAGAACTCAATGATCCGTGAGCAGACAGAAACAAAAGTTTCATTTGCAACGTACAGCCTTGGGTATGTGGGACTTTTCTGTGCACTTAGTTCCAGGCCCAGTTAGCCCAGCATATACAGCTGAGAAATTGCAGCCTATTTTCCACCTTCTAAATAGGGATCTGACCCAAATCTCAGTGAAGTCACTGGGCATCTTTCCACAGACTCCAGTGGACTTTGAACTGGGCTCTTTGTTCCAAACACTGCTAGTAAGGAAAGCTGTGAGAAAGTATTATGAGTGGTTGCTCTGCTGAGCCTCTTTAGGAAAAACACTCATCTGGGAGATGTGGCTATGCACATGTAAGTGTGTGGGTGTGTATACAAATTTATATACAAACAGGAAAAAAACATTTTCATAAGTAAACTTCTTTCCTTACATGACTCCTTCTTGTTGCAGCTATTTTGACTGGAAGTAACTATAAACAGAGCAGGACAGATATTTGTATCATTCGGACAAGGATTTCTCTTCTGTCAGCATGAAAGCAAACAGACTTATGTCTCCTCTTGAGTGAGGCATGGGATATGTCTTGGTCTCCTCATATGTGCATGCAACCTAAGCTTTCCATGACCCTCTTGTTTTTGTTGCCATCTTTTCACAACTACTTGACATGACCCACACTGGCCTTATATTCCCTCCCCACTTCCAAATGGCTGGTGGCTCCTTGCTGTTCCTCCCTTCTATGCCACTGCACCCAAATCCCGCCTACCCTTTGGAAAATCCTGCCTGTATCCTGAATAAACTGCCTCTGTTTCTCCAGGACAATTCTTAATAACTGAGAAGGAAAAAGAAAAAAAAAGGAAAAAAAAAAAAAAAAAAAAAAAAGCCAATGGCATTTTTCCATTAATTCTCAATTGATTTCCATTGAATCTGCCCATCTCTCCCTTCCAGGCTCCAACTCACTCTCTTTTAGCTGTATTTGCAATGGAAGTTCTTTACAAATGCAGACTTAACCTTGTCCAGACTATTTACTCCTTTCACTGCCAGGCTCCTTTGATTCTCATACAGTCTAATTAATTTTTGCTCAACATATTCATACTACGCAAAGGGACAGTTTGAGGACTTTGCATTAACTTAGCTCAGAAAATTATTTTACTATGCTCTAAAAAAAAGAGAAACATTATCCACACCAAGGATGTGCGAAGAGAGCAGGTCCCCAAATCTGCTGCTGAAAAAAACAGTGACAACCTCCTTGTGTTTGTCTTGCTGAGCTAGTTGGTAGCTACAGTGTTAGCTGCAAATACATAAGTTCTGACTTGCAACCGAAAAGGAGATTTTGTTTCAGCCTGAGTTTTGGCTGTAGGAAACAACACACTGCACACCACCAAGTATCTTGTAATTCATCCTGAAATCCTCCTAATTCACCAGCTTCACTGCTGTTTCCCATTCTATCCTTTTGTTGTAGAGCTACAGACTGCTCCCATACTGTTAATACTCCACTCAGTTCTTCTTCCTAATCACTTGTAGATACACGATTGAAGGTGATGGGTGTGACTACAATGCAGGCTGCTTCTCAATATGATAAATCAGCCTTTGTTAAGGTCTTCCATACCAGAGTTAATTCAGACAAGGGTACCACAATGCTATTGAGTAGGCAGCAATCTCCCTGCTCAAAACGTAGGAGCAAAAGCTCATTTTTGTATAGGATTCAGGGATTTGGGGTTGATTGCTTGGTTGGGGGTGGGGGGGCAGTGTTTGGACTCTCCTTATAATCACATTGCTGCTCCAAAGTTCCATAACATAAGTTTTGTTTGTTCTTTAAGGGAATTTCAGGGAAAAAGATCTTGACAAAATTATCTGAGAGAAACCTGGATCCAGCTAAAGTCGATGGGAATTTTGCCACTGAATTTACTGAGACCAATGTTGAACCTCAAGGACTGTAGATATCTTCCAGCCCTGCTGGATCTGTTCTTGTTACAGCTGATCAGAAATTTCCTGTTAGGGAAAATATAGGAGCTAAAGCACTTATCTGTACTGGATCCTCTCCAATACCAATTCCCTTTTAGCTTCCAAGCAAGGCATGAAATATAAAAATGAGCACTCTTCTCACTGTCTGGACAGCCTCCCAGCCATCTGTCTGAAAAACCACTATGTAGAAGCTTCAAAACTGTCTTCTTTTTTTTTCCACAGGTAGCTTTGGTTATGGCCTGAAAAGCAAGTTTCACTTGTTGAGTGGAACCACAGTATTGAGACTTTCCACAGTGACTTCTCCTGTTTTGGGGCAAGACTTTTGCTACATTGGGGCTGAAGGGAATATTTAACACTCTAAATGTTAGGGGCAGGTAGCAGGTGCCTAAATCAGGAGCCCAAGTCCAATGTGTCATCTCTGATGGCGCCAGAGGAGGGTACAATGCACATAAGTTAGGCACCTACCTCTCTTCATTGACCGTAAAATTCACTGTGTTCAAAGAGAAGGGTGAAATTTACTTCCATGCAGGCTACCCAAGCAAGAAACAAATCTTGATCTCCTAACAGTGATATTAAATACAGATTGTGATCAGTAAACCATAAACTGTTGAAAAAGGTCAGGACTGAGAACCACCCAAAAGTCTGCATAGCTCTTGAAGCTATTAGAATCCCTTTTATCTGCTAAATTGGGTTGGACAACCTTGTGAGAACTGTTTTTTTTATGAGTTTTTTTAGTTCTTTCTGCTTCTGGATAAGCTGTAAATAGCCTGAGAAAAGACTTTCTCATAGTATTTCGGCTATTCCCATTCTAGTCCCAAGAGACCTGCAGCAGTGTGAAAACAAAGATGGAAAATAATTTTTAAGATTGCCTAAAAGCTTGAAGTTGAAAGAGAAGTGCATGCTAAGAGGGTTGAGGAGAGAGGAGTAAGGTAGATGATGAGGCCAGTTTTTTGATCTGAGATGACTCCCCTAGCATAAGAAGCTAGGATGACAGTTGACAGGACCATAAAAATGCAAGAACAGACCTATTCAGACCAAAGATTTGTCTAGCCTGGTATCTGACCAGCAGCAGATGCCAAGTTGAAAGTACAAGAACAGGACAAGCACATATGCATACCTCCCTGGGGCTGCTCCCAGTGGCTTGTGTTTTATGGCTTTCTTGAGCTGGTGACGGCATCCCAATTGACTGCTTATTCAAGAGACGGGCTACGCAGCCCCTTCCCACGGGGTGCAGAGACATTATAGCTCCCGCACATCCTCTTTCTCCTGTGAATTCACCGTCCACCTACCAGCAGCTTTCCTCATAAGGCACAAACAACCCCCATTGCTCTGAGCTGATCTTTCCCTGTACAGCAGACAGTTCACATCTTACCAGCAAGGAATATTGGGAGGAGATTTGTCTTATTTATACCAGCCTAGAAAACAATTCAAAACCATTGTGGGAAATGAGGGAAGGGTAGAGGGAAAGATGGGAGATGAACCTCCCTCCCTCGGACTGCTACTGTCAACAACAGCTAATTTCTCCCTGTATTCAGGTCCTGGCTTGTGCGAACAAAACCAGAAGGAGAGCTCTGTCTCCCAGGAGACAGGCATCAACACAGAGAGAGGAAGCTATGGCAATCAGGAGGCAGAATTACCTGTCAGGAAAGTATTCAGTCAGGCACACACGTGCGTGTTTCCTACGCTGGCCCTATAACATCCATCAGCACAGCTCAGCCCAGCCCTACAGCCACTGCTCGCTGCTGCCTGGGAGTAGAAGCATAAGCCTGAGGACAGCAGAGCAGCCATGCCTAGGGCTGAGGGCCCCATGGAAAGTGGAAAATTGCATGGAGCATTGTGTTAACAGCAAATCCCGATGCCATAAGAATAAATTACAGTCTTTTAAATCAGGATATTCACGTGGCAGAGAGAAGGGAGGAGACTGGTTGATCTTAATTGAAAGTTTTTATTACTGAAATGCATTTATTACTGTGTAACATATCTGCATATTATAACAGGTTATATTACTACTAAAACAGAAATCACAAAAAGTCCTGTCAGTAAAAAGGAGGCAACATTTAACCTACTTGTGTTACAAGTGTACTTTCTATCCTGATATGTCAAGTGGTCCCCTTGTAGAGAATGGGGTGGAAAAGGAATCCCTTAGTTGCTGTTAAGTGTTAAAGCAGATGAAAGAGA
Organism: Platalea leucorodia; assembly: GCF_965183815.1. Classification (NCBI taxonomy): domain Eukaryota; kingdom Metazoa; phylum Chordata; class Aves; order Pelecaniformes; family Threskiornithidae; genus Platalea; species Platalea leucorodia. The sequence continues at coordinate 157,624,537 of NC_138823.1, forward strand.
ATATGTAGCCATAAGAGGTACGACTTCTATCCTTGCATAGCTGGCTCAAGAAGGTAAGGCCAACAGAATTAAGACACTGAATAAACCCCATGGCATTTATAGAATCCCACTCAGCAACACAGCGGGGCGCAGGAATATTCTCCTTACAGACAAATTGTCCTTCCTTTAACGGCTAGGCAGCTGGCCAGCAGGGATTACTAACCTCATTAATATCTCATGTTTAGTTCTAGCTTATAAATAGAGCTGCAATTATGCAAGTACATGGTCTATGCAACTATGTGTTCTTATCGCTGTTTCCCTCCTGTCCTCTTCTCCAGTCTCTCCATTTATTTTATTTGTTTATTGTGTCTGAATTTAGACTGTTAGGCTCTAAAGATCAGAATCATTTGTTTGTACAGTTAGCATGAGATAATCTTGTTCTGACAGGAGCTGTTGTAATACAAATATAATACAAACGATGCTAAATTGTTAATGTTGTTAATCTGTTTGACAAAATCCTTTTGCAGTTATTTTACTAATAAAGGAATAAGCACTCTGGTGAGCAGTATCTGGATTAGAGCACTGGAGACTCAGGCCCGAAGCTACGGCATACTCTCACCTTTCCCTCCTACCTTCCTTAGATGATTTACGCTGCAAACTCAGCTGTCCTTGTGACTTTCTCTCAGTTCCTTCTGATCTTGGACTAAAGGAAATTGCTCGTTCCTGAAACCAGCTCTCTTTCTCATCACTTCCCCTGCTCCTGTATGTTGGGGAAGACACCAATGATAGAAATGCATGAGGTGAACATAATTCTTTTTTGGTAGATCTGCTAAAATTGAACAACCAGTGGGAAAAAAAAGACAAAAAAATATGTTTTTTCTTTCCTTAATATGAAAAATTTAAACTAAATATTTTCATCTGTCGATTAACAAAATATTTCATTTGAGTATCAGGCACATCCTCAACCGTGATGTAATGAAAGGATGAGCATGACGTTAGCCTCTGTAAAACTGGAGGTAGGTCATCGCGCTTGGTTAGAGCCCTAAGGTTGACTTCTCTGCTCTTTTTAAAACATTCCCACATTCCCCGCCATGTTCCTGCCCTGCTCTCTATGAAGTATAAAATACCAATATTGTCACTGAGACAAAGAGTGACTTTATAGGTTGGCTGTTGCCCCTTTCTGTGTGCAGTCATGCTTCAGTGACTTCATTTCTGTGATTAGTATTTTATAGTTAGTGGTAGACTATCAACAAGGGAGTGAGATGCTTGGAAAGCGGGAGCAGTGGATGCAGATCTCTTAAAGAGAAAGGAGAATTTGATGTATGGTCTCCATTCCTTGGGTAAAAGCCTAACTGCTGTATCAAAGGATACAACCTCTTCCAGCATTTTGCGAATCTGACTGATGACTTCTCTTTCACTGTTTTGATCAGATTAGCTCTAAAATAAATAGAAAATAAGTCATTAATAACTTTTTATAGTATGTAATAAGTGTATAATGAGTAATAATTTTCATTAACAACTTTTCTCTGAATTCAGTCTGCAATTACAAGTGGTTTGGGGTTATTCAAAAGCATATTTTCTAGTTAATAAATGGCTCATGTGGAAAATATTATCCAATGCTGACCTTAGCTACAGACGAACATAATTCTCCCTTAGCTAAGATGTTTTCAGACTGTTGTTGGACTCTTCATGATTTAACATTGCAGATGAAACATAATGATGACTGTGCTGCAGAAAAGTAGTTAAACAAACATCTTGTAGCTGTGAATTTACACAGGACAGTAAAGCTCAGCTGCATCAATTTCTTCTATAGTATCACAGCGCAGCCCTGAGATTTTGCAGAAGTTTCTTGATATATTCCACATTAATAATTCAGAGCATCTGAAAATGTTTTTTGCTCTATACAAAATGGCAGTCAAGAGATAGTATGCAACTAATGAAGCAGCAACCAATAACCTCTAGCAGTCAGCAATCCAGCAAATCAGTTCTGTTCTTTTTCTTTTTTTTTTTTTTTTTTTTTGAGAAGGATTACTATAGCTTGAAGTTGTGAAAATGAATCTTGCAACAAAACCTTCTCATATTACTTCAGGATATCTATTTAATTCCCCTTTTGCCAGCTTGTCTTCTTCCTACACCCCTTTTTTTGTCTTCAGACAGGCTGTGTGAGCAAAATTTTAGGGCCAGCTAACAGATGTCTTCATATAAAACCTTCACTTAGGGGAAAAAACAAAACACATATTGGCTGAGTCCGTACAAATACCTTGGCTCATTCTTGAACTCCAGAAAGTGCTTTAAAATGATTTGTAGTCTTTCATAATAGTCATCATTTCACTCAATACTTGAGTCCACCACTTGAGCTCTGCTTTTCGGTAGTACTAGGCCAATGATGAAGACTGAAGTCTTGGCTTGCCATGTCGACATAAAAAGCAGGGAGGATGCTGGCTTTCACAGGAAGCATCCACTTCACACTGACACTGTGTACATGTGGTCCTGCTCCTCTGCATCCTCCTCCTCTTCCATCCCCGATTGCACTCTGACTCCAGGGCTCAGGACTGGGACAGATGATAGTGAGAGAAAGTGCTTGAAGTCCTGCTGGTTTGCACCTGGAGCTGGAGAAAGTGCTTACAAATAGCACTATTTCTTATTTGTTGCATCTGTGGTCTGCCACCACACTGCAGACACATTTTTTTTCTTCTGTATATATTTACAGCTATTCCATCAGCTTAAAACAAATAAGCAAAACCATCCACCAGGCATACATATGTATTCAGGGTTAATGTAGAGGTGGAAAGGGTAAAGGAAGTGGATTACAAGAATAACACTGGTCAGACTGGCAGTCTTACAGTGATAAATTAGAAATGCATGATCCCTCCATAAGAATGTGCTTGAAGTCAGTCATTTAAGGCCATGGTTTTGTAGACTTAACTATATGTTAAAAAGCATTTTTACTTCCTCAAAGTAAATTAACAAGGAATTTTCAGGAATTAGCACAGCAACCTTTATGGAAATGTTCCATTGAATTTAATTACAACTAAAAAAACTGGAGAGGAGGTTATGTGAATTAAATAGGTTTATAAAACAAATTTTAAATCATAGAATTTGAAAAGAATGAAATAATTGTGCATAATTTCAAGCCTTTACAAAATTAATTAGCTAAGCTTATCTCTACTGTAGAGGTCTCTGGGAAGTTTTAAATAATTTTAGAAAGATTATTATTCTCTGTTCATAAAGGATAGAAATATTCAGTACAGATTTTTTTACCAACTAAAGATGTTGTGTGCTTGGCAACCTCATTGAGCTCATTGGCACTGCACAGATTTGGTGACAATGGTTTGAAACCCAGAAAGTATCAGCTAGAGATCAAACCAGAACACAGTGACAACACAGGAGAGCGCTCTGTGCAATACCCTTGCAACAGGAAAACACCTGCTTTCTTGAAGGCTTTAGAGATGCTGGTTTTCCAGATTCAATAGAAAAAGCCTTATTTTGCTCCTATTTAGAGCTGCCATCTAATCTGGGTTCACCACTGTAGTGTTCAAAAGGTACTGAGCATGTTTAATCGTTTATGGAATAAATTTATGCTTAACTGTAAAGCTCAACATCTAGACTGCAATTTTTTTGTTTCATTTAATTCTTCCTCAAAAAGGTACTTACTCTCTTCAGTTTTCTTTAACTCATCAATTTCAAATGAAACAGGAGTACATAGAAAGCAGATAAAACTCACTCGCTATTGTTTTGTAACACTCTAAGAAAGATTTTCAGCACTTTCTGTGTCATACACATCTGCAAGTATTAACTGTTAAATGAAAAGTGCAAACATACTTCAAATGAACTGGTTTACTTGCTAAAAGCCCATCAGTGTTATGATAATACGGCTAAAGTAGCATTACTAAACATTTTTTCTATATAGCCATTCTGGCAGAAATTAATGTACTTGGAGTTGATTAATGTTGACCAGCATTTTCCATTTAAGAGTCTGTTTGAGGTTGCCTACAATGTTTTATAGAATAGAATAGAATAGAATAGAATAGAATAGAATAGAATAGAATAGAATAGAACAGACTATTTCAGTTGGAAGGGACCTACAACAATCATGTAGTCCAACTGCCTGACCACCTCAGGGCTGACCAAAAGTTAAAGCATGTTGTTAAGGACATGTCCAAATGCCTCTTAAACACTGACAAGCATGGCAAGGGTGGGGGGGTGTTGCTTATAACAATTGCACATTAAAACAATCATTCCACTGAGAAATTAGGGGACCTCTTCGGTTTGGAGGATTGTCCTGGCTTTATGCCTAAGTAAATCTTCCAAAATTTGCATATGTTGCAAAGTTCTGAAAAATCACTCAGCAATAGAAACTTGCTAGTATTTAACAGCTAGGTAACTCTCCTGAGATTTTATTTGTACTCAGTATGCTGCAATCCACGCCTGCACAGCTTGAGCTGTTCTTTCCTCACAATTGCTCTTTTCTCTTGATGGTGCTGAAAATATTAAGAAAGTTTTGCTGTTCTCTCAACATACTTATTGTATGGAAGTAATGGCATGGGAGAGAGGGGGAGAGAGAGTCTGTATGAAGCACAGAAGGAGGAAACAGAAGAAATAGAGGGAAAAATGTTCAGGGCATAATATAAAAATGATACATAGTTAGCAAAACCTGGAATCCTCAGTGCATGCCAGAAGAGCATGCTGAAATCCATGACAAACACTTCAATGATATTAAGAGGATATCTACCTATAGGATATATACCGATGTTATTTTACCGTTTTCGCAAATTGAAATGACATCCAAAATTAACTTAAGTAATGTAATGGTTGAAAAATCAAGCTTTCAAAAGATAAAAAATACAAGATGTGCATAGGTGTGATGTGCACAGGTGTTATGGTGAGGTCCAGGAGACCTAAATCTCACTGAAGAGCCTAATACTGAACTCTCATTATTGCTGGACTAACAAATGGCACCAAGAGAGCTCACTCATCCCGCACAGAGTGGCAGCTCATGGCAGCAACGTGTACGCCTGTCCTCCCCTGTGGTTTTCACAAGCCCTTTGTGGCATTAGTGGGAGGGTGCTGAGGCTGGAGCCTCCAAGCAGGCAGCATCCACTCTGTAGTCAAGCATCTCCATGCAACTGTAAGATCACCGTCATGGTTATTCCTTCACTATTTTTTTCCTTATACTTACACATTTCACCCCATTCGTTGTTTGCTTGAATTCCCTTCCTCCCTCCCTCCCTGCCCTTCCTCTTCCCTCTCTCCTTTGCCTCCTCCTGTCCTCTCTCCCTGCCTCCTGCCCTCCTGTTTCCATGAGTGCCTCTCCAGGTAGCTGTGACATGCTTTAACAGAAAGCAGCAGGAAAAGCATAATAGGAGTGATCTTTGCTTGGATAGAAAATATCCACGTGCTTCTGTCATTCCTGATCTGTTTTCTTAAGCTCCCATCTCCCAGACTTTACGTTATCAGTATGCGGCACAGCAGCACAGCAGTGCATGGCCTCAGCGCCCACCCAGAGCCATCTCCCTCCCACGCTGGTGTGGGAGCCCTCGCCCACGCACCAGTGGTGACTGCAATGCTCTACGGACACAGACAAAAGGGTGAGAACCTCTGCCTTTGCTTTGGGTCTGGTCTCATTCCTTTTTTAAATCTCCACCCACAAACTTCTCTTCTCTCGCTCTTCTTAAAATTGTTATCACAGATAGCTCTGTCTTGGGACTTCTCCAGCTCACCATGCTATACAGGTAAAGACTCTCTCTTTATATGAAGTTTATGTTGGTTTCTTGTCCATTTCACTGCTTACATTCTGATGAGACAACAAGGTCTACGAATCACCTAGAGACCCTTCATTATATTTATCACAGGAACATTTTGGCCAAACCTTCCTTATGCCACCTCTGACACCAGAGCCGTGTAAGCTGAATGATGAGGACAAGCAAGAGTTTGTGTTTTTGTAACAACCTGGTGGGCAAGAGTGCCAGCAGCGGAAAGGCTGCTGCATGCTGGAGGTGTGGGTGTGCTGTAGTTCATTTGCTATTTTCCCATTTGAGAGTGGGTTGCCTTGTCTTTGCTACCCAGTTCAGTTTTATGGGAGGAAACAAGCCATTGTTTTGTGCTGAAGGCTGAACTACAAAGAAAGGGAGGCTTGAGCTAGGACTTGGTCGTTATCTGTTTTGTTGCCTTTTGTAACAGAGGAAAGTGGCTTCCTGGTAGCAGCGAAGCATCAATACTTAAAGGTAGTTATGAGGGCTTCTTTTCCTGCAGTCACTTGTGACTGAGGAGGTCAGAAGTGTTCTGTCCTGGCTAGTGTAATAACGGCTCATCTCCCAGCTATACCTCCCGCATCCACAAAAACCCATGGAAGGTTGCCTGACTGCTGTCACCAAGGGACCAGGTGAGGTGCTGATGTGCTTTTGTTGGCTTTAGCCAGGCATGGAGGCATCCTACAGGAGGTAGCATCCAGTCCTTAGAGGATGATGTACATGGGTCATGTTGGTAGGCCTGGCCTGAAGGCCTGGGATGTCAGAGGAGTCCTCCACATGCCGTCCTTCAGAAGAGCTGAGGCCATGAAGGAAAAGGCTTGTCCCCCTGTAGTAGTAGTCTGTAGGGGCAGACAGGCCCTTGGAGGTACAGTGGAACCAAGCAGCATCACAGAGGCTGAAGTTCAGTCTAGCTTCCCTCTCATTCTGCTACAAAAGTCTGGTTGATCAAAGGCAGGAGGCTGTGCTGGCTATGCCAGGCTGCGTGGCAGGTCACAGGGCGTGCAGCGAGGAGATGAGGGGGTAAGGCTGGAAAGCCCTTGCAGGATGGTAGAAAGGTAGTGGGATAGATGACTTTCTCAGAGCATGTCTGGCATTCGATGTTGATTTCATTGGGGCTGTCTGAAGCACTCTCACCAAAGTTTCTTAAAATTGCAGTTTGTACGTTGCTAGAAAGTACTGTAGGAAGTCCTAAGCAATTAGGCTCCAGGCATTTCAGCTTGGAACACAAAATTAGGTAGTTAGCTTTTGACCTTCATCTCTAAGTCCCTACAAAGGGCTGATAATAACATAGCACTTCAGCTGGGTGCTGTGAAAATTAATCCATTACATATGAGAAGTACCCAAATACTCTGAAACTGAGCACATCACAACAGCCATTGAGAAAATTGACAAATATCTGTTCTGAGGAGGGTTTGGATAGCATGAATTAAGTAAGATCACTAAGGTCACATACTGAATAAAAATAAAAGGAAATATTACATATCCATGCACTGAATGAGGCAGAGATACTGGGGGAAAAATATGAACATGTAATGAAGGTCTGAATTGTAATGCACAAACCAGAAAGCCAAAAGAAAGTTACAGGCAATCTTAAGTCTTCTGTTCAGAAACATTCGAATGCTTGGTTTTGCAGCTTTAGTGCATCATTTCTTTTGACCGACCGCCCTCCTCTCTTCTCCTCACCTCGCCTCGCCTCTCCTGTGCTCCCCTCCCTTTCTTTCCATTGTGGTTTAACGCCAGCGGGCAGCTCAGCCCCACGCAGCCGCTCGCTCACTCCCCCCCAGTGGGGTGGGGGACAGAATCAGAAGAGTAAAAGTGAGAAAACTCGTGGGTTGAGATAAAGACAGTTTAACAGGTAAAGCAAAAGCTGCACAGGCAAGCAAAGCAGAATAAGGAATTAATTCACTACTTCCATCGGCAGGCAGGTGTTCAGCCATCTCCAGGAAAGCAGGGCTGCATCACACATAATGGTTACTTGGGAAGGCAAATGCTGTAACTCTGAACGTTCCCCCTTTTTTCCCCCAGCTTCTATTGCTCAGCACTATGTCATATGGTATGGGATATCCCTTTGGTCAGCTGGGATCAGCTGTCCCAGCTGTGTCCCCTCCCGACATCTTGTGCACCCCCAGCCTCCTCGCTGGCGGGGCAGCTGTGCAGGCACAGCCTCCTCACACTGCTCAGCAATAGCTAAAAATCAATGTGTTATCACAATAGCACCAAATATGTAACAAGAGCACCATATGAGTTGCTATGAAGAAAATTAACTCTATCCCAGCCAAACCCAGCACATTTTCTTTTTCTTTTCCTTTCTTTCTTTTTCTATTTCCATCCTTCCTTTCTCCCTTCTTTTTTTCCCTCTTTCTCTTTCTAGAGTAGCATTTTTGAACATAGTACCTTTTCTGCCACCATGGAAGTGACTTCTACACATGCAAATAACAACTTTTTAGAAGGCGAATACTTCCAAGCATCTCAAATTGACTTGATTTTTTCCAGCTTTTTAGAGCTTGATAGCATACAGAAAAAATCAGAATGCTCAAATGTTTTTGTTCTAACATGTGCTGAGCATGTGACTCATCTTCACTGTGCACTGAGATCCAGCAGAACTTGGATCCAGGACTTAGAGAACAACAGACCAAAGTGACAGTTCAAGTTCGTTGGTTTATGTTTTTAAAAGGAATAAAATTCCTAAAACAACGAGAGAGGTTTGGGGCCACCGATCCATATAGCTGCATTAAGTGGCTTAGAAAATATTTCAAAACTATAATTGCAACCAGTTGCACAGTGCTAATTAGATAACTTTGTAATACTGAGGCATAGGGTGGGACGAAAATTGAGCTTGTAGCTTGTTTCTGCTCTTTGTAATAAGCTCGTTTGTGCAGTGTGATGTGTATGGTTACCTCTGCATTGCCCAGCCGGACAGGCGGGCACAGCAGGAGCACCTCGGGCCCACTGGCGGGGTCCGTGGCCAGGCACAGCCACGGGCTGGCTCCGGGCTCTCTGCCAGGCAGCCACGCGGGCAGGAGACAGAGCACACTCCGTGCACAGCCATTTCAGGGACTACTGCTTCTGAGCAGTGAAACCACAGCCCCAACCCCTACCCTCAGTATTGACAGATATATGTAGAGAGTGCCTACTTGCTGTGTGATCTTGGAGAAGTCACTTCATTTCTTTTTGCCCACAGTTCTTGCAAGTACATGTCTGAACAATGCCCAACAGCACGGAGCCCAGGGCTAGGGCTATCACGGGAGGTCTCCAGGTGCTATAGTAACACAACAGCTCGTTATTAACTTCAGAACTCTGCCGAATCTTTCTGCAAATGTTTGGCAGAATTTGCAAACCATTAGTAATGCTTCCTAAATATTTAAGGCTTCCACGTCACAGCAAATGAAGCACCTTACACCGAAACAGCTGGTGAGAGCTCAGCAGTTCTGAAAATCTGGTTGTTTTTATTTAAACGATTACATGGAAGACTAGCTCTTCTTGTCCTGTCTTCTTCCCATGTATTTTTGTGAGCACTTTAAGAATATTAATGGTAGCACAATGATAACTAAAAATCAGGTTCATGTTTTAAAACAAGAAGGGACTATTATTACTAGATAGTCTGGCTCCCTACAGAGGTGCCTAAGATTCTCTGTGCAATTCCTTCACCAAGTCTCAGTTCACCTACAGCATTTATTTAAAAAAACCCACATCTGATCAGATCAACATCTGTCTTTATTTCAAGATATCTATCCAATTCTTAAAAAAGCTACTTAGCAGATGGTTATTAGCACTGGTCATAAAATACTTTTCGACTGACAAAGTAATTTGAGGGTGGGGTTAGGATTCCACTTGGAAAAGCCAACATAGAGTTGCCAGGGAAATGCATTTCAAGCAAATTTTGCTTTCTTTCTTTTCCGTAAGTGAGGTTACTTTGTTGAATTACAATTTCCAAGATGCACTCTGGTCTTTATTCTTCTCAAAAGAAGCCTAGTATATCTATTGGAGGAAAAAAAAGGAAGTATCAATTGCAATAGAATTCCAGGTTCTGGGTGGCAATATGATGATTGTACCAAGCCAAAATATTTTCCATGTGAACATTTATATTCAAAATTATGTGAAAAACAGAAACATGGTGAAAAATATAAACACTAGAGATAATAAACTATCTTTTACTAATACTATTTTTTCTCAGTTAAAAAAGCCGAACAAATATACTCTCTTCAAGGCCACAGAAGACACTGCTATGACTGACAGCCAGAAGGCTTCCAGTTCTGCTTGAATATTAGAGCGCTGTGTGATGTCCCAGGGAGTTCTTCTGCCTCTGAATAAGCGATCAAGAAAAAGGAGAAAAGCTTGATGTTGATGCAGAATTTGGGAGACAAATGTTCAATTTCCTCCTTCAGCACAGATGTCCTATGTAACTCTGAACATGTCATTTGGGTCTCGGTTGCAGGAAAGGCTCTGGTAGCCTGATGCTGAGCCTTCCAGTGCCCAACTCATAAGTTGCTGGTCTCCAAAGCAGGAGTCAATAACACAAAGATAGGTTCTAGATCTCTCCAATGCACAAAGAAAGCACAAACAGGATTGTAACTGGCAACATGTGAAGCAGGGGGGCTGCCTGGAATGGTCAACAGGCTACAGTGAGCATATTTTGAATTCTACCTCATGCTAGGTCCTAGCTCAGGGTTGCAGAGAGGTGCCTCTCTTAAGACAGAAATACTCCAGCTAGCTCTATCACCTGATGTGCCAAAACTCTTTAAAAATTGTTTGGGCAATATGAATGATTTTTACAGCTGTTATTGTGCTCACTGATATTGTTATCTCTCAGATCCAGATTTAGTTCCTTCCTCTGCTCTCTCTCTCTCATCTCTGGAAGTGCCCTAATCAGCAACTATCAGCTATTGCAGGGCCTGGGAAATCTTTGTGCCCCTAGTGAAGCTCTACTGCTTTGCGTAAAGGTAATGGTCATGGGGTAAGAGACAAAGTCCCTAAATGTGAGTCTGCCATGGCAGGCTAACAGCTGGGGGGAAGGAGTCCTGTGTTTCAACCACTGCCCCGAGCACTGCTAATGCATCCCAGCTGAGAGCTGTAGGTAAAACACATAAGCAGTGTACAGGCAAAATGCATAAGCAGCATTTTGGATCTCAGGACTGTCTTTTGAAAATGCTAAACTGCTGAATAAAAGGGGGAGCTTCTGCTTGTGCTTTAAAAGAAAGAGCAGACAAAAGTGATTAATTTACTGGGGTTTTTTTCAGGTTCCCAAATACAGGGGCAACAGATGAAGATATGTCTAGTTTGTGAGTCTGGAATGGCCTTTGGGACAATCTCTCCACAAGCTACTTACCTCTGTTAAGACCTGAGGTCCTACAGGACATTGGCAGAAGCAAAGCATCGTGCACAGGGAAGCTCATAATCAAGAATGCAGCGTCTGTGAGGTTTTGATTCCTCCAACAGTAAGCAATGGCTAAATCAGAGGTTTGGGGATCACAGTTTTGTACTTGCCCTCTATTTTCCACGCAACGGCTTTTTTCTTTTATTATTATTTTACTAGTTTATTCTTTTGTTGTTTAATCTGTTTGTGTCTCAGTCTCTCATCTATGAAAGCAGAGGGATGGCCCTACCCGAACTATCAGCTGAGCTCTGAAAGCAAAGGCTATACAGATTTTGAGTCATTATCATTGTCATTAGGATAAGGTAGATGCTTAAAATAAAGCTAAAGCTGAGGACCTGTATTCTTAGAGCAGTATAAATCAGTTCTCTCGCTTAAAAAAGGTGATATCCAGAAAAATATTTTTGGTTAATTCCATTTCTTCTTTGTTTACAGTGGACTTTCATATGCACTATAGTATACTGAGGACAGAGTGTTTTGCATTCAAGTACAACCTCCCAAAAGTCATGCCACCTTAGTTACTATGGAAAGAGTGTTTTGCATTCAAGTACAACCTCCCAAAAGTCATGCCACCTTAGTTACTATGGAAAGATAGACATTAAGTTGACAGAAATTTTATGAAAATAGCTGAATCAAAAAGGGAAAAATTCCATCAGTCTATCAATCCCCACATAGGAGAAGAATGCGGTAGTAGTTCAGGCCTTGCTAGAAAGAAGAGAATTCATGGAAGACAGAAATATTAGAAATGTTCTAACCATGGGAAAAATGTCAGTGGGAACTTGACCTTATTAGGCACTGATGAATGCACTCCTCCCTCAAGATTTTTCTTCCATATGAGTTCCCTGCGCTAATGTTCTCACTTAAAGCTAAACACAAATCCTAAAAAAACTTGTTCTCTTCCATTGGTCCTGCAATTACTTTTTTTGTGGTTGATCCTATTTAGATTTTAAACTTCTAGGAGCCTATACTTTTCCCTAGAATAAAAGTTTTATACTCTGGAAAATCTGGTTGCCGGTTTCATAGCAAGTTTTTAAGCAATTGAATCAATCACATTAGATGCTTATGGAAAACCTCAGCTCTTCCGGTAGGTTTGCTCTGCTAGATAATGCAAGCTAAAATACAATTTCCTCTCTCTATAGTATATGGGATTTAATGAGGCTGCAACTAAAAAAAGAAAGTAATATCCCTTTTATTCTAATATGGGCAGACTCTAAAGTCTGTCTGGAAAGATTAGTAGAATAGGGACATATCCTAAGTCAGAAGTGATATCCCAAGACCAAAGGCAGTGAAACTAGAGCTATTCAGAATAGAAGGGAATTTCTCTTATGCTAATGAAAATGTTCTGGGTTTTCATGGCTCTTTATTATTCGTTACTTAACTTCAGGAACTGAACTAACCCTTTTAAAAATATTCAGCATTCATCACATTTGAAAAAAGGTATTAATAGATTACAACAAACATCTTCATTTTCTCAAAATAATGATCCAACAAAACACAATATTTACGGGGCTTTTTAAGTTACGGGTGGGAAAAAAAGAGAAACAAAACCCTCAAACAATCTTCTACCCAAATCCCCATTTGTTACAAATGGTAGATAGCAGATACATATCAGCAGTATGATCACAAAGGGCTCACAGCCTTAGGAAACCAGATACAATTTTTTGCAGACCACTTTTAAGACAGGTCTTCAAATTTGCAGCCAGATAAACTCCTTCATCTTAAATCTTAGTATAGGAGTTCATGAGAGATGAGTAGTTTTCTTACTTAAAAGGCCAAGACTCCAGCTGACACATGCTTTACAGGCTATAACTGAACAGATGTTTCTCTCCCTGTTCAGCAAATGAAAATATTATAAAGAAATGTGTATACAAATATGTGTCTAAAATAAAAATTTCAGTGTAATACTCTTGAAATTGAACGGCAAAAACCATTTTTATTACTATTTTGAGGTCATCTGATGTGAAACTGAAATAACCTTAATCAAAATTATGCTGACACAGTATTTCAACAAGTTGATAACAGCTTCTTTTCATATCTTTATGCATTTTGGGGCAGGAAGTGGGGGAAGATATTCTACTAGCTGGGGTGGGAAATGTAGGATATCTTACATATCAAGTTCATTGACATGTGTGCCTATGCATATACAATGAAATAAAGAAATAAAAGACAGTAAATGAGAGAGAGTACAATCTCACTTTGGAAACTGCTAAAAGAAAGTTTACTTTTCGTTTAATTAGCAATTGGAATATACACAAAAGAGAAGAATGGCATGTTTCCTGCCCTACTGGTTTGCTTGGGAATGCAATAACTATATTTGTTCAGGCTTTCCTCAGTATTTTGAGCAGATGCCACAATTTAACCTCAAGGAAATTTTAAGAAGAGCATCTCTTCATTTGCTGCAGCCTAGGAGACCAAATGCTGCCTTTAGGCTCAGGAGAGTGGAATTCAGCCTCTGGCCCACGGACTGACCTCAGGAAAGCCATGTCATCTCTCTGAGAAACTTCAGCTTCGCTGCTTGTTTGGGCTGGCTGGGGTCTTGTGAATGCCACACACAGAGGTACAACTTCAACATGAGAAATGACAAGTGCTCCCCCGCAGAACAAACTTTTTCCGAGAGATGAGCTTAAGCCCCATTAGGTAAAGAACTCCGCACACTGATTGGATACTCTTAACTGCAAGGCTCTGGAGCAAAATGATAATTCTTCCTCTCAGTGGACTCTACTCAAGGGAGGTCGAAGCGATGAAGTGTGTGCCTGAGACCCTGAGCTCCAGCACACATGCTAGAGTGACAGAGAAGCCTTAGGTCACGGATCTCTCTTCAGCATTTTCTAGAGGTTGGTTTGGGCTGTCCCCACTCATAGTGCGGGCTGTTACAATTCTTCTGAGATGTGACAATTCCCTGTGTTCACTTCATAGGCACTAGTGAGAGATTGTTATTACTCCATTATTCTACTGATTAATGGATAGGGACAGGAAAAAGCAATGCACATGTTTGAGAAACCACCAGAGAGATGTTTGTAACTGGGGACAAAGAAAACTGGTGCAGCACGGTTTGACTCGGGATGAGTAGGTACAACTAGAAGAAGAAAGAGCTTTACAGAGCTCTATAAGTGGTATGAATGCTTGTATTTGATGTAATAGAAGAAGAAGTTGCATTGGAGGTATTTAGAAATTAGAATGACTTGATCAAAACTTTTGGCATCGCAGAAGTCTATGCATAGGTATATAGACTGGGGAGAGGTCAAGAAGCAAACCAAACAGCTAAAGAGGAGGATCAGAGATCAAAGTAAAAAATGAATTCTCCAACTGCTATCTTCTACTCTGGTAGGCACTCCCTACAGAGTGCCCACTGTATTCAGTACCAATTTGGAGGCACTTCTTAAACTTTCTTATGAGACATATTGCACATGGAAGCACAAAAGAGAACCTGAACTTTGTCACTTTATAGTCAGACTTACTTTTAGACAAATAAAATGTTTTAAAGGAGTGCCTTTTTTGTATGAATTAAATAGCTGGAGCACTATAGAGCAAATTGCTAAAATGAAAATTTTGCAATACGCATTCTGTCATAACTTTATGTGAAGTAGGTGAGTGCAGATCATGTAGAAGGGCATGAAAGCTATCCAGTGGCTAATATTTGGTCCCATAATCAAGCATTGATACCAAAGCCTTCAAACAGAATATCTGGGCTATTTCACTTCATCTGGAATGAGGAACTGGAAACAAAGACCCGTGCTAGCATTCAGAAATGTATTTAATTTTCTTTGACAAGATACCCAATTATATGGTTTAAAATCTTGGAGATAAATTCTCCATTTTCTGTTTGTGGATGGAACTGGTTTATAGCTGTTTATCTGATTTGTTTATAATTCAGTAGGAAGGATCTGGAAATTAGATTTATCTTTCAGAGAAAGTTATTATAGAGGAACGAAGCAGTTTGGAACAGTAACAATAAACAAGGATATGTATTCATCTTAGCAATACTGACCTTGCAGGAAATTAATTTATATTTTTGTTTCTGGGTAATTCCAGAGAAAACTTTACTAAATAATACACAGCTTGTTACTGAAATACATTTTATAAGTATAAATATTTGGAGTTAACTAAACAGTTTCAGCATTTGTGTTGGGACTCAATCCAGCCTTGTGGTGTTAGGGCTGCTTAGTCTTCACCTTACAGCACATTTTTAGGATAGGATCCTAAAATCATAGCCAAAGTCTAGAAACACATTGACACATGCTTTTGGAAATCACAGTCTTCCAGGAACATGAACAGGAGCAGGCAACTCTTCTCATCAGGGCAGTCTGCAAGGACAAGGATTGAGCCCAGAATTCTCTGACACACATTTTTCTTTTGTCCACTAGCAATGGGTGTTGGGGCTTATAGGACTGTTTCCTTTTAAAACTTTCCTGTTAGCCATTCTTTGGACGATATTTTTTAAACTTAGCCTCTGCCAGATTTTTCTTGATTTATAAAAAGAAAACTAACTGAGAGAGAGATCTGGATAGTCTTTAGAAATAATACAATCAAAGCCAGCCATACTGTCATAATGAAGATTTAAAAATGACTGTTAAACAACATCCTATCATGTATCTTAAGATGGCCCTGACATACAGTGTTTCTACAGCAATTAGTGCCATATCCGTGCATGCCTAATGAGATTCAAGGAAGTAAATAGTCCTTTCTGTGTGCACAGAGTTTTTTCCAAAAGACCTCACACCTACTTTGCTGCAGTAGCCATACCAGCTCAAACTTGTGAGCGATGGTAAAGTCTGTGAAGAAGTATCCCATGTTCCCATACCAATATGGAAGCAATTGGTTCTTTCTATCAAGTTACTTACAGATCACTGTAGAAAACTACATTTTCCCAAATGACTAATTGGTGTTGCTTAAATCAGTTACTTCTCATTTATTGGTAACAACAAGAAGCTTTCTGAGGATGACGTTCACAGATTATCCCAAATCACTAATGACATTCAGACGAGGATAGTTCCGCTTCAGGAGACAATCTCTGTGGATGTGAGGAAACGGCCTCAAGCTGCACCAGGGGAAGTTTAGGTTGGATATTAGGAAAAACTTTTTCACCGAAAGGGCAGTCAAGCATTGGAACAGGCTGCCCAGGGAAGTGGTTAAATCCACATCCCTGGAGGTATTTAAAAGAAAGGTAGATGTGGTGCTTAGGGACATGGTTTAGTGGTGGACTTGGCAGTGATAGGTTAACGGTTGGACTCAATGATCTTAAGTGTCTTTTCCAACCTTAATGATTCTATGATTCTATGATTCTATACACACCCATGCTCTTGAGCCAGAGGCTTTTCAGTCCTAACAGTACCTGCAAAAGACATTCCTTCTTTGTGTGCCCTATACTTGAGCTGAGAAGCAACCTGTTTCTTCCAAGTGTGTTTTTGCCTGTAGCATTATGCCTCAGAGTATCATTCTTTGCTTCCTCATGTACATTTATTATTCTGTCCCTTTGCAAAACAGTATATTGGTTTTCCTCTAGAGATGTATATTGTCTTATTTACATTCTGACTATTTTTTGTTCCATCACTCTGTAATGTTCAGCCTGTGTAAGGCATCGTGTTAAAGGGACATTCCTTGCATTTGTTTGGCTTAGGAGAACACGCTATACCAGAGGAATATCATATTTATGCTGCCAAGAGCTAATAAAGAGCATCTTGGAAGATCTTTCAGTTCTACCTCTGACACGAGCAAGCCATGCTGCAGACAGTAATTGATTGCTAATGCAAATTTTGTTTTGGAAGTAGTGAAATACTGTGGGTCATTCCTGATATGTTGCAAGTCTTTGGAGTTCCTGTTGTGAATATTACTTTAAACTTGAAGTATGAGGGGACTCCTAGACTGTATGAGGTATGTTGTACCTGATTAATTTATGGAATAAGTGGTGTATGAATCAATTTATTTGCCAAACAAAATATCAATCTAAATGGATCTTTCTGTGCTTGCTAGTTTGGGAACACAGTGTACCATGGACTTGGCTAATGCATATTGCTAGTTGCTGTTCCTGCTCTTTAATAAAATCTTTTGAAGTTGATATGATTTCAGCTTTCCATTTCCTTACAGTTAAGTGGACACCAAAAAGTGCTTAAGAAAACTTAAAATGGCAAATACATTCTCATAAAAAATCATTAATAATCTTGCCTGTCAACAAGAAATGAATGTGCATGTTAAACTAATAAACAAGGTATTTACTAATGTGTATACATTTACATGAATTGTATGAAAATCCAAAGAGCAAATTAAAACTAAAACTGATGTGAAAAAAAAATAAGTAAAAGGCAGAGTTCTGATGCTGCCTGCCCTTTTCCTGTTCTTTGTTTCTTTATCTTTCAGTTTCTTCTTACACTTTTTGGGTAGAGCTGTAGAGGAATTAAATAAACGGGGATTATTTGCCTCATTTGTTCATCTCCCAGGGAATCGCTTCTAATCCCAGGTCCTGCGCAGCTGCAGGTTACTGAGGATGATTCTGGAGAAGGAATTTGCCCTCTGCCAGTTGTCTACTTGCAGAAGAACCAGCAAAGATACATTTGCTTATTGAAACTACTGGAACATAAAATCTAGCACCATCAGGACTTCCATATTAATTCAATACCCTGTCTGTGACAGCAGCAAACAACAAATATGTAGAGTGTAAAAATAGGACAAAGACATTTAGTCTTTCATAAGCATTCTCCCAGAATCCAGTGATTTGCATTCAAAGTGTTTGCTAAGCCAGTGGTAATATCTTTGTATTTAAACCTCTATAGGCTTTTCTTCCATTAAATTGTTCAGTGTCTAACCTGTACAAACTTTTAGGAATCCCAGCATCCTCTGGAAA
This sequence comes from Platalea leucorodia, assembly GCF_965183815.1. Taxonomy (NCBI): domain Eukaryota; kingdom Metazoa; phylum Chordata; class Aves; order Pelecaniformes; family Threskiornithidae; genus Platalea; species Platalea leucorodia. The sequence continues at coordinate 157,642,475 of NC_138823.1, forward strand.
GGTCTATGCATTGTCTGTGCATTGTGTGAAAAAAAGTAGCTTGGTAGTTTAATTTCATGTCCTAACTAGTCTTTGTATTGAGAAAGAGCACCAGCAATCTTTCATTATTCATCTTCATGCCACCCACACATGTCCCCTGGAATACCATTTAAAAATTTGTACCATATTAACTCACTGCCAATCTTCTGTACCAAGATTTGAATGAGAAATTGCACACAATTGTTAGAAGCTCAGTTCTTTCACTTGGGAATTCCTTTAAGATCCTTTGGGAATATTGTCAGACCTGGCAGTTACTGTTCTTTTTGTCTGTTTGTTCCATAACTTCTACCAAAATCTTGACTAGAGACAGATTTTCCTGAAACATCGTTTATAAGCAAGGCTCTGCCAAGGTGAGCTCTCTAGACTCCTTCACTGTGATCAGAGGTGCAAAGCTCCAGCTTACTTGCTGCTTCTGATGTGTTTGAGCAAGACTTTACTATTAGTACTGATGCCGTTTGGAAGCTCATCTTCTGTCCTATTCTGCTTTTTCACAGGTAATATGTGGAGTTTTATGATATTTCTGGTTTTCCTCATTTGGCCACATTTTCACCTTTTGAAAGGTTCTTTCTTTCTTCTAATAACCTCCCTTACCCTTTTGTTCAGCCATGCTGGATTTCTTTTTGTCTTTCTAAAATGGGATGCACTTGCCCTGAATTCCTATACGGTATCTTTGAATAGCCTCTTTGCTGCTTGCCATAGCTTCACCTTTGACTATCCCTTTTATTGAGCTTCCTCCTCTGTATATAATTCTTCTTTTTGAAAATAAGAACAGTGGCATTCTTGTTCATGTATCTCTTACCACAACTGAAAATGAAACCAATATCTAGGCCTTAGCCAGAAACATCACTTACCCTTTAATGCAAAGAGGCTCAGGGGCACCATACTCCATAGAAAGTGACACTGTTGAGTATCATCCTATAAACCTTTCTGTACTTTATCATTCCATGAACATTTATTGCATTTCATCATTCCATGAGCAACCATCTATTTCTTCAACTTTGTGCTACCTCCTTGAATTTGAATCTTCCCTTATGCACCCTTTCTGCAGCGTCATGTCTGCATCTTTCTTCCCACCTGCATTAACTTAATCAACGCACTCAGCCCTTGGCAGAATGGCAAGCCCTTTGTATTTCAGAGTAGCTACAAGCAAACAGAAAAACATACCATTCATTTTCAGAAACACATAATTCTTTTCAGAAATAACAGAAAGGCTCTTAGTTTCAAATTCAGTTAGGTAAGTGACCTCTATGAGCAATATATTCAAAATGAAGTAGTAATGAAGTTGCTGTGGCTACTGCGGTCAAAATCATAGCCGCTGGGTATTTTGAAATCCAGATATTGACCAAACATTGCACTCCCCAGGTAAGCTAGCATCATGACTTGACAAGTGGGAGTTGGCAAATGATCTTAAGAAGCTATTGAGGAAAAAAAAGAGTGAAATACCACCATATGCTATCTAGTGTCCAGCCAGTACAAGGTGGATAGACAGCAGTGCAGAAAGGCCAGATGACAAAACAATAAACAGTGAGAACACGAGCAGATGACACTTGGAATCTAAGCCCTGGAATTCATCATCATAATACAACCAAACTGCAAATCAGCAGCATAGGGCGATGACTGGCAGTTAAGGGACGGAACCGCAGCAAAGACTTACAAGATGCGTGAGTTGGGGGCTGCTTCAGTAACAGAGAAGAAGTAAATGAATAACATCAACATGTAAGTTTAGTATTGCTTGAAAGCTGGTGTTAGCATTTGATCTTACAATCTTTCATGTCTTCCTGTGCCACTATGGACTAAGATACTTCTAGTGAGTAGATGGACTTAGTTCAAGCATAATGTAAGTTGGAGCTCATTTACTTTAGAGCAGTCCATGCAATCAAAGCTCTGTGATGAAAGCTGTTTTTCAAATACAAACCATCAACATTAAAGGTTTGTTACCAATTGGCATATGCAAATGCATTGAGAAAAATGGGGAAAAAGTGGAATGACTAGGAAGGGAAAGCGTGAACTCTGTGCTCTTGCTATGCTCTATTTGGACAGAAGTTCAACATTTCGATCCAGCCAAAAGAAAAAAAAAAGCAAACCTTAAAATCTCTGCAGACAATTGCTCATAATCATCTTCCAGGACATTCTGAGCTTGTTCCTTTGCTCCTTTGTTTTGGGTTCTTGTCTTCTTTTAACTGCTTTGTGCCCTGTGTCATCACTAACAACTGTGGAAGGAATATGTAAAATACCATCAAATTTGGAAAAATAGGACATTACATCCATTCCAGTCATTTTGTTCCAATGTAAATCACTACATAAGGTGCAAGGCAATAAAGACTGAGCACCATTGTATTTCCATAGCCTGACCTTAATATTAAATTCTATGACTAGTGAGTCAGTTTCTGTCTGGTATTTTGACATTTGCCTCTCACTAATCATTCTGCACAATTCCAGTAAAAACAGTATATATTAAAGCAGGGAAATTGCATCTCTTAGGATTAATTTCTAAATTTTCAACCCAAAATAGCATTGTGAGTGGGGAAAAGTTGAACTGGCATTTCAGTTTGGGAGATTTGGTTAGCTAATTGTTGGCATATATAGTTAGTGCGTATCATTCCTCAATATATAAGGTGCCTCACACTATAGCTGCTATGAGATACTTATATGGAGACTGTGTCATCATTTCTGTGATGATCATAAGCCCAGCCAGCTATGTGTTCACCTCAAAAAGAGCAGTGTGATTTATAGAAATTCTAGGTTTGAGCAGCATTTACATGGTTTAACAGCCAAGTGCTTGATTGTGTTCCCAGCTGAAGCCAATGGGACTGCTGTCATTGATCTCAAGGTGAACAAGGTTGGGCCAGAAATGCAGGATTAAGGCTAACAAGGCAATACTCAGTTTCTCTTGAGGGTTCAATGATTTCAGTCTGAGCTTCCTCAATATCCACTGCAGCTACACAAACCCAAGGACACTCCACACCTCTCTAGAAGCAGAGCAAGAGATTTTGGAGTTAGATTCTCAGGCCTTAGTTAGCACTTGTTGAAGAATGATTCAGGAAATACGGGGCAAGATCCAGCCCACAGACATACATTTTTCTAGCAAAATGTAAGCATCTAGGGCCTACAGGCACTCTACTGCATCTATTCAAAGCCACAGTTGGCAATACTCATCAGCAGTTCTGGTCAACCTGGGAGGTCCCAGATGACTGGAAGTTAGCAAATGTGATGCCCCTCTACAAGAAGGGTTGGAAGGAGGATCTGGGGAACTACAGGCCTGCCAGCCTGACCTCGGTGCCGGGAAAGGTCACGGAGCAGATCATCTTGAGTGCCGTTACGCAGCATATGTGGGACAACCAGGGGATCAGGCTCAGCCAGCATGTGTTTATGAAAGGGAGGTCCTGTTTCGCTAACCTGGTCTCCTTCTATGACAAGGTGACCCACTTAGTGGATGAGGGGAAGGCTGTGGATGTTGTCTACTTGGACTTTAGCAAGGCCTTTGACACTGTCTCCCACAGCATTCTCCTGGAGAAAGTGACTGCTCACAGCTTGGATAAGTGCACTCTGCGCTGGGTTAAAAACTGGCTGGACGGCCGAGCCCAGAGAGTGGTGGCAAATGGAGTCAAATCCAGTTGGTGGCCGGTCATGAGTGGTGTTCCCCAGGGCTCAGTACTGGGGCCGGTCCTGTTCAATGTCTTCATTGATGATCTGGATGAGGGGATTGAGTGCACCCTCAGTAAGTTTGCAGATGACACCAAGTTGGGTGGAAGTGTCGATCTGCTGGAGGGTAGGAAGGCCCTGCAGAGGGACCTGGACAGGCTGGATCGATGGGCTGGGGCCAAGTGCATGAGATTCAACAAGGCTCAGTGCCGGGTCCTGCACTTCAGTCACAACAACCCCATGCAACGCTACAGGCTTGGGGAGGAGTGGCTGGAGAGCTGCCTGGCAGAAAAGGACCTGGGGGTGTTGGTTGACAGCTGCTGACCATGAGCCAGCAGTGTGCCCAGGTGGCCAAGAGGGCCAATGGCATCCTGGCCTGTATCAAGAATAGTGTGGCCAGCAGGACCAGGGAGGTGATGGTGCCCCTGTACTCGGCACTGGTGAGGCTGCACCTCGAGTACTGTGTTCAGTTTTGGTCCCCTCACTACAAGAAGGACATCGAGGTGCTGGAGCGTGGCCAGAGAAGGGCAACGAAGCTGGTGAAGGGTCTGGAGCACAAGTCTTATGGGGAGCGGCTGAGGGAGCTGGGGTTGTTTAGCCTGGAGAAGAGGAGGCTGAGGGGAGACCTTATTGCTCTCTCCAACTACCTGACAGGAGGTTGTAGCGAGGTGGGGGTCGGTCTCTTCTCCCTAGTAACAAGCGATAGGACGAGAGGAAACGGCCTCAAGCTGCGCCAGGGGAAGTTTAGGTTGGATATTAGGAAAAACTTTTCCACTGAAAGGGCTGTCAGGCACTGGAACAGGCTGCCCAGGGAACTGGTTGAGTCTCTATCCCTGGAGGTATTTAAAAGACGGGTAGACGTGGTGCTTACAGACATGGTTTAGTGGTGGACTTGGCAGTGCTGGGTTAACGATTGGACTTGACGATCTTAAGGGTCTTTTCCAATCTAAGCGATTCTATAATTCTATGATTCTATGATCTTTTGTGTAACACCACAGCAATAAATGCACTTTCCCAGGAAGTGGAAAATGTGGGTTTCCAGGGCCACATAAGCCTGAGAGGGTTTGAACGTACAACTCCTAGCTGTCCAATCTACCAGGCTCTCTGCTCAAAGATGTCCTTCATGTCTCCTCTTGAAGCCAGGCCATTATGCAGCCACAAATCTGGCTGCCATTTTCGATTCATCTATTTCTAACAACTTTCACACCAGTTAGCTCATCTCAACCAAAGAGAAAGTATCAAAGATGTTATTTTCCTCCATATTTCATGAAAATGGATGACCAAACAGAAGAGTGGCTTGTCTGTCACCACCACCAAGTGACAAAGAACAGCGCAATCTCGACCCTCCTCTGGTCCCAGCGTGCCTCTGGGTTGGTAATTGGGGCACACTCCTGCTCATTCACAATGATGGCCTTGATTCAGGTTGAACTAGGGAAGACGTGGAAATTAAGTCCTCAGCAACCCTGAGGCTACTGCGCCACAAGGGTTCATAGCTACTTTCTCCTACTTTAATGTTGGGTTTTGGTTTTTGGGTGGTTTTTTTAAGGAATTAATTCTGCTCAACTAGGCCTTTGCTCTTCGCAAAGCTTTCTGGATCCTGAATGGACAAAGGCATCTCGTTTCTAGAGAAGGCCAGAACACACATCTGCTCCTAATATTTCATTTTGCAGATAGACGCCTGCTCACTCAAATGCCCATCTTTCTTCACCCACTAACACTGGCATCCTGTTTCGCAATTGCCCTGCCTTTTCAGGCTTTTCAGACCTTTTCTGTTTAACTTGGGCACCTGAAGTGGGTGGTATTGATTTTGTCTATGGAACATTCCTGTGGATTACACGGGCTTGTTTTGTCAACATATATTTCTTTTACCCTCCTGTTACATGGGAAAATTCTTCATACAACCTTCAGTAATCCATTCTTGATTAGTGTCATTCAGATCATATTACACTGGACAATTAGGCTTCACTTACTACCTTATGCTGTTGAATTTTTCTCTTAATGGAGACAACCATTTTAGAGTGTTTGAAAGTTTGATTACACTAAAGGTGAAGTTTCTCTTTTCATATCTCCTGCGTAGACTTGAGCTAAGCAATAGAAATGAAGCCCCATATTGATAACTACACTGAAATCTCATCTCTCTTCTTTCTAAAATTCTTGCTTTATGTATATCCCATTAGGCAGATGGTTATTCAAGGTTTTTGACAGAATTATGTTCTGAATTTCTAAAGTATGCTGAGTTTCAGTCTTCTTCCTGAAGTGTTGAAAAAAAAAAAACCATGATGTAAACAATATTCTATCCTAAAGACACAAAAACTTAACAATCTAAACAACCTCAAGCTGTAACTTACTCTGACTAAAAATTCACTATATATTTACTTGGCTCTATTCCAAGATTTAAAATCATGCAAAATTAGCACTCAATCTTTTGACTACATTAATGCAATTTCTCCCCCTCTCCCTTTACCAAGACTAGGGATGGCTTGGATTTTTCATCTCTTTTTTAATCATCCTTTAGTACAAGTCTTAATGTTTCATTTTCCCTTGTTTCTAGACAAGAGCCCAGTACAGGGTTCCTGATACAAATACTCCCAGATTACAAAAAAATGAAGATCCAGATCCAGCTTTTGTAAATTGGCCTAAAATCTGCTTTGTACCAAGAAAAGGTTCCACTGAACAAAAAATCTTCAGAAAGTAGAGCCTGGTAGAGACTTTTTTTCCCCTCTAGCAAAATTTATGGTTGTTTTGAAAAGCCTCAAATGGAAAAATTTATCCAAAAGCTAACTATTTGTATTTCTGCCAAAAATAGTCATATTTTTGACGAAAAATAGAGATTTTCCACAAAGGTGGGCACTTTGTATAGAAAACTACATTTTCTGTGTAAAAAGACAAAAAATCCAGCAACCAATTTTCTGTAGAACAGTGCCTTTGATGGAAAAGGTTGGAGAGGGACTATTTACTAGAAAGTAGGATAAGGGCTTGGAAAAGACCTCTAGAGAAGCCTGGCCTAATATTGGTGCACAGAGCTACATTATAGAATCATAGAATGGTTTGGGTTGGAAGGGACCTTAAAGATCATCTGGTTCCAGCTCCCCTGCCATGGGCAGGACACCTTCCACCAGACCAGGTTGCTCAAAGTCCCATCCAACCTGGCCTTGAACACTGCCAGGGATGGGGCATCCACAGCTTCTCTGGGCAACCTGCTCCAGTGCCTCACCACCCTCACAGTAAAGAATTTCTTCCTAATATCTTACCTAAATCTACCCTCTTTCAGTTTAAAACCATTACCCCTCGTCCTATCACTACACTCACTGATAAAAAGTCTCTCCCCATCTTTCCTGTAGGCCCCCTTTAAGTAGGCTGCAATAAGGTCTCCCCGGAGCCTCCTCTTCTCCAGGCTAAACAACCCCAACTCTCTCAGGCTGTCCTCATACGGCAGGTGCTCCAGCCCTCTAATCATCTTCGTGGCCCTCCTCTGGACCCACTTGAGTCATGTCTTTCTTATGCTGGGGACCCCAGATCTGAATGTGTACTCTAAGTGGGGTCTGTCTCGAGTGGAGTAGAAGGGGAGAATCACCTCCCTCAACCAACCAGCCACAATTTTTCATGCAGCCCAGGATGCGACTGGCTTTGTGGGCTGCAAGCGCACATTGCCGGCTCATTCAGTTTTTCATTCACTAATACCCCCGGTCTTTCTCCACAGGGCTGCTCTCAATCCACTCATCGCCCAGCCTGTATCCCTGTCTGGGATTGCCTCGACCCAGGTGCAGGAGTATAAAATCCTCTTCACTGGCTGATCAAGTTCTATCTTGAAAAGCAATTTTTTTCTTTGCCCTCGCTGTTAAAATATTTGTCCAAAACAGCTACCTGGATATCAATCTATGCATTTACTCTCACCTAGGTTAATTCACTTGTTATTCTGCCAAATTTCCTTTCGTCTACATAGTTCCTTTCCCAGTGACACATTTAATCTCAGTTTACATTTTTTCAGGCTACTGAACCAAGCATTCTCTAACATACTTAGGTCTTCATTTATTTGCTGTGCACATGCTGAATTCATCTTTCTTGACTGCAGATTGCTCAATTTATATGCAACACTCCACATGAGATCTGACCAGTCCTTTGTGTGTTACCTAGCCTCGTTACTTTTCTACTACAGCAAGTCTCTCTCCCGTATGTCCTAAGATCACATTTATTTTTCACAGTCACATCACATTAACGCTTGTATTTGCCACACACCGACTTGTACACACAGGACTTCCTACTATTGCCCTTTAGCTTATGGTGGAAACAACTGTTCGTTGTTTGTTAGCACATGACCTATTTTGCTCTATTAAATTTCCAACTTTTTTCTAGCGCTTAATTTTCAGTTGATCCAGTTCTGTAAGATATCCAGATACTGCATGCTGTTGATGACACCTTGAATCCTTAGCAAATTTTGTTTTGTCAAAAATGAGAACAATTACTAAAAATAATAAAATAGGACCTCAGCCTGATCTCTGAGGAACTTCACTGTTATTTCCTTTCATCCCCCTATTTACACATCAGCATTAATTTGTCAGGTTTATTTAACCACATTTTGGCCAAATAAATTTTTCATTAAGCTCCATCATTCTAATTTTAACTAGCAATTTCTATGGCACTGTATCAAATGCTGTACTGACAGCTATCTAGAATAAATATAATGTCTTTTTGTTGTGTAGAAAATATGTCGTAGTAAAGAAAAGTATTGAATTATGCTGGTACTGGCTCCTCTTGATAAATAATACTTTTATTCTATTTTTCATTTGTCTTCCCTTCTGCATCTACTCTTCTCTATTTTTCTAAAGCCTTGCTTGCCACTCCATCAGTTCATTTCTTCTGCCTTTTTTGAGTTTTGCCTCTAGAGTTTTGTGGCAAAGCCTATCCTTTACTTTAAATTGTACAAAAAAATTATCATCGTAATAACTAACCATTACAAAAACCCTGAAACTAATAGGGACAATTTTCCTCTCACTGTATCAGAATAAAAAATACTTCAGATTTTCAGAAAAAAAAGATTTGATTTCTTCATGTCCAGTAAAAGACTCAAAAATCACTGATCAAACCTGGAACTCTGTAGTAAATCACAGCTAAAATGACGTTAGCAGAGTATTTTCCATTATGCCATATACCCAAATTATTTATTTTATATTTAATTTATAAATTTAAAAGATCAGATTCTACTTCATCTATACATGTGAATGTAACAGAATACCTATTAATTTAATGTGTTCCAGAAGCATGAATGAAAGGACCTGCCTATATTGGAAATATGAAAAATAGAATACCCTGGCCAAGAAATTGGAAAGGTTCATTATACTGAAGGGACTTCTCTCACTCTTTTGAAATTACAGAAGACCTGGGAATCTTATACATTTGAGGCAGAGTGGACAAAATTGCATACTTTACACTAGGTACTATAGACTACACTATGTGTCTTTGGTGAACAATGTCGCAGTGCCTTATCCTGATGGAAGACTTCACAGTTAGAGACATCTCCTTAATCAAGCCAGTTAAAAGTCTGTGAGTCCTGAGCTTAACATACCAGAAAGAAAAGTCTCTTTGTTTTCATAGAATTTCTTTGTGTTTCTAATCTGCAGAAACCTAGTTTTGAGCAGCCAGGCTACTTGCGCGTTACAGAAAGATCACTCTGAAGGGTTCTTCATATCACTATATGTTGTTGGTTAGGAGTATGTGCTGTTCGGATGCACGTGGTATGCTGATGCTGGTAAACTGCCATTTCGCAGGTCACTGCAACAAAGCAGTTTGTGGAGCAGTTTGAGCATCATCACTAGAAGATATGCTCTCAGCTACAGTATGAAGCTACTCTTCATGCCTGGAGACAGCAGGGCACTGCTGGAGATGCTGAAATGGAAGAGAATGAAAAAGCTGAGGTGACACTTAAGGACAGCCTTTCCTTAGAAAACTCTCCCTCTGCATGGTATTGCTTCTTTGTCTAAGAAACAAGCATAAGGTTCAAGAGATTATGCAGACATAAGATGATCAGCAATGACTGCAAAAGTTCGAAATAACTAGGAGGACTTTTCAAACACCTGCTGGAGCTGCAGAGAAAATACACTGATGAGTTTCTTTTGTTTGTTCAGAGAATCTGCATTTCACCTTCTTCTCTTACTGCAGCTACTACAACACTTGGTGCAGGAGGGTCAACTGTTGGACAGCAGCAACACTGTGATGCTTCTGACAGCATGGTGTTGTAGCCACATGTCCCCTGGAGCCTGTCCAAGGTCTGAATTCCCATTGTCATGAGCAGGACACGTATCGTTTGCCCCACTCGGGCCTGGCACCTTCTTTGTTGTGCTTCCATCTGATCATTGAAAGAGGCTCAGTAAGATCATCTATGTTAATAGTTACCAATGCTAAAATTGGGGGAACTTTAATCTTCTCCAATATAAAAAGTCCAATCAGCACGTCCATTAAAGTCACAATTCCTTTTTCTCGGGAAACCCTCTCTAATGTCTAATTCCATGGCTGATAAAATCTTCCCTTCAGTATTTGGACTGCAGGGAAAAAAAAAGCCTAACAAAATGCAGTATGACAGTAGAGAATGCCTTTGGGAGATTTAGAAATATCTGATGAAGACCTAGTGTATTTGCTAAGTGTGAAGACTTAGGAAGAGCATCCCTTTTGCAATGAGACTTAGTACAGCATTCTGCATAAAGTGAAAGCAAAAAACCTCTCTGTGGTCTCAAAAGCAGGACTCAAAACACGTGAAATAGCTTGAGCAGCTCAAGAGAGAGCCACTCTTGAAAAAGGCACGTTGTCCAAGATGGCTTGTACACGTGCTTTGAGGGAAATCCTTCTACATTTTTCATGCGATTCAGGTATTTCTGGCAACTGTATGTCATGCATTGTGTAAACAATAATTGTTAGATGATTGAACAAAAGAAAATCTACTTTTAAACAATGAAAGGAATGTTTTTTTAGTGTTTATACATGACAAGAACATGATTTGTGGATAGAATACAAATTGTCAAAACACCTTGAACTCCACAAACTTATAAGAATTCAGCTCAAAGGGGACTGATGCCATTGCTTCAGTATGGAAACCTGTCAGCTGCTTCTCCATGGGCCTGACCAAAATCATATCAGCTACTTATTGCCAACGCTGTGTATCAGAGGGCTCTGAAGAGACAGATGGCCAGGCAGAAGGTACTTGTTACTTACAACTCTACTGTCATGTACCTTTCCTTGGTAGGCAGACTTTCCCAACAGCTGGAATTGGAGCAAACCTTTTGGCTCCTGCACATGCCATGGGAGCAGAGAGCTTGCAGTACCTTGGCATTGCTTGCCACTAGGTCCATTACCTGCCACTGAACTTTCCATTTCCACTTTTACTGCTCTTTCTGTAACACCCAGGCTCTGCTGATTCAAAATAGTATCTATTCCAATCAAACTGCATTTACTTTTCTACCACCTCTGTTGCGAAGAGGGGATTAATTTCTCTCCATGTCTGGACTCCATCCTTTTCCTCCATGTCTGTGCAGTCCTTCTGTGCCTCATGGATACCTCCACAAAATCTCTGTCTTTGTTCCTTCCTTTGAATTTGACAGGCCATTCTTGGAAATAGCATCAAATCTACTATGACTGTCTAAATTTATATGACCCCTTGGTTCCTTCATAACCCTATCCATTCTTTGCTACATAAAAGTATCAGTCTCATTCGTATATATCTCTATATATCAACAACTGGTTTAGTTCCATTCTTGTTCTTTTTTCCCCCTCTACATCTGCTATAACAGAGCACTGAATTGTGCTACGTTTAAGCGAAAAGACCTTGAACCATGTTTTCTGGGCTTCATCCATCAATAATTTGTATTCTTTTCAGGAAAAAAAAACAGCACTTAGCTATATCTAAACAAAAATATTAGTATTTGATGCCTCTCTTTCATCTGATGTCTCTTTCATGTCAAAGAGTCACTGGGAACAGCAACAGAAGAAATGGTTGAGAAATAACTGATGATTTTTCTTTTTGCCTTAAAATGCTGATTTATTGAAAACAAAACATCACAAAAATCTGACTCTGGACAATCTTCTGACTCTGGACAATATTCTGATAGAACTGATACAAGTTTCAAAACTTCTTTGCCAGTTCTAGGGCACGTGGACTGCCTGCTACCTGAAATACTAGTTTCTGTCATTCCACAGAAGGAATAATGATGACAGTTCCCAAGACTGTTTCTACACAGAATGTTAACACTAATTTGTTAATTGGTTTCCCAGGCTACTCAGCTTCAACAGCTTAATGAATCATTTGCTCGAAGAATCAAACACTGAGTTTTGGTGTCTGGCAACTCTTGTGTCCTCAGCTGCTGGGGCAGTCCAGCTGGGGGACAGTCTGCCTGAAAGATCCTCTCCAAAGGGACTGCTGTTGGATTTACTGCTCAAGTACTTGAAGAGCCTTGACATGCATAAGTTTCACTCATGAGAGGGACTGGATTTAAAAACTGCTTTCTTAGCAGGATGCCAGTCATCACAAAGTGACTAAATTTCACTTCACAAAGTGAAGAAATAACTTCTGAAGAGAGAGAAGACAGAAAGGATTTTTCCAAAGCCTTGCCATAATGATAAGACATCAGATTCCTGTAAAATATGAGATTAGAGAAATGGTTTTGAAATAGTTACTTTGGAAAGACCTATAGCTCTTAAGAAATTGCTAAGAGCACCCCCAGACTGCATGTATCAATCACCAGGAGCCCAAAGAGGAACCTTGGACACTGGTCTTGGGAATCAGGGGGGTTGCACTGTGCAATTCTCCATTTCCAAGAGGTTTGACCTGAAAGTCTGCTTGGGAATCTCAGAGCTAGCAGCATAACCAGGTTCTTCTCCAACACAGCTGATTTAGAAGTAGGTGCAATTTGGCATTTCGGTCCACCTGTCACGTACAGATCAAAGTCAATCCAAAGGGGTACTATTTTCCTTTACAATGAAAATATTTTCATTACTTGATCACATGCCATCCTACAAGAAGTTTTTCTTTCTACATTAATGTTTCCCTCTGCTCTCAGCATGCAGGTTGTAACACTGCTGTTTATGGTTTGTGGTATTTCTTTTTAATGATATCACAGAGGTTATAATCAAGTCTTTCTTCTCAATATATGAAAAAAATTTTTGCAAATGCATTAAAAAATATGAAAATTCTCTTCAGCTTTTCCCTAGAAGTGTCCTTTGCTTATAGCTGGTTATTTTAGGTGGCATAAGGTTATTTAGGACAGTCTTATGTTGCCTGCTCAGTCCCTTTTAATACATAGTACTTAAATTACAGCACATATAAGCCAGTGGAAAGACAACTCTAATTTATTCTCATTCTCAGCTAAAAGCCAGCATATAAACTCTGCTTTTTCTACAACAAAAGGCATGGGGTAACATAAATGTCACTTAATTATATATTTTAAATGACTTGTGAGGCAAAACCAAGATCCATGCCTGGTGTAAGCTGCCAGGCAATAATACGGAGTTGCCTTAAACTGTTGGTCCTCTATTGAGACCTCGAAAGAACAGCTTGGGGGGAAGAAAGATTTTGTAATACGGTTGCTGATCTGCCCAGTGATAAGACTGACCCTGCCAGGCATCACTTCACTTACCCCACATCTGTGTGTGGGTTTTCACGTGTGTCTGGCCTGGGGGGACCGTGCTCGATTATCTTAACGCTTTCACGGGCAAAAGGCATCCCAGTGCCGGCACCGGTACGCTGTCGGGACGGGCACCCAGGCCCCTCCGATGTCTCTGCATGGGAAGAGGGGGCTTCTCCGGCACCTCGAGGCTGGCAGAGCCGGGTAAACGCCGTCCATAACCCGGCAGGAGCCCGGGACGGCGGGGGAGCACCTGCGGGTCGCCGGGGTGGGCGGGGGGCGCCCCGGCTGAGGGGAACGGCCCGCACCTCTTAGGGGGGGAGCAACCGCGGCAGGGAGAGGGAGGAGGAGGAGAAAAGGAAGGCGAGGAGAGGGGCTGAGGAGAAGCGGGAGGGAAGGGAGCCGGGGTCTAGAGGAGGAGCTGAGCGCAGAGAGGCGGCAGCGGGCAGGGACTCAGTCGGGCCGGGAGCTGACGGCCGCCGGAGCGGCGGGCGGGAGGCGGCCGGGGGCAGGTGCGGGAGCCGCCTACAGCCGCAGGGCGGCGGCCGCCCGCGGGGCGCGGGGCTCGGCTCGGCGCCCCGGCAGCGCGGCGGCGGCCCCCGGGCCCTATGGTGCCGCGGCGGGACCCGGCTCCTGCTCGCCGCCTTCGGAAGGGCTCCGCGGCGCGGCGCGGGGCAGCGGAGCCCGCCGGCCCCGGCGCTTGGCTGGCATGAGGAACCTGCCGATCCTCCTCCTCTCCCTCTGCTGGAGCCTGGGGCGGGTAAGTCACCCCGCGCTCCCCCCCGGCCCTGGGGGGTGACTCGCCCCTCCAGACCGCGGACGGGGGGAGCCCCGCGGCTCTTCCCGCCGCCCCCCTGCCTGAGGTGCCTGTGCGGAACCCCCCGGGCTGGCGGCTCCCTCACAGCCTCCCCCCTTCTCCGGCGCGGGGGCGCTCAGCGGTAGCCGCAGCAGGTGCGGAGACTTCGGCCCCGCTGCGCTCACTTCGGGAGACAAGTGACTCCGGCGGCCCGCGCCGACCGGGTGTCCCCGGGCGGGGATCTCGCAGGGGAGGCGGCTCCTGCGCCCGCCGGGACCCCCAGCCCGCCTCCCCTCCGGCGCTCCCGGGGACGGGCTCCCTGGCCGCAGGGGCAGCGGCGGGCCGGGCCCGAGGCGCAGGCGGCGGGGGGCGCCGCCCCGCACCCCCGGGCGCTGCTGAGGGGCCGGGACGGCTCCGCCCCGGCGGGGCAGCGCGGGCCGGGCCGGGCCCCGTCCCCGGCGGAGCGGCGCTGAGGGGGCCGGCGCCGGGCCGTTCGTCGCCGAGTCGCTTGTCCCCGCTCTCTTCCCCGGCAGCCGGTGGCCACCCCTCGTTTGCGAGGAGTTTTCACAGGGCACTGCCCTGGTGCAGTCCGGAGGGTCGCTAGCAATCAGAATTATCGTCTGGAGAAAAGGAGGCTCAGGGGAGACCTTATCGCTCTCTACAACTGCCTGACAGGAGGCTGTGTCTTCTCCCAAGTAACCAGCGATAGGATGAGAGAAAACGGCCTCAAGCTGCGCCAGTGGAGGTTTAGATTGGATATTAGGAAAAAATTCTTCACCGAAAGGGTTGTTAAGCACCGGAACAGGCTGCCTAGGGAAGTGGTTGAGTCCCCATCCCTGGAGGTATTTAAAAGACGGGTAGATGTGGTGCTTACAGACATGGTTTAGTGGTGGACTTGGCAGTGCTGGGTTAACGGTTGGACTCGATGATCTTAAGGGTCTTTTCCAACCTAAACGATTCTATGATAATATGAGGAGGAAAATCTGCATAATTAATTTCTCTTTAATACATACAACCGGATAACAACGTACAAAGCATTCAGAATATTAAAGTCCTCAAATTTAGGGCATCTGCTTTTAACATATTTATATTTTCAAGTGTTTCTTCAATTGTTTGTAAAAGTCTATAACATTGCTGGACACATGATTTATGAAAAATAAAAAAATCTGCCCTCTAAATCTTTCCATTTTTTGTTATTGTAAATTTAAAATAACAGATCATGTCCACCAAAAGTTGGGAAACCATACTGAAGGTAAATGCCATTGCTTCTCAGAAGAAATCTTTTTCCAGTCAAACTGCTCTTCTGAGTACCTTAAAAATTGTTAAGCCGCTAAGAACGCAGAGAGACTCCTCAGCTGGATTTCCAGCTAACTGTGTACCTTTACAATGCGCAACACGGCGCACACGGTTCTGCATGCAAAGGATTACCTGCCCTTGGTAAAGCAGAGGGAAAGATTGATGAGCACTAGCCCTGGAAGGTGGTGAGTGCCCTCAAAATCCATTTTGGGGTTCTTGATGTGTTTTGGGAAGTGGTTAGTACCACATAGTCTTGAACCCTAAATCTCTTTATCTTGGTGAAGTACATCTGAATGAAACTGGTGTATGTATTAGAACAAAGTATATTACAGTTTGGCATGCATCCCGGGTTTGAAAAGTAATGTTGTGTTACCTTTGAGTACTAACAAATTTATATTCTCAAAGTAACGTTTGCTATTAGATCGGCGATGCTGAGAAACTTGCAGTTCTTTCGTAAGTATGAGAGAGAGAAGTCACTTATTTGGCAGGTTTCTTACTTGCAGTAGCTACTTTGATTTACCCCTCATTTAGTTCACATTTCTATTTACTGGAACATACCTTTCCAAGACCCCATAATTATAATACTTTTTGATAAGTAGGAGATCTACTCTCGGTTACTGAATGCTTGCAATTGTAAAAAAAAAAAAAAAAAAAAAAAAAAAAAAAAAAAAAAAAATTCAAAATCTGTTATATGAAAGGAAAATGCAATTAAAAACATCATGTATACATGGGACTTTATTTTTCATGGGAGCTATCTGGATGGTAGATAATACACAACAAAACACAGATATTTTCAATATAATGCTGGACCTTCTATTATAAGTGCTAGAAATCCTAAATTATGTTAAGGATCTGTACAAATTCACTTTAAGAAGACAAAAAAAAATCTGCCCTGAAAACAGATAATTCCAATAGTCAATATAGAGAAAATGAAGTAAGGTTCTGGTGTTGTAGATGGTGAAATGAGACATTTGGAGAAGAGGCAGATTTTCATGAGTTTTCATAACAGCTCCTGCTGTTACGCTTAAGGCTATTACGCTGTATTTTTAAAAGCCGCGCAAGTGGCTTGCCCACAAGGAGACTGCAGAATAACCAGGTTCTCAGTCCTAACTCTGGGTCCTAGGTTCTGGGTCCATGATCACAGCTTAATTAATTAAGTATTGCCATTTAAAATAATAGTGTCTCACGAATCAGATACTATTACCAGATTCTGCTAATAAATGTCTCTTAGAAAAAGAGAGAGAAAAGGGGAGAGAGAAGCTTGGAGAGAGACCACCCTTTTCTTGGTACTACAGGTGTGACGATGACTGAAGTACAGCATAGTCACATTTTATTTCATTATGATGTCATTTCATTTGAGCTAATCTCACTGTCCCTTCAGCTCCAGTGGCGATTCCTGCTTTCCCATTTGTCACCTACTACAGTCATTTCCCCCGTGCAGTCTCTTATGGACTCTGCATGTTTCTCTCTTAGGCTCTGGGAATCCAACTGACTTCAGTACAACTTCCCAGTGTCTTCTTTCTCTCCCCGCTACTGCTATATGCGTGTCTCTTCCCATGGACATAAATAATCCTTTCTGAAAACCAAGGAGCTGGGGGCAGGGCTATAAATGAGTAAAGGGAATAGTACTTTCATTTTCAAAGGAGTGGGGTTTTCTTCCTGTGTAGCACTTGCTTGAATCAAATAATCATTCTCTGGGGCCTTCAGGAGGTAAAATATACTTGGTGGAAAAGGGAATAAAAGCAAAACTTACCACGTCAAAGAGAATGCAGTTTGATTGGGTTTCAGGTTCTGTGATTTGTATTAAACTTTCAGCTTCCTAACTTAGTACAAAAGCAAAAAAATCAAATGTGTTTACTTTCCTGCTTCAGTTTAACTCAGTTTTTCTGGACGAAAGTGTCTCATCAAACAATATTGGTGAATGCACTAGAAAGTTAAGTATTTTCTTGTAAATGACAGTTGGCCTTGAAATGCTACAGGAAGGAGCCAGTGAATGGTCTAGTAGATTATTTTAACATTTTATTTTGAAAAGTGTGAGAAGCTAAAATGGGCAATGATTGTGTCTGTAAAATGCCTAGCACATACTTGGGCAAAACCAGTGCCAGTTATGTGGATTTCGTTATTGGTATTTGCATCCTTCATAAAGCATTTTAATTCATGTTTTAAGACCCTGACCTGTTCATTTGACACAGGTGAATGGTGTCCATCCAGAATGCAGATTTCAGCTGGAGATTCGCAAGGAGGAAACAAGGTGCATGGAACTTCTAAAGAATGCAAAGCCAGTGGACTACAAAGGTAAGAAAAGATAAGCTGTAATGTAGAGACAACTGGAGTATTCAAGATTTTCTCCCTTTACTTTCTTTGTTGTTGCAGTTGTCTGTACCGTGCTTATAATTTTATGTATTTTAGAATTTATGCAGGTTTTGCGTTAAAGGTACAGCTGCAGCAAGCATGTTGAGAGGTGTGCCAGGCGCTAGGCACGCACTGGGTGGGATGCTAAATGGGAGCAAATGCATTCTCATGTTTTAAGCTGTTGCTGCTAGTATTTTCTGACTGGCAGAGAAGCTGCAGGCTGGTGATGACAGGACCAACAGAAAGAGCAAGTCTGAGGAAAAGTTGAAAGCCTTGGATTCTAGCTATGGTTAAAAGTCAAGTACTAGTGGCAGGAATGATCTCCGGGTTTCCCAGGCAGATGTTTCAGACAGAAGATCAGATTCACACCCAGAGTACTATAGAGTCATGCAAAGGAAGAGCTGAGCCATAGTGTTACATTCAAACCCCAAATTGTCTCTGTTACTTTATTGTTTTTATTTTCTCTCTACATAGGAAGATAAATATATAGATACAGATATGGCCAATTGTAATTTAATAGAAGAAAGAAGGAAGAGGAGGTGTAATTTATTATTTTTTTAATTTTAGATTTTACTAGATTTCCTTGCTACATTTTCATGTGAATAGAACATAAGATTATGAAAAAATGACATTTTTCTTGTAAGTTGGAGCTGCTGATAAAGCCATTTGTTCAGCAAGCAAAATACAAAGGTGACAGATAAATCCAGACAGCTAAATGAAAAGCAAATCTGTAACACTGAAGTAGCTAGGGCAGAACTTGGTTAAAAGTTTTTTGCTTTTTAGGAAAGTTGACAGTGTGTATTTATTAATTTTAATTTTTTTGTGACAAAAGTATCGATGTTTTATGATTAGTTATCTGTTGCAAACTGTATGCCAGAACTTGTGAGCAGAAAGCAGTCTCTATGCACCTACTGGTGAAAAGATACAAGTGCTTCTTGGAGTGCCTCGTTTGCATACGTTACCAGCCCAGCACTCCTCTGGTAACATGTGAAATATTGAAGGGAAGGGTGGGCTTTCAGTGAGACTTAGAAAAAGGGGAAAGAAATTTTAGATCTAAAGGCAACTGAACATTTTTCAGTTCAAAATACAATTTTGATTTTTACAAAGTAATGTCACATCTAAAACGACTCATTAAATTTCTGTTGTTAAATGATCTTTAAGTGGCTGAAAGTATTTAATTTCAAATTAGTTCTCCAAACCCTCATCGGTGTCCTGCTTTTTGATATGGTACTCCAGGTATGTATCATCTCAGAATAACTGGGCTCCTTGGAACACTATAGCTCTTGCAGCGCAGTTGTTTTCCCTTGGCTGAACTAGGTGATACATAGTGTATTTGTTTTTTCATATTCAGTCCTTTTTGAATGTGCTGTGAAGATGATTATGATACCTCAGGGACCTGCCATCTGCAGTGCCCTTTGAGCATAAACATGAGTCCCAACTTATGATGTTTTCTCCACCTCTCTTCTTGCTTTGAATGCATAACTCCCTCAGTGCATACTCTAATATCAGTTTGTATACAATAAAATAATTAAAAGGATCATCAACAGTTTGTATTTTACTATAATTTTTCCTTTTGATTAATCCAGATCAGTAATTAGAAAAATTATAATAACAGTGAATAGTTTACATGGATATCTCTTCCAAGCAAAATCTTACTGGAATAATTGATCTACATTTAGATTTTTTTTATTTATATGAGTGGTGAAGAGAGACAGCTGTTACATAAATAATACTAGTGTGAAGCCAGATGGAGGAGTAATTACTAGCACAGCTTAATGAATTAAATCTTGAATTAATAAATTCAGTATTAGCTATTATACAGTTTTGAAAGACAAGCTTTCTTCAAGATCCTCTTTTGTGATCCAGATGCTGGGCTGCTCTAAGGGTGTCCTTGTGATGCACACCAGTTTTATTTTGGGTTCCCTAGGGGAAGAAAGAAGTTTTCTGTCAATATTTTCTTCACAGCCTCTTTTCGCTGGAAGAAGAGTGCCTCCTGAAGGCAAACTACTGTGTAGGAACTTCATGTCTTGGAAGGCGACAGTATGTCTGATGGTGTTGATTCATCCCTGCGGGTAGTGATAAAACAGCAGTGGAAGGATTTATACATTTAATTGAATTCCTGGCTGAAACTAAGGGAATATTCCGTTTTGTAGGAGACTGGAATAAAGCCCCTGCGGTAACGAACCCTTAAAAACTATATGTTTAATGTTATAGGATAATTTGTCCTATGCTTCGTGTTATAGATACCTTTACCAAGACCCTGTTCAGAAGAGCCTATGTTAAATATACGTATTTGCATTTCCAAAAATATTCATTCTCTATGTGTCTTTATTTTCCTAATAAACTCTCTGTATTCATACAAAGATGTAAGGAGTATTTTGAACAAAGACTTGCAGATTGTCACAGTGTACTCTGACTTCTGATAAAGAAGAATTACTAATGAAAATTGGCAAGCTGGAACTAGTCCAAGACCTAGCTCCACACCTAAAACTTGTAGTACACTTGAAACATAATTCTTCACAATAAATTCACAAAACCTATTTCACTTTTTCGTGACGGTTATGCAGCCCTTGTTACACTTTTCTAACTTTAATATGTGCTACCTACCTCACAAAAGCTGTAATGAAATCTAGTGGAAGGTTCTGTCTAGAATTTGGAAATAAAGGTTCACTGAGATTTTCCACAGGAGGCTTGGGCCTCCATTATCAAAATCAGTGGGAATTTTTTCATTAACTTCTTGGGCACCTGAGAAGCCTTCACACCTCTATGTAACATGCTTCAGAATTTGACTGGCATGCACAGCTACTGAGTTTTGGAGGATCCAAATTTTATGGGACAGGCAGTTTCTCCTTTGTCCTAAATGTCAATTATGTATGGAATACCTTATCCTTCAGCCTGGAGAAGAGGAGGCTGAGGGGAGACCTCTTTGCGGTCTACAGCTTCCTCACAGGGGAAGGAGGAGGGGCAGGCGCTGATCTCTTCTCCCTGGTGACCAGTGATAGGACCCGAGGGAACGGCAGGAAGATATCCCAGGGGAGGTGTAGGTTGGACATTAGGAAAAGGTTCTTCACCCAGAGGGTGGTGGAGCACTGGAACAGGCTCCCCAGGGGGGCAGTCACGGCGCCAAGCCTGACAACATTCAAGAAGCATTTGGACAACACCCTCAGACCTAGGGTGTGAATTTTGGGGTTGTCCTATGCAGGGACAGGAGTTGGACTCGATGATCCTTGTGGGTCCCTTCCAACTCAGGACATTCTGTGATTCTATGATCTAATACTTCTCAGCTCCCAGTTAGGGAGACATAAAGGAAAGATTTAAAGGCGACTGTACTATTTTTTTTTTATGTAATAAAATGATGTTATAGTCATCTTACCTGAGTTGCTCATAACATGGGCTGAAGAATTTCACTGAGTAATTTTTGTAGTGCACCTAAAATCATTGACTATGAAGTCTACGAAGGATTTGCTTACTTCATGGCTTAATAAAGCAATAGTGTGTTTTGCAAGGAAACACTGTATAAATACTGTGTAAATATCCTCTGAACAATGCTAAGGATATATTAAAACCACAGGATGCAGTTTGTCTAAATTCTGCTCATTTGCCAACGTCAAACTGTTAGACATCCGGACCTCCTGCTTTGCACCCTTTGGGGGATTTTCAGGCATTAGTGCATACTCTTCCATTAGTAGAGAGCATTACACTCCATTTAGGGAAGAAAGTCTCTCTCCAAAGATCTGTGGCAGTGCTGCCTGCTCTGTAGTGCTCTCCAGCAGATCTCGTTGTTTATTTTATGAAGCCGCATTAGCTTCCATCCCCGTTTATTGTCTTCTTTCCTCCTATAATTTGACACCTGAGGTATGGATGCCCCTTAGCTGGAAGCCTAGGAGAAGGTTTTTTTTGCACTCTCATTTTTGGAGGGCAGATTAATTCCATTCTAAACAGCTCATAATAGCTACAGGTTTTGAGGTCCATATGGGAAAATGCTAATTTATCTTTTACCCAGTACCCATGGCTCATCATCTTAAAAAAATAGCTCCCAATAAAAGTGATTGAAAATACATAAAAAATGGCCAACTGCAAATTTCTGTCCTTATTCAGTATTTAAAATTTTACGTTAAAAATTAGTTGATTCATTTCCGTTCACCTTTAAATGAAAAGTAAAATCTTACAGTCAAAAATGTTAAAACTCAATCAGTAGACTTTATAACAAGGTTCTACCACAAAAAGTTCTAAAAAGATCTCATTACGAAAAAAATGAAGTCTGGGGTTTGGTTTTTTTTCATTTTAGACAGAGTGGCTGCACAGTTAAATGAGTCTTTTCGGCTCTTGCTTTCAAAAGTGTGTTTTTGTGAGACCCATATGCCAGACAACGTTTTTAATTTTAGATATGGCATCTTAACTTTGAGGAAGGGATGTAGACGGAAAGAGAAATGGCTTTGGAAAGAATTTCCTAAACCTCTCAAAGAGAAGCTTCATAATGCAGCTAGTAATGGGAAATTAAAACAGACAGGACTACCAAAATGATACTCTCACTTATTCATAAATTTAAAGCAAGAGGGACCAATGTCACTATGAAATCTAACCTCTCAAATTACACTGCCAGTAGAATTTCACTCAGTGATTCCAGCAGTGAGCTCATGATGTTGCAGATGAAACAAGAGCACAACTTTCTGAAAGCTCTTCAGAATGGTGGGATGAATATTCGAATGTTGGACCCATGGCAAGTTGTCCAAAAGTTAGTTTATCCAACTAACCTCTGCTGTTAAGGTTATTTCTGCAGTAAGAAAGGTGCCTATTTTGCATTCCAAACCCACACATACACACACACACATGTATCTCTCTGTATTGCGCAAAAGAAGGACTGCCTGTGAGCATAACTGAGCCACCCTGATGATCGTTCTCTGCTCCACATCAGTAAATAAGAGACTTACACAAAGCCAGATGAGGCCTTTCTTTTGCTATGTGAAAAGTAATCTCCTCAAGCTTCCCCCTTTCTTAATCCTCCCAATCTCATCAAGGTCTTCCATCATTTTTTGTTTGTTTTTCAGCTATTTTCTCTGTAAAATGAGTCAGTAGTTCAGACTGCAGTGCTGCTTAGAGTTACCTGAGGTAGCATTAAAGGTAGAATTAAATGAGATAGTGGGATCATGGAACTTCCTTTCATGCAGCACCAGTAGCTCTTGGCAGGACAACTTTCGCTTGCTTGAATCTCTGTGGTGCTGCTTATCTAGCTGTAGTACAGACATGCTGCTACTTTTTGGTTCACACATTTTTTTATGAGGGGAGCTGAAGGGGCTGCTTTGAATGTTTGCCTTTTTTGGCTTCCATTAATTGAAGTGTCATTGTTAATGACACCACATAAAACTGATCATCTTTATGGTGTTGACAATGTCTGGGCTTTGTGGAAGCTATACTTAATTATTTGAGGGCAGAAGAGAGGCAGAGCTGGCTCATCTTTTGAGGAAGCTGGGCAACAGGCGAGAAAGGAGTTGCTTACTGAAAAATAACCAACAGGAAATAAACGGTGAAGACCAAGAAAATGTTCTGATCATCCTCATTCAAAAATCTCACATAATGAAGATTACTAAGAGTGACAATGACAAACTTCTTTGGAAAGAAGAGATACAACATGTGGTCACGGATACATTCTACAATTTTGAAAGTCTGAAATTTCTCAACCCGCCCCAAACGTAAATAGAAATTCAGCAGTAGACTGTAATAAATGGCATTTGGAACCCTGAAAAAGGAAAGTGTACAGCCATAAGTGAATTTATTGTGTTTTTCAGAAGATTCTGAAAGAAATACTGCCCCACATAGTTTTGCGTTTGAGTCCTGGTAAAGACAGCTGTGGCCATGGCAGTCTACTCTCCATGACATCCAAAGTTCAAATACCACAAGGAAGCAATCTTGAATACCAAAGGAGTAAAAAAGCCCCAGCTAATACAACAAATAACACGGGTTAGACATAATCCAAACTAACAGAAATATATGGTCCTAATACTTTACAGAGATTTTAATATTTTGTGGTGGGATTTATATGAACAGGAAATTGATATTTAATTATATTTTTTGAAGAATGTACAGCATGTCTAAATTGGGGCAACATGAAGATGAAGGTACCTCTTACAGATTTGACTATACATCCATGAATATCTTTCCAATAGAAAAGAAAACGGTGTTCTTATGGTAAGAGGAGCGTGCTGTCCAGTCATACAAAAATAAATGCTGGTGTCTCCAAAGAACATTTTGAGCAATTGGAAAGCAGGATTTACTTGGTAGAAAATGTGGATGGAAATGTATTTTGTTTTTCAGAGTTTTTTTTTCAGAGTTTTTAGCTGGCAACTTCCTTATTTCCTTACAGTATGCTAAAAATATGTAAATTACATTAAAAACTAAAACTGGCCTATAGATTTTTGATTCTCTGATGGGAAGCTGTTCTTCAGATAGGAAATAAGGCATTTCTTCTGAAATGTTTCTTTTAGTGAAATGCCAGTAATCCCCTAGAAATCTCAGTAACAGTATTTTTGTCATTCCTGGTACTAGGACTAGCTTTTGAAAACCTATAAACTACAAACATTTTAAATGAATATGAGATAAACTCCACTGGTTTTGTCATTCTGTTTAGCTAGTTAAATCTGATGCGTACTGTAGCCTTCCCAAATTCTACTTGCTGTGTAGGAGTAGTTTTTGTTGTCCAGTAATTACATTCCCACTTCCTCGGTGTTTCTGCACAATCAGAGCTTGTGTGCACTCTGTACAATTTCACAACAGTGCTTTAGTTCAACATAGACATATTGGAGAGGCTTCTTGACCGTTCTCCAGCCAGCGTTTTCGTTTTCACAGGGTCACAGGCCGGCAGCTCCTTGTGGAGGGGGTTTGGGGTCCCTGGGCAGGCAGGGCAGGCAGGCAGAGCCTGAGCTTCGATGGGACTCTGGGCAGGCGCGTGAGGCTGATCAGGGCCATTAAGGCCTATTAGTGCACTCAGGGCCCTGACAAAAGCAGATGGCAAATAACTTTAGCAAAGTGCCTTGGAGCAACAGTATTTTTGGTACTATCTTCTTTCTATTACCGCTGTAAGCAGTTCTGCTGTGTGTTTGCTTTGCTTCCAGTTTGCTAGCTCACTATTTCTCTAGCGCCTCCTTTTCCTTTCTTTCGTAATACTTGTGTGAAAATGCAGAAAGAATTTCAGTCCGTATATGTTCATAAATTCTCATGCGGTCTAAATTACATGCTGGGGCGTTCAGACCTGCAGTCTAGAAAACATTGCCCATAAGAGGTGAGATTGCTTCTGCTTTGTCAAGTTAAGTACAAAAATCAAAACGTTTCCCTGTTCAAAAAATAAACCCTGGACTAGCTGACAACTTTCTGGCTGATTTTCAAAGCACTTTCTCTTTGTTTCATGTATCATGCATGCCTAGATAGTTTAAAAAATGCTAAACCTCTCTTTGAATTGGCAATTTTTAAAATCCAAATGCGAAGTGCCACCTAGTGGTTAATATATGGACAAAATGTATATATAAACAAAACTTTCTGGTACAAACTCAGCATTACACATTTTCCTAGATGAAGAAGCACGTGTAGGTAAGCAAATTTGTTGCTCAAAGACTGGATCTTGGATAGCAGGATGAGGAATGTGGTGGCAATACTTACGTAAACTGAAAAAAAAGAGAAACAAAAAGTAGTTTATAGTCTGTTACGTTTCCTTTCATTATAAAGTGTCTGCAAATGCATCACAAGCATTGAAGACCAAACATTCAAATAAAGTAAGTGATCTCATTGAAACTAAGTAAGAATAGCATCTGCAATATCATCTGGAGGAACGGGAGGGAAGAGTGGTAGAGGAGTGACGCCGTGGCCACACTTTTGAGCGAGTCATTGAGCAAAGGTTTTCTGGGAAGACTGATTGTTTCCTTGGATGTGCTGTGAATGACACACCAGAGAAACAAATGATGTAAAATGAAGAGGTTGAAAAGAGATTGTTATATGTAGGGTGCTGGGGAGTTCTAGACACCACAGCAATAGAGATGAAGAACCTATTTTTTTTTCTTTGCTAGCTTTATTAATCAGTAAAGAGTATAGTAGCAGAGATACACAGGAAAAGTTGGGGAGCTAAGGCAGATCAAGAGCTGGACTGGTTTCGTATGTGTACATATCAGGGTGAAAGGACAAAAACGTTCAAGGCTTGAGAATTTATTGAAGCTGGATGCAAACAGAGACTAAATCAATGAATGAACAGAAAAGGATATAAATGTACATTAAAATACTTTAGGGTACTTAGAAAAAACTTTTTAAATATGATAAAGAAAATTGCAGACATATGAAAATAAACGCTGGAGCAATTTAAGTTTTATTTAAAATGTGAGATATTTTCTATAGAATTATTGGTAGAATTGCCGCTAGAACTAAAACTTAAAACCTTATTTAAAGCTACGAATAAATACGTTTTGTATCTTAATTAATTAATATCCTTTGGAGATAGTAGGAAACATACCTTTCCTTTATGCAGGAGATGATAGGTAAAACTGCCAGGGAATGAGAGCGTGCATAATGATTTTATGGAATGCAGCGGTGATGGATGACAGTCCAGAAATCCTAACACTGAATGAATTAATGGCTGGACAGAGAGTAGTAGAGAGTAAGTGAGTAGAGAGTAGCATATCAAGCTTGATCAAGCTAGATATTCTATGTGCAGAAAGAGACACATTTAACACAGCATTTATCACACCTTCCTTTTCCAACAGTGTAGGTATTTATAGTACTGTAGGCTGCTGTATAGTCACTGGGGAGAAACAGGCAATTGTTGGGAGCAATTAATCGGGCCTATTTTCATGTGTTTTAGAATAAAGTGAATCATACTCTGTCACCCTCTGACAATATTGCATGTCGTTGTTGTAAAAGGATACTATGGTGGGTAAAGAGCAATATCTGCTTGAAGACCTGTGAAACTCACCAAGGTCTCCAGTTGTGCCACATCTTGAATTTCCAAGATCAGTGGGAAATTAATTGCTAGTTTCAATTGTGCACAATTAAGCTCGTGCTATACAATAGAGATATGTTGTTGGGATGGAAGAGACAAATTGATGCAAGTGTAGTAAGAATGGACTTGTTAATTCTATCCTGCCTCTACATAAGGGTGTGTTTTGCCAGGAGAAGAAAAAGATATGTGACTGCAATATTGTAAAAAATCTGTAGTAATAGGAGGAGGGGGAAATGAGGAGAGGTGTAAGTTGAAAGCCCAGAAAAGTGCATATCGTTTAGCAGTTTTACTTCTAACAGCCCCTAGCGGTGCACCAGTAACACCATCATTTCAGCATTCAGCCCTAGACCAGTTTTCAGAAGCACACTGTAGTCATTCAGTGACTATAAATGCCTCGAGGACATTTCAGCAGTTTTCTCAGATTTCCTGTACCATAATAAATAAGCCTGTAAATGTACATAAATTGAGGCTTAACGTTCTTCTTGGAATTCTGGTGACAGCCGCTCAAGTTCCACTCTCATGATTGTTGATGCATCTGAATGTAGTCTAGATGTAGGAAATACATCGTCCGTGTTATTTCATCTATTTGATTTAAGGAGTCTGGAAAAGTATCATTCTGTCCTGTGCCATAGATGCCTGTAAAGTCCTAAAATACTGAGGAAAAACTGAGGTAAAAAATACATTCTCCAGAAAACATTAGTGACTTGTAATGTTTTGAATGTCAAGAACTTGTATACTGATTTCCTTTCTGCAAGCTAGCTTTGAGATCTGATACAAATTTTGTTGATTGATTTTGGTGGGAATAGGACTTGGACCTCTGTTTTTCTGTATAATATTTCATGTAAGTGAAGCTTGAATAAGACTTTTGTGGGTTTTTGTGGAAAAGGTACTAATGGAGCTCTGAAGTCCACGTTGTTCAGCTGCCATTTTAGCAAAACCTTAGTCCAGTCCATATAGCAGTGTAGCAAAAATTTATAAAAGCTTCTAAACTGCTTGCAGATTACTGTAGCAAATCCACCATTTTACAGAGTACACCGAACAAAAGGGAAAATTTGTGATAGTCATCAGCTTTTATGGGTGTGCATGAACACTTTCATGACTCGACTCATCTCTCACTTGCTAGTGGAAATGGGGATGAACTAAAAAGGTCTGAAGTCACACAAGATGCTAATTATTCTTGTGTACTCCAGGGCTTGTTTATGCTGGCTCAGGCAGTACATCAATCAAAGCCAAGAGAGCTGCATTTTGTCACTATAGTTCTGAGTGCTGGCAGATCAAGAAAATAGTTTCTTTGTCTTTCTTGTATGTCACGTTGATGTTGCTTCTGGCTTAAATTCAATTGGGAAGGAAGCATGACCTGAATTGGCTGAAGTAAATATTATTTACTTTGCGTAAGCCCTGGTGTTGCATCATAGAGATGCAGGACTTGACTTTAATCCAGTACTACAACTCAGGAAGCACCTAAGCATGTTTAAGTTCCATTGACTTCAAAGGGTACGAAGATGACTTGCTCAGATGTAAACCTCTTAAATTATGTACACAAGTCAACATCACCTCAGAGATATCATTACTAATGAAAAAGAAAAGCCACAAGTGCCAGAGGGAATAGAAGGTAGTCAGGTAAAACAGAGCATAGATAAAACCCATGAGCTAATTCTTAAAGAAATGTATGAACCAGCTGTAGGGGCAGATACACTAGAAAGAACAAACTCTGCATGATCATCAGGAAAAAGGGAATG
The DNA here is from genome assembly GCF_965183815.1 of Platalea leucorodia. Classification (NCBI taxonomy): domain Eukaryota; kingdom Metazoa; phylum Chordata; class Aves; order Pelecaniformes; family Threskiornithidae; genus Platalea; species Platalea leucorodia. Next base: position 157,670,924 of record NC_138823.1, read on the forward strand.
ATTATGGAGTTCAAAGAGTCAGTTGCTAAAAACACTCCTTCAAGAGGTAAGGACCAGAAACCTGAAAAAAAGTGAATTGGCAATGGGAACACGAACTTCTCAGCCAACTGTGGAATACAGATAAAAAGAATGCCACTCTCACAGTTCCTAGTCCTAAGTAAATCTCCCTTACCCTAAGGAAGGCTAGAAGAAGGAATCTGATATATTGGTCTAAGGAGTCAAAGTTACTAAAGGAACCAAAACAATTAGTCCTCTTTAGGTAACCGGAGAAGTTGACAAGCTGAGGTTAGTCACACAGTATTAACCAAACAAGGGTGGGATTGATTAAACACAGGTACCTACAGTCTAGATTCTGCAACTGAATTAACAACTTTAGGCTCTCTTGGGAAGAAATAAGCATTTTTTAGGATGAAATTCTTCTGAACCATTTTACATATTTGCTTTAGAAATATATTAATTTAAACATGAGTCAGCAGTGCACCCTTACAGAGATGAGGCTTAACCATATACTGTGCTACATTAGCAGACTGATAGATCAAGAGAAGCAATTGTCTGTCTCTATTTGGCTCTTGTGAGACTGCATCTCAGCGGAGTACTGTGTCCAGTTTTGGGCTCCTCTGTACACGAAAGCCATTCATCGGCTCAGCAGAGAGCATGGAGATGGCAGTAGAATATGCAGCGTATAAGATGATTGACTGAAAGCCGGGGTTGTTCATCTTGGCAAAGGATGATGTGATTGCTGTCTTCACCTACCTAATGGGCTTATAGGGAAGATGAAGCCAGACTCTTCTCAGATGTGAACAGAAAACAAAAAAAAAAAAAAAAAAAACAAAACCAAACAAAAAACACAACAAGAAGCAATGGAAGCAACTTGCAGCAAGTGAAATCCTGATTAGATGCATGGCAAAATTTTTCATAGAGGAAATTGTGTGGGTGCAGGTTGCCCAGAGAGGTTGTGATAGATTGGAGATTTGGAATCTCCACATATCTTTGGAGATTTTTGGTGCCTGGCTGGAAAAGGCATTGAAGTGAGTATGGGTGAGTGTGTGAGGTAATGAACAGTAATACATTTGTTGCATACCTCTTTGGAGGTTGATACAGCATACAAGGCAGTGGACAGTAAGGCATTACATGTTATCTACCCACACAGATAAACTTTGTGAAGTGTTCCCATTAGTAATCCCCTATGTTTGGCATCATCTTTCTGAATATAGAACAGATGCTGCATTTAGACCTGTGTAATCCTAAGAGGAGTGAAGAAAGACCCAGTCTCCATGAACAAGTGACTCCTCTGGAGAATAGCATTTCCTTGGGAAACTATAAAGATGACTCTATGGAATTGGCGACCAAATGCAGAATTTAGCCCATAATCCTCCTCTCATCTTCTTTTTTCATCTCCAAACCCTATTCTTGGTACAGCACAGAGGCTTCCTCCCAACTATCACACTTAGATGTCTTCCAAAGGAAAGCAAGGCCCATGGGAATGCTATGCCACTGGCTCTCCTTCAAGCTACAGCTAGGACATACCCCTAGGGGCGAATCCGACTGCCAGTTCTGTAACACACTCTTGGGTTCCCTAGTTTACATGTACTTTGAAAGTAACTTAAACTTTGGAAGTAGGATGCTAGACACTTTAAGTCAACACAAGCTATCCAAGTTTAAGTGCACTAAGATGGTTTAACACAAATACAGAACTTTTAAATGTTCCTTTTCCAGCTTCATTTCATTCAGGTGGCTTGATTTTGGGCGTGACCTCACTAGCACAGAGTAAATGAATAATGAATTGCTAATACTATAAATATTCTGAAGAATAGTATTATACGTGGATGTGAGTAGTTCCTAAATCAAGTTTCATGTTCTCTGCTGAAGGGAACAAACTGTCCCTTATACTTTCTAATAATCTTATGGAGATAATACTGGTAGGATAAAAGTTTTGTTTCTCTCTTTAGCATTAATTACAAATTTAAATTGTCAGTTGTCAATTGCCTTATTTGAAGACATAAATGCCCAGAATTTTGCACATGATCTTTTTTTTTTTAAAAAGTTTTTACAAGTTGTTACTAGTACTACTATAAAACGTGCCTGTAACATTTTATGATCCCCCTTTCTGAAATAAATATACAGCAGCATTCTTTGTTCAAATCTCTGTTATTTAGTTTAGGAGAGATGATTTTGTTAGTCCATGCCCATTGTTCCAAAAATTCTCCAGTCACGATGCGCTCCCATTGTATTTGTGATGCTGAGTCCAATGAACTACTACTACTTTTTTTAACATTTTCTTATCTTTTCTTAGCATGATCCCATCAAAATGACATAGTTTTAATAAGACATTTTGCAAAGAATGTATTAACTGATGTAAAAATAAGCTGGTTAATCAGCAGACTCTTACAATTAACGTTTTCATAAAAAATAACATCTTTGCAGCTTTCTTGAAGGAGTCTAGTCTTTATTGAACTACTCATCCAAAGCTTCTGCCAAGTCTTTATAAGGTAAATACAGTAGGGTGATTCGGACCAGACAGAGCTTTCAAGTCTGTTACTGCTGATTTTGTTTCAGGATGTGTTGGAGTTTGGGATAACATCACCTGTTGGCGTCCTGCGAAGATTGGAGAGACTGTCACTGTCCCTTGTCCAAAAGTATTTAGCTTTTTTTCTGGCAAACCAGGTATTTCATTTTAAGGTGTATTTTTGCTGGCTTCTCTTTGGTATTTTATAACATAACATGCTAACAATGGGGTTTTTTTTGCAGTTTAAAGTTTTTATTTTCTTTTTAAAGAGTTAAAATAATAGATTCTTAACAGAGCTGTTCATGATACATCATGAAAAGACCAAATTGTCTTTGTGGTCCATATGGTGTTCTTTGAGTCAGATACTAGACATATATTCTGATATAGTGACACTCATCAAGGCTGAAGACATTGCTTCCTCTTTTTGACCTATTTATGTTAATTATTAAGGCAGCTGAGCCTGACTGACATCTTTAACAATTGCCAGCAGGTTACATGCAGGTTGTTCCTTTTGTGCCTAGGAGGGGAGCTCTGCTTTGCCTTCATGAGAATAATGAGCCAACATTAACACATAATACCTAAAAATTATCACCATTGCAATTTAAGGTAGTCATTATGAAACCTTTTATTCTGCTTTTTAATGGAACTTGAAAAGAGCTCATCAGTGTCTCAGACTGCTGGAACATTTAACTGTTTTAAGTCTACCATCTTCTGCACTATCTTGTCAGTATATCATACTGTGGTTTAATTTTGCACTTTGGCTTGTTAGTGGGGTTTTAAAAATAGATGATGCACACATAGCATTTCACATATGTATCTCAAAAGGCAGCAGGAAAGATCTTATCCCCATTGCTCAGGTAAGAAACCTTTGTCATGAAGAACTGGTGAAAGATGCAAAATTTATCACAGTGATTTAATTCTGCTTTTGAGGTCTCTGTGGAGAGCTTTTTAACAATATTACTTTTACCACAAATGCTAACTTGGGGTATGACTAAAATACCTTTATTCTCAAAACTGTTGATTAAGTCTTATTCCAGTAAAAAATAGATAACTAAAACAATCTACAGATGGGCAAAGGTTTTCATTCCTGGAGCTGGTGAATCTTGATTAGTTCATCATGGATAGTGTAAACAGTTTATAAAGGGGAAAGTATGTGTAATCTTCACTAGATCTTGTGAAATCTATAAAAGTATTGAAATGACTCGAAGATATTAAGGTGTTGTCATCACACAAGGCAAACTAATAACTATCAAAAATTCAAAATCTGAGTTAAATCACACTGTTTCTGTCCATTTGCCAAAAGCTAGAGCATGCATACTCTCTCTCAAGTTTGGATGTTTGATATTTAACAACTGTTAGTATCTTATATTACAATAACATTTTAATTTTCCTATAAAACAACTGCAATAAATATTTAAGTCTGAAACCTTCACAATGCATTTCAACTCTATCTCACTTGGGCATGGCATCATCAAGACTGAAAGATCACTTCCTTTTTATAGTTTGCTGTAATTTTCCCGTATACAGCTTTTTTTATAGCTACCTGGTTACTTCTTGTTTGTAGAACTAACAGGGTGGGTTTTTCAGAGGTACCTGTTCAATTAAGAAGATCTTTTATATCTTGTCTTTCTACAATTTCAGAGAAGGAAGACAGCAAAAATCTTGCATGGTTGATTCAATTAAGATCTAACTAAGTATCTCAGCACCTTTATAATTTGATTATGCTCAGGACTATATAATTTATTTTATTCATATATAGCACATTTCAAATTCACTTGATTCTTATGGCAGGAATTTATAAAAATATCTTTAAACAAGAAATCTACCTCTTTTTATTTAGCCAGATTTGCAAGATATATGTTTTAGTTTTTTCAGGGTTTAAGAGGAATTAAAATTCTACTACAAGATGGTCGAGACTACTTCATTTTTTATGGAAGTATTCCAAATCTTAAGTAGGCTTTTAAATACCATCAGTTCTTTAAAGGATTTCTTAATTTAAATTGTGAATTAAAAAGGTAGTTGTCTTCTCATCTTCACAGCTTTTGGAGAACTGGCTCTTAATTTCTTCTGTGATGGTCAAGGTTATAGTTTAAGCATACCACATAATCAATTCTCTGTTGAATATTAGTAACTTTATGTTAAATGACCTTTTACTGTAAAAGCAATCATATTATCCTATAATGTTTTTTCTGTATTGTACAGAATGATGCAAGTATATGAGTATCAGAAAGTTATTCTGTGAATTTTTTATTCAAATGTATGTATCAAGTTATAGCTTTTAAAGAGGTTGCCATCTGAAATATTTAATTGCATGGAATGATGGTGTAGAAATAAACAATGTGTGCCACAGAACATTGCCTAACTGTCTTTAAGTTAGAAGGCCTTACAGTACTTATAATAGAAAATGCTTCAGCATCTTGAGTACGTAGTCTTTTTCTTGCAAAACTGGCAAGAATCTTGACGTAATTTGTGGTTCTGTTAACACATTCCTCTGCTCTGCCTGGTCAGAGAATCTTGATGTGCTTTTAAAGTGAAGACTTTTCAGAGTGTATAAATAGCTTACCTTTTCTTTAAAAAGTGCCACATCTATGCCAAATGACAGAAGTGGTCCTGTTGTTTGAGGAGACACTGTGGTTTGAGGTCAGGGCCTTGTTATAAGCTAGAAAGATTTGGTCATTGGTTGGTCAACCATCTGTAGGATATTTACAACTTTCCACTGAACACTTTATACAAAGAAGATATTCCAGTAACCGATCAGCAAGATAAAAATCACAAAAGCTTTAGTTTGGAGTGTATATAAACACGTTTGGTTATTCTTGGCCAGAGTTGACCTGTGACACATAAATTTGTTCGTGTGTGGTGAAAAACAGGCATCTTTAAGTCACTTAAAGACCAGTGGGAAACTCCAAACCAAAGCAGTGTGTTATTATAGATTTCAAGTATCATGGATATAAAATTTGCTGTAAAAAAGGTGAGGGGAAGTTGCTTATGATTTAACATTGTAAGAGTAAGTAACAGTAATTTTAATGACTGTTCTTTGTTCTGACATCAAACTCTGCAGTTTTCTCCTATTGGAGCTATTCCATATTGTTTGAACATTAGTTCATATTAATTAGATTAAGGAGTAGAATCATGGGTTGCCCCCATCTCATCTGCATGACTTCATCTGGGAGAAGAGTCAACTTCTCTCAGTTCCAACCAAAAAATCCTTTCTGAAATTAATAGATGTTCAAAATTCCTTTCCAACCATGCTTGCACATCTCCTGTATGTTCCTTGGACTACATTGTTTCAGTGATTGGTTCAAAGACTGAGATTCAGCATGCGTATTTATTTCCTCGTTTTTCAACCTATCACATAATTTGACCTTTAAAGTGCATTACCAACTCTACCAACATTTGCTGTAGCAGTAATTCATCACCATAGTATCTAAGAGCTTTTATAACTCTCCAGTAGATCATTTGGTATTACCTTCTCAGAAAAGCTTAAATAGGAGGTTAGAGCAACTCTCACTTAAATTACTTTTCTATTAAATTACTGTGCCTACAAATTATCCCCTTTATAGAGTGAGCTGAAAGACTCCCTCCAGAATACTTCAGATAAAACAGCAAAATATTTCAGGCTTTTGCAGATGTAACAGAAATAGCTGTTGTACCAAAGCAGAAGCTTGCCATCACAGCTTGGAATTACTTTCGTTTTTCTTTCGTGCAAAGGCAACTCAGAGCAAGAGTAAAAGCTAAAGTAACATGAATGAAGAGCCACATGAATGGAAATGACTGGGTTGCTTTAACAGGAGTGCTAGGAAATACAGAGTGTTAACAGAGAATGACAAAGTTAGGTTGTCTAAAGATTCATTGATGAGGAGACTTTTGAATCTTTCTGATTTAAACTCTCAAATTTTGCTTTACAGGAAATATTAGCAAAAATTGTACGAGTAATGGATGGTCGGATATTTTTCCTGACATCTTAAGTACTTGTGGATATAATGACTATGAGGATGATTATAAGGTAGGAAAAATACTTTTTCTATTCATTTAGATGCTGGTGTTCAATACAGCTATCAGACATATTCTGCTTCTAAATAATTCCTGTTTTACTCTATCAGAATTAATGGAAATCTGTAGTAATTTTTGGTAGCATTGATTGCCATATGCTTGGATTGCAAATGTCATATAAGATAAAATGAGAAATGTAGAATTCAGTAACTGTTTGAAACTCAAGGCTATAAACAGTTGGAAATTGCAGTAATGCATCTGTATTTCTAATATTGCAGTGTTACTGGGCTTATGCACAGTCTGTTTTTCATTGTGTTATTTCTAGAATTTTCTATTACATCAAAGCCTCATACTGTAATAATCTGTTAATAATACATGCACCACTTGATTGCTGGTATGTGTTTAATTTATAAGTAAAATAGAATGAATTTAGGTCATTGGAATTATTGCAAATTTGTATTGGACTTTAAATTGCGTTAGCAATTAGAAGTGGTTCAAAAAGCTATCAAGATATCCTATTTCTTGTTCTTTTTGTTGAAGGAAGTACTTTTGCCATCACATTATACCTATTTTCTACCCATTTTTCTGCTGAGGCTAACAGAGCAAGATCTTGTTTACAAGGATGAGCCCGTAGTGTCAGTAAAACTCGTATGACGAGCGGATGAAATCCTCTCATGAATAAAGATACTCGGCTGGTTGGGTTTTTCTGGATTTTAGTATATATGGAATAGCTCTAGCAGACCTGTTCTATCTGGTTTGCAGAGATGTGCTGGCATTCTAGCTAAGACATGCAGTTCTTGCCATCTCCTTCTGCATTTAATAGCCCAGCCATTACTGTAGCTGAAAATAGATAATAAAGAAAATGGATAGAGTATGTTGTTTTCCCAACTTTTCTGAAGATACATTCTAAAACATTGGTATCATCTGACAGCTTGGGGACGCACACATGTTACTGCTAAAACAGCCATTTTAAAACACTGTCGTTCAACCCAGACATTGTCATGTGGAGCGAAAACGGGTCAAGACTTAAAAATTTGAACTAACAAACGATAACATTTCAAATAGTGAGAAGTACTTAATTAGCAGATGAACGAGTATAATAGAAAAGCAGTTCTTGTTTGACATATTCGTTAGTAATTTGAAGGAGAAGAATGAAATGCAAGTTGACTACACTTGCAGAAATGAACCTAGAGAAACTGGAAATAGGAAGCAGTAGCAACATTTACAAAAGCCTGGGAAAGAGCAACTAATAAACCAGTGAGGATAAAAATCAGAAGAGAGATGTGGAAAGCAGGTACTGAAAAAATGATCAACAAAAGTACAATAGATAGCCAGAATACAGATATCTAACATAGATAGTATACAGAATAAACGCATAGCATGTTTCAGGGAGGGAAAGAGGAATGCAAGCACTGATTACATTCCAGGCAACATGGCCCGAGGGCCCTGTCCTTTTTTTTCACGTACCAGTGTCATTGCTCAGGGAATATTCTTTGCCTGGAGATCATAAACTGGCTATTTCAGTGAGACAAGACAATAATTCTTTTCTAACCTTAAAGCTGACAAGTCAAAAAGTGGATACAAGAGTGCTGGCTTATCAGAAGATAAGCTGTTCCTGTACAAATATTATATATTTTGTAATTAAAGAAAGGACAAAAATTATCAGGATAAAATCTGAAAAGGGAAACAGGAAAGCATATGTTTAAATCCATCTCTTCATGGGAGACAATATAAAAAATGCGATTATCATGCAGTTGTGAAATTTCAGGAGGCATTTAAGGTTCTGCATCAGCCAACTGTTACATGGAAAGAAGATGTTGTCTTGAATTTCGTGAGGTGCTCAGTGGTAGCACCTCAAAACAAAAAATCTGTACTCAACATAAACCAGTATAGTTCATTTCTACTTGACCTAGAATTTCAACCAAAAGAACTCAAAATGAAATCCTAAATATTTGGATACAAAATATTTTGGACACAAAAATATCATGCAACAATATGCTTTGTGGGTGATGTATGAGGTTGCCCTCAAAGTTACAGTAACTAAGGAGATCATATTTTAGGGAAGGTGGGAAAATACTTATCTTGTGGTAAGTCTTAAATTTTCTTCTGTATGCTTTCTCTGAAGACAATGTTAAAGGAGTAGGTAGAAACTGTCTTTGGTGTCTGTTTGGTGCCTGCATTTTCACTGCTGAATGAATTTCCATTAAAAATCCAATTAAATATTTATTCCTTTTTTTTGCTGTCTTTTAGGATATGGACTTGTATCTTTACTTCAAAGGGGACTTATTTTTATACATATTTTATATTTATATGTATATATATATACACGCATACACACAGACATATATATCGCTCCAGATATGCATCTATTTTGGGCAGTTTTGAATATTCTAGAGAAGGTTTAAGTGATAGAGCAAATACCGCACAGGCAATTTATTAATAGGTACCAAATTTTTATGCTGAAAATGCACTGAAATGAGAAAGCTTATTTAAAAATACCGTAAGCATGTCATCTATTATTTGTCTGCCAAATTCACTGATATTGTTCAGGGTATGAAAGAACTTGTCTGCTTCCACAGTTTGCATTGATTTTACTCAAAGTTAAAACGTTCAATTTTTATTCCATGTCACATGGTGTATTAGCCAGTTCTATGAAAAGAAACAATTTGCTTAACATTTTGAAATTAACTATAAGTTCCTGGTACAACATCCTTAAATAGAATGTTTTATTTTATGTTAGATCTTCTGTTAGTATTCTTCAGTGATCCTGTCTGTATTTATAGGGGACCAATTTGACAGGTATGACAGTGTCTGAACAAACTATCTGTATGTTGTTATCACATCAAACTGTAGTTCTAAACCTTTATTATATACTTCCAGTCTCTTTCCTATATGTAAACTAGTTACTGCTAACCTTCAAGATCAAGTTTTAGATTCATCAAATGAGTGTCTTTTTTTTCCTTTTATATTTCTGTTGAGGACATGGCAGCACAATGGGAAAATTAATAGCTTGATTTGACCATGCTAGAAATACACGTCAAGGTGTGTTAACCCAATCCAAGCCTCACCGCAATCTTTCCTTTCATGTGGACGTATTTTGACATATTCTATCTAGACTGAACAAGCTAAAGATGTGTCCTAGCTGTCCTGAGAGGGTATTAAACTCTGTCAACATTATTAATATACGGCAAGATGTCTGGTGAATGTAAAGGACCGAAACGTGTCCACTTTACATAAAATAATGACTGGGTCAGTTAATACAGTGTTGTCTAATCTTAGCATGAATTGGCCCAAGGTTTATTAGATCACACAAAAACCAATATATACAAGTTACGTGCTATGTGATTTGAATGCGTAGGGTCATACAAAGACAAATTCATGGAGAGAAAGATCCTCAGGGCTGTGAAATGTGGTGATGCTGTTGCAGCTTGTGCATAAGTAGAAGCATCATCTATGGAAGAAGGATTCCCCTATTTGGCCAGTTTCCTGAAGCATTCTCTCTTAGGCTGCTGTCAGGGATAACATCCTGGGTGTGCTACCTGCTACCCAATGCAGATGCACTACGCAAGACAAGTGGAGTCGAGGCAGTGAGGTCAGGACTGACACAAACAAACACTGTCTTGAATGTCTGTAGGTACTTTTAGAAAACAGATGCATTACTACTGTCTGTGAAGTGGATCATTGCACTGGGTTAATGGACTGTTTGTATTGAGTCTAAATTGAATCCTTCCCTCTCAACAAAATGTAATGCAGGGCAGCCATCTACCAATGCTTTTTATGTGTGCCTATAAGTCATGCTATATTGATTTACATAACATTCTGCATTTTTCATTACTTAAAGATGCTACTATTATTAAGATATACTTAAGGCAATACTGGTCTCATCTTTTTTGGGTGATGTTTAGGCTTAAGGTGAATTGAAAGAGAAGCTTGTTGGAAAAGGGATATCATTAATTACTTGCATAAAGATTATTAAATACCATGAGGAATACCCATTTTATTACATATATTTTTCGTAAATTCTGTTTTGCTCTGCACCATTTAAAAAAGTGTACAAGTTCTTGGTAAGAAAAGAGTAAATTGTCCACAACATGTAATCCATCTCTTTATCTCAGTTTATGTTTATTCTAACTAAGTACTACAAGATTTTAGAAAAGGCTACTGTGTTGTTGAAGTTCATTTTGCAAAAGGAAGGAACTAGGGTTCTTTATTCCACTTTTATTTGCATTTGCTCATTTCAGTGTTTCTAAAGCACTGAACTCATTTGCTAGGCCCAGTTCTGATTTTAGTGTTTGTACAGTTTAAAGTTTTCTGGTATGTTCTTCTAGTATGAATCATAGAATCAGAGAATGCTTTGGGATGGAAGGGACCTTTAAAGGTCATCTAGTCCATCCCCCCTGCAATGGGCAGGGACATCTACAACCAGATCAGGTTGCTCAGAGCCCCATCCAGCCTGGCCTTGAATGTTTCCAAGGATGGAGCATCTACCAGCTCTCTGGGCAGCCTGTTCCAGTGGTTCACCACCCTGATTGTAAAAAATTTCTTCCTTATATCCAGTCTGAATCTGCCCTCTTTTGTTTAAAACCATTACCCCTTGTCCTTTTGCTATTGGCCCTGCTAAAAAGTCTGTCCCCATCTTTCTTATAAGCCCCCTTTAAGTATTGAAAGGCTGCAATAAGGTCTCCCCACAGCCTTCTTTTCTCCAGGCTGAACAACCGCAGCTCTTTCAGCATTTCCTCATAAGAGAGGTGCTCCATCCCTCTGATCATTTTTGTGGCCCTCCTCTGGACCCTCTCCAAGAGGTCTATGTCCTTCTTGTACTGCGGACCACAGAGCTGGAGGCAGTACTGCAGGTGGGGTCTCACCAGAGCGGAGTAGAGAGGCAGAATCACCTCCCTCGACCTGCTGGCCACACTTTTATTTATTCAGCCGAGGATACGATTGGCCTTCTGGGCTGCGAGAGCACACTGCTGGCTCACGTCCAGCTTTTCGTCTATCAGTACCCCCAAGTCCTTCTCGGCAGGGCTGCACTGAATCCCTTCATCCCCCAGCCTGTACTGATACCGGGGATTACCCCGACCCAAGTGCAGGACCCTGCACTTGTCTTTCTTGAACCTCATGAGGTTCACACAGGCCCACCTCTCCAGCCTGTCCAGGTCCCTCTGGATAGCATCCCATCCCTCAGGCGTATCGACTGCACCACTCAGCTTGGTGTCATCTGCAGACTTGCTGAGGGTGCACTCGATGCCGCTGTCTATGTCATTGATGAAGATATTGAACAGCACTGGCCCCAGAATGGACCCCTGAGGGACACCACTCATCACTGTTCTCCATCTGGACATGAAGCCATTGACCACTACCCTCTGGATGTGACCATCCAGCCAATTCCTTATCCACCAAACAGTTCACCCATCAAATCCATATCCTTCCAATTTAGAGAGGAGGATATTGTGGGGGACCGTGTCGAAGGCCTTACAGAAGTCCAGATAGATGACATCCGTAGCTCTTCCCTCGTCCACTGATGTAGTTACTCCATCATAGAAGGCCACTAGGTTGGTCAGGCAGGACTTGCCCTTGGTGAAGCCGTGCTGACTGTCCTGAATCACCTCCCTGTCCTCCATGTGCCTTAGCATAGATTCTAGGAGGATCTGTTCCATGATCTTCCCAGGCACAGAGGTGAGGCTGACAGGTTGGTAGTTCCCAGGGTCCTCCATTTTACCCTTTTTAAAAATGGCTGCAATATTTCCCTTTTTCCAGTCCCCAGGGACTTCACCTGACTGCCATGACTTTTTTGGATATTATGAAATGTACTGTGACACATGTTTCATGAAAATATAAGACCACAAATTTTAATATACTTGTAAGTAATCATATCTGTGAATACTAGACTCTCTTACATACAATATTACAGGAATATACTAGCCCACAGAATAAAGAAAATGAAGAGTCATCTGGGATGATAATGATTGTAGTGATCAATTATATTTTTGGTTAAATGAATAAAGAGGTGTGGGTTTTTCTTTCACATTAAGGATGACGTGGTCAATAGTAAAACTCCTTTGGACAAAGAATCAAGCCCCAAACTTTCTTCAGAGCGTTTTGTCCTTCAGCACTGAATTACCCTCTCACCCCTAGAGGTCCTTCCAAACCAAGGCTGAGGTTCAAAGATCCACTGGGTACCTGTCAACTTTGCCTAGGAAGCTTCTGTGCTCTGTCTATTCTGTAAATAAACAGAAGAACTATGTCTCTTGAATTCAGTAAAAATAGCATGAAACTAACTTTAACAGAAACATTAGCAGGAAAAGGTGTCTGTTCTAAGAAAACAAAGCACAAGTGTGTGCAAGAATAGATTTTACAAAAAAGTGTATTGAAGATAACACTAATTACACAAACTTGTAATAATCCGATTTATTTTTATATGTGTGTTTTTCGTACTCTTTTAAAACCTGTTAACATTAGGTAGCCACAAAAGAAGAAACATGTTAGGATTAGGTCTTTATAGTCTGGAAAGCAGTTACAGATTCTGTAAATGTTTCCATAAAATTGTTCTGAAAATCATAAGCCACTGATTTTTGCTGTGCCTGACTACCTATTGAGTTTAGTTTAGTGACTGTAATTTGAATATTTTCCTCAAAACTTTAAAAGTAAATTGTTGGATTTCAGTTTTGGAATCAGTATTGCTCAGATAATCATGTGACTATGTTGCAGAGGACAGCTGTTCTTACTACTGTTGCAAATGTACTATTTTTGTTAGACATGCAGAAAATCTCATGTCATTTCAATTTCATAATGGCATTTCAGTTTCATATGCATGGCTCGAATAAGTTTATGCTTTGAATACAGTTGCAAAATCTAAACAGGTTTTGATATTTATTCTGTGTTAAAATCTTAAAAATATAATTTAGTTTTAAATTCTGTTTTGGTCAATCTGTACCTTCTTTGCACTCATTTTACTCCTGCCAATCTTGCAAATTTTTTATAAATTCAGACGTTAAAGCTAAAGTTTAATTGAGAACTGGCTAATTATGGTTCACACAGAATTGTAAATAAGAGATAACATGCCTATCTTACATGAAAGACATTGATTTTTATGTGCTATCAGATTTGGTATTGCTTTGCCTGTTCTTTTGCAGCAATACAATATAAAGAGTTTGTTTATAAATGCTACTATGTAACATACAGGGTAGTGACAAATATCTAATAGGTATAACTAAGTCAATATTAATCTAAAGTAATTTCCTGGTTGTTTTCAACTACCACAACACAATGCAGAATTTAATTCTTTGTCTTTAAGGGGGTTGTGTGTATATTTAATAAACATAATTTCAGAACACCGTTTGCCAGTTTTTTTGTTGAGTCACTAGTCGTTATAGAGGTCTTACAGGCAAATTAAGACACTTCTATTTACGCTCGTACAGGAAATTTAAGTAGCATTTATGATTGCATCCTCTTTGATGCTGAGTCTGACAAAGTGCTTCATGCTAATCATCTAAAATTTTTGCTTGTTTTTGAAAATCATAACACCTGAATTTAAATAATTACAATTTTTGATGTTAATGGATTCAAAATGTAGTAGTGTTTACTTAACTTTGCAGTAGTTTGAGAAGCAGGGTTAATTTTTGATCAGTAGAAAATTTTAAAACATTTAAGATTTCTGACCATTATAATACTAGACCAATAAAATGGTCTGAAAGAAGGAAATGTGCTCATTAGCCACAATTTCAAGTGTAGAATAGAGAATAATTAAAAATCTATGTCATATGATAAAATAATTTCAATTGTGTAATTATTTCTTATTTGCCTGTACTTAGTTTGAACACAATGACCATGCTCAGCATTAAGGTAATGTCAAAGTACTCTTGGCTGATTAGCTTCAACCCTGACTTACACCTCCATGTAGCTGTTTCGTGTTCGTCCATTTGGCAGATGAATGGCCAGCAGATAAATTCGGTCCTGCTGACACTGACAGCTATTGTGCTGGACTAAAAGTACACAGGATTCTTGTTTTGATTGGAGTCAGACTATTTGTTGTAGGGGTCATGCGTGTGTACAGAATGCCAGAAACTTTATTTTAAATAATGTGGTTTTTCTAGAGGAAGACAACCTCTTCTATTCTCCCTAGTGGGTAGAAGTGATGGGAGTCATTTTACATCCGGGCTGCCTGACAGTTACTGTCAAGCTCAGAGTGCATAGCTAAAGGCTAAATTAGAGGCACGGTTACATCAGTGTGGCTGGACAACAGATGCTTTGTTAGAAAGTTCAGGTGGGGTTTCACCTTTTTTTCCTTCATTTAAGAATTCTGAAATCAGATACAAGTAAGATGGGTCCAATTTCAAAAGATTCAGTCAATGGACTTTTTCTGAAATCAAATCTAGACAGATTTTTCAAGATGGTACGGAATGGTAAAAAAATGAAACAAGTCCAGCTTTTTTGTTGGGCATGTTTCAATCGACCCAATGCTGTTTGAACCACAGCTACTTTCTTTATGCCAAAGTACAAATCAGTCTCTTATTATATAGTCTAATGGCTGAAAAATATTTAAAGTAATGTTTTCAGTTCTGTGATATCAACACCTCCCGTGCAAGTTTGTTTATAGATGGCAACAATTTTGGTAAGTTTATGCAACTGAATGCAATTTATGCATCTGCATCCACAGTGTTAGTTACTAGACGATAGTCCAGCTCCCAACTTGAATAATGGGGGTTTATGATGCCTTCAAAAATTGACAAGGTGAAGGACCTTTCAACTTTCAATTCAATGAACATAGTGAATATAGCTGGTATAATTCCATCTACTTCAAGAGGTGACACATGGCTTATGTATAGAGGGCATGACTCTTGGGAGAATGTAAATATAATGGCTCCTGCATTTCTTGCCAGTGATATATCTTGGCCATTAGATGCTTTCTAAGGGCTGAGATCATCTCAGTTGCAAGTTGATAATAGCTGAAGCATGAGAGAACTGGAGTAAAGGATGTCTCTAGGGAGCATCCTTTATTG
The DNA here is from genome assembly GCF_965183815.1 of Platalea leucorodia. NCBI lineage: Eukaryota > Metazoa > Chordata > Aves > Pelecaniformes > Threskiornithidae > Platalea > Platalea leucorodia. The sequence continues at coordinate 157,686,422 of NC_138823.1, forward strand.
CCTTCAGGGGATTTCTGGACCATTCACCATTCCCTTTAGCAGATGCTTTTACTACTGACTTTGGAAATTTACTCCTTACACGTAAAAATAATCTCAGAAATGATGTCAGATAAATTTGTGTTGAATTCTGAGACTGCCTGCATATCCATTTAAGCTGCTTTCCTTCTCTATGAATGTTTATGAACAATTCTTTTAAAATAACATCCTTCATTTTTTTCTTCGTATGTTATTCCTTTTGTCTGTTTATTTGATGCCTTTGCAAACTGACAGCCTCCAAAGTCGGTTAACTTAGCAGTATGATGGCAGATCATAGTCTAGCCCGGGCAGTCAAGAGCAGACACAAAAGGAACAATTTGTCCACTTAACCACGAGCACCAAGGGGTTATGAATTAGATATAAGCTCTCCAGGACATTGTGGAGGCATTATTACAAAGAGGTCAGTCAAAAACTTTGTGCAGTATACTTTATTGGTAAAAAGAGCAGGTAGTATTTTACTCATAAGGGAAGGAGTCCATCAGGCAAAAAATACCTTTCAATGATATTGTTCTCTCTCCCTCTACCTATTTGAGTTTAGATTCACATCTCAGGAAATAGAAGGTACAAGTCAAAAAGGCAAGTTATACGGTGAGATATTAAGAGGAGACATAGCTCTAAGGCACTGATTGTAAGATAAAAATGTGTTAGAGAAGGGCTTTTAACTCTTAATGTTTTTATGGAAACTTTTCCTCAAACAAATGCAACATAGGGATGCTATTAAAACCCAACAAATTTGAAATTAACATCTTGGTTTTCTTTAACATACTATAAAATCATTCTGCAGTATTGCCTTCTGCAAGATATCCTTTAAGAGAAAAGCACAGGATATTTTGAATAAAAATAACATCTGCAGTTTACAGCAGCTAGAACTGGAGCTGTGCTCACTACGTGCTCTGTGCCCATTTTAGACCTGGTGAGAATGACAACTCCTTTTGACCAGTGTCTTGCTTTGAATGAATGTAAATTACAGCAGAAGAAATGAATTAAAAAGACTAAGGCTCAGACTCTGGCTACCCAAAAACTTTAATCAGTTTAACTATGTGGTTTTGAAGTAAGCTGAATTGACGAACATTGTATTTAATTTTATTTAAAATAGGTTTACTTGAATTACCTTAATTTCTAACTCACAAAGTATATATCACCTGTGTGCATACATAGCTGTATATACATATTAAAGCCCCTGTCTATTGTGAGAATGGTGCAACACAAGATTAAAATACACAATTTTTATGTATTTCCCTGGGAAAACGGTATTTAAAGCATAGCTTAATCAGTAGCTTCTGACACCTGACCTTTTAGTAAATTACCCTTCAAAAATGCCTCCTCCCTGACTTCCCTGTAATTTCTCTGTACCAAGCACTACTGGTTGCTTTTGCATTAGTCTTTAGCAACTTTGAAGTACACACTCATTATATTACACGCTGGCATCACTAGGACTGTGTGCAGTTACCAGTAATAGTATGATGGCTGCTAATGTCACATCACAAAACTGAGATTTGTGAACAGTAAGCAAAAAATATGTGCTTTTGCATGACTAGAATTACAAGTCAAATTAATTTCATCTGACTAGATTGTACAATGTACTCATCTGCATTTAATCCAGTCAGCCTGTGCCTTCTCTACAGTCAAAGAAGATCTAGTCTTTGGAGCCTGAATGGAAATCATGTCATCCTAATTTCTTTGAATTACACTACAATTACACTACAACCACAACAAAGCACATGTAGAAGAGTCTGTTCTTCTCCGTTGACTCCCGCATCTTGGGAGGCAGTGATTAACTCTGTTGAGTTGCCTACCTTTTAGAAAAATTATATGCCACTGTTACATATATTAAGCTAAATGAGTCTTACCTTATTCATTTCACCTAGTCACCAGTAGTTATTTGAAAGGTTTTAAAAGAATACGTTACATTTTTTTCTTCATGTTATTATTGAAGAATAACAGACTTGTGGTATCAGAAATCCAAAAAGAAATGCCAAACTTCAAATGCTGGCCTTCAAAACAAGACTGGAAAAAAGAATAAAGGAAAAAATCTTAACGGAAATAAAAACCAAAGTTTTCTAGTGCTTTTACTGCCCAATGGAAAGCTGACCAAATCAGTGGAGAAACTCCTGGGACAGAGTCGTGTTGTCCAACTTTAGACATTTGTCATCTGCATCTGCAGTAGTCTCTTTAGGTTCCGTTCATATTTAATGCAGAAAAAGTAGGTGGTTTTACTTCACTGTCCTTTTAAATTTTTTTAAATGCCTGTCTTAGGATGACGTGAATAGCACTCTGCTGTTTCTATTTATTGGGTATAAAGAGAATCTTGATACCTCACTCAGATGGCCTCATCCCTGCAAAATTCAGTGCTATTAGTGCGTCTGTTTCTTTAGTGTACTGTCCTGCACTTTATTCTAACTTATTTTGAGGAAGTAAACAGGGGCTCTGCATTCCTGGGCATGGAAAACATTTACAGGAAGGCAAGATTGCTTATCGTAAAATCAACTTTATAGAGATCTCAAAAAAATTTATTCCACAAAAAATGGAAAAAATACTCAGTTGAATTACATAAACCAGATAAACTTTAGTGTTGTTACTCAGTGTAATGGATTCCAAGAAAAGGGGAAATAAAAGATACATTGAGTTCAAACTGTTCTTGACATGAAGCAATGCAGAACATATAAGCAGAATCAAGGCTTTCCCATGGGAACATTGGTCTGACTGCAATTTCCTAATAATGACTTCTGGTTCAGAATCATTCCTATAAAAACCTTAGTGCACGCAATCTAAAGACTGTAGTGACTGTGGATCGTTAGAGTCTGTAAGTCAGTTGATTCTGTGTTCTTAATTTATGGAAGTATAATGGGTGCTGTGTCTAGGACAGGAATGAGGGGAGGAAAAGAATGTGGGAGCAGTGCAATTCATTCTGAAATGAAGATGGGCAAAAATATGGAAAAAGTGAGGAACAGCAATGCAGACTAAACATAGATATGAATTGATATACTTGGCACCAAACAATTTACATATTTCCTAAACAAAAACTTCCAAGGCAAGACAAAACTTAAGGAGAATATACAGTCTCTGTCTAGATGTGGTATGCCTGGGCCTTTTAAAGGATTATTAACATCATAAAAATACAATACATAGATGAGAGAATTATATGGTAACACAAGTGGGGAGTGTTTTATAAGCAGGTAACTTGTTGAATTGCAAATAATTGCATCAGAAGAAGTGATCAGAAGACGAGATTTGTTATTACTCATTCAGAGTAGAAGTCGAATGTGAAACCTTTCACCTTATGCGTTAGGTTTTCTTATCTGGTGGGCACTGACTCGGCTGTGTTCAGAACATCAGAGCAGGTGCTGGCACAAATTTCTCAGTCATGGTCTCTCAGTCATGTCTGTGCCAACACAGTCAACCACATCAAATTCTTTCCAGTCGTTTACATTGACATACTTACCACATATTTTAAAACCTGGAAGGATGAAATTTAAATTGCAAAACAAAATTCCTGAAGTGAGATATTTACTTGAAATGTAGGTGTCTAATCCTTAGTGTGTGGAAACAGGGCTTGATGTGATTGCCTAAACATAGGTATCTAGTGCCGTTTGACTCACTGCTGCCATTCCAGCAAAGAGGTCCTTTGTCACATCTGCCATGCAAGTGTCTTGGATACCCTAGGGCATCTTAAGTGGTCCTAGATGACTACATTTAGACAAGTAGGTACGGTTTGTTCATTGTGTCAGTGGAACTTGTGTTGACCAAATGGTGATGTCTGCTTAAGGGTGGAATGTCTCTCTTGATGGCATTTTTCCAGGCCTTGGTTCTGTAATCAGTATCTCTGGCTGTGTAAGGAGGGGAGCTAGTATGTCTGTTGCTATGAAAGTCAGAAAAGTTGGGCAAACCTTTTGGTACTGTGAAATGTTGCAAGTGGGCAGATGAGAACCGATCTCTATCCTCTCTTACTTGGTAATAAATTATCATCCATGATAGCCAGCAAAGCTGTTCTTATCTCATGTACTGATCTGAAATCAGCTGGTGCTAAATCTGGTATGTTCATTTCAATGTAGTCAGCTTGTAGCTTCACTTTATTTAGTCTGGCCAGCAAAAAAAGGCAATTTGGTAATCGGGTTTTATTACTTAGATATTTTACAGCTAGAATGATGTTATTCTCTATTTCATTTTCCTTTGTGTATTTGGAAGGAGAGAATGAATGGCAATGAGTTGAGGTATTCTATACCAATGAGGAGAATGCACACTTTTGATGGACTGTGATTTAAGACATTTAAGACATCAAATGTAAAGGTGCTGATACAGCTTAACTGAATCATTATACGTGATAGTGAGACGTGTAGCATGTTCGCGTTTGTGTATGTTGTACAGCCTGGATTAGTCGTTCAGAACAATAAAGACATAATGCCTTAGTACAAGTCTTTGAAATCCACTCCCTGCACTAGATACATGAACCCCCTGGATGAATTAATAGTAAAGGATGTTATGACTCATTTTTAAGAAACTAATGTTATATTCAGTGTCAGGTAGAAGCCAAGGACTTGAGTAATGAGTTCTTAAAAATGTCAAACGTTCAAAAATAGCTACTTTCTATTGTTGAAAGGAAACGTGCAAGTTGAAATTACTTCTTATAGTTGCCGGACTCTTTGATCACTCATGTAAATATGGGATAAGTAGCCACTAGCAACAGAATTATACAAACAAAATTACTAACATCTTTATTGTAAGCTAAATATATTTTATTAATTCAAATATTTTTAAGGATCCCTGCATCAAAATAACAATTTTTCTAGTACTGCCAGCTTCCTAATAATTCCTGTGTATCGTATGTGTGCAGAGTTCTTTACCAGATCTGCAGAAAAAGGGGTTCCAGGCTGTTGTGGTTAACCCTGGCCAGCAGCTCAACCCCACGCAGCTGCTCACTCACTCCCCCACAGTGGGATGGGGGAGAGAATCAGAAGGATAAAAGTGAGAAAGCTCATGGGTTTAATAGGTAAAGCCAAAGCTGCGTGTGCAAGCAAAGCAAATTAGGGAATTCATTCACTGCTTCCCACCAGCGGGAAAGCAGGGCTTCATCACATGTAACGGTGACTTGGGAAGTAACTCCAAACGTCCCCCCTTTCTCCTCCTTCCCCCAGCTGCTGTTGCTGAGCATGAGGCCACACGGTGTGGGACAGCCCTTTGGGCAGCTGGGGGCAGCTGTGCCGGCTGTGTCCCCTCCCGGCTTCTTGTGCACCCCCAGCCTCCGCGCTGGTGGGGCGGGGTGAGAGGCAGAGAAGGCCTTGGCTCTGTGCAAGCACTGCTCAGCGATAACAAAAACATCAGTGTGTTATCAACACTGTTTTCATCACAAATCCTATGAGCTACTGTGAAGAAAATCAGCTCTCTCACAGCCAAAACCAGTACAAAGGCCTAACCCAAACATCAGCAGTGAGAAAGTCAGCACAAGAGAGTTTTTGAACGAAGCAAGGAGGCGATGGGCAGAAGTTTAAGTTCCCTCTAGCCAGAGGGACATAATCTTACGTCTGGAGTATAGAGACCATGGTACTTACAGAAAGGTATACAGCTGGGTCAGTTTAGTCATCTCTTTAACAGCAAATGCATGAGTTGGCATGTGTCAAACTCACACACTTCTTGTCTCAGAGTTATTTCTGCTCCTTAGGCAAACCTAAGACTGTCTTTGGAGCAGATCCTATAACTAACTCATAGCACACTTTGGCTGCCCAGCAGCAGAAAGGGACCTTACAGCTACTTTAAGATTTTCTAGCACAATGAGAAACCTGAATAGGAGGGAAGGAGTCATTTCTACTGGGCACTTTGAAGCGCCAGGACACAGTTTCCATCAGAAGTCCTGGTTTAAGTGCTTTCCTTTTGAAGGCTTTTAACAAATGCAAATTACAGGAGGCCGGTGGTTACTTTAACATGTCAGGATTTGTTAAGCTTCTTGGTAGTTCCCAGGATAAGAAGATGAGTAGCGTAAAGTTGTCCCTGTGTGCACTCTTACCAGGTGTTGTGTGCATGGCTTTAGCACACCTGGGGAGACCCCTGTCTGCTCTGCAGCAATGTGGTGTTGAACATCTCTGCTACTATTAACAGGGTGTATCTGCTAATCATTTTTTTTCCGTGAAAGTGAACAAGAAAACTTCCAATCAGTCTTTAAACAATGCAGATTCTTTGTCATTGCAACTTCTTTTGCAAATGACATTTATCTCCCTCGGATTTACATGGTGGATGTTAAGAATTTTTGATTTAGAGACCATTCAGGCTTCTGTTTGTACACTCAGTAGAAATGTGTTTTAGTGGTTTCTGCAAATGCCAACAAGTTGATAACAAATAGAACATATTGTGGAACCGCTGTGCATCATTTCTAAGCTTTACATTGTATTTGCAACTCCTGATGTGCACAAAGTCAGGAAATAAAACTAATTTTCTTCCAGAATACTGATGATGGGGACATGAGGCTGCCAAATTAAGTAATTAAGTCATTTCTTGGAGCATCCTTTTTCTGTGATTTTGCAGAGCAGGTCAGGTTGAATGAATGAAGGAGGGTGCCCAAAGTATTTGCAGTGTTCTTGGTGCCATGGGCTGTTGTAATTGCTGCTGAGAAACTGTTTATCACTCTATTCCTAGAAAATTGCCTGGAGACTGGCTGATGTTCCTTTTGCTATGACAGAAGCCAAATTAAAGAAGCGTAGGGGTGCTCTACAGTGCTTGTCTGTAGGCATACTTTTTAGAGCTGTCCAAAATGAGCCTAACTGAGGAGTATAATTCTGCCATTCTAGCAGGGAATTGAATGGCTGTTCTTCAGAACTGATTTTATGTGAAATTATGTTAATTTTGAAAAAAATATTTTTAGAATTGTATTTGAAAACAATTTTAGAAACATTGTTCAAGAAACATTGGACTACTACTATTTAGCAAACACTGGATTCATGTGGAAAACCAGGATCTTTTTGGTGTACCTGTCTAAGTGCAAGTACACTCTGGGTAACTACACTTGAATTAGTCACTGTGGGGCCCCTTCATTGTCTGCAGAAATATATCCAATGAATGAAGTCCATGCTGACTGCTTACATAGATATAAGAAGTGCTTCCTAGGAGGCCCTATGAAGATACCCTACATTGCCTTAGATATTTACATTTGCAGCGTAGACACCTAACGCTAGTTGAAGTAGAGCCTACGATTTATGCCCACAGAGCGTTCCTAGGGATGCAGTGGGGCTCTGCAAATATACAGCAAACTCTGTAGAGAGCAATAAAGTAATACCTTAGGTTTTATCATTTTAACCACCCGGGGACACCAATTTAAAAAAAAAAACAAAAAACCAAAAAAACAATATTTATTCAGGATTTTAACTGAGGAACTTTCTTATGGTCATTCTAATGGCACTGGAAACCTCATTAAGTCCATATTTTCCTTCTTTATCTCTGAAGTAAATGAATATTACGTAAAGCAAAAAAAACATTAAACAGTCAGGACTGTTGTCAAAAAGGCCATCACAGCTTACTTCTCTAATTAAAAAAAGAGATTTTTGTTTCCTGTGACACCTCGTATACCACTTGTAGCTCCTAACAAGTGTGACAGTTGCTATGAATACACAAGATCTGTGGCAGTTATGTTTCCCTTATTTTTCACCTTTAACCATATCTACGATAGTCCAGTTTCAAGATTCTTCATTTCATTTAATATTTCATTTAGTCTTTTCCATATCTGTACAATATTTGCTAAGTTAACGTCCAGCTAATTTCATCATGAATTGGGATGGCTAAAGTTACCTCTTTACTTGGCCTTTAAATAAAAATAAATATATTAAGTGATTTGCTTTTCCTTTTGCTATCTTAGTTTATTTAAAAGTATTGCTTCCTTGCTACTTTTTACAAACATTGTTGGAGAAGGTGAGTGATATAACCATGTGCACTAAATATTGACATTCTCTCTGTTATACGTAGCACATTCTACACTGCTATTAACAACTTTAATTTCATAACAGTAAAAAACTTTACAATTTTAATATTTTATCTAGCTTCAGTGGGAAATAATGCAGTATGACTTTGTTGTAGGCATAAATAAAGAAGCAGCTTAGTTCTGAGAATAGTTAGCATTATTTTTCTTGATGTCATTCAGAATAGGATTTAATGTAATATGTAGCTGCTAAATTTACAGATAACTGCAGTTAATCAGCAGACTGCGCACTTCAGTCTGCTTTTCCTCTGTTGAAAAATTTCCTTTCCAAGTTTTAGCATATAACTTTACTAAAGAGAGAAAGGGTTGTTTGGGTCACAATTTAATAAAGTATTTGAACATTTAGATTAGGAAAGTAATGAGACTTAAACATGTCTTTAAAATTAAACTCATGTATAAATGCATTCTGAAGTACACTGGAGCAGAAGGACTGAGAGACATTCTCTCTTTCAGAGATAATCCATTCTTTCAAACTGTGGCTCATTCTTTCCAGTTTGATTATGTTTATGGAAGTTGATAAATCTCATATTTTCTTTGACCTCATTGACATGGAATAATCAGCTGAAATTGTACCAGCTTGTGTGTCTAAGTTTTGAGTTCCTGAGGCTGAATTTTCTACTGAGGTCAATTGGCTTGAGGTGTTGCATTGCAAAAATGTGTTGGAATAAACATATTCTCATCACGTAGAGCAAAGAGTGAAAATAATGCTATTTATTTAGCCTTCAGAGCTATTTAATGGAAAACTATATCATTTCACAGTCAATTTTACATATCAGTAAGTGGTTTCTGCATATATTTTTTTCTGTGCAGGTCAACTTCTATGTAAGGGTGAAGGCAATTTATACCCTTGGACACAGCGTATCTCTGATTGCTCTTACAACAGGAAGTATAATTCTTTGCCTTTTCAGGTATGTATTTTTCATGAGTAAATATGAACAACAATAAGATAATTTAACTGTTGTCTCGTTGCTCTGATATTTAGAAAATGCATCGGTTTTACACTTTTCTCAATTAAACAGATGACAATAATGTAATGCTAACTTGTTTTTTGCTAGCACCAGTCATATTAAAAAATTTCAAAGCACTTTACAAATTTACAGACATTACAGCCCATGTAAGAAAGAATAGTCATTTAGGAACAGATTATATAAAGCATTTTCTATTTGATTATTAAAATCAACACCTTGAATTGCTCTTGAAAATTAGTAGGATGCTGGTCTCAACACTGGACAAGTGGGCAGCCATATTTTGCAGAAGCTTCTGAGTGGTCTCCAGGGGTACTATAATCAAAGGTAATCATGAATTTGTCCAAGTGGGGTTGTAGAGGTATGGATAATTGTGCTGAAGGATAGTGCTGGGCGTGCAATGTTTTTGTTAGGCAGTGTTAGGAAAGGCAGTACTGTCTGTTGGTTTTGCCTAATTTCTGGGAGTTTTCCGAGACTGAAAGCAATCTCCAACTGGTAAAAGAATTTGCAAATTGATATTATCAGTATCATAGCTTTTCTCAGTCTCTCCGCCTTCATGCCTTTGTGTATCACTTCTACCTGTCTAATAGAATAGCCTTTATATTCTCCATTATAAACTTCACACAACTTTTCCGTTCCACTCTGCACCAAGAAAAACAAGAAAATGCATGTCTCAGATTTGGTAGAAAAGAAGTGCACGTAATATGTAGAGGATAGCATGTTGTTTGTCAGAGCCTCATTCCTCTGATGAACTATTCCTATGCTGAGTTCTGTAAGCCTTTCAGTCTGCCATCAAATTTTCTCAATATTTAATTATTCAGAGACTGTTCAGAGCAGATACATAACCCATAATTATATTTTGGAACATCTTTGAAAAAAATTAATTGTGTCACCCATGGTTATCTTCTTTCTACCAGCAGATGCTACAGGCAGATCATGCATTTTCAAAACTGTTAAAACCTAATAACCCATTTAAGACAGTGTGTTACAGATATCTGAATGTTGTCCATCAATCACCAGAAGTCAGTTATAACTAACAGATCAAGAATTTCAGAGGTATACTCAAAACCTTCAACTTCAGTTTAAATATCCAAGTTGAGAACTCCCCAATCTCTCTATTGAGTCAGTGGAAAGACCCAGGCTTTTCAGGGGGGAACATAGGGTCTTCCAAGTCTGCCTCTAAAGAAGCCTGTTTCTCTGTTATCTACAGGGAGCATAGGGGCCTCCTGACATACTGAGTTAAATTAGCAACCCAAATAAGTTGTAAAAATACCCGGTTCAGAATAGTTTCCCAAGCACGTAGCAAGCATCCAGTTGTTTATGGAAGGGTGCAGCTGAACCAGTTGTAAATTATCAATAATGGAAGTGAATGCAAATAGCTATGTGTGTATGTCTATGTGTCTCTCAGACATGTTGTAGGTCATCCCATACATCATGGTCATTTTTAAGGACAGAGTTTGGAAAATAAGAATGTTTCTGTAAGTTTTAACTTCTCGCAACTCAGCTGGTAACACCTCCTATCCAAGAAACATGCGTTGCCCTGAAAGGTCCCAGGGTTCTTTATAGAGAATGTCAATATACTGTTTAGAAAGATCAATCACTCACCCCTGAAACACATTCACCTTTGAATGTAACCAGCAAACTTTCACCTTGCTGTGTTTAAAAGGGAGAGCAAAGAACAACTCTTCTAACTGAAACTATCTAAAGGAGATTTGGTAGTTAAGCAGTGAGTTAAAAATCAGAAGGTACTAATGCTGTAGGGTTGTCAAAATCCTGACTTCATCCAGCAGGATTAGGATTTGAGCTCTGGATTTTAGTAACACAAGAGATTATTAAAATTGTGCATTGCTGGGTTTGTATTTGTGCAGTATTTTTAATAAAAGAAAACATGGAATAATGTGGAGTTTAATTTAATTGTAGGTAATGTGTTCATGACAAGGAAGTGGAAATTCTTTTTTAAGTATTACGACTTGACTTCTGCGGTCCATTCTATATTGTTGCGTACTGTCTGACAGAACAGATAGAGCCTTGGGGCTTTGCAGTTGTTCACAATATCAGCTATAAACACATGAAAGGCCGAACTGTTGGGTGGGGAAAGGAGAGTTGTTTCTGAAAGTTTCCATGCAGTTGCAATATTCTGTTTTGCTTTTCTTCCGAAGAACTGGACTTGATTTTAATCTTTACAGAAACATTACATGGGTTCTCATTATTAATATCTGTAAAGGGCACATTTAGAACCATTGTAAAAGGAAAGGATTTTATATCTGGCTAATCTTTTAATCTCAAAACAAAGACATTAAACATGAATATCTGTAAATACCTTGCCAGACTAAGCTGACAGCATTTTTCAAGTTACTATGGTGCCACTCCCCACATAATACTCTATGCACTTATTATGATTAAAGCTAATTGGGAACTTTCCGGCACAATATTTTCCTGTTGGAGGTTGCCAATTTGTCAGGCACATTCTTGTTTCTGCAAACTTAATTTCTAAACAGCAAAGCTAATAATTCTGATTTTGTTAAAAGAAGTTGCTTTACCCGTCTTAGAATGCACGTTTCTATTTCTTATTTTTAATGTCTAAGTTTTAATATATCATAAAATTTTAGAAAAGTGGAAATCAAAATGATTGAAAATAAATAGTATTTTTCAGATATTTTAAAAAAGGTTGGTTTGTTCCAACTCAGAGTGAAAATAAATTGTAGAACAGCATATTTCTACGTAACACTGACATTCTAGATCTTACTATAGATCTCACTATACTTCTGTCAGGGTTTCTCCTGTATAACAAAACCTTCCAAAAAAATGTCAGTTTCTCTGATATGTGTTTCCTATCAAGGAGGAAAATATGAATCTCCATCATGTCTATAAGATGTGCTCTCATGTGCATCAACTGTCTGTAAACGTTCCTCACATGGTAGTTTTGTATCATGAGGTAGTCATATCAAAGGAGTAAACATGATAGCTTTCGTTTCATTGTTAAAAGAACAGCATTTCTTTGTTATTCTGAAGCATCATATATATCCCAAATAAAAATACTTTCTTGCCCACTACCTCCAAAATGTTGGTTTGACAGACTTTTATATATCCAACAGTTATTATTTCAGCTACTGAATGGGATGAAGAACTAATCATCTATATTAGTTACTCAGGAAAAATATTTTCTTCCCATTTGCAGCTTGCATGTATCTGAATTCCATAGGAACATACAATGCAGTCCAACATAATCGTGATATTTCACTTTTTCTCAGAACCCGTTTCAGCAAAGGACATGCATAGCCACAGAAATCACTGGATTTTTGACAACTGTTTTAAGTTCAGCCTGGTATTATGTCCTTTGCCGAACTGGGGGCTAGCAAAATGCATCTGTTATTTATTTCCCTACACTCACTGTAACTATCCTTGCTTTGGTAGTTTCGGAATGGATTATTTAGTGGTTTTTGGTAAAAATCAAAATGTGAAGACTACTTGGAAGCTGCCACTGCACACCACCATAACATCCTATTGCATCTTCATTCTTTCATTGCTCGTACTTGCTAAAATGCCCTGGCTTCTGGCTTATTTCCAGGTGCAGTTCAAGGTGCTGATTTTGACCAAAAAAACCTCTTAGCAGTTTGGTTTCTGGGGATTTGCTATAAAAAAAAATCTGTTAAATGGGAAAATCTGGAAGGGAATGTCTTTTAAGTGAAAAGCCCTCAACTTATAACTTGCTTCCCCTGAGCACTCATTCACTTACTTGGAATATTTAATTTGTCATTTGTTTGTCAGGCTTTCACATGGCTGCTGGACTAAAGAGTAAGTTTTACATCTCACTGGATAGAAAGGATAGGCGATCGATCTAATGTTTTGAATGCAAATTGTTCCTGCATACACTCACGTCATAGGATGAAAAGCCATTATATAGCAAAATGCAGGAGTTAGTTAGTTAAATAAAAAATTAAATCAGAAAATAACAGGTGAGAGCATGTCTGAAATATATCCAGGATAATCAAAGTTTTATTTGCAAGAAAAACACTGGGATCAGTGCACACACAGAAGAATAATAATCTATGTTTATTGTCATCTTATGTTAAAGTGTGGGAGAAATACCACTGGGATCTTTTGGTCCGTGATACTGAAAAGGAGTAAGAGATACTTTATTTGTATATTTTGGACAGCCTATAATGATGATGAGGATGATAAAAGAAAACAGCAAGGCAGCACTGACAATGTGACAGAGGAGGAAAGGGTAGGCTCTTACTCAAGGTTCATATTACTAAGAAATGACCAGAGAGTAACAGAAGTCTATTCAAGAGCTTTTTGTCTCGAAATCTAAAATGCCTGTTTTTAAATCTCTTAGAAAACTTCATTGTACTCGGAACTACATCCACCTGAACCTGTTCCTCTCTTTCATTCTAAGAGCAATCTCTGTTTTAGTCAAGGATGATATTCTCTATTCCAGCTCCAACACAGCTCACTGTCCAGAGGATCAAACCTCATGGGTAATAAACCTAATTTGCTACCTGGTATAATACTATTGTGTCACTAAATTTTCCTCCCGGATCCTTTTAAATATTTAGGAATACCAAGCTGTCAGTGTAGACAATTCTGTAGCGAATATAATGACTAGCAAAATGGTCTATTAGAAGTAGCCAGAGAAAGGAAGTTGCAGCACAAGTAAGAGAAGAGAATGTTGTTTTGAAGAAGAGAATGTTGTTTTGAAGAAGAGAATGTTGTTTTGAATGTCCATGAAGGGACAACATGTCATCTGCCAAAACAAATCATGACCAGCTATAGCTCAGAAGTATGGCCACTGCATTAAACAGCTGGGAGAGTTTAAGACAAACAGGGGTGCCATCAGCTGGGAACGATTAAAGGCAGCTCATCTGGAAATGTTCCAGCAGCTTTGTCACGGGTCCAGGAATTGGACAGGTATCGATGGAGGGAGAGAAATGAGTCAGGGAATTAAATATTTGCAGGAGATGTCTTTATTAACTCCTCTGTACTTTGTAGCTCTGACAGAAGTGTTGTCATCTGCATTCTTGGCAAGCTAATATGTTGACTGCATTTTCATGCACAGGGGTTAAAAAAAATCTCAAGTCTTGCTGTTAAAAGGCTGACCACTATATGATAGTCCCCATTCTCTGCCTCCGTTGTTTCAGTCAAAAGTGCTGCAGAACCCTACAAATATTGCTGAATACCTTCTGAATTTAATTTACTACAGTTTAAGCTTGTGAGAAAAAAATGGAAGGAAGTTTACATACATGCTTTATACAGTTTATATTGATAAAGTCATATTGTCCCAAAGCATAAAGTTCTTATTAGTGACTGCCAAGCTCTATGTATGAATTCGTAATCTGGGACATTTCTAATGATGACAAACAGGCTCTGAGTTAGTAGGCCCAAAGTAGGCAAAGTAGTTAGGCAGACTGCCAGGGGTAATCAAAAGTTCTTAGGTCCTTGAAAGATTAGTCAATGGACTCTCAAAATACTACTTGATTTCTGCAATTTCCTTTATTTTCCAGTTATTCTTGGCTGCACAGCATCATACGTTCCTATTTGGATATGTCCAGTTTTGCAGACTGTTGAGTAATGTCTGTTGCGTTACGTGGGCGATGCTCTGACACCAGCTCGGCAGGGCTGTTTTGTCTTGCGTTGGCTGGATGCTGCCTTTCTTACGGACCAGCATGCGGGGTTTGCCCCTTCAGTCACACGTGTGTGATGTTCCACAGTTCTGCTGCACGCACAGGTGTCTAAAAGCACACAATGCAAAATGCAGTGTAACTGGGTCCTGGATCTGAATGACACAGAGCCATAATTTTGGCTAACTCTTTACTGACAGATACCTTGGCTGTTCAGCATCTGGAAATACAGCTGATACAGGATTAACTGCAGGAGGAAGGGAAAATATTTTGATGCGGGGTTCTGGTATGTAGACCGAGAATATAATACAGGGGAGTATTGGAACTTAAAAGAGATTACAAAAATTTTAGACTCTGACTGCTAATCTGGTTAGAAGTAGTCATAAGCATAAAAGCAAATTTCAACTTGCATTTTGAAATGTTTCATTTTCTCCATGTTAAATTTTCTGGCCATTACTGGTCTGCAATGGATATCCCTTCAGTGGATACAAAGTCCAGAGGTAAGATTAGTCTTACCAAATGAGATGACTGAACTAAACTGTTTCTCTGGGCTTCTTTCTGCCTTTCTCACTGGACGGTTTATCTCATCTGCTTTAAGACTTTCTCTGGCCATGCCTGTCTCTCTTCCTGAGCTGTATAAGGAGCTAGTTGGCTGGTAGGTGGCTAGCTTTCACCAGAAACCTCGCTTGTAGGCAGCTAAAATTAGGTGAAATGAATTCAAGCCTTTGGGCCTTACTTAGTTGTCTATATAGGCGTGTACACAGGCATAAATGTAGGCATGTATGTTACTTGGGATGCACCGAGACATCTGAGACACCACAAGGGGCTGATGGATAGACAGAAGTATCTCTAGGAGGTCTGTGCCCTTCTGGCTTAGCAGCTGGTGCCTGGGGTCCCTGAGGGCATCTCACTGCGTAACAGACACCCATGTTTAGACAGAGGAATCAATCACTAAATGAGTAAGTTACCTACTTAGGCATTTGGTGTACTTGGAATTTTAACAGAAACAGTGGAGGTATGAAGGGTATTTAAAATGGGGAAGAGAGTAAAGCAGGCAGAAACTAGAAGTTTTATTTAGTCCGGTTTGTTTAGTCTATTACATTCACCATATCAACACATTTCTCAGCTCAGTCTCAGCAGAAACATTTTTGTGTTCAATTCTCTCATCCCAGATTCCTGCTGGGAAGTACCAAAGTAGCAGCAGCCAGCCCTGTGGAACATCAGCAGCACAGACTTCTGAAAATTAATTCTGAAGAGCAGCACACAGACTATAAGTATATTGGGACTTCATTTTATGATACATGCTTATGTGTTTTGTTAATTAAGAAACACTAAAGCATTTTCTAAAGGGAAAACATATTTTTTAAAGTCCAGTCAACTTTTTCTTCCAAAGATACTTAGAGTATTCATCATGTAAAGTTATATTTTTCACTCAGTTTCCTATTTAGCCTTGAAAAATTCATAAAGCAGTTTCTTTGTTAATTTTTACTATGTTAGGAAGCCAGCTGGGATTTTGAGATATTTATTAGCCACCTAGTGTATGGTCATCTAATCTAATAGCCGTTCATCAACTAACCATTGCAAATGTGTGCATTTCTTGATAACCACCACCTTTTACAATATTTATGCTATGAAGTTTTCAAAATTTCTGAGTGAATTTGCTATGAGAGCCATCTAAATTTTTTTTAATAATTCATTTTCTTTTTATATATACAATAACATTTACAATGTCTCAATTTGCTTGACTGAAGAAAAAAAGTTTCTACTGGACCTGGGTTACTAGTATTACATGGAGAGTTAAGACCTATGGGATATATTAATAATAGGATAATACAGCATCTTTCCTGCAACAACTTTGATCCCTATTCTCATATTTCAGGTGGGCTGCAAGGCTATTTTGGTGTTTTTTCAGTATGGTGTTATGGCAAACTTTTACTGGCTCTTAGTTGAAGGAGTTTATCTCCACATCCTCCTTGTGCTAATATTCTCCCCCAACAGACACTTCACAATCTACCTGCTGATCGGATGGGGTAAGAACTTAAACATTTTCCAATAATATTCTTTTTTCTGTATGTATGTGTTAGTCAGGTTCAAGATTTCATACCAAGGCAGTTATGCTGTTTCTGTTGAATGGCTCCTCCAGCTCACTCGTTCCTCAGTTCAGCTCCAGCATAGGCTGCAGCCGCTGGACCACGGGAGAGACTGGGCACAAAACTGCTGAAGCACAACTGCTAGCTTGCTCCTGGGCATGGCTCTGCCCTGTGCTGATCTGCACAAGGCCCAGGGCTTGTTCAGGATATAGGATGGTGCAAGGGCTGCCACCGCAAAACATAGGATACGGGCTGCCCTGATTTGGGAGGAAAAAGGAAGCTCAGCTGCACAGCCACAGGCTATGCTATGCTATTTGCCTTTTTGAAAAGCCCAATAATATTGTCCATCTGGTTTTAAGTACATGTATGCCTTTCATTTCCAGAAAGTGCAATGATATTTATACAGAGCACTTTAAAGCTTCCAGTAATAGGTGGTCATAAAACATTTAGGTATTGCTGGGAAATGGGAATAAACCAGTGTGTGGGAATGGTTCCTTATGAAATGATTTACACTTCGGTTTTATACTGTAGTCCTTGGAAGTGCACTGGGAATGCATAATTTGTATCTATCTCCCTGTAGGTCACTCTGACAGCTTGAAAGAAACCTAAGAAGGGCATGTTCTTTGTGTATTAGTCATTATGGCTGCATTTTTGTAAGAAATAAACCCGCTTCCCTGCAGTCTTTGATTGTAATACATTGCTTACATCACAGCTCATCAGACGGGCCTCTCTCTCCATTCACTAAACTGTTTACTATGTGCTGTATATTTGGGGAATAATTGGTTACTAGCAGGCTGAACTTTTTTTTTTTTGTTTTGTGGACTTATATTTTTGTGATCATCCTCTAAACCTCTTTGGGATTTTTCAGGAATTCCTACCATATTCATTGTTATGTGGACAGTGACACGGATCATTTTAGAGGACACGGGGTGAGTGTGTGGGGGAGAGAATGCTTCAAGCCTCCAGCTGTGCCAATACAACCCTTGCCTTGGATATGGTGGTGTTCGCACAAAGGTAGTTTGCTGTCCTGAAGGGGACAAGCACAGAACTGAAATTTCAGATATGGCCATAAAGGCAGAGGTGTTGAGGAGCTCTTCAGCATGCCGTTTATGCTTGCTGTTTATTTGAAAAACTCTAAGGGCAGGAGAGGGCAGTGAGAGGTTATGACTAGTCTTACCCCATGAGACCCACATTGAGAGCTATCTGCTTTGGAAGTCAAAATAATATTTCAAATACCAGTGGGGGTCCTTGGGTTCAGCACTGCAATACAGTGCAGTAAGATGCTGGGCATTCTAATTTGCTGACTAGCAAAAGATTGAAATGTAGATAACTTTGGGTGTATCTAAATTACATTCCCAGAAGTGAAGCAATGTGATGTAAACATACGTAAGATGCACGTAGTCAGGTAAAACTATGACTAACTAGAGCTAGGCCTGGCTCCTGGCATGGGAAAGGGAACTGAGATAAGAATTTTGTAGGAAGATCAGACTTGCTGCTCCTGCTGGCCCCAAGGAATGGGAGAGCATTCCTAGCCAGTGGGACAAACAGTTTTCACATTCCTTTTTTATAACCTGACTAATATTTTTCAATTGATTCTGTAATTAAACTAAAAAATCCTGTCCTACATAATTTCTAAGTTTTCTTTGCAAGACCTCTAACATGTAAACCGAAGGCTAAGTCCTTTTTCCTTTGTCATTATGATCACGGTTAGAGGAACTCTGAAGGGTATTGCCCTTGCTTAAGACTGATCTTTCAGAGCACTTACTCTCAGAGTATTTGGACCAAAAGTGCTGAGCCCACAGCGAAAATTAGATTTTCAGGTTTTCAGACAAAGTTTCAGGTTCAGCCTCACATTTTCCTAAACCAGTTCCAGCCATCTGTAACCTAAATATCCCACAATGAATTATGTCATTTCAATTGCATCTGTCAGTTGCTTTAGATCTTCCTGCTACCCAGAGGCTGGTGTTAAGTGCTTATTGGAAGTGTGTCCTTGCTCAAAGTGAAACTAAGCTTGGTTTCCCTGAAGGCCGGCATCCTCCATGATGTCTGATGGTACAGTCTAGTGTGCCTGATGTTTTAGCTGATTTGAATATGCATATTAAAACCAGGGAAATAAAATAAAAGCAGAAGAAGATTGAATGCCAAATTCGAGGCTAGAACAGGCATTATTTTAGTGTGCTTTGACTTGTATATAAGAAATACTTCTCCTCACAGGTCTTGCTTGCCAGATGATATTAATGTCAACATCATTTTCCCTCTTTTTTTTTTTGTAGTTGCTGGGATACAAATGAGCATGGTGGTCCCTGGTGGGTTATACGAATACCAATTTTATTTTCTATTATAGTAAGTAAACTTTGAAGCATGAATTATAGATCAGTTCAGCATTGTGCAGTGCATATAGCCATTATTCTTTACTGCTAGTTACAGATAAGCAAGAATTCTGTTTTAATGAAAAGAAATTGTGCTGTAGGAGAAATGTTAAACAGATGCCAAGGCCATTAAAATTTGTTGCCTCCAAAATTTATCTGCCTCCTATTAAATGAGCAGTTGCTTTTATTTGTATGTTGTTCTTTCTTTAACACCTCTCCTGTTTATGAGCCTGGGGGAAGCAAAAATCTAATTATACTTTTCAATTAATTGCAGATTTGACTTTGTGTGTAAATAGATAGCCCTGCAATTGAGAATCTGATATTATTGCAGCCATAAAAAACTATGGCTGTGTATATCTTTCTTTAATTGGTAGCCTGCTGAAATATATATTGAACATGAAGTATTTGCAAAAGAATACCATTTGAGTATGTTTCATGGGGTTTTTCCTATGTGGAACTCATTAGAATTACTGGAGCAGCATAATAAAATTCCTGTTCACTGTGATGATTGTATAATTAACTTTGGGCATCATATGCTATGGTTATATGTCCATTTCTGAAAACAGTCACAGTGCAAATTAATACGTTTCAGATACACTTGCTTTATTTTTAACATTTTAGTCAGAAAAATTAGGGCATTATTACATTACACAAGATTTCAAGAGTCCTCATTACGCTTGGGCTTGCCTTTCAATCTGTGCCTGCTGAAAATCATTTTGAGGGAACTTCTATTATCTTCATCAGGGTGAATTCTACAGAGTAGGCATATGTGTGAAATGACATAAGGTAAGAAAAAGTGTTTTCTGATGTGAAGAAATGGGCATGCAACAGAACTACAGCATGAATACCTGTACCTCAAAGGAGCTGGAGATGGTCCAGAGTGAAGAAAATACGCTGAAAGATAAAAGCAAAACAAACCACCTGGTGTTTACAGAAGATGAAGGTCTATTCTCTGGATGTTCAATTTAAACAGCGATCTGGTAGACAGCTGAGACTTCATGTGCCAGAAAGCAGTGCTTCTCCAAAGAAGTCCTAGACCTGGAAATGGAAGTTATCCAAGTGCTCATTGGCAGACTTGAATTGCAGCTGGATCTTGGCAAAGACTGGGAAAGGAGTTGTGAGTTAAGAAAATGGAGTACTAGTCAGTCAGCAAAAGTCCAGTATATCATAAAACATGGACCAGAATCACTGTTTGAGGCAAAGGAATGGTCGTTCTCCTTTTTTTTTTTAATGGTTCTATTACTGATTTGGTACAAAGGGATTGTAAGACATAGGGAAACATTTTGAAAGTGATCGTTTCTGGCTTGCCAGGTGCGCATGTTTAGGATCTGCTGTCTCCTTCCAGATATGCTTCTTCTCTTAAACAGCATGTTTTAGGCATGAAAGCAACTAAAGGTGGCCAAGTGATTCTGCAGTGTGTACTGTGTGAAGCCACTTCTGCGATTAGATGATTCTTCAGCTGTTTGATCAACTACATTTTACATTTGGGAAATTGAGCTGTGAAAGGGAGTTATAAAAGCAGTGATGCTCACCCTTTCCTGCTGGATAAGTAACATGTCTTGTTGGAGCATCAAACTGCAACCAGCACGTTCATTGTGGCAGCTAGGATGCTATGCAAACTTACTGCTGTGCAAAGTAGAGCGTGCATTCATAGAGCAAAAGGAGCTAATGAAATGTCATGTAAAACTGGTCATTGATGAGTGAAAAGCACTACATTCATGAGAACATAATTTTCAATATACATACACCATGATAAGCCTCAACATTTCCTGTTACCTTCTAGAAAAAATAGAAGTTGAAGATTCAAATCTTTGAATAATGAGGTCAGTGCTGCCTGCCATTCAACAATGAAAATAGATCATTGCGAGTTCTTTGGATAGGTGTTGTGAAAGAGTCGTGATGTTTCTCAATAAAAGAATGATGCAATTACATCACACTCACTCACACAGTGCCTTCAGTCTGCTCGAGAATGTAGAGAGACTGGAAGACTGACAGAGAATGGTGGCAAGGATGACCAGCAATAGCAAATGGCTTCAGTAGCAGGAAGGACATCTGTGTAAGCAGTCAATGCAGTGAACACAGGAAAACCCTGGAAGAATCTGAATTTCAGGAAAATAAAGGGGAGCAGAACACCTACGCTGAGAACTCTCATCGACTGTCTTCTGTAATGGCATGAAAGAAAGCCCAGAGTATGTCTGATGTTGAAAATCTTTAAGAGGAGGAAGAAGAATGAAGAAAAGAAGAGCAGGATAGAGCCTGATTGTGAGGATGATGCCATGAATATACTTTTGAAAGGCAGAGGAAATCAAGCAAAGGTTTTAAGGAACAGTGGTTTAACCGCATTAGATGTGACAGGAAGTCCGCTCAGTCTTCATGCCATATTCACTCTCTTCCATCAATTTCTGTGCTAACTCCAAACATTTTCACCACTTAGAAGATGATACTTTCTATAAGGTTATTATCCAACAGTAAACAGTATTGTGAGAGCAAGTTCTGAAGTCACTTCTCAAAGTGGGAATGGCTTCAGTTTATTCACTGTGTCAGAAACCTCCCCTGGCATCTCCTCCTGACAATTTTGGCTGAGAAAAGTTACTTGGCAGGCTTCCACGCTTCATGCTGTACACATTTCAGAGTTATTTAATTGAGGTGACTATTCCAAACAGTTAATGTGGTGTTACCCGTATTCTCCATTTAGCAAATGCCTCCACAGCTGCCTTCTCCATACTTCCACTTGCATAAACTGCTCTCATTTGGGAGGGAGTGGTGTTCTGGTGGAAACAATACTTCTGTCACATCAGAGTACCTGGAAAATGTTTATCTTGTTATCTCACATTGCAGGTAGTGTAAGGGACTAAATAGCAAGAAAGAAGAAAGATGAAGACAGTTTAAATGATACGTGCTCAAGCAATGTGTTTAGACTCAAAGACTTGGTGTCAGAAGAAGGCAACCAGTAGAAAAGGGTACCAGCAGCATCTTGCTGTTACTCCACTAGAGAAGCATCATTTGTCATCACTCTCTTGCAGTTTCTCTGCATTCATGTTATTTTTTCATTTTCCTGTTCTTAGATGTTCATTGAACAGTATACATATTCTATTTTATTTAAAGACATTATGCTCAAATGATTTTATAGGACTGAAAAGCTACAATACTAAAAGTAAAATTCCAGGGCACTACTTGTTTCATATTTTATTGAAACATACTATTCTAAATCAGATATATACTTTAAAGGATTTTAACAAATGATCAATTCGATAATAATCTTAGAGAAATTAATTTGCTCCACTGTAGTAAGTCAGTGGCAGTTGCCACCTTTAGATCTTAATACCCATTTTCAGCTGGCTGGATTTACAAGCTCAGTAGTGCCAAGTACTGTTACAAACTCCAAACAAAAACGTATGTTTTTCATTAATCCAAGATTGTGCTTACAGACAGAAAGGTATGTGTTTGAAAACAGACTTAAAAGTAATATATGAATGTCCATCAAGAATGTGAGTCACCTGAGTGTAGTTTTGAAGATGATTTGATGCTTCAGAAACCAAATGGATGACAGTTTATTCTGTTACAGTAGAAATTAGGAATGCCTGTGAAGAACAAGTTATTCCGCCAATCCCTTTGCAAATACAGAATAAAGATTTTTTTTCCTTCTCCTATTTTGTGGCTAACAAATATCCAATGAAATGGAAGCTCCCTTCTTGTCCACTAATACTGGCTCCAGTGCATACGGCAAACTAAATGTATATCCCTTGGTCTGTACACTCTGCTGTGCTAAGTCTGTAGATACAATCAGCAATAACAGGCTTCTGCCGGTTACTTTTATAGGAGACTTGCACCAAGGAAAACTTCTAAGTCATCACCTGCCTGAAAAATGTATGTTAAGTTCAGTAAAGGTCTATATTTTCTAACATTTCTTTTTTGTTCTTTTTTTTCCAAAATATTAGATTTAATTTTCCTAATTTTTTAATTAATCCCCGTCAGTTCCTGTCACTTTCCTTCACCTGTCATTTCAAACAAAATATTAAATACAGAGGGGCACGCAGTTGCTATGGTCATAGTTTATTTATTAACATCACAAGTTGTACTGGGTATGTCGGAGAAGACACGGAAGTTCACTGAACTTGAAAAGCTCACAGACAAATTGTTAAGACTGGAAAAAGAAGAGTTCCAGCAATGCATCAAGGCAGAGACTGGAGGTTTATAGCAGTGAGGCAGGCACTGTCTGGTGGGGTACCCAGCCTCCTGATTTGGGGCTTTGGGATGAGCATAGTTAAAAACAATAAAATGCTCATTTTCACAGTGATAGAAATTGTTCTCTAGGCTGGTTTCTTCTAAAATGTGTGCGTTTGATGCAGCTGTTTATGTAGCTGTAGCTGTAGTTTTTAGCTGTCGTTGTTGCTGTGAGGGCGTGGATTCCAAGTGTTCCCTCACTTTAGTACGGCCATGCTATATTGAGTGTGTGGTTTTCTAGAGCACACCAAACAAACACAAGATGCCAAAAGCCAAGGATGAAGAAATAATGGGAGTGAGACTTAGGATCTACTGAGTTTTATACTTCAGTTTTCTAGATTGATCAGGATCTGATCATAATCTTTTTTATGGAAGTGCCTTTCTATGAAATAAAATAATACTGCTGTTCTATCTCAGAGGGCTGTCACAAGAATTAGACTGCAAGGATTCAGTTCCTTCAGTGATAATGTCTGCATCAATGCCCAAGACAGACTGGTACGTGTGAGAGGCCCTTTCTATGCTTGATTGGAGTGCACAGGTCACCTGTGCAGCAATCTTCTCTTCCCCTAATTCAGGCTGAAAATATTAAAAATGAAGGCGAGAGGCAAGAGAGGGCCAGCACTGTGTATGGGACTCACATTTTCCTTTGGGCTTCTAGTTGTGAATCCACATGACAATTTAGGACAATGCTTCATTGCACCAAATCACATCCAATGTCTCGTCCTGCTAGGAAACCTGCCTTCAGCTGAGGAAGGAGGGCATTTCTGACATCTGGGGCTCTCAAAGGCTTTTGCCAGCCAGACTAGAACTGGTGGCCATGCAGAGGTGCACTGGGCGTAACAAACCTAGTGAGGCAGAAAACAGACAATCAGGTTGACAAGTGTAGAGCTTGATGTGTTCTGGCAGGAGGTACACGACGCCCACTGCTGAGTTGATTTGTCTGACTTGATAAGCATTTCTTTGTGCTGCGTATTCAGTGCAGAAGTCAGAAATCACCATTGTATTTGCTTTCTTTGCAGGTGAATTTTATACTTTTCATTAGTATTATAAGAATCTTACTGCAGAAGTTAAGATCTCCAGATGTTGGAGGAAATAACCAGTCACAGTACAAGTGAGTCATATTTTTAGATATTATGTACAGAACCAAAATCTCTGTAAGATTTCCTCTGCTGAAACCTGCTACCAACAATTGCTGTGATACTATAATTACATTTAATTCAGAAGTACTTTTACATGTGGTTTAATAAAGATCTTATCACTATGCTGAAATGGAGATGAACATAATTTTTTTTGTCAAACACTAAATTCAATAAAAAATGCACAATGTCATAAAGACCAACAAGCGATTCTTGAATTTGAGTTTAATCCATGAATGAATATGCTGATACAAAAAATATTTCATTCATTTCATTTCAACATAACAAAAGTTTCAAGATCAAAACACTTTGCTTCAACCTTCTTAAAAACTTTTTTTTTTCATTTTTTATTTCTAAAATACTTTTTGTTGTAATATATACATATATTTTAAGAGCTGGAAAGAAGTTACGTTGTTCCCAAAAAGTAAAAAATGAAATATAATGTTTTATGTTGATTTAAAATAGCATTGTAATTTTTTTAGAGGAAAACAAGTGTTTCTGATTTAGATCAATTTCATTTATGTTTAGGCTTTCTTCTTTTGTGTTTTGGTTTGAGCATCAAATCCTAACATCCATTGTTTCCACAGTTTTAGAATCAAGGAATGTTGGGGGGTAATTTAAATACATTGCTAAAATTGGATTTGTTCTTTATTATATTGCCATATCAGTTATTGTATTATAATAGCTGCTGGCTACTGTAATACAGAATCAAGAGTCTGTTGTAGTAGGTCTTATTTTAAAGCTCAGATATGGACACTGAGTTTGACACTTCAGGATGTTAATATGATATTTCAATGACAAAACCTAACATGAACACCGAAAATTCAAAACCATGCAAGTGGCCTTTGAAAATGTGCTCCTGGATAACACCTTTTCTTTATTTAAAAAATGCTGAATTCCTGTTCTAAAAGCAGATAAAACATAGAATCATAGAATCATGGAATCGTTAAGGTTCGAAAAGACCCTTAAGATCATCAAGTCCAACCATTAACCTATCACTGCCAAGTCCACCACTAAACCATGTCCTCGAGCACCACGTCTACCCTTCTTTTAAATACCTTCAGGGATGGGGACTCAACCACTTCCCTGGGCAGCCTGTTCCAATGCTTGACCACCCTTTTGGTGAAGAAGTTTTTCCTAATATCCAACCTAAACTTCCCCTGGCGCAGCTTGAGGCCGTTTCCTCTCGTCCTATCACTTGTTACTAGGGAGAAGAGACCGACCCCCACCTCGCTACAGCCTCCTTTCAGGTAGTTGGAGAGAGCGATAAGGTCTCCCCTCAGCCTCCTCTTCTCCAGGCTAAACAACCCCAGCTCCCTCAGCCGCTCCCCATAAGACTTGTGCTCCAGACCCTTCACCAGCTTCGTTGCCCTTCTCTGGCCACGCTCCAGCACCTCGATGTCCTTCTTGTAGTGAGGGGCCCAAAACTGAACACAGCACTCGAGGTGCAGCCTCACTAATGCCGAGTACAGGGGCACGATCACCTCCCTAAATGGTGTCACCTCCACGCATGGTATGCTGAAGTACAACATATCTTCAAAGCTAAGAGAACTAGGACCTTATGTGTTCTGTAAACAATGTGATGCAAAAAGTGAAGAATTCTGATGTGCCATGGAAAAGGTGACACGACTAGATTGACATAAGGCTTTGCTTCACAGAGCTACAAGAGTCCTTTTTTGTGTTTGCTGCTTGAATTAACTAAACGTGTGGGAGAACGAAATCAACCTAGATGACATTATGCAGTTTCCACATTATTATTTAGCACAATGACCGACCTATGGGCAGGAAATCCCCTCAGGTTCACTTCTTGTGACAGGAACTTTTCTTTGTGTCTGTGTGCTATTTATGTATTTTATGAAAACGAGGCATTCCCTTCCTATCAGTCCCATAATTTTCCACAGATTACTGTAGCACTTCATAGTATAAAATGTTCATTAATAGCAAGCTTGTCCTTCATTATTCAGCCCTGTGAATTCTTTGCTTTTAGCATTTGATTGCCTGATTAAATTTGGATTGGATGGTCTTTAGCCGATACCCATGGGAACAGTAAATTAGCCTCCTTAAGAAATACTGCATCTACAGAGCAAATTAAAGGTCTGGAAGGGTTGTTTTTCAAAATGCAAATGCATTTTCTAAAATTCAGAGAAGAATAAGGCTATTTTATCTGTCCCTTTCCTTCATTAAAATGTCAGTGCAGTATAGAGAAAGCAACAGCAGCTAGACAAAAATTATTAAAACAAAAATGGAGTGAAAGTGAAATATGAGTCTAAAATTAATGCTACTGATGCAAGTCACCATTTTTCTTCCCTTCCTCTGTCCCACTTGCTTGTACCTGGCTCCATCCTTTTTGTTGGTCATTTTAACTCTTGCAGTGGGTAAGGTTAAGTTCGAATAAAATCAGTTTTCCATTTCACTTGGGAAACCAGGAAATTTGCTGCCATCGTCATCTCCTCCAGTTGTAAATTAATTTCTTCTGCTAAGGAAATCCTATTTGTCCCGCTTACTGCTATCACTGTTAGATGTGAGGGTTTTACTATTCTTGAGAAACTTTGCTGTCAGAACTGATTATCCCCACATAAACAGATGCAGCCTCTGGGATATTATGAACAGAGGAAGGCCATGAAGACTGACACAGAAAAAAATAAAACTGCTTGAAATACCTTGACTTTTCTGTTAAAATAGGTGAATTCACAACAGCATGCTTTCATTGTTGAATCAAGTTATATTCATCAAGACAGTGATGAATTATGGGACTCAACTTTGTAACTTCTTGAATTTTATCTGATACCAGACATCCATAATCATGCATGACTGGCCCTGTATAATATACAAAACTGATGTTATTAGAGTGAAATAAGTGACAGATAAGGGATAACTAGCAATTCGTCATTTCAGTGGTTTCACAGGCAGTTTGTCAGAGCTGCTCTGCTTAATAATTTAAAGTTCTCCTTCCTTAACTTCAGTAGTGTCTTGTGCTAAAATGTATTATGTAATTGACAACAATAAAAATTAGTTAATGTTATATGCTTAATGCCACCAGTATAGTTATGAGATTTTAGTGTTTGGGGGTAAATCTGAAATTGCTCATGAAAATCTCACAGTTGAGATTATTCTGGATTTCCTAGGTACTGTTTGCATACTGTGTATGTGCAATGTACAGGCTAACCATACAGTTGCACATTTAAAGGAAATGAACATAAATTAATTTCAAGAGAGAGACTTTACCTTCCATACGAGGGGATCTGTCAGTATGACTTTGCAGGAAGGCACTCTGAACCCTTTATGCCAGGTAAAAAATATCTTGGGAGATCTGATGGCAGCTCGTGACACTTTGTCAAATGTGGTCCTGTGGAATAATGCAGTAAAACCCCACCCCCAAAAACTGTGCCACGAAACCAGGCTGGGAACTGAATGTGTGTTGAAAAGACCCAGCAGAGGGCAGGTCCTACACCTCGCTGCTCTCCAGAGGGCAGCTGAAAAAGAGTCTTTCGCTTTAGAGAGGCTGTCCTGGTTTTGGCTGGGATAGAGTTAATGTTCTTCCTTAGTAGCTGGTATAGTGCTGTGGTTTGGGTTTAGGATGAGAATAATGTTGATAACACCCCGATGTTTTGGTTCTTGCTGAGCAGTGCTTACACCGGTCAAGGACTTTCCAGCTTCCCCTGCTCTGCCGGGTGCACAGGGGGCTGGGAGGGGGCACAGCCGGGGCAGCTGACCCCGACTGGCCAAAGGGCTATGCCATACCCTATGGCATCATGGCCGGTATATGAGCTGGGGGAAGAAGAAGAAGAAAGGGGGGACGTTCAGCGCAATGGCGTTTGTCTTCCTAAGTCACCGTTACGCGTGATGGAGCCCTGCTTTCCTGGGGATGGCTGAACACCTGCCTGCCAGTGGGAAGCAGCAAATTAATTCCTTGTTTTGCTTTGTTTGCGTGCACAGCTTTTGCTTTACCTATTTAACTCTTCTATATTCATTTTACTTCAATTATTAAACTGTTCTTATCTCAACCCACGAGTTTTCTCCCTTTTACCCTTCCGATTCTCTCCCCCATCCCACCAAGGGGAGAGTGAGCGAGCGGCTGCGTGGTGCTTAGTTGCCGGCTGCGGTTAAACCACGACAGAGGCCCCGCAGTCTTTTGCCAGCCTTTGGAAGAGTGCAAGGTCAACAAGATCAAGTATAACATGGAATTGCAGACATTAATTTATGAGGTTACTATATGGCTAATCTCATAGCAAGCCTGAAAGGAAAACAATTTGCAATAAATGACTCTAAGACTGTTTATAAATCTGAAGTCATATGAGGTTTATGTAAACGACATTGCATCAGTTTCTTATCTTAGTAAAACTAAAGCTTATCATTAAACTCCAGCTTTTTCTCTTTTATTTACCCAGGAGACTTGCAAAATCCACGTTGTTGCTTATTCCGTTATTTGGAGTTCACTACACAGTGTTTGCTCTATTTCCTGACCGCAGTTCCAATAATTATAAAATAATCTTTGAGTTGTGTTTGGGATCTTTTCAGGTAAATTTTAAAGGTTTTGTTCAAAAGTTTTATTGACCTAGGTTGGTGCTGCCTACTAACTAAGGAATATTGTCTCTTTCCAGGGGTTGATTGTTGCAGTCCTGTATTGTTTTTTGAACAGTGAAGTAAGTCTCACCTTTCCTGCTGAGGATGTTAAATATTGTTTTCAGTAAATGTATAAGTGCCCCTATAATTCCACTCTGATACATGAAGCTGGTTTAGAAGATGCTTGCGTTCCTATTTATAGAATATATATGTGGCAGTTTCTACGCAACAGGAGAAATTAGTGTATTTGGGTGAAGAGTTAAGAGCTGTTTGAAATCTAATTCCTTGCAAACCGAGGTGTTAGTAAGTGTGTCTTCTGTTATTTAACGTGATCTAATTCTAGCTCTGTTACAAGCAATGTGGATTGTGCAAGTGAGGTGCAATAAGTCTAGAAATTTATCCAAAACTTGAAACACCATTTAGTAAGTATTTAGGGGTGATCTTCTGACAGAATCTAACCCCCAGATTTTCAGAAGTGCTCAGCATGTAGCAGCTTTCCTGATCTCAACTGAGGAAGGTGCAAGGAATTCCTTTCAATGCAAGCCACTTTTTAATGTAGAATATACATTAAACAGCATGCAGTGTCTGACAGGAGGAATCTGTCTGAAGAAGACACCTGCTTGCACAGGGAATTGACATTCAGGTCTCCTGAGTGCTATTCTGATCTTTGATATTCATGCGATGCCCGATTTTGGGCTAATCATTTGATTCTACGCTTTAACTACATGTGATTAATAGCTAGATACCAAAAGCTAGTGTTGCAGCACCAGTGATACGAAACCGATTTTGAAAGTGGCCTTGGGGCATCTCCTCAAGACAGTGTAGACAGTCTTTGCTTCAATTTTGTAATCTTTGTAAAACTGATTTGATACCCTAGAGGGAAGGGAAGCCATCCAGAGAGACCTTGACAGGCTTGTGGAGTGGGCCTGTGTGAACCTCATGATGTTCAACAAGGCCAAGTGCAAGGTCCTGCACCTGCGTCGGGGCAGTCCCCAATATCAATACAGACTGGGGGATGAAGGGATTGAGAGCAGTCTGGCAGAGAAGAACTTGAGGATACTGGGGGATGAAAAATTGGACATGAGCTGGAAATGTGTGCTTGCAGCTGAGAAAGCCAGTCGTGTCCTGCATTAAAAGAAGCGTGGCCAGCAGGTTGAGAGAGGTGGTTGTCCTCAGTACAAGAATGACATGGACCCGTTAGAGTGAGTCCAAAGGAGGGCCACAAAAATTATCAGAAGGCTGGAACACCTCTGCTATGAAGGGAGGCTGAGAGAGTTGGGATTGTTCAGCCTGGAGAAGAGAAGGCTTTGGGGAGACCTTATTGCGGCCTTTCAGTATAAAAAGGGGGGATTATAAGGAAGATGGAGAAAGTTTTTTAGCAGGTTCTGTCGTGACAGGACAAGGGGTAATGGTTTTAAACTGAAAGAGGTAGATTTAGATTGCATGTAAGGAAGACTTTTTTCTATGAGGGTGGTGGAGACACTGGAACAGGTTGCCCAGTGAAGCTGTGGATGCTCCATCACTGGAAGTGTTCAAGATCAGGTTGGGTGGGGCTTTGAGCAACCCCATGTAGTAAAAGATGACCGTGCCCACGGCAGGGGGGTTGGACTGGATGATCTTTAAAAGTCCCTACCAACCCAAACCATTCCCTAATTCTATTCCTAGACATTCCCATTTGACAGCCAATAAACATGGAAAAGTTCGTCATGTAAAAGAACATTTTCAGCTCATCTTGTGCATTTTCTTTTTAACACAGGTGCAAGGGGAGCTGAAAAGAAAATGGCGGAGTTTGTGCTGGAAGCAGACAGCCGGCAGAGATTACAGACTCCACAGCTCTTCGATTTCTCAAAATGGATCAGAAAGCGTTTCTCAGCTCCACCGGAATTCAAGGGCTCAGTCATTTATGCAGACAGAGACCGCCATGATATAAATCAGCTAGGTCCCCCAAAACATGAAAAACTGTGGGATGTGTCATTCATCATGCAGCTTGATGTGATATTTTATAAAATGTACAGTTTAGTGCTTTGCTTTTCTACATGTTGGTATTTGGGAAATTGGTTTGTGCAGCCAACCAGTTAATAACAGAGACACCTGCCCCATGGATGCTTTCTGTTTTTTTTAAATGGTATTCATATTAATTCTGATGTTCTCTTGCCGTTTACTAGCCGTAACTATTCAGAAACTCATTTACTATAATGGTCCCTTTACCCTCCAACGTGTCTACAAGATAGATGTATGGTATCCTGTTCAATGCAGACTGCTTTGGTACATGTTGAAAAGGTTAAGATGGGAAGTAAGAAAATTTCTTACACTTTATTTATCCATAAGGAAACATTTCTTTCCTTAAGGATTAGGAAATTCTTTCCTAAATATGGAAAACAAAATAAAAATAAAGAAATGTAAGACTATGATTAACTGCACTGGGAGTTTAGTGTGCTAACCCAGGAAATCATTAACATTATTTATACAGAGGGAATAAAGGTAGTACTTCTCGGCTAATTGTATACATTTCAGAGATTACTTTCTACAGAGTTTGATTCCAATCCTGTTGTTCCTTTCAAAAGTGCCTGGTTTTATGTTTGGGTGCAGAAAGTAGGGCAGTCCATACAGAAAAGGCTACTGTAATTGTAATTGTAAATCAGCATTTTCCAGTAGTGCTATTGCAATCACCAGTTGTTCTCTTCTGTTTAAAATCAGAGAGATTTGTGTTGATCTTTTATTAAACAATTTTCTGAAGAGGTGCTTTATTGCTAGAGCAGTCTGGCATAGGATAAACAGCCTTGGATAGCATATTACCTATTGAAAATATCATATTTATATAATATTTTCATTGAAATAATGTCTCTAGAACTACATACTTGGCAGCTAAAACAAGGAACATTGCAATAAAGTTACAACTCCTATTTAAGGAATAATGTAAAATCTGTTAGCTTAGTTGTATTCTGTATCTATCTGAGACCATTTAAAATTTAGTCCCGAGCATGACTCCAGCAAAAAAAAATTAGACAGAATCCCTAAAAACTACCATAAAAGGCATAAATAGAAGGAATTCTCAACAACGCCAAGCCTCTTATGTAGCCACTTTATAAAACAAAGACATAGAACTGACAGATTCTTATAAATATACACAGAACATCTGCACTCTTCAAAAGAAATAAACCCCATGATGTTTACTTCGCATGTCATGTTTAACCATGTCCACTCTAAATCGCAAGTGGGAATAATATATACTTGCATGAGTACCTCTGATCCATAACAGTAATAGCCCCGAAATTTCAGATAACAGATTGTATGGAGCTAGCAGAATCCAAAGTCCATAATATTGCCAGGTAGAGGGAGGAGCAGCAACAAGGGCATGTCTTGGCAGGCAGACACGTTCTTGAAAATGTTACCAGTACTGGGAATATCGTTGGCAGCCGTCCAAGTGTCCATAAAGCTCTCGGTCTGATTTAATTTAGCTATTTATCAGTTAAACACAATTTATTTTAATGGGATTGCCCCGGAGTGATACAAAGTTATGTCAGACCAAAGATGGCAAAGGCCCTGTGGTTCACATGAGCACTGCAGAACAGTTAACTCCGTGAATGTTACATGACACTGAACTTTTCATAGTAGGTATCGTTTGAGTTAAACAGTAATCACTTGATGAATTGTTACTTTGCCAAATTTGACTTTAAAGAAGCTATTGATCACCTCCAGTCATTCAGAGTGTTTTCTGCTGTCACTTGGTGAAGTAACTATGAGATTCTGGAGTGAAGTAGGCTGCCCAATGACAGTCCCAAGGGATCTAAAGATACGCCCCTACACATGTATTTAAACTAAATATATTCCCAAAGGCTTTAGACTCAGAAACCGCTGCGAAACTTTAATATTTTTCCTGGGTCTCTGAACAACCTTATCAACAAACTCTTAACTGCAAATATATGAAGACACATTGGAGCTTTGGGGGCTGCTCCTGTACCTAAATTAAAATCATCTGTGCACTTAGGCTCCTTTGTCTGAAGTGGCATTGGGACTGCTCGGCTCCCTGGGATGTGACGTGCAGGATGGACTTTTTTCCCCAAATTTCTAGGGTAGAAAGGCACACTTGACAAGCATTCAAGTGTACTCATCTTTATGTTCAAAGGAGGTTCTTTGAGTGAGTTGGCACACAGACAGAGTGATGGTATAGAAAGAAGAGATTTCAAGCAATCGGTTCCCTCAGTCTGTCCTGCATGATGCATCACCAATTATGCGTGTTTATAATTCATTGTATCCTAGAGAAAAGTGTCTTTGTTCTAATTAGGTGAGCATGGAGAAAATCTGCATTTTAATGATTTCTGGATTATAAACCGGAAAAGCTTACATAAGAAAATACATTTTAAGTTGCAACGAAACAGCATAGTTTCCTTTAACAGGGCGCAGATGCATTTGGACTTGATTCAGCCTTTCCTGGAGGGAGTAATGCCACCTGAGACCATGAAGTTGCACCAGTGGGAGAACATAGATGGTATCACAAAGTCTGTAAAGCACTCCGTGGCCATGAGAAGAATGGCACACAAGGCAGAGAGGGGCTGCATATATTTTTCTTTCAAACCAGTGAGAAGTGCGGTACTTTGTAGAACCTCGTCCCTCTACTAAAAATCATAGAATCTAATACAGAAAATATGTTTTCTGTGAAACAGTTTAACTTCCTAATGCTTTGTGCAAGGATTTTCACGTCGGTAAAGGCCCAGAGGGCACTGTGCTCGCTTGCTTTTACTCCCAGAAAATTCTGATTTCCAAATAATTTTATGCAAAGTGACAGCATCAACCCCATCATCACCTGGTTGACTTTCAGGTGCCTTGTCACACACAGATACACATCATATTAAAACGTATGTAAAAGCTGCAAAACACTTTGACAAATTTAGTACTTGACCAACGTTTTGCATCTTTACGACACCGAGAAACAAGATAGCTTCTCATGGCTTTGTGTTTCATTGCATTTTGCACAGGGGTGTGGAGTTAAACACTCCTGCTCTGTGCTGCGGTGACTCTAAGAGTCAAAAGGACAGTGCAAGAAAACATCATTTGGCCTTCTGTCATCCCTAAACCTAGTTCTCAGTCCTAGCAGCATCAGGAGAGGAGGCAGAGGCAGCAAGACAAGCATATGCTTTCCCAGCACAGCCTTGTCTCATAGGGCTCCTCCCTTTATTCCTTTACTGGCTTTTGATTGCATCAGGGTCCAAACTGAGTTGTAAAGTCTTCAGAGCAGGAAACCTGGTTTTTTGTCCCCACTGAAAAGGCAGTAGCACATCATGTAAAGTTACTGAACAAGAATGGTGATACAATTCACTCTCGTGCTGCGGTTAATCGTTGTACTTTACTTCCCTTGGAGCTGCCAGGGCAGCGCCATTCATTCTGAGTGATTTGTATCATTACCTGCTGCTGATCCCTGAGGGACACGGTGATAGGTTACTCTCCAATGGCTAACCATGATCAAACTCTAAATATATAGCAAGCGTTCACTTAAATTTTCCTCTGTAGAGTCGATTTCAGCTATGTGCTCAATAAACTCAGGTGAAATTCATCTGCCCTGATTTCAGTATCTAAAAGCTGGTGTCTGTCTCTGAGGTAAAGACTCTTTGTAAGTGCCTTCCATAGTCATCACAGAGAAACAGGCACCAGCTGAAGGTGATTCATCCCATGTTCAGCTGGGGATCTAAGGTAGGTAAGCTGAATCACCTTGTTCTCTATCCTTACTACAAGATGAGCCGAGGGTAGCTAGCTAGTACTTAGATTTCTCACTCTACATCTAAAATTAGGTAAGATAAATCTCTCCAGAAGAGGCCATTCAGTTATCTGGCTAATATTACCCAGATACTCCTTTCTAAGCCAAGTAACTTGGGTTGGCCAAAGTTATCCTCCAGGAAATGTGCATGAGGATTCAAAAGTTCAGGCAATGGAGGATCCCTCAGTTCATTTGGTAGGGTGTCCCTGTGGCTGGCTGCCTTCCGCGGTAACGCCAATAGCCTTGTGTCCCATTTTCATTTGCCTCACTTCAGCTTTCAACAATTGTTTCTTGGTTTGGGTTAGGTGTTTAGCTTTTTGTCTTTTGTAGAGGGGTCATATGCTAAAACAAAGTGCTTTAGAGTACCAGAAATTTTCTTTATGTGAAGTCTCTTGAAAATCACTCTTTAAATCATGTCTTGATTTCCTCTCTGAGAAACTAAACATGTCAAATATTTCAAATTCTGTCAGAGAGGCATTTTCTCAAATATTCTTCCTGATTCTCTTCTGTGCCCTGTTCCATTCGTAATAGCTTTGGCCAAGAGAAGCAAAGAAAGTTTTTCAGTATCTCCTTCAAGAGTGCACACCGTTGACCATATTTCTCACTCCCACTTGCAGCTCACCTGGTCATACCTTTGAAATCTTTGACTTTACATAGTCATTTTAACAGACCAGGAACGGGCTAGTGACATGCAATGAGATTATTGCTGCATGGGTTTTGCCATATAAACTGGTACCTTTTTAAAATACGTTGGCCTTGGTGTCTGGGTCAGGTGCATTAATGTGCTTTGCAAAATAACCTTAGGAATATGGAGAGCACCCTTTTGGCTATTAAAAGCAGCTCTGGCTTTCATGAAATTTTAATTTGACATGTGCTTAAGTATGTGCTCCATGCACTCCTTGCTGGAGCGCATGAGAGCCCAACAGCTTGCCCCTGAACGGCACGGTGATGGGCGCTGCAGGGAGCCAGCCGAGGAGCTACCCGGTTTAAGCATACATTGGAACTGTACTGTACCAGCAATAACTAATTGGTGGCAAAAAGCATTACAAAAAACCTTCTGCAGTCAAGCTGGAGGCCGCCTGCCCCACTCTGTAGCATCTACTTCGCGTCCCGATGCACCCCAGACAGGCCTCCCGCTGCCTGTAACGTGAGGAAGGGGAAAGCGACAGGCGCAGACCCTCAGCAAACCGGAGAATCTGTCTGGGACGGCTTTAGGAAATAAGGCATTGCCGAGTGGGCGTCTCACACTCCACGCATAAGGACTGAGGTGAGTCATTTGCATTATTTGTCTCCTATTTTTGTGAGTTCTCAAAAACGTCTTCTGTTGACTGTGAATTTGTCCATTTCAGCAAAGCGATTGTGAATGAACTCCCAATTCACTTTTTTCAGACATCTCTAATGAAAAATCAAGCATTAAATATGTCTGATAAAAAGGAAAAACTGGCAAGTAACCTGCAGAGAACGCTGCTATGTGTATAAGGGTTGTTGTCCGAGCAATTGCTGCCTGCGCATGGGGATATAGGAAATACTCGTACTGACAAAAGTACCTTCACGTGACCGTGAGTGCCTATGTAAGCTGTGGGCCGTCAGTACTACCCTGACGTAACCAAAGAGCAGAAGTTAGTATGCAGTGCTATCTGTTGATGAAAAAACAATATTAAAATAATAATAACGTGTTCTAACGTGTATGTTACGAGAGTACATCAGGATAACATTTAAAAGGAGCATTCTGTGATACGGTCTAACCACTCTGTGTGGAAGCCGGTTCTGCCCAGGGATGAGAGTATGTAGTTAAATCTAAGTCAGTAAGACTTCCACTGTCAGCTAAACCAGTGGCTGAAATGTCCCAACCCCCTCTATTTCCCAAAGCACTGTAATAAGTTTATGATAACCTGCAGCATTTTTTTCCCGGCACAGTAGTGTGACTATTGTTTTGAAATTCTTTTTTGTCGTCTTTATCAATAACTTTTTATCTGTCAAGTATGGTAAAAATTAAAGGTGATGTACATGAATGTGATTATTTTTTACAAAATGTACAGACTATGATGTTGTATAGATTAATGTGTGTAAATAGATTTCCTTTTCATACTGTAATTCACTATACATTTCTTCTGGTTTTGGTTTTGGTTTTGTTCTTTTCTGTTTCCAGTTTTTAATGTCACGTACCTAACAGCCTTCTCTGAGATATGTTATATATAGAGCTGTGAACAAATAAGCGTTTACATCTTTATGCTATTAGAGAGAATAGTAGTTAATAGCACCATAATGGACTGAAAAGGAATCGGAGAATAAAAATTTTAAAGGTTTTGCACAGAACTTCTTTTATTTATGTGATTTATGTATTTAGAAGATGCACTCACAGACCATATTTTCAAAACTGAAAATGGTCCTCCTGCCTTGGCAGCTCAGGGTTCCTCACCAATGTAATTAAAATTTAATTGTATTGCATGGAAAATGAAAGGCCGAGACTGCTCCTGCCACGGGACCGGGCAGAGGGAAGAGACACACTAGGGCGAGAGCGGCGGTGGGGCCCTGCTGGTGGGGCCAGCCGGGGAGGTGAGCACAGGGAGGAGGAGGTGGCCCCTGACGGGGCAGCATGCCTCCCCCAGCAGCAACACCCAGCAGGCAGAAAGGACGGAGTGCCGGTTTGCTGTCTCATGGCCCAGAGAATCCGTCCCCTTCTGTGTGTGTCTGTATGTATGACAGAAGCTACATCACCAAGAGGGATCTTCTGATCCTTTGCGAGACCTGAGCTCTCATCCTCTCCCACCTGAAGTGTGTGCCTGTATGAGCTGCATATCAGTCTGAACCCTTTTGCATTGTTACATGACTGCAAAGCACTTCAGTGTCCTTTCCCACATGCATGTCCTCTCTCCCCCACTGCTAACTGGGGGGCTCCACAACCAGATCACCCCGATGTCTGCAAGTGAGCTGCTTTAGGGCTGATGAGCCTGAACGTGCGGGAGAGGCAGGGTGCAGGTGAGCAGGGGGGCTGGCAACTGGGCTGATTCCCAGCGGTGCTGGCAGCAGCACCTGCGGGTTTCCATGGCAAGTCTGAGCCCTGTCAAATACAAAAAGTGGATCCCTGTAAAAAAATCTGGATAATTTTAACACTATCAATGCTGACAGAGTCCTGTAGCTAGAGAAATGGATGTCCCCAGAATCAAAGCAAAATCAGTGTATTGGGGAGGGGAGAGAGTGAGGGAGCCTGCCCTCAAGAAGCAGCTTAAAGAAGTGAGCTTCTATTACAACTTCTGCACGGTTATGCTAGGCAGTATCAGCTGCAGGAGTCTCTTAGCTCTGTACCCGTAACCACTGGCCTGCAGGCAGGCTTGAATAGAGCACAAAGCTCCCAGTTTTCTCTGGTTGTACCAAGGAGCTTCTAACTGGGACCTTTGAAAAGGTAAAGGAGGTCAGGGCCTGAGATACATAGATAGTAAAAGAGTCCGTAAGACTGGCTGCACGCCCCTCCCCTCCTCTCTGTAAGAGAGCTGAGCCAAAGAACTACAGCAGACAGCAAAAGAAAAGGTATTGCAGACTCTGTGTATGTGCTTATGTACGTGTGCGTGTCAGTTTGGGTGTGGACTGCAGAAGGAGGTTGCTTTTATAGGACATCTTGTTTTCCCTTGGCAGCATGTAAGCCGAATCCCAGTCTAGCTCCCAAATCCAGTTCTGTTTGCTTGTACCCGGGCAGGGGTCAGCCCTTAGGTGATGGAGTGACAGTCTAAAAGCAGATTTACACAGACGGCGAGGAGGAACCGGGTGCTCGGTGAGAGGCCCGAGAGCCTGTGTTCAGGACAAGCAGCGACCCACACCGCGAGCTGCAGGCTGCTGTACAAAGGCAGGGCCTGCGCGTAGCCTCCCCGCAGCGCTGCGTTGCCAGTGGAGTTGGGGGTGGCTTTTACTGCAGTGACTCCGTGGCAGGACAGAGGTCGTTCCAGCTTGCAAAGGGGATTCCTTGGGCCGCACAGTGCTATTGAGTTAATACAAAGTTCCAAATAATCAGACCCTATGTGTCCAACTGAATAAAATAAAATGTTTTACATGAATTAAGTTCTATTATTTATAATTGACTGTATTTTAATACCCTCATCTTTCATTAACAACATAGGCTGGGATATATTGTGAGCTAGCTGACATGCAATTTAGGTTGAACTATTTTATCAAACCATTTAATAAGTAAGTATATGTTGTATCAAACCATTTAATAAGTAAGCATATATTGTATCAGACTAGTTATAGATTTTTCACATAGGAAATATTTTTCTAGTAGTATCCTACAGAATATAGTCAGTGCCCTAGGATATTCAATTAAATATGAATAGTGGATTTGGAAGACAAAAGAAATCAAAATGAAGAGCTGTGCTTTCTGTTGAAGCCCTTCTGTATTTCTGAGCTGGTGCCTTTGTAATTGAGACTGCTTCTCAACACAATCCTGTTAAGCTTTGAAATTCTCTCTTCAGAAAGGCTTTATTTAGCAATAGCCCTCAGCCACTGCTTACCCCTGGTTTCCTGCTTACATTCTTCACCTGCTCTTAATTAGTGCCTTGGGCTTTGGCTGCCTGTCTCTGTAGGATATGAAAAAATACTCTGCAAATAATGAGGGAATCAGTAAGCAAGTTTATAACAATATAATTAATAATGGATCCTGACTACTAGGGGACATTTTGTTATAGAGAGCTGTATTCATGAGAAGCAATTTGAAAATTAAAATATAATCTGAGTAATACAGAAAATTGTGCTGTAGAGGATGATTGTGTCTTAGCCAGGTGATGAATTGGACAATTTAATCATTCCTGCGGATTCTAGCTTCTGTTATTCAGATAAGTACCCAAACCATATGGCCTCTGTTAAAAAATACTTAACTTGACCTTATTACTCAACAATAAAAACACAAAGAAAAATACTGTTTCGCTCAAATACACAACATCTTTAAAGAATCATTCTCATTTTGCCTATAAAGACCATAACATCCTGTTTCTTGGGTTAGGACAACAATTTATCAGTTTAGACACCTGGAAGTACCATTTTGTCATGTAACATATGGAATTAATATTGTTAATAAGTTCTTAAAAACATCCTTTAAAAGCCCAGCATATACCTTGCTCAGGGTATAGCTCTGGTTACTTGTCCTGTTGCCCCAAATATGAGCTGACTATAGCTTGGAAGACACAGGCAATACTGTTTTCTTGTCATTTAGGCCCAGTTCACTTCTATCTAACTTTAAACATCTCAGTTAAGTGTTCTATTTATAAATCCCCTTTTTGGCTGAATGCAAAGCCATAAATCCAGCCCGCGCACTGATCCTGCCTCTGGGATGTCTCACGTCCGGCCCCGAGGGGGGGCTGCACTAAGGACCTGCCTGACGCCTGCGAGGGGCTGCAGCGGGGAGACCCCCGTCCCCGCCGTGGGTTCAGCAAGCCCTGACGGTGCTGCTACCCCTCACGCACACATTTCCCTCTCGTTGGCAGTCTGACAGCGTTGTGCTATAGATATGTCGAGGTTTTCTCATTCTTTCAGCTGCTTATGAAATCTGAATCTTAATTTAAACTGGGTGATCGCTAGTTTTATTGTCCCACTCCCATGACATTCAGTAGGAAGATATTTACTGTACAACCTTCTCTAGCTTCACTGCAGTGAAATGTTGAATTTATAGCAATGCTTTGAAACAGCCTAATGAGGAGAGGGAGGGTTTTATTTAAAAGGATTAGTAACAACTATTCTCGGATGCACAAATGTTAGCAGAAGGAGTTTTTTATGGTTCTGCTACCTATGCAAATATCCATACAAAAGTCAAATATTGAGTGGCATCGCATAAACTGAGGCTGGAAGTCAGAAAGTTATTTGTAATCACCAGAGGAGTGAGGTTTTGAAAAAGCCTCATGGCATCCAAGGAAAATTCCACTTTTAGATTCCTGTTTATATGGGTTAGAGGGAGTAATATGGTATGAGTCTAAAACAGCAGGGATTAGACCTCATGACCCATGCACGTATACTTCCTACACCCCCATAACACTATGGGATCTTAACTGCATTAATACATCCAAAGTTTTGGAAAGAAATAGGAGAAGTTAGAAAAAAGTTATAAACTTTTCCAAATCTGAGAGTTTAAACATGTAAATTAATCACAAAAATCATTAGGTTATGATCCTTTGTCACTTGCTATCATAAACCTCTCTATTAATGCTATTTCAGTCACTTGTTTCAGCTGTAGGTTCAGTCTGACATGGCTCTTTTGTTCCTGGATGAACAGAAACTGCTGTTGACGTAGATACTTTGGAAGAAAACGTGAGTACTATAAAGAGTTTTTTAGTCCGAGTTCATCTTCTCCCTCTATTGTGCTCTGCATTCATCCCTAGCCTAGAAAAGTTCTTCCAATTACCTATTCATGTACTGATCCATGAATAGTATGACTGTACTTCTATGTATGTTCTCCAAATGTCTGCGCTGAATAGTTTAGTTCCTCTGGGTTGTAATTATTCTTCTCGGCATTTGGCGATGTTTTTGAGTGGTTTTAGCTTTCCTCATGCAATGTGTCGTCAGGTTTAAAAAATAGTGGTTTCTTTGGACCATCATCTGAAGTATTTGGTTGGCTCACAGGGTGGAAAGTGGCTTCTCCCCTTCACAACTAACTTTCAGTCGACTGCTTTAGTACATTTTAAAAATTTATCAAAATGATAAATTAAAAGAAAAACATACAGAAAAAGGATGCGAAGCTGGGGAATAAAATGGGGTCAAAGCTAGGATCTTCTGAATCTGAATTCTCTCAGTGCCAGGAGGCACACAAGGCGCGAACATCGTTCTTCCACTTCGATCGGTCCGCGGCTGCGTGCTCGGGAGTCAAGGGCCACAGCGCAGTCTTCCGTCGGTTTCCCCCTCAGGACACGACCGATCCAGCTCCATCTCCTCCTCCTCACTTCGTTACCGATTTTCTCCATCATTTCTGATGCTCGTCATTTCTGCAACTTTTTTTTTTTTTTTTTTTTCCGGGAGGAGGTAGTTGGCCTCCTGCCGAACCCCCATGACTTGGAGGGCCAGTGGTTTTTCTGTCAGGGTGGCCTTCCCTTAGGCTGCGTTGGTTCGCGGCACCTTCTTCAATTTTATCCGGTGCACCCTCCAGAGAGGGATCCCCTACCCACCACCCAGGGGACGCGCCTTCTAGCCGTGCAGCCCCAGCCGAAGGAAAGCTAGGATCTTACTTTGAGGAAATAAGATCATACTCTAGGAAGATGGAAGAGCGAAGGGAAGCTTAGTTGGGGGGGGGGGGGAGGGGCACATGTAGTACGAGGTGGGCGGAAAAGGGTTGTGATAGCAAGTCAAGAACTTTGCTGAAGATCCCACTTGAGTCAGTCACTCCCTGGGGACCATTTTCATGGGGAGCTGTGAATGGTCTTCCAAAAAACTTGACATTGTATATGTATGAAGCTAAACTAGAAGCTAAATTTTCAGAAACGTGCACTGCATATAAAACCTGAGCAGTTTTGCTCCGGGTAGCAGCTAAGTTATACAGGCTGAAAAGTTGAGGTATTCAGGTACAATCCACCTACCAACTGATGGTCTATATTTTCTCTCCTCCTGAATAGAAATTTTGCATATTTTAGGTGACATGAAGGCCATTTTTTGACTCTCTACATATGACAAAATGGAAACTTTTCTGAGTAAAGAATAGAGCTGGGGTTGTTCAGCCTGGAGAAGAGAAGGCTGCAGGGAGACCTTATTGCAGCCTTCCAGTACCTAATGAGGGCTTATAAGAAAGATGGGGACAGACTTTTTAGCAGGGCCAATAGCAATAGGACAAGGGGTAATGGTTTTAAACTAAA
Source organism: Platalea leucorodia (assembly GCF_965183815.1). NCBI lineage: Eukaryota > Metazoa > Chordata > Aves > Pelecaniformes > Threskiornithidae > Platalea > Platalea leucorodia. Next base: position 157,728,955 of record NC_138823.1, read on the forward strand.
AGATGGTAGATTTCGATTAGATATAAGGAAGAAGTTTTTTACGATGAGGGTGGTGAACCACTGGAACGGGTTGCCCAGAGAGGTCGTAGATGCCCCATCCTTGAAAACATTCAAGGTGAGGTTGGACGGGGCTCTGAGCAACCTGATCTGGTTGAGGATGTCCCTGCTTTCTGGAGGGGGGATGGACTAGATGACCTTTAAAGGTCCCGTCTAACCCAAACTATTCCATGATTCTAACACTGATTCATCTGCTAAGACAAAAAAGGCAAAAGCCTTTCACACCACCAGACCAAGAAAGCATTTTTACACCAATAAGCAAATAAGGTAATACATTTGGGAGTTATTTAATATAAATCATGATTCTTGGTCTCATCACCAAACTTAAACACTGTGGTATTAACTATGCCAACTGAAGGATTATGTTTGCTGTGATTCCCAAAACCAAAATCAGTAATGGAAAAATAAAATTCTCTAGGCTTTCATACAGCTTGAACTATTTCCACTGTCAGAGATTTTTTTTCTGGATGCACCATGGCTTTATTCTTCCATTCTCCCAACCCAAAACACAATAATTTTGGCTTTCAGTCTTTCACTAGTGTCCAGGTTGTACCTGTTTAATTGCAAGCCGTTCACTAATAGTACAATCCCAGTAGCCAGCAGGCTGCTAACCATCAAAGTATAGCTCAAAACCAGCTAAGCAGAATGCTGTTTTTTTATGATGACTCATTAATTTGCCCTTCAGTTTTCTACTTGTGAATAGTTAACATTTTGTTTCTTTATTAATACAGTTTAAAGTTTGCTATCTGCCTTTGTAAAGCCATAAATTTCAGACATGCAGAGTCAAATTCCTGCAAGGTAACCTACTGCCTATCCCAGCCTCAACTATGTCTCTGCTATTCCTGATATATTCATTCCAACTCTTCTTCATGTCCCTCAGCAACAGGGACTAAACAACCTTCCCAGGGCAGAAATCCCATAAGGGAAGGTTTTTGTCACAAACTGTGGCTGGTGAAAGACCGATGCTTTGTGTACAGCCCTTCCTCAAGTGGGATCCACAGATGTCCTGGTGTCATTGTAGTTTTTTGCAGGAAAATAATTGCTGCTCTAAAATAAGTCTTCTGCAATATGTTTTAGTTCAGCTTTTGCAATGAACAAAAACCCAAAGCAACAAAAACCAGAAGCAACAAAAAGCATCTGGGTATCTGTTTACCATAAAGTTTTCTTGCTTTAAATATTCAAATTTTCAACTACTGCTCTACTGTATCTGCTGGGGGCATATAACTGGCAGTATGGTACCAGCCAGGAATATGTGCCCATCTCCTACAAAGGAACACGCTCTCAGGCCTCTTCAAATATCTAGCTGAGTACATCTTGAGCTTTAAACTATATTTAAGTCCTAACATCAGCGGATGTTAAGGAGCTGTTCTGGGGTTTTGCTGATCATAAACACAGTTTAGAGCTACAGTGCTTGTTCTTCCCCTGCTTATGCTTCATGGTTTCAATTATGTAAATTATATATGATCTTGAGAATCCCTTACCAATACTAACCCACCTTATAGCATCTGTTTGTAACTCATCTTTTGCATTTCCCCAGGATACAGTTTCTTCTTTTGCAATACTGTGAATACTTTATGAGGTTGTACATAGTTCCCTTTGATTTATATAGACATTACTTCTTTGCTGGCATTGGCTGGCACCTTATTATTGTCTCTGGATACATTTTCAGAATCATTATGGCAGGAGGAAAACAAGATCAGAGCTACAGCTGAGATGAGACAGTCATGAGATCCCTCAGGGCAGGAGACTGAGGCTGGAACATTAAGCTAAGAGGGTGAGTGCCAAGGCAGAGAGCTGGAAGGCCAGAGCATGTCAACATGCTGCAGGAAAGAGCCTTGAGCACCCATACTGCCATGGGCAGAGCCAAGGAGATGCAGCCAGAGCCTCCCACAGAGGGGTCTCAATCCCCTTCCTAGTGATCTTGGGGTTGATATAAATTGACAACCCACTAGAAGAGCATAAGGGGAGGGCTTGGATCGACTGCACCAGTGCTAAGGGAGCTCTTCTGAAGGCTTTAGTTGACTTATTTCAGCGGGTGATTTTAAGGAACAGCAATCTCATCTGGGGCCATTGGACAGCAGTGAAGACAGCTCCAGACTTGCAGTATGACCTCGCAGTTGTGGGTTCCAGCAGGATCTCTGGCTCATACATCAGAAAGTCCCGCTATCATTGCTCAAGATTTCTGTTTATTATTTCAGATATCTTCTTGCAAGTGTTTGTTTTAACTCCTGACATGGTGTTTCAAGTACTGAGGTGACTCTTAATTATGGATCTGATGTACAGCTTGAGAATATCATGGGAGTTACTTAAATCAAGATGGCTTTTATCATAGTAAATTACTAAGAGCTTGAGAGATTTGATGTAGCACTAGTTGGAATAGTTTCTACCAGGCCTATAACTATGTTACAGTGGAAGGAGAGAGCTTGAGTAAATTAAGAACAGTTTCAGATGTTGAGGATACAGGATGCACTGTGCTGTTCATGAGACATAAGAATGACCAGCCAAGATACTGAGGGCCATTAGGCCAGATTTTGTTTCTTCTTTTCTTGGTGAATAACTCGGAGCTAGCTTCTAACAGAATTTCAACTGACATTAAACAAGTAAACACTTTTGCAAGTCCATCTAGGTCCCAGTATCACTTACCCTTCTTCAAAAATCAGCCATTGTAATGTAGATGAGGAATTTAAACATGTGGAGACATGAACCCGCTAGATTTTCCTTCTAATCTCTAATGCAGTCCTATTTTTAGAACTGTTATGTGTTCTGGATGGATAATAAGAATAGTAGTCTTGTACAGCTGAGTAAGTCTGAATGACATTTACAATAATTCCTGCTTCTTCCTACAGCCTTGTTTCTCATACATCGTTTCTTTCATCTTTTCTCCCCCCCCCCCCCCCCAGCAATATTGTTTCTGATTTATCACATGCTGTTTTAGTACCAAATTAACAAACCCCAGAGGCGATGACTGGACAGCGAAAAAAATAGGACGTAAATCACTGACACAGGACACTGAAGTAGTGCAGAAGTTTCTGTGCAGTTAATGATTGTACTTGAGAATGGTACAGTGTGTTTAAAGTATTTCAAGATCTCCAGTAAGTCTCACACCATGCAAATGACATAATTGTTGTTAAAGTCATGTCTTTGATGGGGAAAAGTAAGAAAGCTAGGACTTGTGACTTTTTCCAAGTCAACAGCAATATCAGTGATTGATTGAAAAACAATCAATAGAAATTGACTTTCTATTTGTCTGCATAGTGTCAGATTCTCATAAATTTACTCCAAATACCATTTTACTCCATGAATCATTCAACTGGATTCTATGAGATGTCCCCGCAAAGGGAAATAATCAGTGTAAAACAATGATGAAGGCTGCAGCTCTCTGTTATAAGTTGAGTATCGTGCATATGTCTGCTAGTTTCCAAGAGGTTTTTTTTTTTATTTGTTTACCTATTTACAAACATTTCTGAATGCATTGCTATATCATAGATAGTACAGCATGGCATACTGGATCAAATCAATGATCTTACAGTCACCTATACAACATGCTTCAGGAAAAACACATCTGAACATTGTTACAACCTCTGCTTGGCTTCTTTCTAACCCAGAGTTAGAAAGAACCCCAGTTCATGATCTGCACCGGGACACATGCAGCACCCAGCTCCCTGTGGTGCATTTTAACTATTCCATAACTCTCCCTCAGGACTTATTTTTTTCCACTGCCACCCCACCATAGACAGTTCTTTCTAAAGGGTAACTTTCTTTTCAGCTACGGTTGTTGAGCTCACCAGTGCATTTTCGAAGTGCAATGTTTCCATGCTATATAATACAATACTTCCAGTAGTCTAAAGTTTCCAAACTAAGACATTGCATTTGCTTAATGGCTTCTAGCCTTGGGCTCAAGTGTTGCTCTGTGTTGCTCCACGCTGCTTTGCTGCACACCAAGAGATTTGCTTGCTATTGCTGGTCACTGGAAGATGTTCCTTCCCCTTGCCCAGCCCTTAAGATAGCAGTTTCCAGGCTGCTTACGCAGATGAAAACACTGTGATGTACCAATGCTTTTTTCAGGATTTCCACTCCCAGAGGAATGGAAAGCTTCATCACACATCAAATTTCTCAGACTCTACTGTTTCATAAACCTTACAGATTTGCAAGAACAGTTAAAATTGCAAAATATCAGCAGATTATTTAATAATAAAAACCTTCCTTGGTTGCTTTCATCCCAGTTTCAACCAAGATGGAATTAACTTGTGACGTTAAGATGAAGTTTTAAGACTGTCCAAAGCAGCAACTTCTTCTTGCTTTCCCTTGCTTTTGTCCCTCTTTATTGACAGGAGGCAAAAGCCAGAATTTTCATGTGCTCACGCAAGCTAGAAAGCCTTGTTGTGCCCATTTGTCTGTTATAAAACTTCGTCTCTTTGTTTCTTGCTGTTGCAAGGGAACACCTTAAGATAGCTCATTTTCCAATAAGGAAAATTTTCTCCTTGAAATTGTGTAATATTCCCCATTTTGTACTTTTATTCACATATTTCTGCTTTCATCTGTCATGTCCTTTTGAAAATGCTCTAGTAAAACCTTTTACATCATCACATGAATAATTTTCAAAGAGTATTTTTTGCCAGATTCAAAGCTCTTTTCTCCCTGTAAGGCTGTAAAAAGATCTAAAGATGATACCACAGGTGGTGAAACTGGAACAAAGCTACTTAATTTGACTAATATCCCTTTCCCTAATACATAGTGTTTAGGACCCCATTCCATTCATATCCTATTCTATTCATGAATAAATCATGGGCATATTGGCAGTATTTGTGCGCTTCAGCTCACAGTATTTAGTTCTGAGGGTGACATCCAGAACTTAAATAATGCAGCATACCCCGCGTATTGCCGGCTCTGGCTGATTTTGTGTGAGGAGGTGCAGCTTACTTCTGTGTGGAGCTGGAAAGAGCAATTGAACTGCTTCTGTTGGAAAGGAGCAAGACTGTGATCAGGCAGTTAATTAAGCAATCAAAGTGTTTTGTTTATGATACTGCAGGGGCTGTCAATTCACGTTATTTGTTAGATTAGTTTCGCTGGAGTGGAGCTGAGAGCTAAGGGGTTGGTTTCTGTCTCTCTCCTGGAAACCAGCAGCAATAGCTGGTGCAGAGCAATCTTCAAGTTCCTGGTCCAGCAGGCAAAGGAAGGGAATCACAGTATTTTAGCACAGGGATGAGGTGTGCTGCTAAGCGGTCTGACCTTCGCTCTCTGATACCTTGGCACAGGCATAACTCTGCCTCTGTGCACACCTATCCCAAAATAAAGTCACTCTGCCAAATACGGTTATTTTTAGCTTAGAGCAGTTCCCAGCTCTGTTCCACCATGCTGCCCAGCAAATGGTTAATTTGGCACACTGAGAGTTGGTGTAGGCAAAGGAATGGGTGTGCTTAAATGGGTCAGAGGCTGCTTAAACCAGAAAGAAAGACTTGTCACTCTGTGACCATGTGTGGGGACAGTATAAGATCCTACCTGTGGCCTTTCAGAGGAGCAGGAGCAATAGGTAAAGTACAAATGCAGGGAAATTTTAGTAGCTTGAACAGAAGGGACTGAAGAATGAATGATGAAGAGAGAAATCAAAGAAAATTAATTTTATCAAGTGAAAGATAAGATTATACCGATATTTCATATTTAAAATCTGCAGTGCATGAATAATTTAGACTCCTACCAAGAAACAGAATAAGTTCCAGGTGTAGACACCCTGTAATGCACAGTGATGAAATTTAATTTATATTCATCTTTTGCAGCTCTATACTGTCTCAAACAAGTGTGTCAACGTGCTTGAAAAATATCAGCTAATAAATTCTCTCAGTTTATTAGCTTGATAGAACTAATCACATTTTTCCTAGGAGGAAAACTGAATACTTCAGATACGTTTAATTCATACAGCAAGTGTGTGGCAGTCCAGGATATAGTCCAGACCTTCTGAATCCCAGCCCTGCTATTTAACTATGAATTCAGCTTTCCTTAGACTTGACTTGTTTTGAATCACCTCTTGTACTCTGAAATAGCCTCCTCCCCTGCCAAAGTTTTAATTCAAAAAGGATTAAGGGTACAATTTTGGGGTGGATTTAGGAACTTTTGGTGAAAATATGCATGGAGACAAGCCTCAAATTTACCAGCAGACAGGCTGGCTTGACACCAATAAGGAAGAGAGAACACAGACACTTCAAGAATAGACATTCTGAAAGTTTTAAATTGACGTGTTGCAGGGTTGCATCTAAAGTGTACTAAGATGAAGCATGCTGTCAATAACACCATCTACTCTTTTTTCTGGATGACAACAAGGCCAAATCAGCCATTTGTCTGCTAGTTTTCTCCTTTTCAAGAAATATGTGCAAGTTCACTAAAACCATTGTAGACTGCCCTGGGCTATTCTTATGAAATCATTCTGGAGGAGATAGATAGTCTGTGCAATGTGATTTTCTTGAGAGCTGAAAATTCTTACTCTCTGTTCCCTCCTTAGCTGCTATCACAGTATCAGCATGATAGAGTCTCTCAAACTGTACAATATTCAGAGCTTTGGTAAAAAAGTAGGACTATAACATTGCAATGTATCCTGCAGTCCAGACTGCAGCCACCCCAGAATCCCCTCTATATTAGGTTTCTTGATCTTTTACTTCTATTCTATCATCTTATTTATTTTTTGAAAATGTTAATTGGTCTAGCTTATCTTCTACTAAAGTTTGATGCTGTGTTTAAAACCCCCACAAATATTTTGTGTTTTATGACGCACTTCTTAGAATTAAAAGGTCTAGGCAGATGCATCCCAAATCCTGGCTGACTCGTAGTCCTATCTTGCTCTTTTAGCACCTTTTTAGGTCAAAATTAATCTTTCTTGAGCACAGGTTAGTACAGCTGTATAAAACATCCCACTTGGAAACCCGCATTTTCCCAAATCACTTCTTATTTCTACCTCACTAAACACCTGGGACTGCAAGTTCTTCCTCAGAGTAGCAATGGCAGTTCACAGTCAATGAATGATGTTACTAATACATCGGTCTTTCGGTCTCTCATTCATTCTCATAGAAACATAGAAATGTGGCTAGAAAAGATCTCTGGATCCTTGGTCCAGACCTCCTCTCAGAGGGAAACTGTTACCACTTTGGATGATGACAGCTTTAGCTTTGTCTAGCCAAGCCTTGGAACCTCCAAGGATGGCACTTTCGTTCATAGCCAAAGTTTATAGCAGTAGACCTTTGCACAATGGGCTTCCATCTCATGTTACATTTAACCCCATTTCTAACATTTTGATCCTCAAATGCCATGTAACTATATTTTCTTTACACAACAAATCACTCTATAAGGATAATTTTTCTTCATTTTGTTTCATCAGTAGGTTTCATTAGTAAATTCCTAGATTTCTGGACGAAGGCCTTATGAATTTAATTCATGATTACTGTTAAATAAGATTAGTCTCAACTGATTCCTGAGGAATTCCTCTGTCATCTCCCTCCACCCTAAATGGAACTGCCTGCCTTTCAACACTTTTCTACACTGCTTATACTAATCCCCATCTTCTCTGCCTAACTCACATTTTTAGACAGTCACATGCCAAATGTTTTGCACTAATTCAAGTACATATAGCGCTCTCTTTGCCTAAGAGATCAGCTGTTATCAAACAAGGATATCGGATTTTCCAGCACAGTTAGCTGTGGCAAACTTATATTTGATTTCCTCCCATTTTCTATTTATTCCATTCCTTAAGTTACTTTTTCCTTAAAAAAAAAGAGGTGTTTTAAGGCTTTGCATCCCATTCAGGTCACACTGCTCTTGTAGCTGTCTGTCTGATATTACTTCTTTCCATATATATAGTTACTACACCTGCTATTCTCTAGACATATAATATGTTTGCTGCTTTGGACTACAGACTTTTTGCTAGAAGACTTACAGTTTTGTGTGCCAGTTAGTGATATAAATTTGTAGTCGGCACTTTTAATGGCAAGTGACACTCTGACCATGAGCCTGACTCCTGTGCCGATGAATTAATTCAATTGATTTAATGCAGTTATTCAAATCTATTTCTCAGAAACATGTGTAGCTACATGCTGGTAACTATTTAAATGACTAGAAATGCATTTGTGTTTATTTTCTGGCCAGAAAGGGGCCATTTTTTAAGTCTCTAGCTCCAAATTTTTGTTTATAGAAACCAGTGGAGATATCCCTGAAATGTGTACTATTGTAAATGAGGACAGAGTTGATTTATCAGTTCCCATGCAGCTATGGCAATGGGAGCATTCTGCTGGAATACTGGAAGTGAGGCAATGCTTCTGACCCTGTGAGCTGCACACCAGGTATTTCATGTGGTCTAGAGCCATGAGTAACATTCGACATATGCTAGACAGATAACTAAAAAGAAGGGGATCTCCAAAATGATGTGAATGGGTGAGATCATAACAGCTTCCATGGCTTCCCCTGTTTCCATCCAGTTTGAGGCTTTTCAGGGTCCTATAACAACATCATGACTAGTGCCACTGGCTGTGGCTGGCTCATTTCCACCCAAAAGCCACTCAGTTTATCTGCCAGCCCTCCTGGCAGTCCCAGGGGGCTGTCCTGGCGTGCAAGCACACTCAAATGATTTGCTGGCTGAATGCAGCTTGAGAACAGCCATCATCATTTTTGAAAGTTCAGGTTATCATTTTAAAAGTTAATTGAAATATTATTTGAGTGTCAACTTGTCCTCCTTTTTTTGCTTGCTTCAACTGGAAAATATACAGAGCTCTATCTGTCTCCAAAAGGATCAAAGTCAAAGGCATGTATAACTGGAAGCATACCTGGAAGTATGCACCTAGCACGATTCTTCATGACAGTGCAGCCTTGCAAAGCAGAGTGGGAGAAATTGCAGGGCACCGCGACATCAGCTAGTGTCTGAGCTCATGAAGGTACCTTTTGTGCATCTCCCAGAACCTCCATTGCCTTTCTGGTCTCGGTGCCTTTTCTGTGCTGGTCATAGCTAACTTTCCCAGTCAAGCAAGGTGCACAGGACTTGGCAAGCTGTCTGTGAAAGGGATGCGTTCCAGCCTGAGGAAAGCACGAGTTCATCATTAAAGACTTGGTAAATAATGACCTGCTCATAAAGAACAAAAATGGAAGCAGAATAGCTTGGAAACTCATGAGCATTTTGAAATGGCAGGAGCCATGTTACCCAGCATCTGAAATACATTTAAATTACTATAAATGTTATGGATCAATGATCACTAAACTGCATACTGGAAGGAAACTGGTGATATAAAAAGTAATGAGAAAAGCCAGAACTGAACATTAGTAATTTTCTTCATAAAAAGCAAGTTTCCATGACTCATTCATATACTATCAATTACATGTGTTTAGAGGCTGAATTTTAAGATTAAAATAGTCAACTAAATTTAACTGTGCCATTATCTTTATGTTCTTGCAGAAATGTTTTGCCCTGGCAATTGCAGAGAACAGCAAAGTGATTGTGAGCATAGGTTATGATAACATCCGCCCATAAACTGCATTTACTGCTTATATAAATGTGTGGATAACATTGAAGGTTTTTTCCATTCTTCTAAATATTTGCTTGCCAAGGTGACACTGTTTAAGTCACATCTCCAAAAAGCTTTATTTTCACAGATGCATTTTTAGTCTTTTCATAAAGATGTTATTTGTGTGCAATGTGAACTGAACTTCCTAATGTCCTGGACTGTGATGTTTAGAGGTTGCAGCAGCCATACTGGCTCACGTCAGGCATGATGATTTTCACTTCTTCCGTCTTGGTTTGTGTTCACCAGGCAATAACTTCTTTGCGAATAAGAACATAAATGCCATACTATATCAATCCAGAGATAAGCCCAGGTGGTTAGTCTGTCTCTAGCAGGAATTTGTGGTGGATGCAGGGGAAAAGTGATGGGAAGAAAACTATGGATAAAATGATTCTTTCCTGCATGTGTTCTCCCAGTTTGCAGCTTATAGTAGTCTGGGAATATCTTGAGACAAAGTTGCAACCAGCAACTGCTTACTACTTAATACTCACTGTTAGGTTTGTCCTGCATGAGTTGGACTGAACATAATTATGTCTTTTTGACTGCCACAGCATCCTCAAAGACTGAGTACTACAATTTTACTATGCATTGTCTGAAAAAGTAATTATTTTTATTTTAACACTGTAACCTAATAATTTAATTGGATGTCCCTTAAGTTCTATATTATGAGAAGTTGTGAATAATGCTTCCCTTGTTGCCCCATCCATGAGTTGATGCTAGGGTACCTCTCTGCAGCCATCACTCTTCTAAACCAGGATGCTAGGATATTGTCCTGGTTTTGGCTGGGATAGAGTTAATTTCCTTCATAGCAGCCCGTAGGGTGCTGTTTTGGATTTGTGACCAAAACAGTGTTGATAACACACCGATGTTTTAGCTATTGCTGAGCAGTGCTTACACAGCGTCAAGGCCTTCTCCGCTTCTCACATTGCCCCGCCAGCGAGGAGGCTGGGGGTGCACAAGAGGTTGGAAGGGGACACAGCTGGGACAGCTGACCCCAGCTGACCAAAGGGCTATCCCATACCATATGACGTCATGGTCAGCAATAAAAGCTGGAGGAAGAAGGAGGACGTTCGGCGTTACGACGTTTGTTTTCCTAAGCCACCGTTACCTGTGGTGGAGCCTGCTTTCCTGGAGATGGCTGAACGCCTGCCTGCTTGTGGGAAGTAGCGAATGAATTCCTTGTTGTGCTTTGCTTGTGTGCGGAGCTTTGGCTTTCCCTGTTAAACTGTCTTTACCTGAACCCATGAGTTTTCTCACTTTTACCCTTCTGTTTCTCTCCCCCTTCCCACCAGGGGAGAGTGAGCGAGCAGCTGAGTGGGGCTGAGCTGTGTTGGGGTTAACCCACAAGAGCTATTTAATCTGTCCCAACATGGTAGATACTCTGTCCCTCTGATCATGTTCTTCACCCCTCTTTGTATCATCTCTAGCTTTGCTGCATCCCTTTTCCAATAGGAATCAGAGCTGCACACAGCAATAAAGAAGCGGGTGCACCACTGATTTCTACGATGACTTACTAATTATTTTAGTTTGTTAATAAATACATATTAAAGGATCTTAATTCAAGATCCTTACTTAATATTCTCTTTGACTTTTGAGTACCACTGAGCACCAAGACAGCATTTTCACGCTATTGTCTAAAGGCACCTTTCTGAGTGGGTAGAGTTCATGTGTGTGTGGCTCTAGCCATATATACATACAGCTAGGGGTTTTATTCCCCATCCGCATTCTTTTGTCAGGAGTAGCTTCCAGAATAAAATTGACTTAAAGCAAAAAATGAACCTCAGAAAAGAATACATCAGAAATTTCTGAACACTATCCATAACGTATTCAATTTCCTCTTTTCAGAATGCCCTACCTTGAAAGCCTTGCAGCACAGAAGTCCTATGGATTTACATGAGATATTTGAGCAAAAAAGAATTGTTGAACATGAAGCTGAATCCTTCTATTAGCAGAATATTCTTTTCTGTAACATTTGGTCTCTCTTTTCATTATATGGCATAGCAGGAGTATTTTGAGTTGATTGAAAAGTAATTTATAATCAGTGGAAAACAGAACATAAAAAGCTGAATATAATATCCATTTCTTTTCACATCCATCTCCTGATGAGCCTTTCACTTTTTTTCTCACATGATTTTGCCCGGTCTTAGGAAATGCTGCAATTACAGTCAAGTAAAATCAATGCAGCCCTTAATTAAAATAATTTGATTCCTAAGGAAATGAAAAAAAAAAAAGAAACACAATAAGTAAACCCAGTTACTTCAGCTACAGATTTTTGGTATGGCTGTATTTGGAGACCTTGTAACAGAATGTCTCTTCCTTCAATAGAAATGGCTTTATTTAAATGAACAAAAAGAAGAAATTCTAATTCTCAAATATTAGCTCTAAGTGCTTTTCACTAACAGTCATGATCAGAAATGGTTCAGAGATGGTGAGAGGAGCTTCACTTAAAAGCAAATCATTCTTATAAGTTTATCATGGATTATCAGAACGGTTTATAAAATGGGAAAATATGAACAGGTGCGTAATCTCATGGAATTTTTGTTAATTAAATTGGATGAATAAAAATAATCTAATGAAGGACTTTTCTAGAGAGATCCAGATTAACTGGTCGTTAGGTGTTTTAAACCTAACAGAAATCCTGCTATTTTTCTCTTTACAAATACGTAGTTATTAATAACAGGTAGTTAGATAAGGCTATGTCTTATCTTCAGGAACATCTGAGAGCCTAATGCAAGGCTTCCCAAACTCAGTTTAACTGAATGACAGGATCAGTTTGAAAAATATTATGGTACATGAGTGTCTGTGGTTGCTTCCTTTCTCTGCCAAGTCCTGATGTGTCTTGAGCAACAGCTGCCTTTGGAGCCACTGAACTGCAAGAGCCAGCCCTGATGTGGGTGAGGAGATACCTCTTTAATCACTGTTATTTTGACCAGCCAGTATCCATCTTGCCAAATCCTCCCAACGTCTGGTTTAATAATGAAAGTAGTGGTTTTTCCATTCTGTTTCTGTCTTCACCCTCTCTTCCACATCACAGATTCTTTCCTTGCTCTTTGTTTTTTCCTATATCTAATACTGATTTGATGGTCATTCCAACACGTGCTTCCTACAGCTATTCTGACTTTGTATTTTTCATAATTGCAGTGTACATACAATTATGATACTTCATAATTTCAGAACCTGTGAAAAACAACAAACCTGCAATGATGTTCTGCAGGAACATTGAGGGGGAGGAATACAGCCTTTAATTTCACCTTTTTATATAGTTGGCTTAACAGTTCATATAATTTTATTTGGGGACACTTCAGTCATTTGTTGCTTTTATTTAACTGTTTGTTGCTTATTTTGCCATTGTACCTACAACAATTCAAGTTTTAACAAGATGAGATTTTAGTACCGTACACTCAAGTGACTTTAAATTCTCTGACACAAAACATTTTATTTCTTCTTCCGTGCTTTTGCAATAAATTTCTTTCAGAACCCGCATTTTAAGGAGATAATGAGTTATTTTTCTCTAGAGTATTCCCCAATCCAGGGATAAGAAGCATGGCACTCAGATCAGCATTTCTCAGAGGAAGTGTGTCTTCCTTGCAGTCCCTGAAGGACCTAACTTCATACCACACTATTGCCATGGCAGTGTTTTGTCATCGGGCTTATCTCAGCCTGGAGAAGAGAAGGCTCTGCGGAGATGTTATAGCAGCTTTCCAGTACCTGAAGGGGGCCTACAAGAAAGCTGGAAAGGGACTTTTTACGAGGGCACGTAGTGATAGGACAAGGGGTAATGGCTTTGAACTGAAAGAGGGTAGATTTAGAGTAGATGTAAGGAAGAAATTCTTCACTATGAGGGTGGTGAGGCACTGGAGCAGGTTGCCCAGAGCACCTGTGGATGCCCCATCCCTGGCAGTGTTCAAGGCCAGGCTGGATGGGGCTTTGAGCAACCTGGTCTGGTGGAAGGTGTCCTGCCCATGGCAGGGGGGCTGGAACCAGATGATCTTGAAGGTCCCTTCCAACCCAAACCATTCTATGATGCTATGGTAAATGATTTGCTGCTATTGATGAAACAGGGTTGTGATTTTTCCCCACACTAGATGATTTTATACTGCCTTCGCCATTGTGATGAATATCCTCAAAGCAACTTTAAACTGGCAGTTTTAATTTATCTTTTAGTCACTTGACTCGCTGAGGTGCTTCCTTCATTTCTGTGGGGTTTAGCAGCGGTTATTTGTGAAACAAATCTGAATGCTATACTGATGTCTTAGATAAAATGTGGTTACCTGGAATTCCTCTGGTGCTCTTAGTCTTTTTCATGTTTAATTCTTAAATAAAAAGTCTTTAGATCTTGAAAAATATCACTGAAAAACACTGTTTCTTCCTACCTGCCCCTGCAGGCCTGGTTTCTGGGCAGAGGGTCAGGGCCCCGCAGGCCGGCAGCTCCCTGTGGAGGGATTTGGGGGCCACAAGGGCCTCTGGGCAGGCAGGGCAGGCAGGGCGGGCAGGGCGGGCAGGGCAGGCAGGGCAGGCAGGGCGGGCAGGGCGGGCAGGGCAGGCAGGGCAGGCAGGGCGGGCAGGGCAGGCAGGGCGGACAGGGCCTGTCCCATCTCCAGCCAGGAAAGCTGGGGGGACAGCAGGGGCAGCCCCAGCCTCAGGCACCTCCCTGGGGATGGGGACAACCAGGAGCCTCTCCCCACAGCCCAGGGACGGGGACACCCGCAGCCCCAGGCAGCAGCAAAACCCCTGACACCGGGCTGCTCTTACAGCCATGACAGCCTGTTTTGTCTGGATTTAGTAAGGATTATTCTTGAACAATGCCAGATAATAAATTTCCCTCTTAATATAAATTATTTGTAGCGTTCTTCGTTAAGAATCACTCGCAGCGTTCAAGGCCCATTCTCACTTGCCCATTAATCATGTATTATGCACGTAGCAAGAGTTCCCAGGCGTGGGCTTGCTTGATGAAGGTTTCCATCAAAATGCAATGTGTTTGTGAACATATTCTCAGTAGATATTTATCTGTGAATATTAGCACGCGGTTACTCCAAAAGAAACCTATGAAGTGCCTCATTTGCTAAGTACTTCGGTGAATTGAGTCAAGGCATAAATTGTCAAAGTAAACAAATCCATTCAGATAAATCCAAATCTGCCTTCTCTCACAGTTTTTAAACAAAGCCTGTATTTGCGCAGTGCCTTGAAGTCTGCAGTTGTGCTTGTCATGTGCCATTTGTAGAACAGGTAATTAAATTGCTTCACGGATAGTCTCAAAATTTGTTCAGAGAGTTTAAAACAAAGCTTGGTTTTATGATCATTCCTTATCTCAGCATTAATGAGATTATTGCGAGATCAAACATTCAGGGAAGAAAAATCATAATTAATTTTTTAAAATTATTTCATTAGCTGCCCAAGGAAAACAAGTGGAATATATGAATTGTTAATCTCACATTCAGTAGCTCATACTTAAACCAATGCACCCTCAGCAATAAAAGTCCCAGTAAAACACATCAGTTTGTGTGGACACCAGGGATAACTGGTGATGAAGATCTATGTAACGCCAGCTGAGTTGCTGCTGGGTTGCTACAAAGCTATTTAAGTTAATTTAATGGCACAATACCCCTTGTTCAGTGTATTCAGTGAATTAGTATTGAATTAATTCAAGTTACGAGGAAATGCCTCAGAAGCCAAGCAGCATTAGATAATTACCATTATGTGCTGACAGGATAATCTCATTTTTTTCATAGACCTTGACTAAGCAAATCACTCATGTGCCTGCTTCCCTGGCAAAACTTTTATATTCGATTAAGAATCCCATACGCATGAAGCACGTGCCTGAGATACAGTATGACCAGTCATCACCTGTTTTCCAAGAGATTTAACTAGTCGTTAGATCAAGTCCCAGACTGCAGTGGTCTAGTTCCTTACAACACTCTCTTAACTGATAAGAACCTGAAAAGGTCCTGAAATTTTATAAGGGCTACGTAACTCAACAGAGTGAAGAGAGGGCATACAACACTCCATAAAGTTAAGTATTAGTGTGCTACTTCCCAGTCCTGCAAAATATTATTACATATTGCTAAAAATATTATCTTCCATTGCTTCTATGTTCCAGTTCTTTGAGCTCATGGTTTGGTCCGCAAAAGGGACACTCAGGAACGGGCTGAAGCATTCTTTGGACACAAACGTTCAGTGTACATGTTGCTCAAGCTGGGATTTTTTCAAGCGGACTATAGAAGTCAGCTCATAGTTATAATACAGCTTTTATGTGTGCTAGTGCACAGTTTACATATGCAAATAGCCACCTGCATAGTTTACATGACTCAAGGTTGAAGGCCTTTGAAAATGTCACCTTCATATCAGAGAGAGTTGCAGAATGACATCAAGAGCTTTTCACAAATAGTAACTGTGGTGGTGTATTTCTACCACAGGCAAATAACAAATGCGAGAGATTTCCTTTGTTATCCTTCATATGAGATATGTTGCTAAAACACAATACTGAGTGTATGTGTGAAACAAATCAAGTCATTTCACACACAGCAGTCATTTAAGTGTCCGTTTATGTAACCTTGGTGAGAAGTACAACCCACATCCTTATGCTGCTGGATTCAATTGATTTCATTTGTCTGTTCATTTTGCTGCTTTTATGTTTGAGACTTTTGACATCCACAGAAAAAGATGTCTTTAGGCAAGACGCACCGCTTAGTGTTCTATAATGAAATAGCACTGACCTACAAATATTCCAGCAATAGCATAAGGAACACTATACAAAGAATATCAGAAGTTCATTTCCTCCAAATTTTGTTTAATGAGTTATTTGAAAATGTTTGATATATTGTTGGTAAAGGCTTATATGTATGTGAAATCCTTCTTTAGTCAGTTCTGGTCTTTTTTATGCACCTTGTGAGGCTCTCTCTCAGCTCTTATTAACATCTATACTAAAGGTTTTCTATGTCTTAGTTTGAAGTTGTATAATTTACAGGGAAAATAGACCTTTGACATTTGCTTCTGCAGAATGGACTATAACCAAACAAGATGGGCAGTATAGTTTAATGCAATATAGCTATACCCAGTATTAAATGCCTTTTAGTTAATATGCTAACAAGCACTCCATGCAGTCTTAGAACAGTGGCAGAGATAAGAAACTTGTATCCATAGCAGCAATTCATAGTAACCAGTCTCTGTTTCTGCTTACTGTCTATTGTAAGGAAATTATTTTATGTAAGCATAAAATATTCTGCTCAGCAGGGAGGAAAGAAGCTAGTATCCCACTTGCTGCTTTTGTTAATAGGGAAGTGGAGTCATTAATCATTAAGGAACAAAATGTAATATATTTTGTGGGAACAATGATGCTGTCCTTAAGAGCAACACAAAGGGCACCTATACAAGTAACAAATCCATGTTAAACAATGTTGGGGATTATGGTATTTTGGATAAAAATCAAGACTGAATTCCTAACAGTTTTCAAATCTGTGAATGTTTTTCATTTTTCTAACTTCTGTGTAAGTGTCTTGAGGTACAAAGACCATCTTCTACCACCTCTGAAACCAAACTCTCAAACATTTTTTGTGATATTTATTCCCTCTTTAAAAGAGTGGGTTTACCCTGCAAAGTGACAATGTTCAAATGATCTTATTCAGCTTGCCACTTTACTCAGCTGTTCAGTCCCAGAAGCATATTTCAATACCATATTGTTAATGTTTCTTTTGGGGTTGCCTTTTCATTATTTCTTTCAATTAGCTACAGTGTTTTATGATTATTTCTACAATGGCAGACTAAACACAAAAAACCACAGGCACTTAGAGAAGAAACAGAAGATATGCCAAGACAGTAACTTTTAGTGCAAGAATGCAGGTTGTTAATTTAGTTCTTCAGGTTGGAATAATGAAGGTAGGCCAATGCTCCCTCATTCTTTAACCTAAACTGGAGACTGGGATGTGAATCACCTTCTGAAAAGCTGCTTTCAAACAGCCATCTAGAGAGAGGGAGAGGCTTCTTTTCTCATTCTCTGCAAGGGAATTTTCTCATTTTCTTTTGCAAGGCACAGAGGCTAATAGAGAAAATAAGATGGAGACTGATGTTTTAGAAGTTATTGGGGCTCCAGTCCTGACTCCCACTGCTGCTCATGTTTTTTGTATTAAAGACCATTGACTAGAATACATAGGTGACTGGGTGTCACCATACCCCAAGCCCCTTCTCCCAGAAAGACTACTCATCAACAAGCAGCACTTTGGTTCCTATTTTGTGACTCTCCCTTTCCATTTCAGCCTAATGGCTTAGCTTCACTAGCAGGGGTGAAGGGCTGCCACATTTTACAATCTGGTGTTAGTCTTTAAGCAAGAGAATGATAGCACTTACGTATATGACTGAATTGTCTAAATTATTGTTTAATTAAAATCAAGTCAGTGCTGTATAAAATAGGTACCCCATGTTACAGTTACAGCTCCTTCTGTACTTGGCCAGGGACAGGAACGACAGGAAGACTGTGACTCTAGGACTGTCTCCTTTCTGTTGTCCTCATGAAAACAGGAACCCCTGGGCCCATCTTTTTCTTCATGGGGCATTATAGATCGTCAAAGAAATTCTGTATTTATCAATATGCATTGGATTAATTTCCATCCTGCAGTTTTACTGGGTTCTTTTACACTCAGGACCACCATGTCCTTGAGCAATGACACTGCAGTTGGATAGAACAAGTCACAGGGCTTGGAGCAGGTACTAGCTTGACACATTTTCTTCCTTTCCTAGAAACCTTTGGCTTTGGAGTCTTCAAAGCATGGGAAGACATCAGGGATACGTATTCACTATACTTATCTGGTGTATGCTTAAGAGACAGGTTTAAACTCTAGCAGCCTGGGAACTTGTCATGTTATCCATCGGAAACGATAGAGTAGTTTCAGTAAGTTTACAATGGAACAGACATATCTTAGTTGTAATATTCTCTGGGAAAGCACTTCAAAGAGCTAATCCCTGGAAGAAGAGCATGAAGTCACAGACGATAAATCCAGCTAGTGTTTATAAAATATGTAGAGTTTTGAAACTACCGAATAAAACATACTCGCAGAAAATCAGACAGAAAAAAGACCTTTTGTTCTTGGCCTTATAGTTTGTTTGTCAGTCCAAATGAAATGTGGGGTGAGGGATGCTCCTGCTGTACCAAGGGCAGGAGGCAAACATTTCACTAGTGTAGGTGTGGGCTGTCCAGAGTCATGTCTAGGGTATAGAGCAAGGAGAAGATGAGGGAGTGAATAATTGTTTTTTTCTGAGGCCCATAGCACTTCTCACTGGTCCTGAGTAGTTCATTATGCACCAGGTCCTTTCTGAAGATGTAGATATTCCTAAAGATTTTCTGTTAATGAAAGTTCAGAGCAGAATTTTGCTCATTCAGTGTCCAGTTGAGGACTGAGAGGTCACTCTCTGCCCATGTGCAATTGAAAACTGAGACATGGCAGGTCCAAAAGGAGTGAGAAATCGCCAAAAAGTGCTGCCCAATGAGCCCAGGATTACTGTAGACCAGAGGAGTGACAAAACAGTTTTTTCTCCATTTTGTCCACTTTGTCCCAAGTAGTCCTATACAGGATGTACGGGACCAAAACACACTGTGGCCGTAACTGTAAGGTACTGGCCATGGGAATGCTTTTCATTACAGCCTCTCATAGAGCTCTTCTTTCTGAAGGTCTTTTTTCTGTTGCTGACTCTCAGGCTGTCTAGGCAGTGGTCAGCTTTCAAAATCACTGTTTCACAGTGTTGTTGAGGTAGGTTTTTGTGGTTTGGTGTTTTTTTTTTTTTTTTTTTACTGTAAAAATCTTTGTTCTTCTCTAATAACCTGAAAATAACAATTGAGTTTGGTCACTACCAGGCAAGTCCTGACTCCTGGTAAGAAGCTGTGGCTTTTCAGCAACTTTGTTGATCAAGCCATTTGGCAAGGAGTCTGACACTGTGATTCTGGAGAGACGTAAATATGTTATCAATCAGATGCCAGTGGATGACTGGGGCCCCAGAGAAAAAACCTCATTCTTCCAGATACATAGGTACCACTGATGACAGGAAGACACTTTAGAGAAGACAGCAGCTGAGAAGATGTGTACTAAATCACAAATAGTTCTGATGAAATGTTAAACTTGCAACATGTCATCAGTGACTACATTGCAGTGGACTCCAACCTGCACCACTCCAAACCCTGCCACCTCTTTTCCCCAGAACACCCAACAGCCAGCTCATGTGCCCTACCTGAATCAGGACACCTCACGCTTAGCAAGGATGTTGTAGCACATACCCTGTAGTGGTGGGATAAAGTCTTTTATCCATCAAAGCCATGCAAATTTCTGTGCATTGAAGTAAAGTATCAATATCTCAAATATAATTTCCATAAACAGCTGCAGAAATAGAAGCCTTTAAGCTCCTGATGCAGAATGCTGTTCTACTTTTATTTATATATATGTATATATTACTGTATATTCACAATATACACACATGCATTCCCTTTAACAATGGAAAAACACCACCTACGTGCGACAGATGGTTTCTTATTCTTTTCTGTTTAGTTAAATATCTATTTAAATAAATAATAAAGCCTCTTGAGTCATAATTTCTTCAAGATAAAAAAAACAGGTTGCAGCATAGTCTCTATTAATTAATGAAAATATTAATAAAATAATGCATCATCTTTAATAGCAGAAAAGGAATTGAACCTAATAATCTGTTGTAATTAAATGAAGGGCCACATAGGAGATTTTGTCTTGGAAATAACTTTTACACAGAAAACAGAGAGAGTAAGAGTAAGTCAAGAAATCAAAAGAAAGAGAAACTCAGTACACAGCTCACAATTCAAGAACATTTTCTGCAGTAATCAGTGATAAATGTTTCTTCAGAGATATCTATCTCTGCAGGAAGAAAAAACATCTAATGAAATATATGCTGCTGTACAGAAAATTAATGAGTGAGTGAATGCGTTGAGTAGAGAACATGCCATATATAAAAATGAATCAGCATACAGATACATCAACACCATGATATTGGCATTAGCATAAATATACAAGAAAAGAAAGATAATTTCTCAGTGATGTTCACACTGAACTTTAAAAAAAAACCTCCCAGAAAGCTGATTAGGAAATTTATTCTAGTTCTAGAGAGTTCTGCCTTGTCATTTTTTTATCTTAATTTGTCCACTTAATTTGCCTGGTTTTGTAAATAGATCATAGAATCATGGAACCTCAAACCTTCTGTAAGAAATCTCAAGAAATCAGCTGACTTGCAACCTCTCTCCTCAAGGATCAGCTGAATCTAAACCACTACTTCAGCGTTGTTGTGGCATGAAGACTGAAGGACCTCTCCTGCGAAATCTTGCTAAACGATTTCTGAAGCATATTGCCTCATCTCTACTAAAAATCTTCCATTAACAGAAATTCATAAAGTCACAGGGCAACGTGCTCAGCAGCCTTTTTCTTTTTATTCTCAAGTGTTCAATATCTTTCAGGCTATTAGTCCCCTGATAAACTATTTTCTGCTATAATGGAGATTGGAGTTTACACTCAGAAATGACTGTTTGCCTTTAAATTACATTTAGGGAGTCCAGTGTACAGTTCATTTATACTTCATTCTGAATTTTTATGGAAATACCCTGTGGCAACTGCGGTAAAGGAGATGCAAGCCCTGTCTTAAATCATGCCATATTGTCATCCCATAATATTTCCCAGGACATCATAGTTCTGCTCATTTTTAAAAATCTCAATAGAAGAGGGAAAAAGGGATCAAATGATATCAACTTAAATTTCTCACTCCTTAATTACTTTCACTGATACTTACATGGCAGTACTTTTCATATATTTCAGTTTCCTAAATCTAGGACTGTTTGAGAAAATCGCCTAAGTAATCATTAGATCATTATTGCCATTCAAAGAGAAAGCATTTAAAATGTCATCGCACCGCTTATCCCATAAATAAAGCACTCAAAAACTGAGTACAGTTTTATGAGGGCCGAGCAGTATTTTGCAGTTAGTATGCTTTTCTGACAATGAAATATAAAGGGACAGCTCTATTGCAGTCAGAGATATCCTCATGTTTTATAGGAATATGTTCTGTATCACTCCCATAGCTTGACTATTCTCTAATTTAAACTAAACGAGTCAGTGCCTTCTTAATGACTGTTCTCTATATTTGTTATACTTTACAGCTTGCTCTTGGATGTAACAAACATACCATATATCTCCCAGAGCACTTGAAAAACTATGAGACTTCCCGTGCAGTCTTCCAGAGTACACAGCTCTGGAGCCACAAGCTGAGGCCACGTTTTGTCTTTTTGCTTGCTTCACTTACTTTTGAGGATTTCCCTTCAGTTAGAGTTCAGCTAGCCAGTACCACCAACGCACCCGCTGGCTTCTCCTCTGCACTGAAGATGCTCCATGCATTTGCTGTCTCATGTTCGTGTAGAGATTATGTTTGCATTTCACATTGATTATCAAGTCAACAGATTATGCTGGGAAAAATTGCTCCATTGGGTAGCATTTACTGTCATTTCAAGTGCTATTGAATACTAATTTCTGCATTGTGCTCTTCCTTTATTTTTCTGTCATATACTTATTTAAAGAGATGATATGAGAAATAATACTCATTTGGGGAGAGAATAACTTTCAAACTTTTTCATGGCTGATGGTAGAAAGCAAAGAGAAATTTACCTTTGTGTATTTTGCCTACCAGAGAGAGCACAAAGACGCATCTGCATTACGGTGAGCGCAGAGTTGATTTCAGCTGGCTCTATCTCCGGCCACTGCTGCTCCCCCTGGCATCGGGTCCAGGCTGGGGTTACCGTGCTCCACGCTCAGGTTCATTCTCTGTGTCTGGGAAAAACCCAGCTGGGAGCATTTCCTTCCAGCTCTCAGTGCAAAAGCCCAAGCCCAGCCTGACAAACTTAGCACATGCAGAAGTATCCTTGTGCGTGCCCTGGGTCTCAGACTAAATCTGAACCTGAGTGCGTTTGCATGCTAATGGTGTGAATGGTAAAGGAGGCTGGGCGTTAGACGAGGTCTGGATATACATTTAACCAATGGTAGATGGGAGAGGAAGAGGAGCAGAGGGTCTGGTCTGAGTAAGAGTGAATGTGATGTCACCATGATGAGTTCAGTGGGGAATGAGAAAGCATTAAAGAAATCTTTTCCAGACATGCAGTTACCCTCATTTCCCTCATAAGTTTTAAATTTTATTTCCCCTTCATCTACTGAGGTGAAAATCCCTTGGGACAGTCTATCAGAAGTTGAGCACCGACTTTTTTTAGGCAGTGCTCCTTTCTCAGGAACATAGCTGCAACCATCCTTACAGCAGACTCCAGTGTCATTAAGGACAACCGGCTCAGCGAGGAATGACCGTTCTGCCTAGCAGCAGATCTTCCATTTCCTTTGTTTTCCAGACAGCTTCTTTCCACTGTGGCCAAGGACTGTGTGTTCAGCCACGGACACTCAGTGCGGGCCTGCAGGAAGGGGAAGATGCATGATTTATGCTGCAAGCCAGCACAGTGTCTCGCACACTTTCAAACAAGCACTTCCTATTTCATAACTTTGGCCAATTCCACAGCTGGAGAGGGCTTCTGTCCCATTGCACATAAGCATCCTTTGCATATTTCAAAGTCTTTGTTCTATAGCAGAATTTCTTTATTTAAAGGGAAATGAAAATTTCCTTCACGCCACCAGTAATCTCAAGCTAAATGTCTTTCTTGGCAGGCAGCTGCAGAGAATAAGTGCTAGCCCAGAAAGGGAAGGATGTACATCTTGTTCCAGGTACAAATTCTAATAATCAGAGAAATTCTGCCCTCATCTTCAGCAACAATTAATCTTTGGCAGGACACAAGCATTTAATTTTCCTTGTTGCTTTGTTACACCAGGTGTCCTTCAGCCCCAGCTGTGGTACGTGTAACCCTTTTTTGCTGCCCAGTGAATCGAGTACAGATGCGAGCCTGATGACCCAGCGAAACACATTCAGATATTAAAATGCAGACACATTGCATTTCAGTCTGTCTTTGCAAAGCTATGATACCTGAAAGACGCTGTCAGTACTTAGGGCAGAAAATAAATCAGGATTGAATGGTAGCCAGCATAACTGAAAGACTGGTACTTTTTCCTCAGCAGAAGCCAAATAACAGCACTCAAACTGATGCCGTGGAAGTTTCATGCTGGACAGGAACGGTTAGAAGACAGAGAAAAAACAGGATAATTATTTTATGAATCGTCTTTTAAATAATAATATATTAAGTGGTGCTATATTACTGGCAGTGGGTCAGTCCATGACAGATTTGCTTTGTTTTGTCCTCAGAGAGAATTGTGATAGGAATAGTTAATGGCATTTTAAAATAATTTCATTTTCAGTGCAAGTCATTCTATATTTTCATTCCCTTTATACAGCTTGAGTTATTTAATGGGGAGTTGTTGCTGTAGTACAGCATTTTGCTCTGGACATTTCACTTAATGTTCTAGGCAAATGAGAAACTGTTTAAAGGAGAGAAAGAAGATAATAAAAACTTTAGAAACCCTCAGCCTCATAGAAAAAGTTGGAAGAATTATCTTTATTCATTCTAGAATAGAGAAGTGTCACAGAAACATGATAATAGTCTTCACATATGCGCAAGGATTGTTACAGAGTAAGATAATCCATGTTTTTCCATTTCCACCAATGTAAAACAAGATGGAATCAACTTCATTTGCAGTCAGAGGAGTTTGGGTTAGGAAAGCATCTGTGCTATAGGAACTGATAAATCCTACAGTAGATCACCAAGGGAGATGAAAGAATCTCCAACACGTAAATATACATTAAGATTTATGTCTTGGATTATACCCTATGTGTGCATGTCTTAGACATATATCTGCTAACGATGGGCTGCTCTTACAGATGCAGAATGGGGTAATTAAACATCAGGCCTTTCCCAGTCCTCCTTTCCATAATTTATTTGAATTTATAACAGGGAATCTCAGGACAGAATCCAGCCCACTCAGCAGTTAGCAAGGCACATAAATCATAATGAATCTTCTAGAGAAGATTTCTAGCTTTCACTTTCTAACAGTATCACTGTCTAGGCAGATGCTGAGTCACCAAGAAATCAGCTTGCTCGTTTTTTTAAGCAACATAAAGACATGAAAAGGTTGTCTATGCTGCACCTCCCATAACATTTACTCCAATCTAATTACTCTAATTAGTGCTGATGGAAAGGTCAAGAAGGACAGGTTGCTTTTCCTAAGCTGAAGGCACTGACTCATCCCTTGGTTTCCCTGCTGCAACTGGGACAGCAATGGGCATGTTGTAGAGTAGAAAACCACCCCTTGAGTAACACCTTCTCTATAAATCGTGCCAGGTTATCTCAGAAAGTTCAAATTGAAATCTTACCACCATGGAGCTTGATGGGAATTTTTCCACTGGCTTCAGCAGAACCAAGGTTTTACTCTCCCGTCTGGGTTGGATACCTTCCAGAATGGAGGATGTTTAGCTGTGAACTGTCTGCACCAACTTCATCACTTTCAGCTGTGGGAACACAACCTTGCTTTGAAAGAACAATCTGAATCTCTGGAGTCTGTAAAAGCTCATCTGACCAGACCTGACAGCTGTGAAGTGCTTTCACTGCTTGAGATAGGGAATACTGGGCCGGTACGCTGTACCATCAGGTTCTTGTTTTGAATGTAACCAAGCTGCCAACATTTTTGTAGGCAGTGGCTGCATTTGGAATAACTTCAGAAAGTCAGCGGGAGCTAAAAAGCCCTGGAAATCCTCCTTAGCTCCTTTACTGGACCCTAACACACTCATTAAAATTACACAGCAGCGTCACGCACGTTTATATACTTCTCGCATCCCATCTTGTTTCCTAGTAGGTGCAGCTCTCCACTGTGGGATCACCCATGCCAGATGACCCAGTCTGGGTCTCAGCCACCCCTATATACAGCAAAGATGCATCCACTAAAATAGTAATGATGTGATGTACCACATCTACCACCACCACACACCTGTCTTCCTTATATATGTGAACTAATCATTCATGCATGAGGCAAAGGTAATTTCCTTCACCAGATATAAATTTGTTTGATCAATCCTGAATGCAAAACATGCTTCCTGGCACTAAAAGTATGCTACTGGCCTTTAATTCTTTACCAGGCAGTCTTTTCGGGATTTCACCCAACGTTTTCCTTTCTTACCAATTCCAGATGTCCCAGAGCTTGGAAACAAGTGTGATTTCCAAAATGTGCAGCTTAATCAAACTGCTTTTGAGATTGGAGAAATACCATGGTATTCACCTCACTGACTTTCTGACTTTCTTAAACCTCCCTAAGGATCTGGCACCAGAAGACATGTATTCCCTTCAGTTGATTTCAGGCAGTCAGCAATCTCTGTCAGATCCAGTAAGTACCTACAAGCTTTTCTTCTACAGTCCTCCCCAGCATGGTATAAAAGTAAATATTTAAAAAGATTATTCCTTACTCTAAGATTCCTCAAGATGCTGTGAGGTGCTCAGAAGGCAGACTAACAATGTATTTTTCTTCCAACGTTCTCAGGAATATTTTACTGACTCATTTTCACATTTAAGCTTTCTATGTCTATACCTATCCTAACTGTAATCTCTTGTATGCTGTTGGAGCTCTTGACTTCTGCCTAAACTGGTATGTCTGCATGCAGTGAAGTAAACTTTAATCACTCCAACTTTCCTTTTCCATTACTTACCATTGTGTATAAAGATGTTCATAGCCATTGCATTACTCTCTTGAATAGCTCTCCTTAAAGTCTACCTCTGCTATAATTACTACAGACAATTTAACAAGAGTTATATAGATGGAGTTGCCATATGTTATATGTGAATTGCTGTTCTAATAATTTGAGGTACAGACATTGTTTATGAGGTATGAGATGCTATTTTTAGAATTAAATATAATAAATCTTCAAAGGTCAGCTTAGCAAAATAGTGTCTCGAAGATGGAAATCACTGAAAAGAAATACATTAAATCAAGTGAAGCAAGTTAAGGTAAAACTGTAAACAGCAGTTTGATGGCTAAAAATAACCATCCAGGGCTCTTGTAGATATGCCAAAGGTAGAACAAAGCAGAAGGAGGAGAAACTGAGCCAAGTTAATAGAAAAGTACTGCTGCTGATGCTGGTTAGCAACAATAGATGGTAGAAACCTTGATAAAGGTATTTTGAAAATAGCCAGACACAATAGAATACTATAGAAAGGATTTTTCATTTTAAAAGTGGTTACTGCACTTCTGAACTATAAAAGAATGAAAAAAAAAATCCTAAAGAAATATCTTGCAGGACACATATGAGTTATGAGGTCACACGGTTCTTAATCAAAAACTGAGAAGCCCAGAAAAGATGCAAACCCACACAACAAAATTTAAGCTAGCCTTCCCATCCCTTTGCTGTAACAAGAAAAAAAGAATTGAATCACTAAGAGGAAAAGTTATTGAATTTGCACACCCCACTCTTCCATATTTCTCTGCTTGACCTCACTGCATTTTCCTCTGGGATGTCCTGTAACCATCAGAAACTGAGCTACTACTGCTTGATGCTGCTGCTCTCCACAGAGCTGCTGAGCCAGCACTTGCTTTTTGCTTACCTTAACTGCAAAGAAGTGAAATGAGTCAGCTCAAACCACCTGACTTGTCTCAGCACCTTTGGGACAGTCCAAAAGTCAGTAAACAATCAGTTGCAGGAGCTGAAATTTGCTTTGCTGCTGGCAGCTGAGGATGTAATGT
This sequence comes from Platalea leucorodia, assembly GCF_965183815.1. Classification (NCBI taxonomy): domain Eukaryota; kingdom Metazoa; phylum Chordata; class Aves; order Pelecaniformes; family Threskiornithidae; genus Platalea; species Platalea leucorodia. The sequence continues at coordinate 157,756,244 of NC_138823.1, forward strand.
GAATAGCCCCTCCGATGCAAGGACTGTCCGCACGCTCAGCGTTTATGACTTCTCATACTTGTTTGAAAAGAGGCACATGCTTAAACTATTTTTTGTATGTGAGCTCCTTTGTTTTCAAGGCTGAGTACTGCCCATCTCTGAGAGCTGAGCAGTACTGTTTCTCCTGGGAACAGTCCACACAAACTGCCACCATGGCTACCAGCAGTAATATAATGAGAGGAAGCTTATCAGAAGATTTTAGCATGGGCAAAATTATACATAGTTAACTGTCTGTTCTGTCATGCTGAAACACAACCAGTTTTGCACCAAGCCTGTGGTCTCCTTACTGTCCATGCAAAGTGTGTGACGGTTCATCTTCAGGCTCCTCTCTGGCACAGGTCAGATAGCTCGAGGCAGGGAAATGTGGCTGGAACTGGAGGCTGGAGCTTTTAGGGATTTCTCCTTGTACGTAGGATGGGTATGACCAGTGACCAGGGTACAAAAGCAGCTATACTCTCTTGAGCAGAAAGGTGCCCCAAAGCCACTTGGCAGAGAATTGGAGAGCAGTTCTTAAATAGTGGCGAGCAAGCAATGATTCAGCCATGCACTACAGCACATACTTGCTTTCAAGTGAATGCTTAAATCCACCCTTAGTCAACAGTTTCAGTTTACCAAGGGTTTGGTGAATCCTTACCTGAATTAATGTCAGAGCGCCAACTTGCCTCTGAGGTCTCAGAAGGAGTTGGAAAAAAATGTGTTCTCCCTTCCTTCTATGCAAACCAATTTTTGTGTACAATAATGTACTGCACTTTAAAACAGTGATTGGAGTGTTGCACACAGCAATCCTAGCCAGGCTTTGGTTGTGACAACCTAATACTAATGTGCAGGCATTCAGGATTTAGCTATTTTTCAAATTGTAATGATGATCAATAATTGTTACCAACCACAAAAAAAACCCACACCTGAAGTGGTATTAATGCCCAGCTTGGCATTTGCACAGTGAACATCATTGTGTATATGTGTGTGTGTGTTGTGTGCAAACGGTACACACAACTGACAGCCAAAGCAAATAGGGCTTATCTTCACTCCCTGACTCGGTGATGATTTCATCCTTAATAGCTTGTGTTGAGCTTCTTCAGTTTTCCTTTCTCCTATAGTATCACCGTCCTCCAAAGGCAGCTGATGGGATTATGAACTTTGCTTATGTATTTGGGCTATTTCTGTTCTGCCACGGGAGCACACAGCATCGCGTGCCAGTTACCCACTCCTGGGAATCTGTGGGCTGGAGGAAGAAGATGGACAGGAGTTCAGACACTAGCAAGAAGCAGGAGCACCATACTGTGCTCTTCATAGCAAGTGTCAAAAGACATTTAAAAGGATACTTCAGTCCAGCTTGTGCTGCTGGGTGGTGAAAAGCACTGAGCTGAAAAGGAACGGGCTGACTTATGCGTTATTTTTTGCAGAGGGAAAAATTTCAGCACTCAGCAGTGTATCACGCAGGAGGCTGTTCTGTGTGATACATGGGTGCAGCACAACCGTGGCCAAGAGGGATGGTGACGACATGAGCCAAATAATTTCATTTATGACTTCAGTCTATTAGCAAGTACTGTTCCACGAGAGACGAGCAAATGGCACGCTTGCTGGCAGCAAACCATGTACATGCAAACTCACGCCACTTAACCCCACCTCCCCAAAGGAAAAAACGTTTCTGAGTTTTAACGGACCTGAATTCAGAGCCACACATGAGTAGCCTAGGTGACCAGGGTAGGGATGTGAGAAGTGAGATTAGCTGAGTTTAACCACCACACTCTAAAAGTGACCTCCTTTCCCGTGCTCAGCTCCAGAGTTGCTCCCCCAAGAGCAGTCACCAAGTCAGGTCCTACCTCTCACCATCCTCTGTCGTTGGGCAGAAGTTTCAGAGAAATATATCAAATCACGATCTCATTGATGCCGATAGAAATCTCTGGAATTGGCTTCAAATTGTACCTATGGATTTCAGAGGTCTTTCCAACACTACTTACCATTAGCTGGTTTCCTGCATTTGTAGCAAAACTGAAAGTAAAACCCACCCTTTTGGCCATCTCTCAGAAATCTTGTGCCCAAATTGGTCTGAATTTGGGGTGACTCCTGCTTGTTGGGAGCTTCGTGAAACAGAGGGTATGTTAACCTCAGTGCAGCAACCATACGTTAGTCCTAATCTTTAGTTTCTCTCCCTGTTGATGTTCACTTAGTGAGACTATTGTCAGCTCCATTTTCCAGCCTGCTCAAAGCTGCTAAGTAGCATTTTGGCAGTTTAGGGCCACATCCTCGTTCTTCTTTGTGTTATCTTGGTATTTTAGTTTCCATGAAGGCATTGAAAAATGAAATAAATGTCATTTGTTATTAAAAGGCTGTCCACAGAGCTTCACAAATGCAAGCTGGTCTCTGGAGGGGGGACTCTGATTTTACCCCTCTGAGACAGAAAAGTGAGCAAGCTTTAGATAGTCAGCTTTAGATAGTCAGTGAGAGGACAGTTTGTCCTGTTTTAAAAAAGGTGTTGAAGATCTCTCCTCCCTTCCTCACTCCACTTAATAATATCAGTATTTGTCTGCTGTAAAGGTCTTTTTTGCAGTGCTTTGTTCTACCTGACAGTGGAGTTGCTCCAAGTGGCATGGTTCCATCTATGAGCAAGTGAGAAAAACCAAGGAAATTGTGTTTGTGACACTAATATTACCAAAAAAGAGGCGCTCTGCTGACAGACAAGGTTAGACGGCAGCAGTCATCTTCTCTGTAGCTGTATTTTTTACAGGGAGAGATTTATAGAACTAATAACACAATGCTTTAAGTTTTTTTGTGTGTATATGAATTTACTTCACTCTTTTGCAAAACTTAGGAAAGCTGTGAGCTGATTTTAGTCTTGCAAGTGGCCAAGGTGAAAGAATAGCAGAACAGCCTTCTCCTGTGTGCACAAAGATGAGCTGCAGCCTCAGCACATTGCCATCCCTTGGGGGCTGGGAGCCTTGGGCTGCTCTCCCTTTTGCTGACCCCAAAATGAGCCCTTCCCCTCCCAAATCCAACAGAGACGCCAGACAGTTTGCAAGGATGGTAAGCTAAAAAGGACTGGTTTAGACAATCCAAGTATAACTGCTACTGCCTTTCACCCTCCAGGCCCATCTGGAAATCTGCACATAGCTGTAAATAAAGCCTTTGCTGCTGGAAAGAGCCAGTGCTGGAGGAGTCACCATCACTCAGGCACAATATACGGTAGCATGGCAGCAGTCCAGAACCCTCATCTGGGACTCACACCTCACACGGACTGAGGGCAAGGCAGTCCTCCAGCTTACACCTGGCAGCATTTACATGAACACATTTATTTTTAGAAACAGCCATAAAAAGATTGGCTGGTTATTAAAAATAAAATAAATAAATAAAAAGTAGCTAGAGCATTTCAGTTTCAGAAACATTTGAAATAGCATTTTTCAAACAGCTAAAATTCTCCTGCTTAGTCCTGACCCCTTCCTGCTTTATCCTAGATGGCAGACAAAGGGTACTTCATTTGCTCTATTTAGTTATTTGGAGGAGTGGTGCATTACAAAGTGCTTGCATTATAAAGTGAACAGTAATTTTTCACTTATCAAAATATCAGTAACATATATTTTAGAATATTGCCATTTATTTAAGAATATTACCACTTATGCATGCATTTTTTCCCTTATTTATAGTAATATCTTCAGACTGCCCAGGGAAGTGGTACAACAACAGTCCAGGGAAGTATTCAAAAAATGCATGGATGTGGTGCTTAGGGACATGGTTTAGAGGTGGACCAGGCAGTTAGGTTAACAGGTTGGACTCGATGATCTCAGAGGTCCTTTCCAACCTTAACGATTCTATGATCCTATGATTCTATAATAGGCATTAATCTCTGGGACTGGGTTCACCTTGGCATATAATCTCTCCCCTCTGGTTATGATGCTGAGAGGAAAGTCCTGTACACCTCAGTCTTTGACATACAAGTACAAAAGTCTGATGCAGGGATGACGTGGGTAAAGGAGAGATCTCAAAATTCAGCCCTCCTAAGTGATACCATAAATCAAATACTGTTTTTTCATATTTTAGCACTGCTTGGGTTTGCAGGAGGGTGAGGGATGCGTGGTGTCCCTCCACCAAGCTTTGGGCCAAAGTGACTGCAGCCACTGGTGTTGAGCTGATGCCAGTGGACACCACGAGCACTGCGAGTCCTTCTCTTAGCAAACCTACAGCTATAAACTCCTTGTTTCAAATGCCAGACAGCTTTCACTATGAGATAGGTGCAGCCAAGACATGACACAGCAGCATTTTAGGTGCAAAAGTAAGTTTAAAAGCTTTGGAAGTGACACTTGAAGAGAAACCAGAGGGAGTGAGTTGCATATGTCCAGTAGAAAACACTGTTAGGTGACTGTTGGTACCTTGACAGGTCTGCACACGTCTCGTGATCTTCTAAGCACCGGTGCCACTTTTAAAATGGCATAAAACTCACTGAAGTGCTTTTGAAACTCCTACCTGCTTTCGCCTACCTACCTCTTGTGCTTACCCATGATCAAAGAAAATGCTTTCTCTGCCCCTCTCCAATTTATCGCAAATCTTTTCAGTCCCAAGGTCATTAAATGAAAGCTAGTTGTCCTAATATTGAATTATAAACGTGTTCTGCTGGCTCTGTTGTCAGCTGCTGCTCCAGAGTGGCACTCAGCGTTCTTGCTAAAACAGAAATAGATGGCGATCATCCAACCAAAGTCACTGCAGGAGGCATCGGGGAGCTGGCACCCATCCGCTCCCAGAGCACGGCTCCTCTGCCAGCAGGCATCATGCTGGCCCCAGTGCCCTCCATCCCCTTCAAAACACCTCCATTCTCGAGCATTTGAAAAACACATAATACACGTTAATGTGTAAGTACTGTCAACCCGCTTCCTTCCGCCTCAAGATCAGCTTGCATACTATTGAAAATATTTTGAGGTAATTTCACCATAACAACATGTTTAATTAGTTCAGCCATTTTGTTATGTCAGTTTTAGCACAATTAATTGCTCTCCATTATTCCATTTATTCATGACAGTGACACGATTTTGGGAGATAAAAGGTTCTCAATCACAGTTTATTAGGTAGGCAAGTGCAATCAAAGAGCAGCTGTCATCAGGAAAAATGAAGCACAAAGACTGCCTGGCTGGGAATGCAAATGAAGCAAGCCACACGTATGAGAGACAGGCACCGTGGTATCAGCCCGTGAAACAGCCCCTCTCCACCTGCGCGCGCTGCTTCTGCCGCGGCGCTCAGCCCGCAGGGGCTGGGAGGAAGGCACCGGTGCCAGGGGTTCTCCTGCACGTGCCTCTGTCCCTGCGTGCTCTCTGATGACTGAACTGTTGCTGGCCCCAGAAGCTAAGGACAGGTTTGCTGTGAGAGCATTACAGGATAAAAGCGTTCTGGAGCAATCTTGAAGTTAAAAGGAGGTCACAGGAGTACCAGGATAAGCCAGCCCTGATGCATTGAGCAGATGATGTCCATTTCTTTGCCAAACTCTCCCTCTTGCCACCGCCCACGTGTGTGCAGGGAAGCAGGGCTCTTCAGCTTCCTCTGAGCTGCCTCCTTTTGTCCCTTCTTGTCTCCTTTCCGAGCATTTGCTGGGCACAGGCTCTGTCTCGTACACCTTTGCAATAATTGAGCCTGAGAAACTGCCCTGCACCCATAAGGGCACGCTTACACACCACAGTATGCACTTTTCCCACAATCCCAGCTTTCCCCACACTGCATACTTACAGTTCATCTTTCCAGGAATCTTAATAGCTGCGACACACAAACACAAACTATTTTTATGAAGGATTGTTAATTAGGCTTTCTTTACTCTTGATATCACAAGAAATGAATTGGATCCAAGCACACACCCATGTGCCAGTTTTGATTTTAATTTCTTTGGTGCCTGTCAGGACTCGGGTTTTCCTGTGAAGTTTCATGTTCCCCCCATTGAACTTGTTCCTTATGTTTTTTACCAGAATATTTATCTTCCTCAACTCATGTCAGCTTTTTTTGACTGCTCCTATCATCAATAAGTGTCCATCTCCTCATAAAGACTATGCATTTGCTCTTTGATTATGGCTTTTCGCCTCTCTCACAGATAGAAAACTGATTACCTCAGTTTGGCTGCTCTCTTTGCCCAAATAAACCTGGTCCATGAAAATGAAACAAAAATGCCTGTGACTGTCTCTTGTCCCTGAAAATCCTGCAGGGATACAGAAGAAAGGATGGCAAGGGAATTGGGGTCTAGTTAATACCAAAGGTATTTCCACCCCCTCCTCAAAAGGGCACTACCCCGCAAAGCCTCATGTCCTTCCCAGCAGCGCAGCCGTGGACCACACATGGTCCACCATCCAAGGGTGCCCAGGTGGGTAATGTAATTCCAGCAGGTACTTCTATGCAGATTGAGCGGAAAGGGGTCAGTAACATCTGCAGTACTGACAAGCCATTGGATTGTGGCACTTCATTACATTTTTACAGCTATCCCAATGCTTTTGATCTTTTATAAGCATTTTAATGAATGGAAATGATGCAAACACAGGCAAATTCACAGGTGTTAGGCAGGACTTTTTTTACCTGCACTCTTTTCTAGAACTAGCCCTTAATCCTGATGATATCTATGTGATATCCATAACGTATGTATCTCCTGAGGCTGTTAGACTGAGCTGGCAACAGCCAGTCTTTTGCATGAGTTACCTATAGCTTACTATTTCCATTTGAGCTCGAAGTATCACACCAGGAGCTTTCCTGTGGTGGAGCAGCAGCCCATGCCAGCCTTCACTCAGTGCTGCTGGGCATTATTTAGGAGAAAATGAACAGGAGGATATTGTGAACTTCAAACAACGGTCACCTTCCAGCTTTGTTCAATGGCCCAGGTGCAAAAGGCTACTACCATTGCTAGCTCATAGCTAAAGTTTCAGGCATGAGGCACAGCTAAATCACAGCAGATCTGCAGTGGGACATAGCTCTCACTCCAGAGCCGGGTGCTTGTGAGCTCGTGTGGACGCCTAAAATTTAGATACCTATAACCACAGGGTAAAGCAAAAAGGTACTTAGGGCCCTAGAAGATCAGCAGAGACTACGTGGTATCAAACCCCAGGTGGAATGAAGGTAGAGCTCATATTCCAAATTGTTTTTCTCGTAACATTTAGTAGGACTCGCTCTGTCTCTTGTTCCCAATTCATTGCAAAGTGAATCAGTGTCACAGCTAAAACTCGGAGAAATGAAGCATCGTGTGTGCATTGCACAGCAAAAAAGCTCCCGGTTTCTGCTCCAACCTGCCTGCTTTCCACGCCAGCCTGTTACACGAGGATTGCACCCTGTCATTCGTCCTTCTATCATCACTGCTTATTTCAAGATAAAGAAGCGTCACTCTGGTGAACGGCACAATCCTTAGCTTCATTACTTTTCTAACTACTGCCAACTGAATGTATTGGACAGACTGTTACAGTGCTATCATTTATGGTACTATTACACTTCTTTTAAGCTTTTTTTCAGCACTCTCGGCATGAATCTTTGCAGCCAATGCTTTTAGACTGAGCTCTAAGAAAATACTGGAAATCTCAAGGTTTTGCAAACACTGCCTTTGCCAGAGATTATTTTTTTTTTAAGAAATGATTCTCTTTAAGAATAAAAATGTATTTTACCATCTAATTGCAAGCAGATGTGAGCATCCACCACCCTCTTACTGGAATAAAGGGTGCTGTATTAGAGTGTGTCTTGTAGTAATTGCTAATGTCTCCATTGCTGGCATGTATTGTTAGTTACATTTTATCAGTGCAAAGAAGATTGTGAGATACTGTGTTTGGGGATGAGAAAGTGGCAGAAAACTGAAAATCTCAAAGAATTATTGGGCATTAACACTCTAATGTTTAGAAAATTCTGTGTTTGCTAGTGATTCACAGTGAGACATGGATGTGTTATCTTTACAGTTGGGTATTGAAAAATACCGATCGCCTGTTACAGAATTCAGCAGCAGGCTGAAAGCCCCAGCTTTTCATCAGGGTGAAAAAACCAGAAACTGTCCATGTGCCATTTGCAAATCAGAATGGCAAGTTCAGAAGGGGATTGCTTTACTTCACTTTTTATATTGTCAGAAAGTATTTACCTCACAAATGTTGCATCATCCAAATTCTCAGGAACACTTTTCCTCTTTTTAGACAACTTAATTTATTCATCTATTTATTTTTATTGAGATCAAAGTAACGGGAACTGAAATAACCAAGATCCAAAATAGTGAGAGGACAGATTACTGTCACTGTAGCTGTATGGAAGAAGAGGACAGACCATATCTTAGAGGGTTGTTGGCCTCATTTAGACAGACTGATCGTGAGGATGCTTGGAGGATCCTGTGGAAAGACGGCTGCCAGGTTTGGGGCCAGCCTGACAGGAGGGATGGCAGCACACAACGTGCTGGTGCAAGGAGGTGGCCGAGGGGGGTGAAAGGTGGGAGGAAGCCAAAAAAGGAGGCAAAACTATAAGTGAGAACAAATAAAACTGCTGTCCAGTTGAGAGAATAACAGATACCAGCTGATAATGATATGCTGAGGAGTTAGACAGAAGAGCTGAATCCTGCCAAGCCCAGCAGCCAGCCCCTCTCAGAGCTCGTGTCCTTTCAAGGCCAACAACAACCACAGGTCCTGATCTGTCAGTGCCTCACACCTTGTCTCGTCCCTTGCCTTCATGCAGAACTAGAGGAAAAGAGACTGGTAGAATTTTATGCTTATTTTCTACTCATTTGTAGGTATTTTATACTTATTTTCCACAGGTGCAATACTTAAATTTCTGGCGTACATCGTTGCAGCAGCATAGCAGTATTGCTCTAACACCTGTGCTTAATTATTTTCACAGGCTCACGACTAGATGGTCATGGTGGAAAACTGGATTCAAGCAGCAGGGATGACTGCGCTGTTCTATATAAAGTCTTTCAAGGCAGCTGTTTCCATGGTGTTTAAGCATTAAATACAGTAAGTGAGATTCCAGCAGCTCCTTGCAAGGCGGCTGGCCAGTCACTGCAGTTAGGGGTTGAAAACATAAGGGCTTTCATTCGGATGATGCTCAGAACTTTATAAGGCAAATGGAAAACAAATGCTAGTAAATCCAAGATGTTTTTATGCGTGATCCAGCACTACAGTCTGTTTGGTCTATGTATATGTCAAGACACATTTCACTAAACTCCCAAACTCTCTGTGGGCAACTTTTTACATTCGGATGTATCTGCCTATCCTTTAAGCAACCTGCATAAAATATTTCCCCTTCCTTTCCTTTTTTGTATTGATGATTTTATCATCTATGTTAGAAGCATTTTTAACAAAATGTTAAGAAGTGATGTTACTGCCACTATTGCAAATTGATATATGTGCTATCACGCAAACAGCCTGTGGGACAATCACTGTGCTTTTGACTACATTTTAAAGGCGTCACAGTGATTGTTAAGTAGGGCATTATGGATGTTCAAGTTTTTAAACTGTATTGATTTAAATTATGTATGCTAATGCACCTATCAACATTACAAATGTAGTTTGCAGCAAACTACTTATAATATATGAATGATAAGCCATAAATAATAACTATGGCTGTAAATTAAATTACTTGATTATGCTGCAAAGATGCACTCTAATTTGGAACAGAAAATTACTTTGAAGTGATTTCAGCAGCTGATAATGCTTTTAGAGCAGCACAGCTTTATGAGCCATAGTCTTCTTTCAGTCAAGCATCAAACTTTCTGATGGATTTTGCCTACTGACATGTTTTGTTGGGTATTGCTATGCCCTGAATGCAATGGATGTGACAGACTGACAAAATAATGAGTGAAGGCATTTGTTAACCAAAATATGGAAATGCTTTAAATCAAAGACATGAATGCTTTTCTGATAGAAAGTGAACAACCTTGGGTTGGGTATCAGCAAGAGCTAAGCTCTTAGGAAGCCCTTAGTTTTGAGAGACAACAGAGACCCAGTGTCTCTAAAGGAGTTACAGATACCTTGGAAGTTTTGAATATGCACAAAGGAATAATGGTATTATAAAAAAAACAAAACAAAACAAAACAAAACAACAACTATAGCAGAATTTAATATGAGGCTCTGAAATAGAAGCTGAACAGAAATGCAATGTTTAAGCACTACTCCCATCATGTCTTACATTGCTGGTATAGTAGATTAGATTCTGGATGAATTTCAATAGATGATAGAATAACAAAAATAACTTACCAAACATGGACTTCTGTACCCAAAAGCTGCTTTGATAGTTTGCATGTACCTAAATGGAAAGGGATGAGGTTGTGGGAAAGTACTGGGGAGCTTGTGTTCAAGGAGCAGTGAGCCTTTTCTGTATATCCCAAGTGAAGTACTGCACCTGCCTGAAAATCGGAGGGATTGTTAAGGCACACGGTAACTGCTCAAGGCGTCCCTGGAGCTCAGGGCAGTGGTAGCACTGCTGTATATCCCTTCTCAAACCTTCTTGGCCCTAAAGACTCCCTAGACACTTGCTGGGGCATGTAGATCCCTTGGGGATTGTTACAGTGTGATAGTGGTTTTTGTAATTTGTGAGCTTCTCCTTTAGAGTCCCCATTAAAACACACTAGGCAAGGGCAAAACAGCTGTGATTCACCCGGGCTGGATGAGCAATCAGCTTTCTCGTTACAAAGTGACAACAAAGAGACACTAATAAACAAAATATAAAAACAATTGGACTTTAAGAACTGTGGGTACTTCTAGTTGTTCGGTGCATTTATTTTTTTTCTAATCCAGTATCTCTAAATGTCCCAGCTATTACAAGTGGGGTTTGGGTCCACCTCTTCCTTCTGAATTCTGCCACTAGATCTGAACTTGTACATTTGTTGCTCTGAAGCCAATTGCTAGGTACCTTGGGTGTGGGTTGGGTTTTCCCCCCGCTTTGCTCTAGTAAATGCAAATGCTGGAAGATGGTGTGATCGTGCATCACAAGATGTTGACGCATTCAACAGTGTTGCAAGTAAATGGGACTTGTTTGTTTGATCTCTCACCCTGATATTATAAGTCATTCAACAGCAAGATTTGTTTTTTTAATTGTATTTTGAATGCTTCTCTGCAGGATCTGGTTGGGCAACATCGGTTCTAACAAGGAACAAATCAGAAATTTGGAAAGCTTCATCCGTCAACAATTTGTGAGTTCTAATTTGGGCAGTTAAGAGCATATGGGCAAGATACATCTGGTGTGAGAGGAGGGAATGTGCAGCATGAACATATCCTCCCCATACAGCACTGGCTTGCCCTCCTGCTCCTTCCTCCTCACCAGCACGTGGGTGAGCTCCCCACCTTCATGCCCTTCCTCCCTCAGGGGCAGCCCCCCAGGGTTCTTCTGTCCCATGAGGAGGGTAAGGAGGAGAAAGTCCCTACGATCCTGATCTCCTTCTACAGCAACGCGGGCACCTCTCCTCTCACTACCTCCTGCCATGCCATATGGAAGCTTTCGTCTCCACCTTCACCATGGGATGAAAGAGATTGAAGAGGCAGAACAGATGCCTTAGGGTACAACCCATAGGTGTATCCCTGTTATACCACTGGGGTCTTCATGTGCTCTCTCCGCAGCCATTGCAATTAGACCACAGACACCGGTGGCCCCAGCAGCCAACCTGGCGTCCTGAGATTCCCCTCAAAAAAGCAGCGGTATTTCAGGTCGCGCTGTCAGAGGAGAGCTTTGCCAGATGTCTGAACAGAGGTGCTCAGTCTCAGCACTCCCAAGGTGCAGTTCACTGGTTGAAGTCTCTTCCAGTGTGATTCTAATGCAAACACCCCAAATCTGTGCTCCTTTTTTATTCTGCTTCTGGGATGCAGTAACAGCACTTCCCTCCCCTGGCACGCCCTGCAAAACCCATGTTTTTTAACGCAGTCTGTCAGACTAGTGATGGGGGTGAGGAAAATAAAGATTTCAAATCCACGTTCACACAAAGGAAGACATTTATGAAATACATGTACCTACTAATTTTGCCTTGCTGTTCCATTTCATTTGAATCATGTCACTTTTCCTAGAAACTTTTCATGACCATTCTTGGAGATCAGACATTGAGATCCCCTGGGAGAGCGTGTTCTAAGTCTCACTCAGCTGCTGAATGATGCAAGTTATAGAAATATTGCAAATGACTCCAATATCAACAGCCAGACCTGCATAAGCCTGACATTGCAGGTTTTCCTTATGTCAGCTGTCAGCCTTTTAGATGCCCTATGGGCCATTTGCTATATATACCTATAGTGCCTGCCCATGGGGATGGTATTGGCTTCAGCGCAAGCTGGCTGAAAGGCAGAGCAGTGAAGAGTTGGGTAGCCCTTTCTGAGGCAGTGCCAATTGCTGTACCCTGCAATATTACCTATTTGATCTCTAAGAAATGTTTTGCAGAGAAACTACTAAAACAGTGTTTCAGAAACTTCAGTTTCAGCAGCTTTCCGTGATGAAATTTTTATTGTCTTGCCTCTGTTGTTTGAGATCTGGAGGTAATTATATTGTTATAATGAAACCCCGAGTCTGTCAGACTGATGATGGGTTGAGGGGAGTAGATTTCAGATCTGTGCTGACATAGATGAAGACATTTATGAGATTTACGGTGACTAATATTGCCTCGGTCTCTCTTCATTTCATTTGAATCATGTCAGTCGTACTGTGCCACTAAAAGCTCCAAGAAATGTCATAGAGGAACATTTTTGTCCGTGTTTGAAATACATCACCCTGAAGTCCATTCTCTTGGGACATTCCAGGAACCTAAGAAAACACTGAATCCTAAATCTGGCTTGTTTTGCTGTTATGCAGAAGTGACACCTCTTGCCTGGCAGAGACACCAGTAGTGCCTGTCCCTGGCCCCGGGCTGACTGGGTAAGGGCAAGCCTGACTGCGAGAGGAGGCAATGGCCACGCAGCAGGCGGTGCCTATATTTACAAAGCAGCTTTTTAATCTAAAGCTAAGCAGCTTTGTAATCCAAATTAGATCTCTAAATCACCTAAATCTAGATATCAGGTGTCTAAGTTTTAGATACAGAGAAATGTATCTCAATGTTTATATTATTTAATTAGCATTTATATTTAAAACCTCCATTGATTGATTGATATTTCCCATATTCCTTTCTCATGTCATTATTTTACTAGTGTATTTGAAAGTGTGTTTTAAAAACAAGATAACTATACTTCGTCTTTGGTTCTTTCTTAGCAATTGAATGATACCACTGTTCTCCATGACCTTTTGACTGCAAAGATCAATACTGATCAACAAATTGTACTTTTTTCCTACAATTTCCTACAAACTGGTTAAGAGCCAGTTTAATCCAATAGCTGTCAGCTGCTAATATGTGTTACACCTTGACTCATTCTGATAGTCTAATTTCCACCTCAAAAGATTCAAAATGGTAATATTATGGATCAAACAAATATTATTTACATTAAAAAGATGCCTACTGAGGCGTGATTAAGAAAAGGAGAATTACTGTCTTCTATAAAATCAAAGATAATCTGTTCGTTTCTAAATAATCACAGCTTTTCCACTGCATTATGCAGAGGACTCATTCCCCCACAGACTCCACCAAGCCTCCTATAACTAGCTCAGGCTTGGATATCTGTTTGGTTTTATTTTTGCACTTTGAAATGGAGCATCTCTCTTGAGACACCGAAAACCAAAACAGTAAAAGGATACACACACTTATGGTTGTCAAAATGATAAATCTTTCTAACAGTCAGTCAAGCAGTCAGCACCTAAGACAAAGCTAGTCCATCCTTTAATAGATGAGGCTTATTGGATACCTGTACAGCTACGCCGAAGGACCATCAGGAGTCACAAGAACCCAGAGTTTGTCTGTCCCTGAGGCGTGTGCAGATTTGGATCCTGTAACTTAGCGTTCACAAGCCCAAAGCTTCCACTGGTTCACAGGGCAGTTGTTCTTTGCCAGGTTCTTTGTCTAAGGATGGTAACCCCTCCACTCGCTTCAGCCGTCACTTGTCCTGCCCCAGCTGCAACGTTCCTTGCTGTCTGCTCTGCTTTGGAAATCTTCAGTCTCTAAATGAAAGCTACCTTTCTCATTCCTCTGGGGGGATCAAACTGGTTGACCTACCACATCACTAGCCTTATTCGATGCCAAAATATGGATTCCTTATTTTAAAAAGTAATCACTTTAAGAGTAATCACGTATTCTATTAGTGACCTTTACTGGAGTCAAATAGGCTGCATCTACCTTGTGCAAGGGCTGAAGCTCCCAGGCTCTGCTCGAGGGTAATTTCAACACGCATCTACTTTCCTTCTCTAAACAAGTGTCCTTGGAGCAGGGTCTGACGCAATTTACTGGTATTCCCAGGTGTGACTATTACAGAAAACACCTTTGTAGCTGAGACCACATTTGAGCCTAAATCATGCTCTAAATGCAACTTACCTCAACATAGAGATGAACAATGAATATTTGGAAGAGTTTCTCTATGAGGAGTCATTAATAGACAGAGATAATATGGGAAATAATAATTTCTCTATTTATTTCCCAGCTAAAGTTTCCCTTTTCAGATAATACAAGATCTAGGACATACATAGTTAATGAACTGATCAGCCAGTAGGCTTAAAACAGAAGTATTTATTTACACAGTGTAATTATTCGGTGGAATATATTGCACAAAATTTTTGGAGGCCAAAATAAAAATAGGTTTTAAAAGCTATTGGATGAATTAATGGGAAAAAATGCCTCTCTTTCTCTTAAACACTGTGATCTGCTATGATCTGAGTCAGAAAGCTCCTATGCCACAGATTGCCAGAAGCCTGGAAGACATACCATACTTGGAAGAAAAGTATCATTGCATGCTTCCTGTGTTATTCTGTATTTTCTTTAGCATTTGCTGTTGGAGCATGTGGATGGGATAAGATCAACCTGTTGTCTGAATACTGGCTATTTTAATGTATGGATAGATTTTTTAGAAAAACCTTAAACTTCAGGGATCAGTAAAGACACCAAAGAAGTGAAGTTTTTTTGTTTTTAAAGACATGGATGCAAGGATATGAAATGTAGTATATTGTGAAATCCTTATCTTTGTAAAATATGAAAAGAATGCAAACGGGAGCTTAAACAAATGTAAACTACTCTTAATGTCTTTGAAGATTGTGGATAGGTAGTTTTCAGTTGTATCTGTACAGCATGGACCCCATGCAGCCAGAACATAATTAGTAATGTATTTGCTTAATGAATTGACCTTGCTGAACTCCAAAAATTCTAAGTATTGAGCAAGTAAACTAAAAGCCTAAGGAAACTTAGGGAATCTACAGTAACGTACTGTCTTTCTGTAACCTAGGTCCTGCATTCCAACCCCAACAACCCCAGTGAAGGAATTCCATTATACTCAACGTGAATTTCATCATTTTGGATTAATCAATCTTTAAATGAGGCCCTTTGACACTGTCTTACAATGTGAAAAATAGTTGGATATCTAAAGTAACCTCAGTAATCATTAATTTTCTAAATGAAGGTTTGAAGGGCAGTTTCAGATCCATTTTTTCTTTATCCTGTTTTCCGGTATTAATCAGCCTGTCCTTTGGCTCAACTGCACGGGCATTAAGAGTATCATGTTACCATTGCAAATAAATGCAGCAATCAAAAAAAAAATATCTTTTCCACCTACATCAGATATAAGCTCTGTGAGACAACGACTCTTTTCTTGGTCACTTATTTCAACAGCGCAATAGAACTTGACTCCCAAATGGTTGTCAAAAATTATTCTAGGTGAGGAAAGTTTATTAAATTTTTCTCTTAATTCTTTGCCCTTAAGATATGGCATTTGAAATCTGCAATACTGAGTGTAGTCATGGTAATTCACATCTTTCTTTATGCAACTCATTGTAAGGGTTTACTGTTTGACTCTGCTACTGAAAAGTGATAGCAAATGTCTGATTATGGACTATCCATTCTCTAAGCTTCTGGAAGAGTTTCTCCATGTCTCTACACAACTCCATTTTACTCAGCTCTCCGTTCTTCTGTCTCCAAGAATAACCAAGTGGGTTAAAAATGCGGCTTTTAAAATGTGTGTCTAACCAGCTGCTGGGTTATGTGGGTTTTTTCTATAACAAAGAGAAACAAACATTGCAGTTTGAGTTAGAGGCAAGTTACGAAATCCCTGATGTGCAGCAACTGTTGTCTAGATGAGTTGAAAGGGTTTGCCTGGTCGCAAGACAGAAAACGTAAAAGAGGAATAGCAGCGAAATTATCCGCTGGTGAAGCAGAACTTTTGGCTAAGACGAAAGACCTCTTAAAGAACACTGTAGCCACCTCAAAGCTAAAAAGACTAATAATATATTCTAACTAACTGCTTTTTATTTATTGTATTAAACCTATTCAGCAGCAGCAGATTGTCTGCCCTGTGCATGGGATTAGTTTCCAATGAAGCCGTTCTATTTCAGTCTCCTAAAAGCAAACCCCACTTGACATTTGGGAGAAAAGGGCAACAACTATATCACAAAATGTAACGAACCCAATAGAAGTAAGGGTTCAACTAAAGGTGAAAAATAATGATGTTATAAATGTCAATGGGTAGTATAGGCTATTACAATATTACTTTACTCCTGCTTTTACTAGGGTATCATTGCTGTTTTCAATTGGGTTGCACCAGTGTAAAACTGGAAAACAGAGTGCTTAGGCTGCTTTCCTTTATAATAGGATATAAATTATTTGGAGCTGAAATTATATCAGTTTAATGGCACAGTATCAAAAAGTTTAAGCTACATCCAAGAAAAATATAGATTTTTCTATGTCCAAGTGTTAGTGCATTTATTTGAGTCTGTATTTGACACTATGTCAATAACCAATAGGACAAAAAAGTGCACAGATTTCCTAGCTCTCAAAATCAAGCCCATCAATGCTACCACACAATCAGACTCTCATCTGCCTCTGTAAATCTAGTCTGACGCTCTCATGCCAGTCTAAGGTCGGTTTAACTCAGGACCACATCGCACTAAGCCACTGAGATGGACAAACCATATTTTGTGAAGAAAATGTGGTTCTGCTTACAAATGGACAATGTGTACACAACGCAGCTCCTGGAGTGTCTGAACTAGCATCGTCACAGAGGACAAGAAGGCACTATTAAACCTGTATTTCACATGTTCCCTTCTTGTCCCAAAAGCAGATTTGATGGAAAGCAGGACACTCTGAGCTGGCCTTGTCTTGCTGCAAATGCTCAGGAGCACCAAGGTCACACCGAAGGGCAGCCAGGCAAGAGCAGCGGTGGATACCCGCTTCCCTGCCTGGCCAGGGACAGCCCGTGCTCCCCATAACATGGGAAATTGTGAGAGGGATGGAAACTGAATCCAGATCTCATAGACCACAAGACTTGCTCATGCCTCATGCTTGTGTAAGCATCCTAACAGCACAGGTATGCGATAATGTTCAGGATTTAGCATAAACCACCGTTGCATCCAGAAGAGAGAAGGATCTCCAGAGGAGAGAGCTGGGACCTCGGTAAGGAGGCAGGGTGGCCAGGTCTGGCCGCTCTTAGCAGCTGGAAATCGATCTCACACACACCTGAATTCTCTGCATTTTGTGTCATTCAATTCATTCTGAGCATTTTATGGATTTACAAATTACTTTCGTCTTATTCAGAGATTTTTTTCCACCTAAACCACCTTAAACTATTGAAAACAGATTGAGTGCTTTTCTCTCTCTCAGTGGCAGTTGCTGGCATCAAACCAATGTTAATGTTGACCATCCAAGAGAAAACAATAGTTTCTGAAAGCAAACAGAGAAGAGGCGGGGGGCAGCAGGGGAACGATCAGTCCCTATAAGTACATGTATATAAATACAGGAAAAATAAAGACCTGCAGTGAGAAATTTGCTTTCTGTTACTTTTCACAGCCTGTGTAGGAGAAGCGTAAGATATACATGGAAACATTTCCATTGATTTCAGTTGGCTTCCATTTGGTCCATGAGGTATAAAGAAATTCTTTCATTCCAGACGGGTTCACTATTGCACGCTGTCCGACACAGAGAAAGCCGGCATTGCCACTGCCAGTGCAGTATCTGCTGTGGAGGTAAACATCTCCAGCTCCCAGTGCCAGCTATCGAAACACTTTAAACTGTTCAAGATCTCAGGTGATCTGATTAAGGGATATCTTTTCGCCCCCAGTATAGTGGGCTTGGTACCAGTGGCTGCAGAACGTAAAAAGGAAAGGCTGAATGAATCACAGCGTTTGTAGGAAAGGCTGTGGAAAGTACTGCAAGGAGGGAAGGAAGCGTCTCCTTCCTCCCAGCCATAGTCACAGCTATTTGCAGAATTGCATTTGCTGACTTCTTTAAAAATAGCTAATGCTGGGCATGGCCGATCTAAAGAAAAAATTATTATTTTTACCACTAAGAGTATACGTAAACACTTCCCCCTTCACGCTAAGCTGTTGCAAAACATAATCAGAAGTGTAATTTCAATAACTGATATGATTGTCTTTTGCTTGGCTTGGTTTGTTGTCACTCTATTTCCACCTGTAAAATCCTGTGGGATGTAACCACTACTGTGTCAAGTGAACTTTGCTTTGGTTTTAACAGCTTAAAGACTGGCAAATGCTGTGAACTAGACTGCAATTGCTGAAGCATCAGACACCGACAACGTATTTTTCTTCCCCTTCATGAAGAGGACATGGTTGGTAACTGGAAGGCTTGGGTGAGGATACCTTCAGTATCTCCCCGCAGCAGCAAGCAGGTGTCCTAGTTATTCGCTTTCAGAACAGCCTGAATGATGTCCAGCTTCCAGGACTGGGCAGCCCACATCTCTTCTCCACCTTTCATGCCAATGATTAACATGGGAGAGGTGAGCAGGAAAACTCTGTAGTGATGCTAAGAGACTCTGAGTAAAAAACCAGTCTGAAATATAATTCATACTTAAATAGCTCCAGAGGGATATTTCATGTAGCATTAAAAAAAGGATAAATAATTCCACATGCTACTCAGTTTTCACAGAGCACCACCTAAGTCACCACTTCCTATGCTGCAACAGCAAGACGCTGGCCCTCTGACAGCCGTTTGAATAATGCACGAAAAGGCCTACATCAGGAATTAGGGTAAGAGACTTTCTATTGATACACTTTCTGAGATCTTCAGGAACTGCTAGTAAAAGAGAAGTTAGCTGATTTTTTTAAGGGGA
Organism: Platalea leucorodia; assembly: GCF_965183815.1. Taxonomy (NCBI): domain Eukaryota; kingdom Metazoa; phylum Chordata; class Aves; order Pelecaniformes; family Threskiornithidae; genus Platalea; species Platalea leucorodia. The sequence continues at coordinate 157,775,359 of NC_138823.1, forward strand.
GCTGTAAATGGAATTGCCGTCTTCCTTCTCACAGCTGAGGAGGCTCAGAAACACACGGACAAATGAGCATTTGTCTATAAATAGACTCCTGATAAGCCTGAGTGATTGGAAATTAAGCTAGCAATGACGACATGGCTCATTAGCCATTCTCCTGTACCTTCACAACTTTTCCTGGCTTGCATGCCCCCAAGCATGCCACTGATGGCCAAATTCTGGTTCCTTCCGAAGTGAATTTTACAGATAGGCCTATTCCAAGAGTCTGTGTAATGCAGTGACACTTTAGTATTTGCTTTAGTCCAGCCGATTTCTACACCTAGAACAAAACTAGATGGACTTTCTAACTTCATCAGGAAAAAACCATCTGTCTTTAAAAAGAGTAACTATTTTTATGATTTAACTGTGTTCCGCTAAAAATATTCCAGCTATGGAAGCTACAATGCTCCTGTATCCTTCAACACTTCTTAACTAAATGACAGCTATGATTAATTACGGCAAAATTGCGTTGGGTAGGATGGTCACCTTCAGTACAATTGAAAAGAAATGTTCTGGTACAAAAGAAGAATCGTGCTATTTCTGTTCTCCCAAGCTCTACTGCAAATATAGGCTGACAGGTTAATAAAAGCATTTCTAAACAGTTGTAGGAAATCAGCCATCTGATTCAAGAATTCTGTTCCTCAGTTAACTTATTATTCAGCTACTGAAAACTTCATTTTCCCATCTGAGAGATGACAAAATCCAATGAAAACAGTATTAATATTTATGTTCTAAATAGAAAAGGCTTTCAAAGCACGTTCATAAAGTGGAAAATAAAAGCAGAAGTTTATCCAAAACTTTCTGGCATTTTGCATATTTAAAATTTTTCAGCCTTGCTGCCAGGATTTGTTGGCTTAAGAGCAAGAGGTTATATTTTATAAAAGTTATTAACATGGGTGGATAGTGATTCAACTTTTATATCATTTGAATGGTAAGCTTCTATTATATGGGTCAGTTAATTTTAACTACAGTTCATTCTGTTAAGAATACGGATTCCAAAATTGCTCACAGGTGGAAAAAAAGAGATATATATCATTGGGGCTATTTTAGATGTTTCACAATAGTGGTGTTTACCTCCTATATAAAGATCATTCAGTAGAATATGTATGCATATGCACACATATCAGAGCTACTAGTAAAAATCATATGGATATGAAAATAATTTGGAATTAACAGCAAACTTTTTTTCTTTCGCATATGGGGTCATGTTGTTGCTTGCTTATGAAACATGAGCAAAATCCAATACCTTATGTTAACAATACAAACTTGACCATCATTAGAAGTAGCCAATGGAAAATTCAATATTTTTTTGTTTGAAACAATTTTGTAAGTCCTTATGCACGGAATGCTTTTCTTGTATTGCAGCCTACCAATACTTCCCACTTTTCTGATCAGATACGTGCTCAAAAATGGTTACATCAATACACCCAACTGCTAGGATTACACGGAGCATCACTCTAACGGTCTCCATTTGCCCAGTGAGAGAACGCACCAAAGAGCAGCAACTTCTACACATTTTTCCCTCGCATTCTCGTAACAGCAACTGTCAGCATAGGATACATTCATATTATTACATTAGTTTGCAGTTCAAGAGAGAAAACTCATCAAGAAACACAGGCCCAATGTGGGAAATGACTCACACTCAACTCACCAGGTTGTACAAGCATAACTGGCCTAAAACGTTTGGATCTTTGAATTCAAGCATACCTGTTAACAGCAGCTCAAAAGTAGCGACAGGAACTTCTGTGTGAAGGTTGACATTATTTTTTTCTTTTTGCATATTGGAAAAAGCCCCCCCACCACTGCACGCAGCACAAGGCAGAAAACCCCCAACCCTTTGTTTACAGTTTCCATGTGCACAAGTGGCTGCAGTAAGAAAATTCAGGATGGTAAGTCCTGAAAGTCATGAAACGATAATAAGAAAGAGATTTCTTTCAGAAGACTAGTATAATTTCAAAGCTTAATTTTGATCTTAAATTGGGGAGGGAGGGAGTGGTGGGGTATGTGTGTCTCCCTGAGAGAGAAAGAAGAGAGAGATTTGGGTTTGGTTTTTTACTATGGCTCTCAGTAGCAATGATCTGCTACCTTATTGCAGAAAAGTACCTGCCGTTTGTTCTTCATCTGAATTACTAAAGCTATTCTAATTTAACTTGTAGTGTATATTATCACTGTATAAACCCAACAATAAAGATGAGGAGAGTCATTTGTGTTTATGCCCATAAAAAACCAGGGAACTAGGATAGTGAAAATGGCCTCTGAAATATGCATCCCTCGGACAGTTCATCAGGCTCTCTGGATTGCAGCCGCTGCTTTTGAGGAAAGGGGAACGTGCAATGGACTACAACAAATTCATTCCCAAAGTGGTGTATGTTGTTTATATAAGGCACTCATTTTTTACTCCTGTGACTTGGCACCATCATGTGGCCACTTTGAGTTTGCTCAATTTAAGTAACAATTTACAGAGAAAAATGTTTGCAACAAATTAATTAGAATTTACAAATTGTTTCAGTCTACTTTAGAAGGAGATGGTACATATCTTAAATATATGTTCACTAAATTCTGAACACATTGTCTTCCAATTGTCCTTTTCTTCCCTGAACCTGTGCTCATTTAATCATGGTTTTCCTCATGATCTTTAAATCAGAAGTTGTTAGGCTACAAAAGTTAAAGACATTTTCTGTGGTTGGTCTTGGTCCAAACTTTACCAGTAGTGTACAAAAATCAGAATAATATTGTAGACAACTATCCTCTTCCTCACTACACGAGCTTTGGGAATGATTTTCAGGATTAAACAGGACAGTATTTTCTGTTTTACATCAGAAATCCCAAAGGACCTAGAATTTCAGTAAATCTCACAAGCGTATTGTTTACATAGTTTGATCCAAACAGGTAGTGTACACACCAGGACAACTTGAGTTAGCTAGGTATCCCTTTTGCAAAGTTTCAGGGTCAATATCAGAAGTGAGGTATTATGTGATGCAAATCTGTATTCTGGTATGTTTGCATAATGTTTTTAGGTGGATATAAGTAAGTTTTGCCAAGTGTTAGTGTGTAAAAGGCCCGGAGGTAGAAGGCTCCATACATTCAGGTTGCTTATACAGGGGCACAACTTTATGCTCACCAGACAAAGGATTGCTATCATTTATTTCAGAGCAGAATAATGAGAAACAGCAGCATAATTTATAGGAATATATTTTTAGTATTTTTTTGAAAATATATACATCTAGAGTACTTTCAATAATGAAATACAGTTCATCATCATTTTGAGTACAATAATGTTAAATTTGGTTCTGCCATTTTTGTGATAAAATACATGGTTTCAGCTGAAATACTGTACTGATATTCTTTAAAATATATACAAGTTATATACAAATACAAAGTTACATTACAAATCTTTTAATTGCAGTCAAAAATAATCTAAATATTTTGCAATAATTTGCACACCCAGACAGGTGTACTGTTTCTAAAAAGACTGCAATAAAAGCAAATGTAGTTTTTCGGATTCCTCAGGCTGAGGTAATGCCCACTTCTTCTTTACATATTGAATGTCTATCTGTCCAGATTCTTTGGCCAGCGCAATGCCTAACAATCCGTTTGTTTTTTCTGGTTCTCCCAGTAGAGCCATAGTTAGAACACTGAAATCAAAAGAATGGGGGAGTGTTTTTAACTGAGGCAAAATTAATAAAAATATGTGTTTTCAAATGTGTTTTTAACTACTTATAGTTAACTAAATGATTCCTTTTTTCTGCTTATCACAGTGTGATATTCCTCGCTATTTCAAGTCCCAGCATGCTCTTTAGCTTTTCACCAGTTGCAATCATTTAATGTAAACATAACAGGCAATTCTTCCTCCATTCACAGATTCCATCATCAATTTCTAATCATGACTTAAAAATTATTTCAGCCTTGTAAAAATGAACTATTTTTTATGGTATTTTCCAGTACAGTGTAGCAACTTTGAAAATTATATTATTTTCTCCCAAAACTAGCAGCACTTTGCTATAGTTTACAAGGCTGTAAGGAAAACTTCTAGCTAGAGGGATATTCACCAAGACTAACTTAAGCCTAGGGAAGACAGAGTCTCCCAGTAGGGCTCCCATCAGGGAGGAAAGAGAATCCTCAAGACTGTAATTCAGACAGGCTAAATTAAACTCCTTTTCTGCAGCAATCTACAGAATGCCCAGATCTCTCCACGGACTACAGAACAGTATTGTGAGTCTTGGTGAATATGTGCTAGCCAAAACCAGTCTTGTTTACTTTGTGACAATGAACACTTTCTTTATATTAGTAACCATACTATATAAAAGCGTTTTAAAATGTTGTCCAACATCTTGCCTATTTTAGGGGTTGATCCTGATCCAGCAAAGCTATCTTTGAACTTAAGCAGTCCAGTGATTTTAGTGGGAACAAAACTGTTCTCTTCATACAAAGAGTAACTGCTCCATGTACGGACATCTGTCCCAACTGATAACACTATAACTGATTTTGATTTATACCAACATTATTTCTCCTTTATCAGACTGTATAAAATAATAAGTAAATAAGGATAAACTAAAATTTAGCTCACTATCATCTCTTTCCACACCTCCAACAGTTTAAAAAATACAGTCAGAAAAGCAAATTCTAATGAACATTTAATGTGAAGCAAAAAAACCAATCCATACTCTAATCAAAATGAAGATGACAATAATATTAATATTTTGTTAAAAGTAGAGTAATGTAATGTACTTACTTCTCTGATGGAATAGTCTCCTTTGCCACAGGGAACAAATCATTTTCCAGAAGATCCCAAATGTAAATATTAGATGATGCATCCAGGACAAAAAACACAGCGGGTCTTGTTAAAGCCCACTGCAGGGCAACAATTGGCTGGCCATTTGTGCTGTCATTCCACTGCATGAGGGGATACTCTGACGTCATTCCGTGCAATCTAATACTTCCATCTGAACAGCCAACCTATGTCATCGTCAAAAAGAAAATAATTTCTGGGAACAGAACAAACTAAGCAGGATAAAAACAATTCAATTCTTGGGAATATCAAGCATATAAATAAAATTAGTTATCTGGCTCAAGTGGCCCATCTCTCATATCTCAGTCTATGGACTATCCAGATTTTAACTTTTAATGTAATTTTGAGTTCAAAACAAGTACTCTGTACTGAGCATACTAGAGTAATCCAACCCACTGACCCCAGGATGAAGTCCTAATTTCCTGTTTTGAAAAAAGTTCTCAAACTGTCAACTGCACTAATACTATGATCGAGCACATCTTGACAGTAGTCTGAATCGGAGCAAGGTCAGAGCCTAGAGACTAATTCAGAGTTAGTGACACATGTAATCTGTAAAACCAAGAACAGCTTTCAGTAGGACAGGCTGTGCTAACAGTATAATGATATTAAATGGATTCATAATGAACAACTAAATCCAAAGACAGGCAGATATCACCGCTTCCAGATATTTTCTTATAACCTTTGTCTTGCCTAGTATAACATTTACAAGTTTGCTCTAACCCAGGTACAAAAGAAACTATTCTATGAAAAGAGAAAATAACTTATTGTTACTACCCTGGGCCACCTCTACATCAGGAAGACTTCTTAGAATTTTCAAATTATGATGACTTTTTACAGTGACTCTGCAAATTGTGCTTACATTTAAAAGGACTGCAGATACAAAGTTGTAGAAGTCAGTATCACTCTAAATAAATACCTTTGGGAAAAAGGTAAGAACATCCACACTGGTAAAAGGAAGTTCTGTCTGTGCAGTGGTGACACAAAATACGTACGCTGTAGCCAAACCCATTAACTTTATACCTTAGGCAATCCCAATGAAGTCATGTAAATCATGGCAAATTTAGAAAGAAAGCATTTTTAAGAGAGAATCAAGTACAAATATATATGCAAGGATAAGCAGATGGAAAATCCTACCAAAGTTAGATTCAACTTGCATTGAACAAACTTTCACAAGGGAGACAAACAAGAACAGTGGGTGTGTCAATATGAACTGCTGAGGGCAGATTTGAACATACCTGACCACACGGTACACTGCCACTCTGCTGGTGCGGAAAGGAAAGGAAAGCAGGGAACGCCCAGACCTGCCCCACACACCCTTATTTCACAGCAATACAGGTATTTTGTCTCTAAAATGTCACTAAGCGATGTATGACAAGAGTGACAAACAGCTGAGGCTTCATTAACACCAGAAGACCTGCTTGCAGTGCTGAATTTCAGTAAAAACAAAGAATAAGTTTTAAGGCTGAAGTGAGATTGCCATTTGTTTCTGTGAGCCAGATGGTCCACCTTTTACATAAGCAAAGTTTGAACACCAGGACACGAGATTTGTTGTCACCCTTCATGGCAGATCAGAGTTAGTGAAGTAAATCAACTATTACATCTAGTTAAATACGTCTAATTAGAAATCCTCCCTCAGCAAGTAATTAAAAAATGAAACTTATATTATATTAAAATGTTTTCGTACCAAAAACAGTGGCTTTCCAAAAGGGAAGAAATCAATTGCATTGATGCTTATTGATCTCAGTCTGCTCCCCTGAGGTCTGAATAGCTTTGGAAGAACTTTTAAATCATGTCTCGTACCGTGGCCTACCAGCCCCTACAAACGACATACAAAAAATGAATTAAAGAAAACAAAACAAAATTTGCATTATCAGTATTACAAGAAAAAGTTAAATAATGCACAGAGCTATTGCCTTAAAAGATCCTTAACAGCTAATGAATTTTAATAGCTAACAGATTTTAATAATATTATAAATTTTAATATACAGTTATAATACACAATTATAAATTTTATACAATTTTATATACAATTATAAATTTTATATACAGTCTGGTAAAAATCCAAGTAAATGGGGCAGCTTCCAAAACAAAAAATAACAATGAGATTAATTTCAGCACATTACTCACAATGTTTGTTCCAACAATGAAATGATTAGGATTAGAACACAGAAATTTAATAGTCAGTGTCTGGGGCAGTCTCTGGCACACATCCTTTGGGAAAAGGCTAGGAAAAACGTACAGGTAAAAGATGACATAAATACAGGAAGTTGTCTCTTAAAGCTATGCAAGTACATACAGAAACTCTTGATCTAAAATGTCTACGACTAGCTCTAGGAAAAGTGTATATTAAAAAACCCCCAAACAACTAATGAAAATATTGTTAAATATATCTTACATAACAGCAAATTAATAAAGTACAGGAAAAATTAGCTTTGTGAGCTACACATGTAAAATCTAAATGCCCCTGTTTTCTTACCTGTTATTCAATTCCATAGTAGAGCTATGTACTAACTTCACTTTCCCTCCAGGAATTAAACCTAAAATTACATAAAATAATTATTTAAACTGATTTAAGCACTTTCCATTAAGAAAGTGCTATCATCAAATTATAACCTAAACTAATAAGTAAAAAGATACTTCATAATTAAATTGTTCATTTTAGGTATAGCTTTTGATATATAAGAATCTTACATCATTTAGAACTATTTACTTCAGAATTCAAATCTGAAGAGTTGTAATCTTTGACAGAAATCAAAGAGAGAGGGCAGAGAAAGGGAAACATGATTATATATTTTAGTTTTACAGTATGCATATAACATCCTGTAATATCACTCTATAAAAACCAATTCTATCAATGGTGAAAACGCACATTTACGTCACTTGGATCTTTGACAATGAATTATAGTAATGAGAGACTGTCATAATGCTTTCATAAAGTAGGTCTATGTTATTAGAGAATAACATAAATAATTCAAATCCTTCAAACTCAAGAATTTTTTGAAAAGGAAAAACATGAATGCTGGTGGCAGTGAAACTGTGTCAACACATGACCACAGCTTTAAAATGTACCTCTCCACAGAAATAATACCCAACTTCAGCAGCTTAATATAGCCAGACATTGCACACAAGCTTATAAATTAGAAAACTGAACAAAAATTCTAGTTTGTTAGCATGACTTCATTGTTTACACATATATTTTAAAATTGTTTTTAATCACAGCCTTTTCCAGTTAGGTAAGTATGTAAGTCGAAACTTGTTCAAAGAACAAAAAATACAATTTTCTTCATTCACATAACTCAAAAAGGCCTGAATGGACTTTGTTCTTTACTTTTTTCATGGAAACTTTTTTCTCACGCTAAATTAAGTACCTTACCTAAAAGAGAACTTTCAGGACAAGTATCAAAACGGAGATAAAGGCAACAACAAAAGCATTATAACAGATTTGGTTAAAACTAAGGAAAGAACAGGAGGATTGAGAAGGACATGAAATCTCATATTCTTTGAAAAAAAGCTGTTGAGGACACAGAAATCTGCTTTGACATGATAAGAAATGCAGTTGTCTGTGGTGGCAATTACCAATACAGAATTAGCAGATGAGATTCAGATAGCAGTGAAAATAACTCTCATGATACCTAACCAATAATCCCAAATATCAGATATATGTCCTATTCAGAATGAATCTTTTCCTCAGTAATTTTGCCTTCTTCTAAACTATTTTTTGTCATCACTGACTCTTCCTTGCTCTTCTAACTTCATAATCTCAAAACTCAAGCACTTTATTCTACCTCTAATGTACAGTACTCACCTAAATCAGTTTGTGAACCAGCTAAATCCACTTTTTGTAATTCAACAACTACCTGAAAAGTCAATATTTAACATTAATAAGCAATAAATATTTACCAGACTTTGAAGTTTTTTAACTAGTTGTAATAATGTATGACATAACTCTAAAGGAACGTTTAGATAGGTAGGTCTAACATTACAATGATTACAGGTAGATTCTCTATGCCCTGTCAATATCTGCAATGCTAAAAATAGCTTCACATGCCTGCTGGATGCTCCCTGCTGGAAAGTAAAATATGGGAAGTTACATTCTACACGTAATCACTAGTTGGCATATTGTTGGTTTGGTCAGTCACAAAAAAACCACCCTAAACTCCTAAATAAGGAATTGTAACACATTTCCTGTGCTTTTCACTATTCATGAAATAGAAAGGGTAGATCATTTGGCCTGAATCTGTTGCTACTAAAGGTACTTAGAGCTTTAAGGGACTTAACTAGTGATACAGAAGGGAAATACTTTTATCCCCTTATTATTCACTGAGCCATTCAGTTCCTCAAGTAAGATCAATTCAGACGCAAACAACAGGTTCAGCAGCTGGGCCAAAGCTGCATCAGAAAAAGATCGAAAACATCCGATAGAAAGAAGAGTTGTCAGAACAGTAATTAAAAGCAACAAACCTGGTGCTTACCTGCCCGTCATATTTTAGGCAGGGTAATCCTATCCACAGATTTTCATATTTTGCTTCTTGAACATTTATTTTATATAAATTATGAATGTCGTTTCTCACATACATTCAACACAGTCTCTAACACCACCGTGATTCAAATAAAATAAAGTAGGTGGATGAAAGAGGACTGAGGTCTATTATTCAATTAATAGAAATATGTGAACATATTCCTATGAAGCAGAACTACTGATTGCGTGTTTTCATGAATTCATATACCTGTTAATAGTTTTGCGTAGGGATAACATCATGGCATTAGGGAGCCAAGTCAAAAATTTTGAGAATTCCAACAGAATGGCTAGTGTTGCTGTAATTTTCAGGGAGGAAATCCTCATCAGAAATCCTGGATTTGGGTTGCTATATTTGAAGAAGTACTTTATTATTCCAACATGTGATATTCTCTCTTTTCATACATATATTACTCACCCACATATTGAGGATTCCGTTTTCATCCATTGACGCTATCTGAAATGGAGGGCCTGACATTTCTATGGAAGGAATAGTAACAATTTATACTCATACACCGACCTTCATCCTGAACAATATCAAAGGATTTAAAACATTTCCTAAGTTAATACATTCTCTGAAACTTTTATGATCCTCTCAGCTGCATAAAAAGGGAAAGTGCCCTAATTCTACCAAAGAAGAAAAAGGCATAAAACTAGTATGTTCAGTTTGTCCTACAAGACAGGCAGATGTTCTCTGTCTGCATCTTTTAAAATGTCCGGATTCTGCATGGACTTCAGAACAGAACATAAAGTGCAATAGATGAAATCTTGTAAAACCTGCACTATGTAGCACGTTGCTTTGGACTGCTAGGATTTCAAAGTGAAAATCTGCAATGGAAGTAGTAATGTCTCCGGCATGAGGATTAAAGTTTCTTTGCAAAGGCTGGTCATAAGAAAATGAGGCAAAAGGCACAGGAAAAATCACCAAGTGCAGTCACATATTTTAAGTGCTTTCAGATACAAGCAAGTTGCTCCACTTTTTTAGATAGGGTTTTTTTGGATGCTATAGGAGCACTAAGACTCCTCTAAAGGCATTCTGATTTCTTTAAAGACATTACAGAAGCACAAAGACTTCTCTAAAGGCAGTTTTTAAGTGATAGCTTGTTTTATCATGGAAGAACAAAATATTGTCTTGGAAACAGACATTATAACAAGCATGCACCCACATCCAATGTGAAACTGCACTGAATGAATGTTACATAAAAATGAGAGCAGAAAATAAACACGAATGTTGTATGCAATTGATGCTACAGACAACTTAAGAGGCAGAATAGAATTATAAACTGGATTTTGGCTATGATATATTGGTTTCACTAGATACCTAAAGAAAGTATCAGACGTATTGATGCTTTGAAGAGCAGCTTACATACCCTCCTGATAAGACAGGCTTGAGAGCCCATAATTCTGATCAGTGTAGAGAGAGGTCGAGACAGGTTCCACTGCTAGTATAGGAGAGGTGTGGTTTACTGAGCTTAGAATGCCATCTGTAATTAAGGATAATGAAAGGTAAACACCATATTATTTTTACATAAACAACAACAAAACCCTAAGCACTTTTCAGCTTATGGGAAAATGATGATTACAAAGAAAGAATGGCAAATAATAACTTCATAAAGAATTACTTTGTAAAAGTCTCAAATACAATACTGCAAATTGTTTCCTAAATTAACAAGATACTACTAGATAAATCAATGTTTCACCATTTGTATTTAGTTCTCATTTTCAAAATGACTGCTGCACCATTTATGCCACTGTTCCAGACATTGCATTAAAATCTGCCATTTCAGGGTTACCATGAAAAGAATTATATTAATTTCAAGCTCCATAAACAACAGCGGTAGAAATAAAACACTGCTTACTATAGAAAAGACAAAATTGAAGAAAAAATACTCTTACAGAGTATTATTTAACAGAAAGTAACTATGCTGAAACAAACAATTCACCACAAGAAAATATGTATTTCCCTTTAATAACATTTTAAAATAAATGTATACTTAGAGCAATTTCAATATGCATTCTTTGTCAGATACTCTTGATTTCTGAACTTGCTCTGTGCACTGAACTTAATCTCACTTAAGACTAAAGGCATAAAGCTTCCTAAGTATACAGCATTAAAAAATGCTTGCTCATATAAGCAACTACATGAAACTGTATACACACATTTGACTACTAGCCCATTGTGCAACACAAGACCAAGCATCTTTGATCTACTAAAAAAAAATTAAAAGTCTATCAACAACCAAGTAATGTTTAATTTAACATGGCTACTGCAATTAGATACACTTGTGAACAAAAGAGGATTTTGTGCATGTGTGTGGTGGTATTTTCAGAAAAATGGTAATACCTCAGTGTAAGTTAAATGGTAGCACCCACACACAGAAAAAGGAAAAATACATGAAGAAGGACTTATTTTGCAATAATGAAATTATTAAAAAAATATTGCTATGTGTTATGTTTCACTCTAGGGTACAATACAGTGCCAAGAAAAATGGCACCAATTTGTAATTAAGATAGATTGAGAGAATCAAGGCTCAAACTGCTGGTATGTACACCTCATTCCCAAACTCTCAACATACAACTACATACATTGAAAACTTCAATAAGTTTAATTACTTGCTCTTCTATTTAAATTTGCAATGACAAACATTGGTAATAGGCATAGAGATCCATTCATTTCTATCAGATTCATAAAATTGTAATGATCTCATACACCAACTCAAATACAGAGTGAAGTACTTTGGATTGCCTCTTCTAGTATGTCATCTATATGCCCTACATAAACTTCTGTAACTTTTGAATTTGTTGTCCATGGATTATAAGAAGATTTACAAAAGCCTATGTTATTTTGATCATACACTAAGGAATCAGAAGTGTAGCAAAAAAAAAAAGAAATGCAACGACAAGAAAATGTCAAAGGATGAAAGGACATCACCCCCAAGCACTTCTGAAAAGTAAACTTTCTTCTGGCTTCCCAATACATATGCAACACTAATTTAGGCCATATCCAAACAATGCAACAAATTAATTCCATGTTATTTTTTGTAGCTGTGCTTCTCTGCCATTAAGAACCTGGAAAGAGCATGCTATAGCTCCCAGTTGGCCCCAGTGCTAGAGATTTTGCTCATGTGACAAGCTGGATGACAGAAAAATATATGTCCAGATTTTGCTCTAACATGCAATTGATACATTTCTAGATATATCGAACCAGAGAGCTTTTGGGCCGCAAAATTTAGACACAGCTTCAGAATCCCTTCAACAAAAGACTACAAGTAACTGACTGCTGACTACGGAAGTTAGAATTCAACTTACTCCATTATATAGATCACCTCTGACATTTAGCCTTCTTACACTACTTGTTTCCAATTATGTGATCCCCAAAATTGTTCATATACACTGAACCAATAGTATCATAAAAAGACAGTTGTATATGTAATGAAAATATGAGAAATGCCTAGATCTTACATTGCTACAATAATTGATAAATTGGCAATAAAAATACACAATCCTGACTCAACTTTTAGTGTATCTAGATAGAATCCAGAAGTGATAAAGTTACTTAAGTGGAATTTTAGAAATACATAAGCGTGAGATTCAGACCAAAGATTAAGACACTTAAAATGGTATCTACATATAAGATGGCTGTATAATATCTGCAAGTGAACTAAATCTAATCAAAACAATCAATCCAGCTAACCATATACAGATAGCTACATTAGGATGAGATGAACAGCTCTCTAGATCCCACAGAGTAGCACTGTACTGATTCTAACAGAGGTTATGCACGTATACACTTGGATACATATCTTGAATGCAACCTTATGGAAACATCAAGACCTAGGGGACAATTTGTACAGATTGTAACCTTAAAATGACATTTGAAAAAACATGTTTTACAGTCCTAAATTACTTTGATTATTTTAAATACATCTTAATATGTGTGTTTAATGTAAGTTATATTAAGGGAGATAGATGATGAAAATTGACTAAACTAATGATTTCAGATGAGGCAGTAGTTGAGTAGTCCATTTTAATATTACCATGCTCCTTAGGTTCTACATCTGGTCCACCTCTCTCTTCTCACTGCTTGATACATATTGAGCTGCCTTAAATTTCTTTACAGCTATTATTGAATGGCAAATTTTACTAGACTAAATATAATCTCTGAACTGGCTAAACTAGGCTACTGAGAAAGAGTGTTCTTAGCAGAATCAGTAGTAGAATTGCTTCTCTGCCCACAAAATGACTAATCAGAATGCATAGATACTAACCAGTGGAAAACGTTGGAACTCTAAATGTCCAGTCGGTGTCACTGATCGTCATATGAGGGTGCATTCTTGAGTCTTCCCGAAGATCCCACACCAACAATGAACCATCTATTGTTCCAGCAAAAACTAATGTTGTTTTATTGGGACTAAAGCAGCAACATACCACCTGTTAAGCAGTAAAAATACGCATGGTTGATATGATAAAGGCCAATGATGTGATAAGCCTGAAATATGTTTGTTCTTCCTAGGCACACAAATCCAGAAAAGACAGATTACAGGTGTTTGTGGCAGAAGAACAATTTATTTAAAATGGAAGTAGGATACAAGACTTTCGGTAGGCCTTCCCTTTTCAAGACAATTGTTGTGTATCTTCATCTACTACCACAAAGCTGAAGGGGGTGATCCAACTGTATGATAGTGATGGGTAGAGAGAAGTCCTGACAACATCTGAACCAGCTGTTTTACTTCCATTCACTCTTCAACCACGAAATAGAATCAAAATTTAAAAAAAAAAAAAAACAACAAACAATCCACTATGGCCATCACTACATTCTAGTACTGGAGCACAAAACGGAATGACGGTAGTGTTTTGCTCAGTAGGCTCAAACATGTATCTCAAAAGATAATATACCTTGCAGCAAGACAAGAAAACAAAATACACATAATAAAGCCATTTATTCAATGTGCAGCTATACAACGTTATTAAAATGTACCTCTGAGTCACATGTTAAAACTTTCTGAGGACTGGAGGGCTGCCAGATGTTCCAAACGCATATGATACTCTTTCTGTTCAGTAAAACACCACCTGCCTTTTCAGGTAATCCATGAACAGAAAGTAGCGACTGCCTCTGAACTTGAGAGACATATAGGCAGGATATTTTTCGGTCTAAACCATTAAAAAAAAAATCAAGAAAGAAAAGAAATAAATAAAAAAGTAAACTCACTGCAGATGAAAAAGCATATTTAGCTGCTATAGCAACAACCGGAGAAGCTAAGACGTAATTATGAAGAATATTTCTATTAACAGTGGGTGGCTTTTGATGCTATACAAGAAAAAAGGAGAGACTAGAGAAGGAATCCAAAAAATCAGAAGCAAGTAGAAAGCAAAAAGGAAGAGAGCCAGGAAGTTAATAGAGTAATTATTCTGGGCATAAGCAAGCCAATCTGATCTGACGTCAATACATACACTGAAAATTAAGCTAAGTCTCAAAACACGAAACAGCACAGGCCAGGCTTTTTCTGCTACATCTCATGTGTTCATGTTAGAATATGTATGGTTTTGTGTTATAATAGGTCTTCCTAACATAATTACAGGTGGTTTATTTTTTGATTTTTCCTTTCATCTGAACATCTACTGTTTACATGGGGAAGATACTGCAGGTCAAATATATCAGGCTATATTCTCCCTGTTCAATAACTTTGCTTTACTTGCAACTTTGGCTCTACTGTCAGCATAAAGAGCCTAAATGAAATGACACCTGTTGGGATGGCCTTTCAACAACAGGGGCAAGAAGTTACATCCAGGGCACCCCTATATCAGGCTAATCACTGCCTATATTTCTGGTTTCACAGCAGCTAGGATGCCCTGATGTTCTCTATGTGAAACCAATCTGCACAGAGTTAGAGCAAGATTAGCCCAATTAAAAGAAAAGTGGGCTTTACATCATCTATATATCCTGATATGTGCTGTTTGCACTTCAGTCATGACAAAGAGCGTGGTATTTTGCATAAGGAAGAAGAGTTCACACTGTAATACTAAAAGGTGTAGAATAAAGTTCCCTTACCATGGAGGAATGGCTGGTTAGTATTTAACTGGAAACAGCTATCACTAATAGACAGACTGGTTTGTCGAGATCTTAGTTTCCACCTGGGTTGTGTTGCAACTTGATCTTCCTCTAGCAAAACAGCAATCACCTTTCAAACATAATTACATTTACAGAAATAAAAGGGTCGTCTTATCTTTCAGTTTGCTATTTGTAGCTTTCTAAAGTATGTGGATTAATTTAATAAACCTTTATCAACTCTCTTGTTAATCTTATATCTTTGCAAATACGACTTTACAGACTCTGGTTCCATTCCTTTGCAGAGAGATGAATCTCACTGATAACATGTATTATTTAAGTAATTTATTTAAATTAGTCAGTACAAGTACTGTAAGTGATCTATCACACTGTACACTGATGCAAACAACTCATAAGGGATATTAAGTACATAAGTGTACCTGGCAAGCAGACCGGAGGAAATTTGCTAATCTTTGTGAATCAATTTTAGGTGTTAGAGTTCCATTCACTGACATATCCTGGCTGTTTATGGGACCTAAGAAAAAACAAAACCCAAAACCAAACTTGAAGCTTCAAAAGGGAATCAATTAAGAAAACCGTAAGAACAATGTAATTTTTAAGCAAAAGGAGAGTGTCAGGAGTCAGCTTCTCTTCAGCAGAAATAACAGTACTGAAGAACAAGATCTGTTCGGTAATCATACCTGCTGCCAACAGAAATAGCAATCCAGAAGGAAGAAACTATTTATTTCTGCCATTTATTCTCCACCCCCTCCACAAGGGGATTCAGAGTGCCTATAGCAGTTTGCTGTCGATGCAGCCTGCCACGTTAGAAATTCTGACAATTAGTGGGTTCAAAAGAGAAAGTTTACATGTATACATCCATAAATTAATAAGATTAAAATGTTCTTCACCTCCAGATACAAGGGCACTTTCTCCTGGATGCTGTGTCCATTTCTCCAATGTCTCAACTTTCTCAGTCTGAATGTCTCTCTCAAGATTGTCCTCGTTACACTGAACATATGCCTAAAGTAGAAAGATAAAGTGATCAATATATGGGTGACCCAGCTAAGAATGACAGCACATAACTGAACAGAATTTGAACAGTCATTTTAAAACTGATGTGCTCAACCTCTTCTGTTTGTAAATTCAGACCTAAGCATACTGACACAGACAGTGTCACTATTTTGTGCGTGCACATTTCACCACATTTCGCACAAGACTGCTAGACCTACTGCAAAAATACAGAACGTCTTACATTATGCGTAAACACTAAGCTCAGCATACCTGGGACAATGAGCTACAAACATACAGAAAGTCCTTTAGAACATGGGGAAGGAACATGAGAGAGTCCTCTCTTAACACAGAAAGGAAATGGCCTGTATGGCCTAAAAGTTTTGATATCATTGCTTTATGGTAAAATAAGGCTTAGAGATGAAAAATATTAATTCATTACTTTACTGTCCTATTGGCTTTAGTAACATTCTTTTGTAAGGAAAATTATTTTCCACAACAAGAATCAGCACTTTCAGGACTTAAATATTGCTACATATTTGTTACCCACCTGCTTAGTGTTCATTTTACCAAAATTCCTGATATACATGTCGTACTCATTTACAGGAGGCAAATCCAGTAAAGAAAAACTAACTGAGAAGTCCAGATCAATTAGTGGCAGAAGCTCTGAACTCCGTTTTCTTTAGAGTGAATTACAAAAGAGAAACAAAAAAATGGTTAGGACCAAGTGTTTGGTATTCCAAAAGAAAAACAACCTGATTTTGTACAGTATCAGAGATCTAACAGTCCACTGATCTATGCAAATTGAAGCTGTACCAAAATTAATTGACAGGTAAAAATATATCAATAGAAGTACATATAATAGTGTTGTGAATTCTCATTTAATGTTACACTGAGATAACTATCAGACTTGAAAATGCAATACTGGTTGCAAGTGGCAAATTTACGTGGTTTATTATAAAACAAACCCAAACTTTCAAAGCCTAGCACCACCATCTTGCCTAAATATTCAAAAGCTGATCTGTGATGTAACAGATGAATGTCCCTTTCCTCCTATAGTTAGGATGGTGGCTAATTCTCCTAAATTCATTTTATTAACTTATATCACCTATATGTCTACATGCTTTATAAAGATCATCTATAATACCCCAGTTTTGTTAGACTTATTCAAATGTATTTTGAATTACCTCCATTGGTAACAGACTGCCTGAATTTGTACCTCTTTATATCACCAGGCAAACAAATAAAAATAGCATAAGTCCTAAAATGTATTTTAAATATATATATGAAATTAATTTATTGCTGATTCCTAACCTGTGGACATGAATACTGAGCTCTTCCCCAAAAAGTAGGCCTCCAAAAAACATCAGTTACTGGACTACTGCACTTGATATAAATTGTATAAAAATGAGTACTCAGGACTGAGGTAGATTATATATTTTTCCACTTGTGTTTTTTGTTTAGAATAAGATTAGCACAATGTACAGTATTTGAGATACTTGAATCTCTTTGTCCTATGAAATGCCAAATCTTTACATCTTCCTAAATTCCCTTTCTGGAACAACAGAAAAACTGCCTTATCCAGCTTCCCTCAATTTTTTTACTTTCTGCCTACCTCAATTCTTACTATTTTCATCTTTGCTCCCAAATAATACTGCATTTTGATTCTTAATTGGAAAACAAGTCCATCTTCATATACTGTATCTTACTCTGACAAGGTGCTAAAAACATTTACGTGATGTTACTTCTTATCATCAACTACAAAGAGATTCCTACTGCTCCACTTGTATAGATGTGTGGATAATGAAAACAGTTAATCTTTGCCACAATTTACACAATTATCTATCTACTTTAATGTCATAAAACTGTTAAGATATTATTTTCTTTTAACTGCTTGAATTACATACAGATGTCAGTTTACAAGTTAATTCCATGCTCTTGTTATTGTACAGATTTCTTGGCAATGAGAAAATTTTTGTCATCTTTTCCCTTTCTCTCTCTTGCACTTTCAGGTTTTTTGAAATATACTTAATATAAATACAACCCAGATACAATTATGGACCTGTAGCAATTCCATATCTAAACAGTCTTCTAGATGCATATTCTAGTTGCAATTTCTTCTCAGTAAGATGATTTTTGAAAAGGGAATAGACTAGAGCAACATGAGCTGAAATTGCTCCTCAAATATTTTAGGCTGGGTGTTTCTTTATGCATAGGGACAATTTTCACATCTCCTTTTTGCTACTGAATGACATCTGTTGCATTTTCTTACCTACATTTTTATTTTTACTTCTACTTCCTAATACACCACCTCTTCACAAACATTGTGGCACAGATTGCTGAGATCTAATTCAAACGCGTGAAAGTTACTTCCTAGTTACAAATCTTAATGATACAGACAGACAAATCCTTAAAATAAACTAATAAGCCTCATATTAATACTTACAACTCCAAAGTGCCACAGCTCATTTATGGGATGCTTTCAGTGTATTTACTGGTAGCAGTGTATTTTCACAGCATTAAATTCCACAAACCCTTTCTCTGTCCATGAAAATGCTAGTTATCTTCACAGGCTATATATGTTGTTAGCACGTACACAAAGTTATATACATAGTCATAATCAGTCATCGTATATAATCAGTAGAGGCTGACAAACACTTCAGAAGGCAATTCTTCAGAGAGAGACCTTCCTGAATTTCCTAATCTGTCTCCACTGCCTAGACAGAAAGCCTAGACAATGAACTCCTGTAAAATTTGGGCGTATAAATTTAGGCAAGGTGAATGAGATGGACTAGACAATAAAATCTCCCTTATGTGAACATTAGCCACTGATGTGCAGCCACGAAGCAGTGGAATCTAGTATTAGCAATAAAATTTAATATTCTTGCTTTACGTTTCCGATTGATGTAACAGAAAATTGGAGATATATACAGTGCTTCAGATAAATCTGGAGCTCCTGGCAAGTTCCACAAGAAACAGGCATCAATTTGTTTCTTTAATACAGAGCTGTCTTCAATGTCTCAAATCTAGATCAATTTTAGATCAGTAATAACATGTTTTTACACCAACTGGTGTTATCCCTGAAAGGGAACATGCTATTTCGGCAACAGTGTGTACCATACAGAGTCTTGATTATTTCAAGAAATTACAGTTCTGCAGAGCCCTTAGAGCAGCTAAAAGGCTTGCTCTTTAGTACCATAAGTCAATATCTAATTAAGTGACTGAAGAATCATACAAAGAAACGACGATCTTGGCAACTTATTCTGTAATAAAATGATACACAGAAACTGATGCATAGATAAATTTCTGTCATAAAATGACACGTAGCAAAGCCTGTAAATTATATTTACTTAAGAACTAATTACTGTTAGCTTACAAAATAATATTTTACTCTAAAAGCCTCAACTTTATAAACTTCACATCTTTCAAATACAATGAAAAAAAATACATCTCACACAGTGAGTTGCCATTTTGTGTGGGTTATTTAAAATACACTTACTTCTGCTTACTAGCCATACTTCGGCTATTTTGTCGTTGGTTTGCCATTTGAAAATCCATGAATATTCCACAAAAAGAGTTTCTGACAGAAGGGTATTGCCTTTCTGTGATATTACAAAACATTGTTAGTGTTATAATTCACACTTTACAGTGCATTAAAATGTAAAGTAGTAAGTCTAAAAAGCAACAGAATTATTATGACCCAGCTACTAAAAGTTACTAGGTTGCACATTACACAACGTGTTCTAGCACAGTTATCAGTACAATAAGCTTCTTAACTTCAGTAATGGGCCAGCATTTTTCCCTTATTATGGTCCTTTACCAATCAATTCAAAATGACTGACTACTGTAATTTTTATTTTAGAAGACTATGATGCAGAAAGTGCCTCTTTTTCTCCTGCCATTAGCAGGTCCCCTGTTCCCCTGTGTACAGTAAAACACTCTGACCAATTCTAAAAATCATCAAATTCACGCAGACTACCCCACGTGCATGCTACACCTCTGAATAAGAATTCATCACTACAGCTAGTGTAGATCCTCAGCAACACAAGCTTAACTGATGCCCTTGGATGAATAAGCAAAACATTGAAAACTGTCGCTTTAAAAGGCACAGTTAATGGAACAACTACAATATCTGATGTCATGTCAATTTTACTCCCTTTCCTGGCTAGGTGGTAGCTAACTGACCTTAATATCCAACTTCCAGCCAGGACCAGTGGTGTTTCACTTCTTCAGAGGAAGACTGCCTTTTTAGGTAATACTTGTAAAATGCTTTTAAACTTCTAAAAATCATTACCAGAATGAGCAACAACCATTTTAATGAAATGAGATCAAAACTTCATCAAGAGAATGTTGTGTAATTTTCAATAAAGCACTAAGTGCTACAATTCAGAATTTAAAAATCTGATTCTATATTAGAATTCCATCCTGTTCATTAGATCTATAGCATTAATGGAAATCTTTTATTGATTGTATTGTTTATAAGAAAAATAATAATAATTGCATAAATCTTCTGCAAGAAGAAATTCATATGACAGTATACTGATTCTGACTTGCAATGACTACTTAAACGAAAATCTATTGATACTGTAAAGACTTACAGAAACTCCATGCTATTCTTCTGTGACTGTACTAACTTTGCACAAACTAGAGTAAAAAGCTGTTTAAGATTCTTTTGCACAATGATTCTATACTGCCGTTCGCATGAGTGGAGAGTTCAAAGGGGAACCACAGCTGTAGTTAGTTAAATAAGTAGATCTGGCACTCACAGGTATCAGATCAACTGAATGCAAGACAACAATTCACATTTCAGAAAAAAACCTGCATTTTAAAAGTGTTATAGAACTATATATTTAAGTAGTGTCTGTATTTCTCTCGCCTTCCCACCCACAGCAGTGGCTTCAAATTTGCTTAAAAGAAAAAGGCGAATTAATGTCACCGGAAGCCCCAAACTGTTCTAGCACTCCTCCAGTTTTCAAAATCCAGACTCTCATATCCTCCTCTTACCCAAAATAAGACATATTAAATGTCAGTCTGTAAATTTTTATACTTCACATTTTCAATGATTAGTAATGCCTCTGAATCATTCTTTAGCAATGTGAAAGTTACAGTACTTACTTACCCACAAACCTAAGTGACTCATCCAGAGGACCAGATTTCTGCCTTTAGGCAGACTTGTAGAAAAAGTGGCTTGTTTACTCCTAAGTTGTATGTGTTACTCATACATTTAATAAAAGAAGACTGGTATTTAGTCACATACCTGTGATTGGTTCCTTTTTTTCATTTTCAGTTTTCTTTGGCAGTGAAGTATAAATTCTATCATTTTCTGCACTAATTGCTCTTTGAATTTCTTCAATTTCTGATGTTCTGGAAAATGGAATCTCTCTTACGTTTTCTTCTGCATCTCTTTCTTCACCACTTTTGTCTTCATCATCATCAAAATCATCTTCATAATCCTTTAAAAGTAACAGGACTTTCAATAACTAATAAACATGGATTATAGATGTATCTTTCAAGATCTTTTTAAGAAATTATAAAATGCTGTCAAAATAGAAATCAAATTCTCATACAGATGGCTATAAATCCTCTGACTGAAAGGCATTTTAAAATAACTGTTTGATAGAAAGAAAATGGCATGTCTTGATTGTGCGGTAATTTTAATCAAGAGAAGAAAATCCCAGTGTTGTTCTTCAGTGCCCAAAATAGATTCCTTTTTTTTAAAAAAAATATCCTAAAGTAGGAACAATATGTTTAAGTGAATTATGTGTTCTTTAAAGAAATAAAATGACAGTGTTCAGTGGCATAAATGCTTCATAGATGTATAAAGTTGTTTATTTGATAGTTTCAATTCAAGCTGCCCTTCAATGGCAGGCTCAAATTTACTAAACTACCACACTATCAGTTTGCAAGTCCACGCATAAGGCTCATACTTTAATAATTCTCTTGACTAAGACAATTCCTTGCGTGCTAAAATGATCACCTAAGATAAATGATACAAACAGGTCTTAAACGTGCTCATTTCTCTCCACTGAATGGCAAAGGGCTACTACAGTGAGCAGCTCAGCAGTGGATATCACTCCTAACGCCAAGTGGAGATGAATTCTAGCTTCGCTGAAGAAAGATGTAGCTGGTTCAGCTAGCAATGAAAGCACATTCAACACACTCTTCTATCTTAATAACTTCTAAGTAAACAAAAGAGACCTAAAAGTAAGACAGTTCGGTTAAACAAATTAGTGAAGGGACTGCTGTATGTCAATACTTTTTTCTACAATATTTTTGTAATGAAAAACAATGAGGCTTTTTTTTCCTCCTGAAATTGATTATTTGCTCCCATTATTTTAAAAAGTCAGCATTTTTCACAGAAAATCATATAAATAATTGAAATCCAGGAAGACAGAAAGAGCATCTTGTGAAGACAAGCTTAACTGATGCTTAACTTAACTGAAGCTTAACTCAAAAGCAAAAGTTGGCTTCCAACCCCTGATGAAAACTAAGTAAATATATGGCAGAGAGTTTCTACATAAGATTTTAGTTACTTATTATCTACTGTTAGCCAAGTTAAGGTCACTGTCACCAAAACAAATAAGTGAAAGCCATGTAACATCCCGTAATTTTTATTTCTTTGAATAAAGTTAATCACTATTTTGAGACTTGAGAATTACTTCAAAAGGACAATTGTATGCTTTTACTTACTTCAAAATCATCTTCATAATCTGCTGAAAAGTTATCAAATCCCATGTCTGAATTATAAACCTGTGTATCTTTCATTTCCTAAATGAGAAAAATAAATGAAACTGTTAAATAATCTTACAAAAAAATTAAATCTTTATCTGCCAAATCTTATCATAAAGATAGATGAATAGTTGTTCTTCTCAGATATTTCTACATTTTCAAGTAAACATACAACAAATTCAATTTAGAAATATAAATAGGAGTGTATTAACAAGTGATAATTACTGACTTAAAATAATAATACAGAAAGACAAAACAGAACTCAACCCTATCTTGGGAAGACCAACAGTTTTCCCACTGGTATTTTTGCTGGGAAAGACATAAAAACTGCTGTGTTGCCTACAATTTCAATAGTATACAGTAGCTCTTATGATGGTGTAACAACAAAATAAGACTGTTCTGCTTTTTCAAGGATCAGACAAAATTATCCCTATACCTAAGTTATACCAGGGGACTCAATCTATTAATAAAATAGTGCAGATGTTGGAACCACGAAAAGAGAGACATGGGATACAACAGGAAAATAAGATATTTTTATACATAAATAATTTTTTGTTAACATTGAATGTCATTTAATTACCCCAACATGTACCCCAAACAAACATAAAGCTTAAAACGACACACACTGATCTATCTAATCTTTAGTCAGCCTTTTCCTTCAATAGCCTCTTCAAACTCATAGACTAAATTTATCCACATGTAAGGGATTTCAACAGATTTCAAAATGGAAATAAATGTGAGCTTTTATGAAAATTATCCAGCATAACAGCACACCTATTACCCGCTTCCACATTTACCAAAGGATAGCAGCTGTCTGTCAAACGCCAAGTTAGGCACACTTTTGATCCTTTCACGACTCTTCAAGAGCTAGAGCCGCCTAGTTTTCACAGAATGTAGTACTTTCAAAAGTATTAAGGACATTATATAGCAGTAAACAGCTTCTATGGATACCTTACTTTTCAGAGTCATCAGAGTCCTAGAACTAGGACTACACTACTTCAGTCTTTCTGGTTGCCACTTTTTGTCATTTCTCAGATCAATCTTTGGATCAAGAAGAAATTATATTAGTCAGGTTGTCTGTCCAGGCAAAACTGGCCAAAACTGGGCAAAATTTTCTCAATTTGTTCTGCCTGCAAGTTTGCAGGTACCCAGCAGTAACTAATTCATATAGAATTTTTTTAAAATCCTTATTCCATTTAGTCAAAGACACACATAGTAATACACCCATAAAGATGGTTATAGTCTTTATGACCTTACTATAATCATCTCTGAATATGCCTACAGAGCTGTCATTTTTATTAATAACACATAGATGTTTATAAGATTGCATCTGTTACACATGTGGTTTTTACACACTAAAAATCTCCACCTGTCAGTAGTTGCCAAAATCTTACCGTCCTCCTAAGAACCTCCTACATTCTCACAGGAAATCAGAATCATCCTATCACAGCTAGGTTCCTACTTTAAAGAATATACAGAGAATATATTGTCAATACAAAGCAGGATGGAATACCTGGATGACTGTGGCATTTGGAAAAACAAATATATGACGAAATTCACCAGCACAAAGTGCAAACCCATGGAATTTGATTTAATTATCCCTGTTGAGTCAGGTCTTAAGTAGGGATCTCACCCTCCTAGGTTGCCTCCTATTGCCAATGAAGACAAAGAAGATAATGGAAAAGGAGGGCAAATATAAAAGGACTGAACTGCCTATTTCTCTCCACAAACTACAAAGGAAATTTAGGGAAATTTAGGTCCTCACCACAGACAATTCACACCTAAAGGTGAGCTGAATCTGGGCCTTAAAGATTAGCATCAATGCCAGCTGCTACCTGGAACCTCAGCTGTTGGAAACAATAGAGGAAGAGAACAGTTTGAACATATTAGTTGATCGCGGATGACTGTTGGCCACAGTGGTAAGAGCTGTGCAGACTAAATCTAAGAATATGTCAGAAAGCTACCTCTTTCAGGAACAGGTAAGTATTTATGTCATGCACAGTATTACACACGGCAGTGATGAAAATTCACGTTCAGTACTGTGCTCAACTCTGGTCACCCATATTCAAGAAAAATTAATGCAAATTGCAACAGACAGAGACAGCTGCTAGAATGATGAGAGGAATGAAGAATTTGGCTTGTATAGGTCAGCAAAATTAAGTCAGAGACAAACATCCTTTCTCTTAGCTCATTAGGGGAGGAAAACCCTAAAAAATTATTTGAGCTAAATGCTCGCTCTAAAGCAAACATAATGGAAATGTATTGGAAATTAGAAGGAAAGAATAACGGACGTCTTAGAACATCCTTGAAAGAGAAGTATTTCTGGCATGAAAACAGCCAGGTTCTAAAAGAAGTTAGTATGTTTTGAAAGATACATGGCTGAAAGGTATATGCAAGATATACGGCTGCCCATAACATGAGAATATGGAGAAGGATGTCATTAGGTACTACTACTTTTTCCTAGATCAGGACCATAATGCTACAACATTCCAAAACAGAATTTGGATTTGGGGCGATGGTTATGAACTGTTGAAAAGATGATAAAATGTTTTAAAACTTCTTATGGTAAAGTTAGGCTGTATCTGCACAGACTGGTCCAAATAAACCCACGTCTATACAGCTTGCCCTTCAGACTTGCTGAAAACTTGGTTCTGTCTGCACCTGTCCATTCAAACATATAAAAATACTTTCCTCTTTCTTATGGCAACTGTTTTAAGAGACATATGTGAATTACATTGCTAGCTGCATTTTACTTGGCTTACACTACATATTATCTGCTTATCTCAGCTGTTTACAGAAAGAAATAATATACTTGACATGTATAGACGATTTGTATTACACATCTAAACTCTTCCCACTTATTGGGAATTATTTTTTCAAGCATAGAAGATACTGAAATACAGTTGAATAGATGGCTACCTTCAATGCTTAGCAAATTTATACAGAATAAAACAATTTTCTAATGCTGTATCCAGAAAGAGGTTATGAGATACCTGAAGACCAATATATATAAACCTTACCTTAGAATGGCATTATATTGAAATACATATTGTAATTGTTATTAATCCCAAGAAAAACGCAACATTCTAAGTTCTAAAAACAAATATTTTTACCTCTTGTCTTGTGTCCCTTTCCTGCTTTTCAATGAGTTTTCCTTCACTTTTTACAGTCCTGTTGAAAAAGAGAACATCAATTTTATTGGTTAACTCAAAAGAAAGCACTAGTTTTGTTTTGGTTTTGTTTTCTGGGTTTGTTTGTTTGTTTTAGAAAAAATAGGTCTTTTTTCCTGAAAAGGAAAAAATAGTTGAAAATTTCCAATAAACCAAAATATTTCTACAAATACTTTTATAGATCTCTATTTATGATACGAAATTATAATGAAAGAGCCAAGTGATTAATCAGCTAAGAACAGCAAAAACCTTGTCCAAACTTAATGCCTATAATTGCATCAAAACAGAAGAAAAAATGAGGAAAAAACCTATTAAACCCACACATCTATTAGTTGTATTAATATCTGCAGCAAACTGGAGATCAAGATCAGGTTAGTGTAATGTGCTGTAAAGCTATAAATCACTGACTGACATTCAAAGCTGGTCTTTCATTCAGGGGGTTTATTTATGAGGACAATACAATCAGGGTCAGAGAGCAGGAGAAAACCAACAACCAGCTCTGCTCCTTAACAATCTCTTTGATTGTTTTATAAGGAGAGTATCAGACTTCAAGAAGAGAATGTTCTGACTTCTTAAGTAAGCGGGTATTCATATATACTGCTGTTGGGACTGACGAACATAAGAAAAGGCAACAATAAAAATAAAAATTTGTCAGGATCCTCTCATAACAAATCAGAATGATTCAGCGTTGGCAGTGCTTGAGGCTGAACCAGGGTTTTGGGACATCCCAATAAACCATACTGCCTTCCTTGCCATTCAGAAATGGCTAATTCCTTTTTCCCAGCTATGCACAAGCAATGACTCCCCCACAACACCCCATCAGCAACAGCTTCAAAACATAACTTGTATATTCGGCACTGCTTGACACAGTTGAGTGCTGCTGCTAGAAAGCATCCCAACATATGTATTCTGAAATATTTCATTTTTTTCTTTTGTACAGGAATACACTTCCACAATGACAAATTTACTACAACTAAAGTGATCTGTCCCACGCTTAAAAAACAGTAGTAATACTTAGCTAATAGTGCTAGTGACTTCACTATCTCTGTCAGTGTCCCCAGAAGCCAGAATGCCAGTCTTCCATTTAGCTAGGAAGCTAAACTAGGGTTTAAGAATGAGAACTGCGACTGACAACATACCTGAAGAGTTATATTTCAGAAAGCTGTATAGGAATTTCACATGGCTGAAGCATTAAAGAATGCAAAGAGAACTAGAATATATAGAGAACTTCTGCAAGATTTTATATTTGCTAGTAATAAAACTTAGAAATATCATCCTGATATTTTACTGAGGATGACCTGGACCTTTTCCTTTTACATACAACAGTAAACTTGCTATATATATCTAATGTTTTAGATACCATCCAGAGTAGGAATATTCAGTAGAGTAGAGATGTTCAAATTAAAATAAACAATGTAAGAGAGTCCTATGTAGTTCATCATGAACCTTATATGTGTCCATGTGACTGCATTGTGAATTTCCAGGTGGTACAATACAGCATTTCTGTCTCCCAAACTAAGTGCCCAGATTAATATATATGTAGTTTGCAAGAACTGCAAAATATCTCTTGCAATCCTGGGGTAGAAAAAAAAAATAAATGGAATACAAACGCATGCATTTTTATATGAATCCTCTTAGAGGCACACAGATTTTTTTTTTTAATTGCTACAGTATTGTACAAAAGGCCTATGAAAAAAATTATATTCACTCTAGATATGTGAGATCAAGAATTCATGCTTATTGTTTTGGTGGTGACTGAATCTTAGTAGATACCATACAGTATATACTTATTTTAAATCTCTGAATTTACCTTACATGCTGATGGCTCATTTCTTCTTGAATCCTCTCCTCTTTTTTGTATTCGCTCTTCTGTAAAAGAAGACACAACATTCACATGTCAGAAATGCTGGGAGGAAATATGTATATGAACCTGTATTAGTAGTAGTGATATTAAACAGCAAGAAAGGTTTCTAATGAATTATTTCAATAACACATACTATTTTTTTATCAGTCACTGCTTGTAAGAAGTTCTGTGTATGAACTAATGTCAGAATCATCTCCCCCTTACATATAGCAAGGAAAGAAAATAAACACCCATAAAAGATACGCTATACGCATAATATGAGCTTCTCCTGAAAATATTAAATACTTGGGAGTGAAGTTTGGCTATATCTCCTTCTGCAATGCATTTCAGAAAGGAAACAAGAAGGGATCTTGAGTCTTCTCCTTTGCTCAACAAAACCTTACAATGCTTTACCAGAGTAAGTTCTGGCTTTTTTTATAGGATACCTGCACATTAGTATATTAGTAACAATGGTTAAAAAATGCTCTGGGCCCAGTGTATACTGCTTAAATTGTGAGTCCAGAGCACGTTCCTAAATAGCCCCTAGGCATGGCTGAAAAACTGATAGGGACTAAGGGCTGACCTCAGTAGGCTGCGGCCAGCCTGTTTCAAAGAATGAGATTTTAACAGTATGGACTGCCACAATTCACACCAGTTGGACCCAGGGACAGAGAACAGTCTCAGGCACTTTTAATTCCCAGTATAGGGACTTGACTTTTAAGTTCTTTATTATGAATGTTTGCCTAAGTTTGGAAATATATTCAATAGGTTAAGATAAAGGGGCTTTTCTCTATCCATGAACATCAGGAAAAGAAATTTAACTCTCAGACAGAAGTATCAGCATCAGTGCATATATTCAGTAACAGCTACTAGAGAAAACTTCCAAGGAAGGCAAACCTTGCGCAAGCTCCTGACAGACTTTTGAATTCTGCTGCAGAAAG
Source organism: Platalea leucorodia (assembly GCF_965183815.1). Taxonomy (NCBI): domain Eukaryota; kingdom Metazoa; phylum Chordata; class Aves; order Pelecaniformes; family Threskiornithidae; genus Platalea; species Platalea leucorodia. Next base: position 157,804,437 of record NC_138823.1, read on the forward strand.
TCAGTTACAGGAATCACTTGTGGTGGGCCCCTACACTGAAAATGTCTAGTCTTTTCACTGGAAAATATATTTCTGAACTTTTCTTTGAGAAGCTTGTACATCTTCACTCTTTAGGCAGCAGAAGAAACTACCCTAGACCATCTGAATGGTTCTACGTTCCATAAAACTTATCTGATTTTAAGAGTTAAAAATTACTATGTATTCCTTCTCTCATTCTTGTAGAATGAGTACTTGTATTATAAAAACCAGCAAAAAATGTCAAAGTTTTTATTAAGTCTCTAGGATATAACGTCATGCTCGTATTAGAAACATAAAAGATACTCTATGGCTACAGAAGTAGAGGCAAAAAACATAAACAATCTGTACTCATGTGCCTACTTGTGAGTTACATATCCGTGCTCCCATTATAGGCAACATCAAAACCAGCTTCTATTAAAATCATACTTTTTTCTATAAAGGCAGCCAATACATTTTAATGGAACTCTAACCTAATCTCATCTCCACTTCAAAGTGTTAGTAAAAATTTCAAAAGTCATAGCAATAAAGAATTTTATGAATAAAAGACATTTCTAACATATAGACAAGTTTCTAGTTTAAATTTCACAGAAAGAATCAGCTCTGAGTTAGGATACTTAAATGTAGATGTAGTATTTTAATCTACCACTTTAGCCTCAAATTTCAGAAAATGTTGACTTACAATCCTAGTATTTTTATTATTCACCTTATCAATGATGACATATCAACAATTAAAGTAAGTTATAAGGTAATGTTTCAAAGTCTTAACAAAACTAACCCTTAGATCATGCTTCTTTCTTTCATTTTCTCTACTTTTCACCCTCTCATTAGCTTCTGCTGGTTGCCCTTCTCTGTCTCCATGGGAAGATCCCTCTTTAGATCTCTTTGATTTATGTTTTTCTTTCTCTTCCTTTTCATAATGTTTATGACTTCTCTCTTTTGAAAGCCTCTCTTTTCCTGGCCTAACAGAATAGTCTTTTTTTTCTCTGTGTCTTCTTTCTCCCTCTTTATCCAACTCTTGATCTTTCTGTAACTTGTGTCCACGTTCACCTTCTTCAACTTTGTAGGCTAAAAATTTGTCAATGCTCTTTTTGGTATCGTTATCCTGGAAAGAGAAAAATAACAGAGTTAGAAAGTTCTCAAAGATTATATTATCTTCACAAATCTATCAATTTTTGACCATTAGAATGATGGATTTATAAATACCTAATCTCTTTCTGCCACGTAGATCTTCCAGCCATTTTTTTATTAATCTCTTATGATGGCAAGTTTCAAATTATCGCATCACTTGAGATTCTGATATTTCTTCTGGGACATCGTGTACTTTGCTACAGAAAATTCTTTGGATTATGCATTCTTCACAAAAAAACTTTAATTCTTTGTTTACTAGGTGGTCTAACATAAAATAGGATGTATATTTACCAATATCCTTGTAATAAAAGCATAAATAGCAGATGGAAAATTTTGATGTAGCTGTACAAAAGCACTGTTTGCTATGAAAATTTTATTTTACTTTTACTTTAAAAAAAGAATGAAGTACATCCTTAAAATAGAATGGCTCAGATATATTTTGTTGGTGTGTGTTTTGTACACTTGTGAGGCCCTTACTATCTAATGCATCTCTTGAATTTCTTGGGAACTGGAGTCTGATCCAATTTCTTCATTGTTCTACAATTTTCTCTTATTCCATTGTGAAACACTACATTCTTTTCCCTTCCTTTACCTTCTTTTCTGTATGTCTTCTTTCTCGCTCTTCACTTCTTGTTTTCTCGACCTCTAGAAAATATATGTATAAATTAATGAACAAATTTTATGATACTCAAACTCTGTACATAATTAACTCTAGGATGTAGAAAACAGTATTTCAGTGACATGGGTTTTCTAAAACATAAGAGCTTTCTAAAAATAACTTAATATTCTGTTGAAATTCTCTCTCCAAAGCTGGCTACTCCTTTTTCTTTCCTAATGAATCCCTCTGTTCTCAGTTGTCTTGTGTAATGGTAAAAGTAATGACACATGCTACTAACTTCGGCAATCACTCTGCAACTTGGGGATTCAAATAGATCACTCAGTAAGAATGTCTAGGCAGGAAGGTACTTATTTTCTTCACGTCAACTGACCAACAAAAGCAGTGACATTCACCCTCTCTTCAGAGGAGGGGAACCGACCATCAAAACTTTTAAAAGCACCAGAATAAAACTAGGTTACCACTGCAAGATTCTGTAAAGATATACATTTCAGTAGGTACTCACACCTGCCTGTCTTTATCCTCTCTGTACAGACGGGGTATGGTTTCAGAGTATTTCTATCTAAATACCAAATATTTCAAAGTATAACAGCAACCCAAAGCAACTTACCTGAATGATGCCTGCTTTCTCTTCTTCTGTCATGTTCTTTCTCTCTTCCTTCAAATGATTTCAGATTATTTTGTGTATCTATTTGCTTTATCTCATGTCTTTTATGCTTTTTGTCTCGTTCTCTATTGCTCTCCCTGTCTTTATCTTTTGGTACACTGTATCTTTCTTTCTCCAAACTTGACTCTTGAAGCTTATCTTTGTATCTCTCTCGGTCTCCTTCTCTCTGGTGCTCTTTTCCCCTTTCTCTCTCTCTCATTTTGTCCCTGTCTCTTTCACCAGATTTAAATCTCTCTCTCTCTCTCATTCTTTCCTTGCTCTTCCCTCTGTCTTTGCGTTCATGTTTATGACTGTCTGTGTCATGAACAGACTTCTCTTTCTGTAGTTTCTTTTCTCTGTGCTTTTGGTCTTCATTTTGACTATCTGGTTGTGATGCCTGAAATAAAAAAAAAAATTAAAAATCTATTATTATAATTCAGCAATCTATTTTGATATAGTATATTCTATGTGAAAAAAAAAAAAGTGGATTGCCAACTATGAATTTGATTTCCCAAACTGTATTAAAATGCCAATCTATTTCTAGGCTTACTTTGTAAAATTACTAACATTATGTCTGCACTTATTGTAAAAAGAACTAATAAATGAAATAAATAATAAGCTGCATTTTCAATGTATTTGAAAAGAATTTGGTAAAAACAGAAAAGTTACTGTGGAACTGTGCATTCTGTTTAGAGCTAGGTTGAAAAATTAACTAAGCATCTTAAAGCTGTTAGCTCATGCAGACAGAAACTGTGCCATCTTGTAAAACATGTTAGATATAAACAATAATGATAGATAACTGGGCATCCTGCAGCTGCCTTTAGAGCAGAAGATTAGCTTTTACTTGAACAGAAAGCAGCATATAAAAACTGTGAAAGAAAGTTTTTGGCCTAGATCCCTTGAGGATGCAACTATTCTTATATTTTTCTAAAGTCATAAGAGATTATACATTCCTGAAGCAAGTAGCACAACTCCCACTGATTTCACTACATCCATGATTTCAGCTATTTACTCAATGCAGAACAGAACTCGCTTTGATTATAGTCAATGAGTAAAGTGAATTAAACTTCATCCATCTGTTTCACAGAAATGAAAGTCCAACCACACCACTTCTGTTGCAACTAAAGCATTTCAACTCAAATTTGTTTGCTTTAGCCCACATGAAAGTAGTGGAAATGTTACAGAATGTCTAAAAAATACGAAGTACTTATACTGTAGCACTGGCTGAAATAATGGGGAGCTTTGAAATGTAATTGACAGAAAACTAGGCAACAGATGAACAAGTAGGATGCTTTAGTTTATCCAAGGACTAATGAAGACCTGCACAAGACATAGAAAAGAAGATACGTATTGGAAAATAGCTTTTAAAAAAATATAGCACAAAACTAATATGTGAATATCAATGGTGTAACTGACTGGAGCCTGAATGCCTATTTGACCAGTGGATAAAGTAATTAACCAGTTTAAAAGTGCACGACAAACATGATGATAGGTGATGATAACAAATACAACACATAATATACACGTAGGAAAGTGAATAAGTATATATAAAGCAGAGCTGTAACTTGGATTTGGTTGGCCAACAAAACAGATCCCATTGTGTGTGCTGTGTGATTACCATAACAATGGTATTTTTTCCATTTACCTAATTAAGAAATCTGTAGAATAATCTTGTATGACTTGTGTAGCTAGAAACAGTTGAGTGAGCCAGCCTCTGGACACACGCGGACTACACAGATTCCAGAACAGTCAGCTGTGGCAACGAAGTTAGCAGCTACACATAAAAGATCTGTACTGTTTGTATCCCATGATGCAGATTTAAAGTGTCTGGTGTACCAAAAAGCCTTAAAGACCTATTATAGATCCCACAAGGCAGAGTGCCTAGTAGAACAAGCAGTCAACCCTCTATTTTTAGACTGTCAATAAATTCCACTGCTGTAAGGTAACTTAACATCAAAACTAGTAGAAATAAAATAAAATCACCCTAAGATGTTTCCTAAGTTCTTCTGATTTCCAAGTATCTTCTTTAGTTCTTCTCTAGAACAGAAAAGACAGCAAAAGACTGAGTAATCAATCTGCAGAGAGAAGTACATCATTTCACAATGAATAGTTTGTCAAAGGAAAGGATCAAGTATCAATATGGCAAGTACCACTGAATTTTGTAATGTAAACATTAATTTGATTTAACCTTAATGTGTATACTTACAGCATACCTGATCTGACTGGACCTGGAAGAGGCCTGAAGCTCAGACTGCTGCTGGGTTATCCAGCTCTGGACATACATGGTAACCAATTTTGAGGTGAGTGCCTATGGTGGATAACAGTGCAGCCCTTCAAGGAAGATTTAAAATTGGTCTTCCAAGGATAGGCCAAATGGGTACACAGTCAGGCCACTTTTGGAAAGTAATTGATGTATCAATGTCATTAGGTTCAACCTCCTGCTCTATTAGATCTAACCTCAAAGTCTTTGTCAGGGACTTATTTAGGTGAGGTTTTAATATGTCTGAGGTTGGAGCTTTTCTGGGCAACTTGGTTCTTGGGTTTGACCACTCTCAATTAAAAATGTTTTCCTTATACCGAGTCATCATTTCCCTTGCTGATAATTAGGGCCACTACCTTCTGTCCCCTCACTGTACATCTCAGAGAGGAATTTGGCTCCACCTTTTCCACAGATCCTCTTTAGATACTTGAAGACAGCAGTTAGATCTCCTCTTAGTTTTCTTTTTGCTAGCCCAAACAGCTCCTTAGCCTCCTTCCCACACACACCAGGGCTCCAGCCCCATTGCCATCTCAGTGCCTCTCTCTAGAATCTCTTTAGTACTGGGGGCCTTGAAACCAGACATAGTACTGCAGGCAGGGCCGCGCAAGGGCCGAGTAGAGGAGAACAGTCTTCCCTGCACCTGCTAGCTATGGTCTTCATGATACACACAACCAGTGTGTGGTTAACCATAGCCACCTGAAGAGCACCCTGAGGACTTACGTTCAAGTTTCTGTCCACCAGGACCCCCAGATCCTTTTTCTACAGAACCACTCTCAGAACCCATTCACATGGCAAACAGCACATACAGTATTTTCCCCTTAGACATATCATTTGAGCTGCCCCAAACTCAGCTGTAAGAACATTTCAGGGGATAAATAACATGGGCAACCAGTGAATCTAAAAATACCATGACAAATGTAATCCTTTTTTCTTTTTTCATCAGCAGGGATCTGACACATCCACAACACATTTTTGTTAGATTTTTAAACACCAGAAGTTAAAAATAAATTACTGCGCATTTCAAGTGAACAAAGGAAGCTTCTGGTTTAGTAATTGCATGCATCTCAAAAAATGCTGGCACTATTTTTCAATTAACTGTCACTTAGTATTTTAAAATGGTTCAGACTACATGTGTAAGTTGACTGCCATATGAAATATTTGTATACAGCATTGAAGAAAAAAGCAAAAAGTTAATGAAAATAATCAGAGTATGCATGGAGATTGTTTCACTAGACTTCTCCCTAGTTAAATAGGTAATATTTCTTCTATCCTCATTTGCAGAGTTACTGCCCTTAACCGCTTGGCTGCTGCTAAATAGATTAAAATAAAAAAATCATATTGCTTGAGATCACTAAAGCAAATGGGGAATTTTAATCTACCGACTATTTTTAACTAGTTCATTGAAGGATGGTGACTATATTCAAAGTGACATGACCAGGCTACACTTATTTTCAAATTTAGACTTGGTAACTTAGTAAAAGTTTCTAAAGATTAAGAAAATAATTGCTGACAAACATTTGAATGATGAGCTGCACTGGTGGAAGAAAATAAACATATGGTGCCCATTTTTTGCTAATTGATTATACAGAAGCAGCATTTTAGCAGTATATGTTAATTTTTTAATTATTCTACATGAAAAAAATTTTGTCTTTTCAAACTTGGATTTTATAGAAGATTGTGGTGGACTGATAAACTTCATCTAAAGTCAATCAGAAATACCAAGAAGGCAGCCTTTGTAATAAAAAGAAAGTGCTCTCTAAGTTTTATTTTCTTCTGATCCTTAAAAAAGGCAAAAAAGTACAAATATTTACTACTGCAGAAAGTCAGATGAGAAAGTAAAACCAAAGGCGATCATTTTCTTGAGTAGAGTTTTAACAAAGCCTAAGAAACTCAACAGAGCTTGTGTGAGGGTAAGCTGGAAGGAAGGATATGGGTGGGAAGACAATGGAGTGCTGTATCGTAGTCTCAAATAGTAACCTATTTAAAATCTGTAATATATATGATTATGTTTTGGTTTTAGAAAATATTTAGGTATATATCAGCAAACAAAGAAAGAATGCTAATGATGTTAATAGCCTAAAACCACTATAACCAATAGACAATATCAGATAAGGGTAGTTTGAAATTTATTTCAAAGCTGAGTCAAAAAGCATGCAGCAAACATTTTGAGATGATTCTCCAGTGCCCAAAAAGGTGCATCTGCCACTCTTCTAGGGTCTGCAGTTTTCATCTCACCACCACCGCTAGAATCTGTTGCTTTTATATATGACTTCCCACTTAATTCTCTGCTTTTGCAGGAGACTAACAAACAAGTAGAAAAAGATAGATCTTTTATAAACCTTAAAGAAACTTAATACCTTTGAGACCACTGTCCCTCTGTAAGTAGAGGAATCATTGTGCATACAAAGGAAATGTTTAAAACAAACTTTAAAAGGACTTATTGAAGTTTCTCACCTGTCTGCTAGTTTAGAAGTCCTTATATACTCACTGAAATCCAGATTAAGATTAGTTATGTAAACCACACTGGGGCTTAACTTAATTCATCCACCTGAGAGCACAGGGAGCTCATCAGCTGACATAAAATGCCACAGATTTACTGAACTCAAAATTCTTAACATTTAAGAATCTATCCTTTAAACTAAACAAGTACGAAGCATGAAGTTAGTGGAGTAAGAGACCTTGCTACTTTAAATAAACTCTTCAAAAGAGATCAAGAGGTGTTTCTTCACTCCCAACCTAGAAAGACTGGAGGCTTTTAGAACTTAGTATTAAGTTTTTAACTAAGTAAAGAACTCAGTTAACTATGATTCTAAAGAAAAAGAAACAGAAAAACAGTAAAATGTCTGTAGTTTTTAAGCCAGAGAAAAGTACTTTATTTTTTACACATAAATATTCATCTTTCTTATTTCCAATATGAGTTGCCTATTTGAGAGCCCTCAAATAGGTAAACAGCATGAGTGATTGATAGACTCAAATTTGACAGCATAGAAACAGCAAAAGGAGGCTTTCTCACACAGTGTGGCTGTTTGTGGGACCGCCTCTGGGTCAAAGTTTAGCTTTCCATCGCAATTCACTCACTCACCTCTTTTCAGTAAAGAGGTTATTGATGTACCACAGTTACTGAAACGATATCTGAATGAAAGGTGGTAGTGGTCCTAACACACTACTTCACACACCCTGCCCAGCCACTCCATTTCCTACATTTTCTATTCAGCATGACCACAAATTAATTAGTTGTAAAATCTAGATTCACAAAACAGTAATGAAAGAGAATTGATACTTCTGCTTTTTTAAGTGAATATGTAACACAATAATTGATGTAAAAACATCCATGTAGTTGTTTCCTTTATTTTGGAGCTCTACAAACTTTTCATCATTTAACACCATCATGCAAAAGTTACATGGGTTCCCAAAGAACTGAAACCCAACAATTAGCAGTTACGGGAGTATCAATTATTAAATATACCTTATCTACAATCTGAAATATTAACAACTTTGGATATTTTCATAAACCACCTATCTTCTTCTGCATAAAGACCTGTGGCTGATACGGTCTCATCCTCCTGCTAGAGGAATAAGGGCTTCTGTAATACCGCTACTTGGGTGGGAGTTTCATCGGCGTGCTGACAGAACCAGGAGACTTGAATTGCCCCGGGAGTGCCGTGGGGTTCCCAGGGCCGGCAGAAGAAACGCTAGGGCTGCTTCCCGCCTTTGCCCCCACAGGTGCCCTGGCTTATTCAACGCCAGGACACGAGTGGCGGCACCGAGACGCGGCCGGGCGAGGGGATGGCTTTGGCAGGCGCCGAGGCACCTAAGGCATAAAGGGCCGGGAACAGGGGGAGGCCGAGCAGAAGAACAAGCCGGGCCGGGCCGGGCCGCGGCCGTGCCCCGCTGCCGCCGCCCCCGCGCCTCCTCAGGGCCCTCCTGGAGAGGAGGGAAAGGGTCGGGCCGGGCCCCCGCGCGGTGCCGGCAGGACTCGGGCCTGGGCGGACCGGCAGGCTCGCCGGCTCCCCGGAGCCGCGGCCGCTCCCCAGCGGCCCCTCACCTTGTCGCCCTCCATGGCGGGAGCGGGCGGGGCGCCGCCTCCCGCCGCCACCGGCCGCCTCCGAGCGGGCAGGAAACCACGGCGGCTGCGTCCGGGGCCGCCTAGCAACAGGCGGCAAGGGGGAAGCGGCCGATCGGCCGAGCGATGGATGAGCTGCTGCCGCACAGGGTTGTGGGAAGGGGAGAGGGCGGCCGGCGCTGAGGCGGGGGCGGTTTCATGGCGGAGCTCGCCCCGCTGCGGCAGGGCAGGACGGCGTCTGGCCGTCTCCAGCCCTTTCCGAGCGAGAAGCGGCGGTTTGGGATGCCTGCATGGCTGCGGGAAGGTTTTCCTCCTGGGGCCGGTGCCCAGCTGGGTTTCCTCAGGCGGAGGGGCCCTGTGGGGCGGGACGGGCCGCTCGCCCAGGCAGCCTTTGAAGCACCGTTGTTCTCTTCACTACTGACCTCTTACAGGCTAAGTATGCCGTGAAACCATTCCTAATCCTAGCTGATTCACTTCTAGTAAAGTCATGCACGATCACTGTAGAAAAAAAAAAAAATGTTAAGGTGATATGCTTAACTTAATCTGCCGTTTACCCAGATGTTACATAGAGACTGGTATGAAGAATACCTGTAAAAATAAAAATGTCACTAGTATTCCCACAGTAACCAACACCGGAGCTGCCTTCTGCAGCACAGAGCAAGTGGCGGCTTACCAAACACGCGTGAAACCAACCTGGCGCGCACGGCGATTGCCTGCAGGGAAGGCGTGCCGTGTTGTCACCGCAAATATTTACAACCTATTAACGTGTGCAATTTAAAGGACCGGGTGAAAATCCCTCGAGGCGTTTTTAACTTTGTTGCCTGTTTTTTTTTTTTTTTTTTTTCTTTTTAAGAGTTAAAAAATAAAAGTTAATATGTAACCGTTACTGCTAATATTAATTCTTAATGTTTGTAGAAAACTCACTACTGGGGAAAAAAAAAAAGCAAAGGAAGAGGCATTTTTGCATTTGAGAAACATTCTTGCCATAGTTCAACAGGAGTTTGTCACACTGACTTCAGAGAGAGAAAATTTAACCCCTTATACTTGGGCTTAAATAATCAGTTGACAAATGCATACAAAGCCTTGATACAGTTGCCTCTTATTCATGTTTCCAGAATAAACTAAAAATGCTGTAAAAGTTGCCTCACTGTCTGGACTATGAAATATTTTCCTTTATCATGTAGCAGAAAAGCAAAGGCAAATTAAGCAAGAAATTAGGAGGAAAAAAAACCCAACTCAATACTTTATTAAAAAAACCAAACCAACAAACTACCGTTAACTGTGTGACCTTTAAGGGCTAAATTATATCCATTAAATATAAGCATCTATGGATACTAAACTATTTATAAACATTCTTATGAATTACTTAGCTGTCTTTGGCAGAGCAATAATAATCTATAAGCATTTTATATTCTTCCCTGAACAACAACAAAAAAGCACTTACAAGCCATCTTGGATTAACTCAGAGCTCTTTAGCCAAAGTGGTGACAGTGCTACAAACACATGGAACTAGGCATCTGCTTAGTAAAGGATGCTCTGCAGAAATGCTGTCCTCCATATAGAGGCTGAAGGACAAAAACTACCTTCAAGTACTCTAATTGAATTTTTTATTAACTACAACATAGCAAATAAATGTAACTAAAACTAGCAAATATGGCAGTGATACCAGAGACTGGACAGAAGAAAAAGCTTTTTTTCAAGTTCTAGTCCTACCATCTACTCTTTAGAATATGCATACGTATTTGTTACCAAAAAAAAAAAATAATCAATTTTAGCTGCCAATGCCTTTTTATTACCCCTGTTAGAGTATACTAGTCAGGCAGCTTTATGGCAAGGGAAAAATTACAGGTGTGGGAAGGCACCACTAGAGGGTTTGGAAAGACATTTTCAAACCTTAAAGCCAGGGATCAAACTGAAGTTTAACTGCTGCATGAGAACACACGCTGGAATAACAGAATTGAAATTTGTGCGTGTTTAAGTGTTTCCACCGTGTATTAAAATAAACTACAGTTTCTCACCAATGTAGTGGAAAAAATTAATATATCAGTAGTTTTACTGTTTTTATAAAAATGAGTGTTAGAATTATGTGAATATAGGCAATAAAATGGCACATATCTGTTGTATTACTAGACAGCACAGAAGGATGCCCTAGTTTTTCTTAAAAGGAAAGAAAAATGTTGTAAACAAGGCTTTTCGTAGCCCTGGGAATTTTAATACAATTTTAGCTTCTACATGCTTTTCTCTTGTCTGGCTTGGTACACATATCTTCTTCTTTACCTGCACTGTTATCTGAAAAACAGGAATATAAAATAACTCAGCTTTTTACATTCTGTAGCAATAAGCTATTTTTTGTCTTCGGATGTTCCTCTAATCCTGTGAAGCAATATTGTATTTTTCTTCACCTCTGTATGGAATGACACACTACAGCATTACACCAAAAAATTACTGGAAATATCAACCCTCATAGGGACAACACGGCAAACCTCCACCATGCTTAAAAATGATGATTCTTTTATTACTAAAAAAAAAACCAAACCAAAACAAAAACAGAAAAGGAAAATACTTTTTTTGTATGAAGGAAGAGACTTGTTAGGATCTAGGCTTTGTAGCTATGGTTTTTTTTTCCTTTTTTAAACTAATTTCTGCTGAGGCCTTACGAAGATGAGAAGAAAACTCAAATATTACTATCAATGGAGGTGCATAAAAGACCTCCTGCAAAGTGTTCAAAATGCTTCTGTTAGTCAGTCCGCCCGGTTCATAAATAGAAACAGTAGAAATGTGGATCTCTGAAGTAAACTTTGTGCCTTTAGTTTTGAACTAGAACTTGTAAGGATCCCAGTAGGGAAAAAAAAAGATGATTATTATTGTGAAAACTTATTAAGAAACACATTTTAGTGGAAAGTATTTCTGTCTTCAGGAACAATAAATATTTGAATATCTTATCATGAGAGTACAGTTTATGCATTCAGTGAAACTGAAGCCAGACTGGGTGATACCTGGGATCAGACATGTATGGTTTTGTTCCAAACGACAGAAGCTCTGTATACTGAACCAGGTATGGTAGAGTCTTCCGACTCTTCTTCATGCTATATGTTAGATAAACTGAAGCAGGCAGAAAATATTTGTGCTGTATACTAGATAATCTGAAGCAGGTTGAGATAGCTGGATAACATCAAACACAGAAGTAGTGAGTATTCCATCATGAGAATTTACTAGGATGAAACTTCATGTAAACTTTGTTTCCATTAATAATTCCAAAATTTTTAGGAAAAAACTCCTGAGTAAACATTCTCAGATTTCTATTCAATAAAGATTTCTATTCAATAGTTAAAAACCTGTGGAGAGAAGCATCAGACTGACATAATGGTGCTGGGAAAAATAAGGTATAATATCAAATAGCATTCTTCAGGAAGATTAACTGTTACTGAAAGTGGTCAAGAAGCAACAATTAAAATTGCTTCTAAAACATGTTTTTGTGTGTGAAATCCAAAGAAGTTGGGGAAACTTAGGTTTTCTTTTTCACTATATAAACTGAATTTTGCCAATTTTTCTCATCCTCAAAACACCAGATGTATAAATAAGATCTTTTGGGAAGTTATGCTGAAGAATAGTGCTAGTACTTACTGGAATAAAAGCATTATGGCAAACCGATGTGATGCAAGGTAAAGATAAACATAGGATGACACTACTTTGACTCCAGTGGAAGCTACTGAGTTTGAAAAAGCAAAAAAAGGAATTCAATAAAAAGGAGGAAAAAACACATCTGGCTAAGAATGGGTATAAAGGAATACTGCAAGCAAAAAGTATTACTGAAAATTCTAAGATGGCAACAGACCTACAAAGCAGGATATGAAAAGAATAAATATTATCTAAATGAAATAAAGATAATCAGCTCTGTATCTGATACAATAGGATACTTAAAGAAAAGCCAGAGTAATCTCTGTGCAATAAGTGAGTATCTTCAAGAGTTCCTGATGCATTGGAAGACTGCTATCATAAGTATTAAAAAATAGGATCAGGAAATACGTGAATTAACAATTCAATTCAATATTAATTAATTAACAATAACAATTCAATAACAATTAAAGTAGAATATACACTGAGACATAAAAGAGAGCAGAATAAGATGCAGCATATGGTAAAGTGTTAGTTGGCAACCATCATGTTAATTCAAGATTCTCAAGCAAATTATCAAACAATTTATCAGCACCAGAAAGATTAGAATAAACCAATAACTTGCGTGTATCCAGAACATTCTATGAAAAATTTTATAATAGAGTAACTGACCCTAATTTATCCCCTAGCAGCAGTTTATATCTTGATTTTAACAAGACTCTCTTGTCCCGATTATAATAGTGGCATGCTAATTTCATACCACCCAGTTTCTTCATCAAAATCCTGTGTGGGGCCAAGTCAGTTATCTACAGAAGTTCTAAGAAGTCAGCAGTAATCTCCTTATCAGAATTTGCTATTGATGTTACAGATAAATGCTATCAAATGAATGCTACAAGATCTTGCTTCTGTTTTCCCATTTGATTGGCACAGTATCACTTACCTTTAGTTCCGATTAATCAAACTTCCGTATCAACTAATGAATTACCCTGCCCAGGATCAATGCTAGGCTGTCAGGCCTCCAATTATGTGTTTGTCACCCTAAATGTTACTACAATATTAATTTTTTTTCTGATGTGCTTCTCCAGTGTATTAATACCGACTCCACAGGGTACCCCTCTACAAATTCTATATCCAGCTCATTTGTAGAATATACACTGAGACATAAAAGAGAGCAGAATAAGATGCAGCATACGGTAAAGTGTTAGTTGGCAAATGTCATGTTAATTCCATCACTTTTTTTTTTTTTTCTCGTTTTGAATTTTCTTTTTGGTTTTTGGTACAATTGTGTTCTGCTTCAGATGCTGTGAAGCCAAATAGAGAAGTAAAATGGAGCAATGGAGTCCAAGACTGAGAACAAATGGCTTGAAAAAAGGAGAAAAAATTAATAGTATTGGTTGTAACGGGGGGGGGGCCAACACACAATATGGCCATTTGTACTAGGTGTGACTGAAACTCAGGAGAGAGGAGTTCACAAGGAAGTCTGTATAAGCAAACTAAGTAATTAGAAGAGGAATACAATAAATGCAAAAAATCACCCACATTTACTGTAGTTTGATATTACTGATGTCCAAAGGGGTCACAGAGTCATACTTGATAGCCCCAGTTTAAGGTAACAAGCTTTTATAGGGTCGTACGCTGCCCTTCAGTCCCCTCACTGTTACAGCCTGTAGGCATTTTGAGTTCTCTAGAAGTAAAGACCCAAAGTAAATAAATTGTCATTTCAAAGCTTGGATTACCACATAGTTGTAAACTGTTGATTTTGTTACTCCTTTTTGTATCATTTGGTCATTCTGAATTTTCATCCTGACTAATTATACAGGTGGGGAACACACACTGTCAGTGGTGAAGAGGGAATAAAGAAGAGCAACATGACTCTATGGCCAGAAATTGTTTTTGCTTAGAGTGGCCCATTGTGTGCGATTGCAGGCATGGAGGGAATGTGGAAAGATGATACAACAGAACGGTACGCTCAGTTGTCAGGATATGGATTCTTTTTCCAATTCTTCTGTGCAGCACTGAGCAAACAACTTTTCCTTTTCTGCCATTGCTTTTCTGACTTTTCATTTCTCTGGATAATGGAGATGAGGTTGTTCCCACTTCTTAAAGAAATAAAGGTTATGCAGCTTTCCTATTTGTCCATTGGTATGTGTTTTTATAACTTTTCAGCCAATTGAATAAATTTGCTCTCCCCTTCTTCCCTGCCTGCAAATACTAGCCTCATAAAGTCCTACAAATTTTGTGAAAATTGGCAGCTGAAAAGAGGAGAAAGGACTCATTCCCACTAAGTGAAAGGTTGGCTATTTAAAGCCAAAAGAAAAAAACGTCCTGGTAAATGCTAGTTTAATCAGAAAGTGCACAGCAGCAAACTGATTATCACACAGCTAAGGACAAGCAACAGCTGCCTCTTCCAAAACTGGTGGTTACATAAAAATTATTGAAAAGATAAAGGAATGGTAGGAGGAATGATGTGGGAACCAGGTGTTACTGTGAGAAAGGGATACAGGACACAAGCCTATAGAAAATCAGTTCGGTTCCACAGATCAGGGCTCACGTAATCCCAAGAGCCTGGATCGTGGGTGCCACCCTAGGTACTCCTATATGAACAAGATGACAGAGGAGTCAGCTTTATCTGAGGCTGTGTGAGCAGAGCTTCAGGAACACCTGCTGTACCTAAGGAGTGGAGTGCCTGGCCTCCGGTTCCTCTGAGCCATTGATCGGCCAGCCCTTTAGTAATATAGAATCATAGAATCGTTAAGGCTGGAAAAGACCCTTAAGATCATCGAGTCCAACTGTTAACCTGTCACTGCCAAGTCCACCACTAAACCATGTCCTCGAGCACCACGTCTACCCTTCTTTTAAATACCTCCAGGGACGGGGACTCAACCACTTCCCTGGGCAGCCTGGTCCAGTGCCTGACTGCCCTTTCGGTGAAGAAGTTTTCCCGCGGCACGGTGCCCCCCTCGCTCCTGCGAGGCCAAGCAGCGATGGCCGGTGGCCGCTACGGGCGGGCACTTGGGCTGGCTGCCCCCAGGCGAAGGCGGGCGGGGGGTCCGAGGCGACAGGGGTCCCGGCGAGAGGCGACGACGATCTCCTCCTGGCCCGGATCCCGTCGTGCAGGGCGAACCCGCGCTTCCTAGGGCAGGCCTGGAAGGGAAGGGTGAGAGAGAGTAACGCCGGCGCGGGGCCGGCAGCGGGGAGGGAGGGGGCCGGGGACGCCCGGAGGCGGCGGGGCAGAGCGGGCGTTAGCGGCGCCGGGCGCCAACAGCGGCGGCCGGGGGCGAGGCGCCTCCTCGCCGTGGCAGAGCCCGCCCCCCCCGCACCCCCCTCCCCGCGGCGGCGGCGGCGGCGGCGGTTTGGGCCGGGCCGCCCCGAACCCGGAAGCGGGCGGCGGTTGGTGTCGGTGCGCGGCGAGCGGGGCCGGGCGCAGGATGCGAGGCGCCGCCGCCGCCCTGCCCCCCTGCCCGCTCGTAGCCAGCGCCCGAGGAGGAGGAGGAGGAGCAGCGGCAGCAGCGGGAGGAGCGGCAGCAGGAGTAGGAACCGCCGCTGCGATAGCATGAGCGGGGCCGCGGCTAAGCAGTCCCCCGGCGCGGGGTCCGCCACGGATCCCGCCGCCGCGGAGAAGGCGGCGGCTGGGGACGCGGTGCCGGAGCCGCCGCCGCCGCTGCTGAGCGTGGACGTGACGGGTTTGGTGTCGCAGTTTGCGAGGAGCTTCGTGCTGATCTTCCCCGTGTATGTGCTGGGCTACCTGGGGCTGAGCTTCAGCTGGGTCCTCATCGCCCTGTGCGGGCTCTTCTGGATCCGCAGGCACCGCGGCGGCAAGACCTCCCGCCTGGGCCGGGCGCTCGCCTTCCTGGAGGACGAGGAGGAGGCGGTGCGGCTCAGCGTCTCCTCCGCAGATCTGCCTGCGTGGGTGAGTGGCCAACACCCTTCGGCGCTTCCGAGGTAGCACCCGCGCCCGGCGGGCAGCGCAGCCGCCGGGCGGGCCGGGGCCTGTCACCTCCCCGGGAGCTGCGCGACGCCCAGCCCCGGGGCGGCCCCCTCCTCCCCGGGCTGCGGGGGAAGAGGCTCGCCGCAGGCCGGAGGCCGGAGCCCCGGAGCCGGCCTGGCGGGAGGGAGGGGTGAGGAGGCGGCATCTCCCGCGCCCCTAGGTTGCTCGTCCCGCTTTGCCAGCCTCTTTCCGGACTTGGCGTCCAGCGGCGGGAACGGCGTTGCCGGGCGGGGGCGGGCAGAGGGCGCCTCCCTCCGCCGGGGTGGCCTGTCCCGGCGGGCGCGGCCGCCCGCTCCGTTAGCCCCCGCTGGCAGCCGAGGCGGCCGCGCCGTGACAGCCCCGCGGTGACAGCCCCGCGGCGCGGAACCTGTCATGGCCGGGGTTTCCCTCGCAGAAATAAACTTTACCTCAGGGTTTGGGTTTTTTTTCCCCTCAGATGCCAGTGACGCACACGTCTCGGATGTAGCGAGGGCTCTACGGCGCACAGATCTCGCCACTTGCGCATGAACCTTTTCTTAAAAAGTTGAGATTAGAGGCAGACAAAATCGGTATCTTAACGGTTTTATGGTTTTTGGTAAAGCATTGCTTAATGGGGAGTGACAGAAGAATGAGGTTGGTGTTTGTGGCTGATTTCAGCGTTGTGATGTGAGGACTGAGGTAAAGGGCCGTGGCCTTATTTGTCCATTGCTGCGGCTGGTTTTAAAAGGCTTTCTTTGAAAGTGGAGTCTTCTTTTGAAAGTTTCAGGCTTTCTGATAAGTCTTTAGAACTACCATTATTAATTTTTTTTTTTTTTAGCTGAAACTCAGCTTCAAAGTTGCATACTTTTTTTTCGTAATTTTTACTTTGGAGGATTAATAATTTTTTAAATACGGCTGACAGCCAGCCACCCCACAACGTCAGTGCCCACCCAGGCCTCCGGACGTCCTGGTCCGCCCCGGTGATCTGCTCTGCAGAGCTTGCTGCTCTCTCAGTCCCCATGCCTGGAGTCTTGAAGGTTTCTGCTAAATCTTTCTGTGCGATTTCTTTGTTGACTGCTCTCTGCTCCTCATTAATAGCTCTCCACTTCTCTGCTAGGTACTCTTTGCAGTGACTATGCGTTGAGCGGTGTTGCGATGATAAGTATCCAAGTAGCTCTCTTCATGTGATCGAATTGCTGTACCTGGTGTGACCTGTCCCAGCTCTGCTAAGGAAGTTACAGGAGTTCCAGATATCTAGAGAGAATATAGTGTGTAGGTGGGAAATGGGAGGCTTTTTTACTCCCGTTTCTTCATACCTTTTACCCCAAGTTCTAGTGGAAGATCATGGTAAAAATGCAGATGGTGTTTAAAAGAGATGAAGTGGTTTTACTGCTTGAAGCTGAGATGAGTCTTAAATAATGTGATTAATAGCTCTTATGTTAGCTCTCTGGTCTTTTTTGGTGTCGTCTGTCCCCCCCCTCCCCCCACCCCCGTAATCATGCAGTCATATAATGGAAGTGTTCTGATTTGATGCATTTAAAATGAATTAATTGAAGCTAGATTCATTGTGGAGGGTTGCATATAGTAACTATCTACTGGTAACTAAGCAGTAGATATTCAAGCTTCAGGCTGTGTGTAAATTTATTTTGAGTCGCAATTTGTTACCTTTGATAAAATGGCAATTAACTCCTGTGTGGAGTTGTCCAAATAACTAAAGATTTAGAAAGGGGCCTCTTAACTGAAGTCAGAGGCAAAAAAATCATAGAGAGGACTGAGCGCTGGCTGCAAACACCTGCATATCCTATGGTATTATGAGAAAGCAACTGATCAATATGCAGGGTTTCCCCAAAAGTATGACCTTCTGATACACTAGTTGGCAGACATTTTGTAAATCACTGTTGGGGTTTTTTGTGTTGTGTTCCCCCCCCTCCCCCCTTTAATCATGTTCTTAAATTTTAAAGGTCTTAGTTCTTTTCTTTCTGCTGACATTTTTGCTATATTCTGGAAGTATCATGCTTCCAAATACATGTAGCTTCCAGATGAAATGCAATCTGGAAAACAGAGGTCTTCTGAAAACTGAAGGCCCACTTAAATCAAAAGTGGTCTGCTATCATAGTCATTAAGCTTTATATGAGTCTTTTTGCTGCCTCCGTAATGTGTCTTGGAGAACTGCTGTTCTCCTTCCTTCTGCTTTATGTGTGTTGTCTTGGAGATTCATGGATTTCAATCGTGGTTCAAATAAGAGCTACTGGATGGTATATGGAGCCTGACATCTCTTTAATAGGTATCGAGTTTATCCATCTCCATGTGAACTCCAAACTGGAGTGCGTTCCCTTGGTTTCTGGTCAGGGAAATAAACTTTAAATTACTTGGGTAGGACAGTGCTGTGTTTTAAATATAGGAAATTTTTTACTCTTCTGGGACTGAAACTGAGATGTAATAAACCATTTTTCAACTAAAATCATCCTGAACATTTATTTGACATGTGGTATCTTTCTGAGCTCTTGATTGGAAAAGAACTTCAGCTGAGCAGCGGTGTATGTAAGGTGTGATTTCCTCTCCCCTCCTCCACCTCGGGATTGATTGCTGCTTTAGCGATTCATGTTAAGTAGTCAATAATACTGCAGTGAGTTATTTATTTTTAAGAAAGTGGTTATTGCAGGATTAATGAATTAAGATTTTTCTGCTGGCAATATGCTCAGTTACAATTTGAAAGTGATACTCTTGTGCTATCACACTAGAGTTCGTAATGTTAATTATTAGTTTCCTAAATTAGATTTATTTCTTCCATAAGCAGGTGGTTACACAATAGGAATATTCTGTACTGTGCATGTAAAATGAATTACTTCAACAAGAATACAAGTTATCTTATTTAAAATGTCAACACTGAATTATTTAAAAGAAATATGTATGTGCTAAAAATATTTAGTTTACTGTCTTAAAAGAATAAGATCTGTACTCATAGACTTGCTAACATGTAGTTATAGCTCTGCTGTGTGTTTGGAAGATGTCACTGATTGTATGGGGTGGGAGGGAGCAGAGGTGGGTGCTTTTCCAAGTCATTTAAAACTGGGTAGCAGAATTTACAATGAGAAAGAACTGGAGATCAAAATGGTCTTTAAATAAAGTCGGCATTTCCCCTTTCTTAGCAACATTTTTATACACTAGGTGTACTTTATACTGGAATGAATGTCGTTAAGATGCAAACATATATAAGGAAAGTAGCAATTTAAGTGTCACTACTTAGAGGGTAGAAGGTAGGAAACCAGGACTCTCAATTTTTAAAGGCCGGGTGTCATGTTGCCTTTTATTTTTAAAACAGTAATGGAATTTCATAATCTAAGTGGTATAACAAATTTACTTTGTTCTTTCTCAGAACAGCCAAAAAAGTTTATCTAATTTTGCCATTGTGGGGGTTTTTGGTTGCTTAATGTGACTTTTATAACATGCCAACATATCATGTTCGACATCTTTTTGGATAAGTGAAACTTTGACTCCTGTTTCCTTCAACATACAGATAAAAAGCCATGCTGATTTTTTTTCCCCAGATTAATTGTAAATTTGGCCTGGTACCAGGAGCTGTATCTGTGTGCAGTCTGTCAGCAACCAACAGGAGACCAAAATAGGAATAAATCTTAGTGTTTTTAAATAATTGATTCTGAAAACAGATTCAGACAATTTTCTTTGTATCCCTAACCATGTATTATACAGAAACTGAAATACTGTATGTCATTGTAGTAAAAGTAATGCCATATTAAAACATTAATTATAAGTCTGCTGTAGCATTTTGGGTCCTACAGACTTGCTTGAGTTTCTGCTCTAGTTTGGAGTGCTTTTTAGAGTTTTGGTTTTGCTGTTTTGTTTTCTCATAAACTTAAGGTAAAAGGAAAAAATCTGCCTAAACCTAAGTAGGTGTCTAGTTACCGTTTTAACTGTATTGGGTTTGCATGGCAAGGTTTTGGTAGTGGGGGGCTGCAGGGGTGGCTTCTGTGAGAAGGTGCTACAAGCTTCCCCTGTGTCCGACAGAGCCAGCGCCAGCCGGCTCCAAGATGGACCCACCGCTGGCCAAGGCTGAGCCCATCAGCGATGGTGGCAGCACCTCTGGGATAACATATTTGAGAAGGGGAAAAAAAACCTGCACAACTGCAGCCGGAGAGAAGAGTGAGAATATGTGAGAGGAACAACTGTGCAGACACCAAGGTCAGTGAAGAAGGAGGGGGAGGAGGTGCTCCAGGCGCCGGAGCAGAGATTCCCCTGCAGCTCCTGGGGAAGACCATGGTGAGGCAGGCTGTCCCCCTGCAGCCCATGGAGGTCCATGCTGGAGCAGAGATCCACCTGCAGCCCGTGGAGGACCCCACGCCAGAGCAGGGGGATGCCCAAAGGAGGCTGTGACCCCGTGGGATGCCTGTGCTGGATGGAGCAGGCTCCTGGCAGGACCTGTGGCCCCGTGGAGAGAGGAGCCCAGGCTGGAGCAGGTTTGCTGGCAGGGCTTGTGACCCTGCGGGGGACCCACGCTGGAGCAGTCTGTTGCAGCCTGTTGCTGAAGGACTGCACCTCGTGGAAGGGGCCCACGCTGGAGCAGTTTGTGAAGAACCGCACCCCTGGGAAGGACTCACGCTGGAGCAGTTCATGGAGGACTGTCTGCTGTGGGAGGGAACCCACGCTGGAGCAGGGGCAGAGTGTGAGGAGTCCTCCTCTGAGGAGGAAGGAGCGGCAGAGACAACGTGTGATGAAGTGACCGCAACCCCCATTCCCTGTCCCCCTGCGCTGCTCAGGGGGAGGAGGCAGAGAAATCGGGAGTGAAGTTGGGCCCGGGAAGAAGGGAGGGGTGGGGGGAAGGTATTTTTAAGATTTCGTTTTGATGTGTCATTACCCTACTCTGATTTGATCCGTCATGAATTAAACTAATTTCCCCAGGTTGAGTCTGTTTTGCCCATGATGGTAATTGGTGAGTGATCTCTCCCTGTCCTTTCATTACATTTTCTCTCCCCTGTCCAGCTGAGGAGGGGGAGTGATAGAGTGGCTTTGGTGGGCACCTGGCATCCAGCCAGGGTCAACCCACCACATTAACTAAACTGATTTACAGTCCTATTGTAAAGAAATCTAGTAGATCTTCTTTCTCTTGGGAAGCTGTATCAAATTCTTGCAGACTGTGAGTATTGTGAATTACCATTGAACAGCTATACAACCGCTATACCTATAGGGGAGAGATAATGTCAGCATGTACCCTTTTTACTAGGTGCTGATGTGTAGCTACAATAGTCAATAAAATAGTTATCAACCCATGTTTAGTTGAGTGTTTTTGCAATGGTGATGTTCAGTAAAGCACAACTTAAATGGTAGTTGCATATTTCTTAGTTGAGTGTTGTATTGAATGTTGAACAAACTGCTAGTGTTTAAGGGATGAGGAACCATTCGGAGTAAAAGCAGACTTCAGAACACATGTCTGAAAAAGGAAATTGTGATTTATAACTATGAAATTATTTGTATTTAGTCTCATGTGTTAGAGTAAAATATGCATACAGACTTCCCCCCCCCCCCCCCCCAAGCCCTTCCATGAGCTTCTTGTTAAATATGCCACTTATGTGGTTAGTGCAACAAAGACTTTGGTATTTGCTGGTATTAGGAAGACAGACCCAGTACGTTTGTGGGAGAAAAATGGTTAGGTAGCTCTAACTGCAGGGTCATATCCTGTACTGAGTGACATCTGCAGAGAAGGTTGAGGTGGTTATGCCCTTACATGTATTTGATATGAAGATTTCTTAATGATGTAGAATCAAACTTGTTAACTGGATCTTAGATTGATAGCGCAGGACAGGAATCTCCAAAGAATCTCTGCTGATGGGTGTTAAGTATGTACTCAGTAAACCTGATGTACAAGTGGACTTCTGTAATGCAATGTTTGTTTTTAATTGCATTAGAACAAAAAGATCTTCCTTTTAACTTCTAATTATGCCTTCGGTTAATGCTGTTATTCCTGTAGCTGTAGGAATTGTAGATGGTTTTTTATACAGCATACTAAAATATGAAAAGGAAGGCTGTGAGGCATGTGACACATTCTTCTGATCCTTTCTCCAAATGTTAGTTGAGCATGTTAGATTGAATTTATGGAGGAGTGATTTATAAGAAAAATTACTTCCATGTATGGCTACTTAATGCTAAGCTGGATCTAATCAGTTTATGTGGTTAGTACTGCAGATGGCCATATACTCTAGGCTGCCAGCCTGCATCTGGAAAGTATGAAGGGGTGCGAGAAAGAATAGAATATTAACTTGTGAGTACTCAACAACTGAAGTCCACGTTCTTCTTCTGCCTGATTATTTTTTTTCAAAACTGCCTTCTGTTCTAGGTGCCTCGTAGTGTATGTGTACATACGTATCTGTATTGTGGGTTGTGTGATTTTTTTTTTTTGTGTGTGTGTGTGTGGTTTTTTTTTTTTTCTTTGTTTTTCGTTTGGTTCGTCCTTTAAGGAAGAAGTTTAATTTGATTCAGTATTACTTCTTGTAGTTAAGAAGGTAACATGGATGACTTTCTAAGAGTACTCCATAGTTGAGACATGTGAATGATGGTTTTAGGGATGGAGAACCAGAGGAAAAAAAGGCATTTATGTTGGACAATTGATCGTATCTTCCTGTTTCTCAAATAAAGTTTTCAGATTTAGTGTGTTAAAACTATGCTGAGATAATGTCTGTCACATAACACATTCTCTCACGTAGTAATGTGGTAAGCATCACTATGTGATTCATATGTAAAGATCCTTTTCCAGAATATTTATGGTAGAAGGCCACGTGATGAACTGATGTTTATGAACAGGATATCAAAATACTAAAGAGAAATATTAACCTGAAAGTATTAGTATGTTTCTTGAACTGGTTTTAGGTGCCACAGGCCTTCTAAATAATATATTCTTTTTTTTCATATAACAAATTGATATTATGTAACAGTTATTACTGACTTTTGGGACTACTGCAAATGTGTTCTTTAAATGTGCTGTTTGTCTGAATAACTAATGAAGATGTGTACAAGTCTTTCTAATTTGTTTTGGCTTTTCTTTTTTTTTTTTTAATTTTCATTTTAGTCTGCTAGTGTTGTTTCCATGCCTAAATAGTTTTGCATATAAGGGCTGGCCCAGCTTTAGCCATATTTGAAAATGTGGGAGTCATAAAGATCTTGTCAGTAAAGACTGAGGTTTTAGGGAAGAAAAAATGGTCTGGCATATCAGTTGAGCTTTTCTGCCTCTTCTGCAAGATTCTTCTCACTTTAAGTTACTACTGCTTTTGGGGATTGTTGGCACATCACATAATGTGGTTGGATATGCATTCTAAGATTTTTATTTTTTATTTTTTTTGCACATGAGGGCCTGCTGGGAAATAGGAAGATGAATCAGCATTATTGTCAAAACATTTTCATTGTAGTTTTTAGTAATGAAAGCCTGTTGTAGAAATTTTAAGTATTCAAAACAATTCTTTAGTGTCCTGTTCTTGTTTTTTAAAATGAAAGAAGAGGCAGCGTTTTGTTTCTGGTAAGATAAAAATCTTTGACTTAAATAATTTGATTTATGTTGCAGTTTACCTTCCATTTATCAAATCATCACTAATTACAGCACTGAAAAGGTCCTCTAATTGCTGAAATTGCCTTTAGCATAACTTCTTTCAAGCTTTGCAACAATTTTGTGCTGACCATATGCCTGTACTGAAGGTGAGGTGTGGGTTTGTGGAAGCTGTTTTTAAAACTTATTTTAAAATATGAAGTTTTAAAAGAATGCTAATTTTTAAATATCCTCTGCAGTGTCTGAAAACAGTTTGTCCGAGCCTTGTAGTAGTATATTAGATTCTGAAAACAGCAGTTAATGATTATAAATTAACCTGTGCCATTGATTTGGTATGTTTCAACATGTAGATACAAGGGAATCAATAGAAGAGTATGATTCTTCTGAAAGGATTACAGAAATAAGAGATTTTGTATGAGACACTGGTAGTTTAGATACGGAGTTTTTTGACCTGTGAAGTCTCATCTTTCTCTTTGTTTTTCCTTATTGTTGGACAATATGAACTAAATCTGATACTACCCTTTCCTAAGGAAGTTTAGAATGGACACCCACCAGCAGCTCTGGAGCTTTTCTGTGGCCTAGCAGGGGCCAGCTTCTAAGTTTTGTGTACCAAGCCTGACAGGCCAGCAGAATTTCAAATGTAGTATATGTAGAGCTGCTTTTGCATATTTCGGGGAAATACTGCACCACTTGCATGGTGTGAGAAGAAAATTAAATCCTTATCTTTGGCTGGTGTTTGTGAACACTTAACAAAAGTAAAGAATATACAGAGATGGGGTATTCAACATAGAATCGAATGTGAATACGAAGAGTGGGGAAACAGTATTTTGATAAGAAGAGGGGAGAGTGTTTTTATTTTAAAACAACTGTTTGAATTAAGTAGATTATGAAACTGCACTATTTAGGGAGGTCAGCCATTTTATCATTTGTATAACTTTTGGTTCATATGGGACTTTGATATTTCTGGGTAAGATTTGTTTCAGTTGAATGAGGAGAGAGTTCTGTAAAGTTTAGAAAGAAAATGTTGGATGAAGAATAAGAGGGAAGAATCAAATAAAGAATTTGCTAAAAGTGACCATGTGTGAGTTGGTGGAAGCCAGTTGCCAGCCTGATGTGTTTGACAGAGTTTGTAGTTGTCCAAGATGGCATGAACTGACCCAGGACCCTTTTTCAGTCCCGTCTTCCTTGCACTAAATCCTTTTCTCATTTTGCAGCAAAAGAAAGAGAGGATCTGGACAGCACTTGCATTTCTTAGACAGTCTTGATACCTTTTTTGAGGAAGCCTTGATTTCTCACTGGATAAGACTAAAGTTCTGTTGGGGCAAGTAGGAAAAGATGATAGTGTAATTAAAGATGTGTGTGCATTTTTTGAAAATAAAGAACCAACTTAAATTTGTTTTCTTTCTGCCACTTATCATCTTCTCTGTGTTTTGATTTCACAGATGTTGTGCCTTTTATTATGTTTTTAATATAAGTTTTATGACTTTTCTTAGCTGGGAATCAAAGAGTAAGTCACAAAATGGATCGTTGTCAGGCCAGGAAAGTGAGGTTATACAAACTTGCCACGTCAGCTAATGTAGTAACTGATAGCAATAGTAGACTAATAGAATTAGTCCAGATTAAACTTGCTTTATAAGGAAGTTTCATTGCAAAAGTGAGGTTCGGAAATCCTGAATCCTTTCCTGACTTTGGGGGCATGTGTTCAACAAGTACACTGGCCTTGCTAAGTCCATTCCATTTACCTCAGCTTTTCAAGATACTTTGTTTTGATCCCTTGTTCCTTAACATAGTCCTGTATAGTCTCTGTCTTTATGTCAGAGTTCAGGTGGGGAGCTGTGTCCCATCTCCTCTTGAATCCCATTTGTATGGTACCTGGGAGAAGGAGGAAGAGAGGTGCTCCTCAGTCTTCTTGCAATCATTTGATCCCCATCCCCAATTTACTCCTAGTTTTTTATTCCCAATAGCTTCTACCAAGCTTCATGTACCAGTCTTTGTTAGGCTGGTGGAGTTATTTTCTTCGCAGTTTAAATGGTGCAGCCTTTTTGTTTGGTTGGTTGGTTTGTTTTGTTCTATGTGCTTCCTGTGACATTGTGTAAAGTTAGAGGAGCAGTGAGAATTTCAAAGCTTCTTCCTACTAACGGTTGTTATTCATGAGATTATGTATAAATAGCATCCCTAAATTTTATTCGTAGGCTTTGTAGGCTTTTCTCTGCATTCAAATACACTTATTGCAGAGAGAATCGGGGGTTAGTAGTTAAAGAGAATGAT
This sequence comes from Platalea leucorodia, assembly GCF_965183815.1. Taxonomy (NCBI): domain Eukaryota; kingdom Metazoa; phylum Chordata; class Aves; order Pelecaniformes; family Threskiornithidae; genus Platalea; species Platalea leucorodia. The sequence continues at coordinate 157,830,546 of NC_138823.1, forward strand.
TCTGCAGTTTCAAAACAAAGTAAATGTGCACTCCTGACAAAAAGGATGTTCTGCATCCAGTTGCGTTTTCCCACTGCTTTCTTGTGCCAGCATTAAAATTTACTTGGCCACCTAATTGTAAGTTTTTTGCCAGGTTTAGTGTTCAGCTGGATCAGTTCCGTGAGTTAGTTTACTGTGCAACCACACATGTTCTAGTGCCTACAAAACGGAGATTATGGAAGCCTGTGGTCAGCTTTAAAGTGAACTGGAACAATAGCCTGTGTGAAGAGGCCCTTCTTAGAAAGAAGTGGCAAATAACACTGCTGAGGTGTCTTTGTGGGGGAGAAAAGTTTGAACGTGAAGAGTTTATAATGTCAAGTTGCACATCCATGTTGTTTTATAACATTTCAACAGACGGGTTAATGTACTTAATCATCAAACATATAAACTCAGTACTTTGATCTAACTTAAAAGTTGTCTCTGTTTTTAGTGCGTGGTTGGATCAGATGAGCTCCAGACGTCCCTTCCAACCTGAATTATTCTATGATTTTTTTGTTTGTTTGTTTTAAGGTGTCATTTAAATTAGCTTTCAGTCTCTAGTTGTGGCTTACAAATGGTAAGAAACCTTTTCTGCACAAAATACCAGTATTTGCTTAACTATTAAGTGTACTAGCAAAAAAAGAAAAAAAAAAAAAGATAAAAAGAAAGATGGCTATCTTTAGAGAGGTGTTTTGTGGGAGGTAGTGAGACTTTTTAAGTCGTTCAGATGCCTGTCCGCTAAATAGCTAGTATTAAAATTCTGTGCAGCAAATTGCTAAAACATACAATTTTTCAAATGGAACTCCTGTTATATAAATAACCTTTGGAAGAGGAGCGTTCCTGTATAATGAGTCATTGCCCAAAGTTTTGTCTGCTACACCCTGATGTGACTACAGAATTCTCCTTAGGAGTTGAAAACTTGAAACAGGGCTAATGGTCTTCAGCTGAAGCAGTCTAGAATTATGTACCATGAAGTTACTAGAAATACGAAACTGGTTTTACTTGGCTGAAAATAACTGTCATATGACAGACAAGCATTACATTGTCATTTGGCTGTCCTTATCATATAGCAGCGTAGGTCAAGTTTACATTAGTTCAATTGCAAGCACTTTCACCTAAGAGATTTATATTTGTGATGTAAATTGCATACCTTTTTGCATCTGTTTTAATGAAGAGAGAGTCTAGTACAGACTCTAGCACTGTTGTGTTCATAACCTTTGCATTCCTTTGGTTAGATACTGGCTCACATGAATTATCCAAACCAACTGAAATAGTTTCCTTCAGGAAGATTTTGAAAGATGTAACACCGAATGCAAAATTAAATGTATTGAGAATCTATTGTCTTGTATTCCATCACTGTCTACCTTAAAAGCAAGGTGGAAAGAAAGCGGCTGAATCTCTAAAAATGCAGTGTCTTCCTGTTTAATTTTTAAAAGTAACCACAAGGTATGTTGAAGCATGAAGGTAGCTATAAAACCTTAATTGTTCTGATTTGAATTAATTGTGCAGTGTTATGATCCACACTTCGGCTCTTAAAGTTTGTGAGTGTTCTTTTTTAAAACAGCTTACTAAAAAAAAGAAATGGATTGCGGGGAGGGGAACATTGTTGGGGGGAACTCAGATGGAACTTATCAGCTGGGGAAGCTCATAGTTTGCTTTATATTTACGCATCATTACTGCTTCTTTGTAATACATGGTTCTTCATACCTTATCTCAGACCTGCATAGCTTGATAGAAAAAAATGTATCTGTGCTTTCTCAGATGCCTTTATTCACGCAGCATGTTCTGTAGACTGTTAACTTGATCAGCTTTGAAAAACCATAGTGAATAAGTTTACTTACAACTTTGTATCCCAAAACTCAACAAGAGCTCTTGTGGCATTCTTCTGCAGGGAAGAGTATTACAAGACATGCTCTGAGCTGTTAGTTTTTGTGCAGGCTTATGCGGCAAACTCTCAGGACATGTTGGTAGTTAGCAAGTTTGATTTGTCTGCATGTTTCAAGCAGACTGTTAATGTAGTGAATGTATGATGCTTCAAATGAGGAAATGTCTTCTCTTAATTTGTTTATATTTCCTAGTACAGTAAGTTTGCTGGTCCAGAATTTTGAAAAATTGTAATTTGTGTTGTGGCAAGTCTCTTCCCTCCTCCCCCAGTCTATTGATTCATCTTGTTAATTGTTGAACTAGAATGCTAAATTCTGTTGTATGTGTGGCTAGGAAGTTGTCTTAGTCTAGTAATCAATTTTATGATGCAGACTAAGTTTATATTTTAAAATGCCGTGTTCCTCACCCAATGACTTTCTCCTAAAATACTTGAACTAGAAAAAGAATGCTTTTCCACCCACCCACCCTCTGCCAGTTAAATGTCAAATAGCAGCCAGGAAATGATAAGAGAGTGTTTCATGGGGGGAACAGAAAACCCAGTGTTCAGTCATTTGACTTGTATGTGTTACAAGAATACTCAATAGTGATCGATAAAGTAGTTTAAATTATAGTAATTTCTTGTGCTCTCTGTGTTCATGATAGTCTTTATTTTCATTTATATTTTAGGGAAAATATTCGGGTGTTTGAAAGTGACTTTGTTTTTTTTGTTTTTTTTTGTTTTTTTTTTCCTTTTTTAGGGTGTGTTAGGTACGAGTACTGTGTTGATGTGAATGTGCCTAAACTGTCAGTGTTCCTTTGATAAAATCAGTTTTCTTATTTCTGTCTTGTTCAAATAAGTCTTTATCATAAGAATTAATTTTCTACTAAATTTGGCTATGTATAAAGCTTTTTAAAAAGTTGCAAATAATATATGCTTGTGTTGTTTTCAGGTCTTAACAGAGATGTATGATAACACAAAACATTTGCCAACAATTGTTTTTTTCAGTTCCTTTGTGTTTTGGAAATGTTGCAATTATAGTCTGAAGTTTCTTTCCTGTATGTGTTCTATCTTTCATGAGTTCTCTACAGTGAATAACAAAAATGTTACCAATCTGTTCACTTTGTTACCTTGGTTTACTAAAAAAAAAAAAACCCAGTGAAGTTTTGGGCTTTTTTTTTTTCCTCGTTAGTTTATTAGAGTAATCTGTTACACACAGAGCCATAGTAACAGCCTGAAAATAGATTTGATTAAAAAAACAAAACAAAACAAAACTTTTTTTACAAATCGATTTGTCATACAAGAATACAAACTTTAGTTTTACTATATGAGAGATGAGGAACTACAAACGTGTTCTTTTAAAACAGTAGTTCAGGGTTAAGTGATTTGTTCCAGCACACACGTTGTTATTGGTGTACCTGCTTCCTTTACATTTTTCGATTTTCTGGCATAGCTAGGAAGGAAGTCTGTTGTAACAGTAAAACCCGAACAATACTTCTGACAAAGCTGTCAATGGAAGTACAAATATCCATACCTGAAATTAGGTATTTTTCCTCTTTTTAAAATTTCTGTGCTAGTGCTTAAACCTCTGTTGGGTTTGGGGAGAAAGCCTACACAGTGTTCTTCTGGATATTACGCAGGAGTGGGAGGGAATTGTAGTGGGCAGTTCTTGTTTGGGAGTAAGTGAAGACAGGACCGTTAAGGCCTCATGGAAAATTTCTGAAGACGTTTAAACATTTACCTGGGAAATGGGTAATAGGAAAACTGTATGGGATACGAGGGGACAGTCTGTGTTGATTCTTGCTGAAGACATCCAAACTTTCATCTTCATGTCAAATGAGTTTGGTATTTGGGATGTAGAATATTTGGCAGATATTTTCTAAACCTTTTTTTAGAATAAGAAGTCAAGGCATTTGTGCTTGAAATGTAACTCTGCTAAAGGGATAGAAGTGATTGCAGCTTTTACTTACAGTTGCTGTAAAGCATTTATCCTTGACTTAATAACATTGATTCACATCTGTGTCCTCAGGCTGCAAGCTGAAAAACTATAGAATATCATTTAAACTTCAGTTTATTGTGAAGCAATGGAAATGTATCCACTTGCCAGAGAGAGGAGATTAGTTCATCAGTGTTCTTAAAATTAATGGGTTTTAAGCTCTGACAAATCACTTTGGAATTTCCTCTACTGTAAAGATCTGATTCTCGATTCCCATGTGACACATAAGCTTCTAGTTTAGATATAACCTGTAAGAACTTATAAGGTCATTTGCTTTCTTGCTTTAGACTTGCAGTGCTTGGGGAAGTGTTTTTTCTTTTTGTCAACCCCAGTCATCTTGTGGGTTTTCGTTTGTTCTAGTTTCTTCTTCCAACAACCAAAGTGATGAACTCCAGCTCTGCTTTCTGCTGCTGTGATTGCTTGCATTGCCAGGCACATGGAAGTAACATTCCTGTCTGTCATACCGCAGGGAACGCAGTGTATAAGTAAAGCTATTACACTGTGATCTCCCAGTAAGTGAAATGGAAAAAAAACTCTGATTTGGAGCAGCTCAGATTAGTCAATGACGTGGGCTTTGAGATGTCACTGTTTTAACAGAAAGTAACTGTATGAGCTCCTGAGGATAAAAGAGAACATTGAGAATGAGACATGGAAATACGTATCTCAAAGACTGTTTAAATTTTTTCCAACATAGTTTACAAGTTACTTTTGATTGCAGACATTTCCATAGGCAAATAGATCTTCAACTATCTAGTTAAAACAAAAGTCTTCAATTTATTTAGTTTAAAATAAAAATGTGTCGTAGATGAGCGTTAAGCTTGCTGACTGTTTGATGTCCTAGCAATTTTTCAAATACTATCAGCAGAGTCAGGACTGTATCAGATGCAGCAAATCATATATGGCAACAAGAATGGTGGATTGGATTTCAGCATCCCTTTGATATTGAAAAGAAATAAAATCCTTGCTTTTTTCTTGAGAGGCTAGTTGTACGTGGTAAAGCCTTTATCAAATTCTTGAAAATACTTTTTTCAGCTGGAATGATATAGTTGTAAATTAACTGCTATTTATGCAGATCTCTGAAAATAACTGTGGCATTTTACTCAGGGGGTTTGATTTCGTTTTAACTGTCATCACTGCATTCTTCTAAACTCAAGTGATGTCTTTTGCAAGAAAGCTATTACATGTGATTAAGAGCTGCTTGCAGATCGTAGACTGCTGAAAATATCTGTTAGCTGTGCTGGGCTGGGATTCAGGCCTAAACCAACACAATCAACAGTAACAGCCATAAAAAAAGTATCTATTGCCAATTAGTGCACACAATGAGGTTTGCTGCAGCAAACTGAAATGTAGATCCATCCTACTGGACTTGGGCACCTCATTTCAGAGATGTAAGTCTCTTTCTGCCATCTGTCTTTAGGCAGTGGGAAGGGATGAGCTGAATTTTTTGTAGGAGGTCCCTTTTCTTTGTATAATAAGAACCTAGAGTAATGAGGTCATAACTCCACTGCTACTTTTTACATACCTAAATTTAGCAAGCAATAATGTGGGCCACAGCTGTTAGATTTTAATTAATACATGTAGTAAATATTCTGTTGTAGAACTTCTAAAAAATTATTAGCACCGTGCAGCAGCATCTGTTGTAAAATCTGCTGAGAGTTTAGGAGCTAACAGTGACTTGGCTGCATGTATTACTCCCTGTGTGTGCACAAACGTTAACCTCTCCTTCAAGAGAAGTGCAGGCTAAGGAAGGTTCTGCTTAAGAGCAATCAAATAAAGTGGCATAGTTATTCTGGCATTGCCATGGGCAAGACATCCTGAAGCTACATTTTAGGGACCTGATCGACCAGGTGGTTGATTATTCACAGTTCAGGCTGCTGTCTTTAATTGACAGAGATTTATTTCCACTTGTAGAATTAATATTCATTTGTTTGTAGGCACAAGGTGTTTGGTTTCCACTTAGAACTAGAATTTGCTGAACCTAAATTTAGATATCTAAGTCTGAATTCATTTATGATCAATACAGGAATGTCCAGAGGACTTTATCTGACCATAGGAGAAATGTTTCAAGATGTCAGATGTGACTCTCCAGAGGCCCTCATTTCTCTCTATTAATGATAAAGCAGGTGTAGAGTGACTAGATTATTCTTGGACATGTAAAAGATAGAGTTTTGAAAATCAGAGAAGAATAATTCAGCAATTACAATTGCCTGCTCATCACCATTACCATCATTACCTACTCATCATTTGAATCTTTAAAATGGAAACCTTTGAAATTGCTGTGAAGCCATATATAGGTAAAAAGGGTTGTTGAGATGTAAAAGGAGTCTTCCTGTTGTTGTAAACTGCAACCAGGATCTGGTGGGTATGATCTGATTATCTCTGTTCCAGCTACACACTGTGCAAATATCCAAAGTAGGACAGTAGGTGTGGATTAAAATGCAGAAACGGTGAGCTTAACTATCAGTTATAAGGAACTCAGTCTTGAAAGACTCTATTGTGTGCTTCATGTTATGATTCGATTGTAGGCCATGTGTTTATGAAGTGACTAACTACTGCTGTCATCAATTAAAGTAGTATGGATTTATGATGGCTATTTTTACTGCTAAATTTGGAAGTAGAAGAATATAGACTCTTTGTAATGGTTGAGTTTGGGGTAAAGAATATTCAAGAGATCCTGGAATGCTTGGGTTATCTTCAACATTGATGATAATCAGTAATATGAGAGAAGAGGCGACAGCTCTGTGCTGCATTTATAAAAGGAAAAAATGTACTCAGCTGTTCTTTCTTCACTCTTGCTACCTCTCCATCCTGCCTGTCAAAGACCCAACAATTCCAGTAGTCTAACACTGGAACATTCCTCCTCTGCATCCAAGAAAACACTGAATCTTAATCACTCAGCTACTTGCTACCCATCATTTGTTTGAAGTGCAGTAACTGCCTTTATACAAGGGCTAGTTTCAGTTGTGGGTAAACATCTTCATGCAAGCGGTTGCTGAGCATAAGCAACGGCTGTGTGTATAGAAACAAGTTTTTGTGGTTCAGGTCAGCAACTATGCACACTTGATTGGGCATGCTACCTGGAACTACTTCGATTATTGAAAATTTTTGGTATATGCTCAAGATGGTATTTTTTCCACAGTTTACTTTCCACTTAAGGGCTGGTTTTGTAACTGCTTATGTAAAAACTGCAGTATATTCTTTCAAAAAATATAGGAACTCCTCTCTAAACATACGCAAATAAAACAAGTGAAGTTACATTAAAAGCAGAGAAATTAAAATGGAGTGTCATTTAAGAGATATATGGCCAAAGGTTAAACTTCCCAAATGACAGTGGAAGGCAGATTCTTTAGTTTCCAGTGTTTTAAAAAATAGCTTAGCTTAGAAAGAGGATTTACGTTTTTTAGATTTTATGATCACTTTCTTTCCCTATTTTTTTAAGATGGAAAAACTCTTTAACAGAGGATGGAAAATGTTTTGATGCAGAGCACTGTAAGACAACTATTTTGAAAGACGGTATCAGTGATGGTTTGCAGTCATAACATGAGAGAAAGTGTCTGTGTCTGCAGGAAGCTGGAATCTCAGGGGATGTTTCCTGGAACCAGGATCTGCAGGAATTTTGGTAGGGTGAAGGGGAGCATTGCAAGCTGACAACTGGGCTTTTTATTTGTATTGTTGTCATTTGTATTTTTGTATTTACTACTGACCTCTTAAAAGATGTCATCTTCTTGAAACCTGGTCACTAATTCAAAAAAAAAAAAAAAAAAAAAAAAAAGGTCAAATGTTGGTTTTAAACTCCAGATTTCCTACTTACAGCAGTATTCTTTTTCCCTTGTCTTTGTTGATTTGTAAAGAGTTGCGTGGATGGACAAGTGACTGAACAAATGTTGCTGTGTACAAAAGTCAAAGGATCAACAGGGCTGTCAAATATCTAGGCGTGTTTTAACTAAAATATTGCAACATGTAGGAGTGTGTTGGAGAAAAGGTAGTGCATGTCCTTTGGTACTCATTTACTCATTTGCTTCAATTCCACTTGAGGGGCTTCATTTTCCTTTTTCCTAAGTGTGGACTTACTATGTTGCAAACTCAGAGGTGCCTGCTGGGCAGTATGCATCTGTTTGTGGGTGATCATAAATCTTGTAGTGCTGTGGACAGTGTATTTTGGTATTGAATTAACTTTCTGATGAAAATTCTTGTACAGTTCTAGAGAGACACTGCAAGCACATTTTGTCCTCCTCCTTGTTGTGTATGTAGTCTAGAACAGCAACTTCTCTAAGTGTGAAGTTCTGTTTATTTCAATCTTTTACTATTTTTAATGGAAATTGAGTTCATCAGTGTCAATTTTAAGTCTGAGTGCTGGGCTGTCAATCTATTTTTAATGTTATATTTGTCTTAGGCACTGTATCCAGATTCCAGGGCAAAATTGTATATGTTGTGTCCACCTGCTGAAGGGTTCTTTCTCTGAGCCTATGAATTCATAGGACTTTGGCAGCTTACTCTACTTGGACCAGGATTTTACCCACTTTTCTAATTCTAGAATAAAAAAAAAGAAAAATTTGCATTTATGTATGAAAACCTAATGCTTCTGACCTTCCCACAATATTCTTCTGTTGTGACTGTGTGGCTGACAGAAGGTGTTGGTCTTGTGGTAGATGTTATACTGTACAGATGCCATATGTGTCAATCCAGTAGCATACCCATGTATGTTTTCCTCAGAGGATGCGGTTTCAGTAGTGTCCTTTCCTTCTGCAGGTTTGATTTAAGTACACTTACTCTGCTTTTTCTAAAATAGCTTCATGGATAAGAGATGCTAAGCTCAGTCATGGGGCAGATATTCCGGCTGAAAGATAGGCTATGGAAATGGATCTACGATTTGGATGTATACAGAAATTACAAGCTGTGGGCACAGATTGAAAACATGCTTGTAAAACCTTTTCAATATGTAACAAAAATACCTTTTCTACTTCAAAACCAAGTGATGCTACTGGGTGGGGATTTGGTGGGGATTTTTATTTGTGTTGGATGTTATCTTCTGTCATTTGATGAAGATTTTTTTCCTCTAAAGTATCTTTTGTTGCTAACACATAGAGTCAAAATAGTAAGACTGATATTTAAGGATGAGGAAGTTAATTTAGTTGGGAGGCAGTCTGGGTTTTGGTTCCACCTTGCAACTCAAGCATATGATGTAGCATACCTAAGTTTAGAAACTTGGTTTAGCAGGGAGTGCTTCAGTGTTTTTCCTTAGCAACCCAGCCTACCAAAAACAGACGAGAGCAGCCCGTCCTGGTCTGTACTGAGGAATGGTAGCAAACTCCATGGTTTTAAGGTGGAGTTTATAAACAGAAATAGGATAATGACGCCTGCAATTGCAGGGGATTGGAATTCAGTGGTCAGAGTGTTTTCTAGTTATGTATTTCATTGGTCTCGTATTTTCAGCATGATCCTGCCTGAGGATAAGGGCTGCCCTAAAAATCTAGAGCATCAGTTTTGCCTTAAGTAAACACATCTGATACAAGTAAAGTTGTGAAATGGAATTAATATTTTCTTTTAATTTTTCTTTTTTTTTTTCTTTTTTTCCCCCTTTTTTTTTTTTTGCAAGGGGCTGAGCATTTTTGGGGTAGAAGGGGTGACGGAGGGTGACAACAGCTGCTAAGGGTTACAGCCAGCCTTTGCAGAAGCTGAGAGGATATTCAAAGAAGGATAACTCCATAGTACTACTTTGTTTTTTCTTTTCCTTAGACATCACTTCTGGTGGCTGTGTTAGCTGGACCTTTGATCACTAGTGCAGAAGTTCCTATGTTCTGTGTTGCCAATGAAATGTGTGATATATTTTGAGTATCTTTTTCTAACAAATAACACCATACTGTATTCTGTGCTGAAATACAGTCCATTAGGGGAGACAAAATTGTTTTAGAGAGGATAGAGAAAAAATGTCATGAATTGTAGAAATTTTAGTGTGCACATGATTTTTAGATATATTGAGCTTTGTATAAGAACCTGGTATAAGAATCTGGTTAAATGCTTGAATGGAAGAACCAGAAAGAGTTACACATGTAAGCTGGTTGTCATCTGATACCTGCTGCTATCGGGTTAACTAGGGCTTTCCTCCCCACCATTTGTTATCACTATGTTAACTGAGACCCAAATTAAACATTGCCACTCTTTTTGATTTCCTGTTATTACAATGTTCTGCTTTCTGTTACTTTCTCAGCAGAGTTTTATAGTTTCAGAGAGAGTTTATCACTGATTATTTACCGCTTCAACAACACTGCCAGACAGCCTGTCTACACTTCTTATACTTTCTGGATTTTATATAGTAAGTTTTTAGTGTTTCAGCTAGAAGTGATACAGGGGGATTTTAAAATGCCTGTTATAGCTTGAATGATTTCTGATTATGTTTAAAAAATGTTTTAATACTAAGAATAAACTCTGGCTGGATAGTACTGGATGCAGTGAAGTTCGTAGAAGTTACACGCTTGTAACTTTTGATGTTAGGAGTCAGATTCAGTCAAAACACGGGTGTGCGTATATTTTCTTGTAGTGTAAGAACTAAATAATAAGCATATAAGAGCAAAATAATGAGCATATTCTATAGACTTGTTTGACTTCTTAGGATGCAGGTTAACCCAGCTTGAATTTGCATGTTCTGATACTGTATTTTAGCTTGAATACCACAAAAAAAAAATAATCAAGTTCTCCCTTCTGCTGTTTTGTATTTTCAAACACAAATTTTCAGTTTGCTCAAACCAATAAAAAATAAATGAATATTTGTCTTGTTGGAGTTCACATAGATGTGTTTCAAGTGTAATTGAGTTATAGGTTACGTTAAAAAAAAAAAAAAAGTTTAACCTAGAAAATTTGGAGTTCAGTAGATGGAGATGTTTCATACTAAAATGTGCACATTGAGTCACAGGAGATAATTCTGCTCTTCAGTAATTAGCTGCTGGTAAGCCAGTTAACAGGAAAGCACGTTTAGTCTGCCTGAGAAAGAGGACAGGCAGCCCTGCAGGAGGTGGTCAGTGCTTCTGGAACACTTATCTTTCTTGAAAATTGATGTCCATTTTAATCTACACAGAACGCCTGCACGGTTCCCTTAGAGGGATTAGCTATGTAATCTAGCAAGCGTTAGCAGGAATAAAATCTCCTTGATGAAGGCACCTTAGTCTTAGTGAATCAGAGCTCCTGACTACCGGGGTTAGTAAAGCGGGTAGTGGGTCAGTGGAGTGAAAGGAGAAGAAACCTTCAATGTTTTAGTCTAGACAGCAACAACAAGGATGGCTGACAATTTGCTGCAGAGCCCAGCACTTCTTTTCATAGCTGTAGACAATTCAAAGGGTAGTAAGTTGTGCTGCGACACTGGTTGTATAAGCTATTTTGAAAGCTAATATTTAGCAATCCAGAGAGGAAAATTTTTCTTCTTTTGACCATCAAAAGAGCAAGACATTCTGGCATGCAGTGGAGTGGGAACATGTCTGGATTCTCAAGGGAACTGAAAAGGAATTTGTTATACAGGCTTAAAAATACAGAAGATGTCATGTTTTTGAAATGTGACAAGAAAATAAGGTGCTAATGCCTTTATAAAATTTCTAAAACCTGAAAGCTCGAATTTCAAGGTATTAAGACTTTGTTTGGGGAAGGAGGAGAAGGAATGAAATTACTTTAGAGAATAAAAGGGTAAAGTTGAGAACATGCCAAAAAGTAGTACTGCGCAAGATTTTTCAAGTGGTAAACTTCAGTGAGTCCTTACAGCTATGGTTCATGCTTCGCCTTTCAGCCGTTTAAACATTTAAAATCTGGGTCTCTGCTTTCAGTAATGACTGCAATGCTTGTGGGAATTGGGAGATGTGCTAATGTGGGCTGTCATGAAATGTTTTATTTTGTAAACATGGATTGCACTAGGTGTCTGTAACTTGGTGTCACAGGAAGACTTTAATCAGTATAAATCCAGTTCTTAGATATTTTGTTTGTGTAGAGTGTTATGCTATTCAGTTTTTGTTTTTTTAACTCTGCTTGTCCTGGCCTTTCATTGGACATCAGCATTTAAGGTATAATTGTTATTGCTGTGAATGCCCACTGAAGGTGAGATTGGAAAAGGGCATCCTGCTGTCCTAACAGTTGATAATGAATTCGGGTCGTCTGAATAAGGAAGTAGCGTAGATAACAGCACTATTATAACTGTGGGTAGTAAACAGTCAAAATGCTAAACCTAAGTTCTTATGTTGCCTCACTTTAAGAAGTGCTCAACGTCACTTCTGTTCCAGCTGACAATCTAGAAGAATGATAAATGGTTAGATGAAGAATGCCTTGAAATATTTTTGTTAGGAGTTTTCAACTCCTTGTAAACTTGAAGATTGCTATCTTTCAGTGAGCCTTTATTCTTGATGGATTCTGAATGATGGATATGAACTTCAATGGTGTCATTGAAGGGTTGGCTTTTGGCAGGTGTGCCAGGCAGCAGATACCAGTCAGATGTCAGGAAAATGTATATACAGGTGACTTGTTAGGTCTCAGTGGACCTGCATGCTAAACATAATGATGGTTTTAGTCCTTGCATTGCTAGTATATCCAGTGATTTCATGAGTGCTTTTAAATTTAAATCCTTTTATAAGAAATACAAAAGATTTTTTATTATTATATTAAAGAGATTTTTAAAATTAAAATAAAAAGCCTAGCCATCAAACTGTGAGAAGCATAACTTCATTTTCTCAGTCTATGTATTTGTCATGATTCATTTTTTTTTTTCTTGTAGAGAAAGATTAAGGCAAGATTAATCTTTTTATTTAGTGAAATTTAGTTCTAAAGGCTCTATTTCTTGTTTGCAATAACTTGTTTTGAGTCTTAGGAACACTTTCTGTCAAATTTGACATATTGTGCCACATTGCTGAAGTTACTTGTTGGAAATCTCCCACCCTGGGAAGCAGAGATCTTGTTTTAGACATGGTCCAGAAACCTTCATTAAATTCTAGAGAAAAAATACTAGCTAGCAGTGAAAAACATGTCTCTCTTTGTGTCGGGATGTCAGTCCTACGCTAGAGGTTCTGCATGTGGATCCTTCAGAAAGTGGAAACCATTAAGCAACTTAATGCCCCCATATACCTTCTACCTTTTTTTTCCCCTCCACTCCTGTCCCAGTCCAAACTGATCACTGAAAACTTAAAATCCTTTTCCAGCTGGAAAGTAGAAAAGAAGTGTGAGCACAGTGATTCAGGACAAACTACAAAATCTTCTTCAACTGCAGTGAGAATAAAGCAGTTTCGTTACAGAGTTGACTTCATCTCTGTATTGAAGCCTGGGTTACGATGTACAGTACGAGGATACTAGTACTTGAAGGTAATTCTGAGATTAGGCTGCACTGGAAGATGAATTTGCAGTAGAAGACTGAAGGCTTAAAGGTTTCCATTTAGCAAGAGATAACGGATGAGCAAAGGAAAGCTAAGTGGTTCCCTCTAGCAGACATGGTTTGCCTGTTTAGGATAGATTCTCCATCCAGATATGACAAAAACTCATGCCAATGTATTTCCAGATATTTGGAAGGAAATTGTGTAACCACTAGTGGTAAAGCAAGGGATTTTTGTTTTATGTGGTGTTCTTCAGGTGATTAAGCCAGGATGCTTCTGGAAGTTAATGATGCTCAGTTTTTAATTTCTAGGCTGAACAGCTTTTCTTGAGTTGGGGTTGCAAAGGCTGAGTATCAGGCTAGAAGTAGGATTTCCAAGTTCCCTTACTTAATAGCAAACTACTGTTCTGTCATTCTTCCAGAGCAGCTGTTTATAATGCCTGTCCTGGAGGATTTTGTTATGGCAAGCTGCTGCTAAGTAGGAGGTTTCTGGGTAACTTTGTATTGCAGCATGCTTGCTCCATCTCTGCAAAAATAGCAGCAGTGAGGCAGATTTTATCTAGTTTTTGTACTGGTGAGTCAAACTGCTGAAAAGTAATGGAATTCTTGACAAGCCTCACTGTCAGTATGAGTGAAGGATATTTAATAGATGTTGAAATGAAAGATATGCATGGAGAAGATGAAACTGTTGTGCTTCATAATGTCTCAGCATCCTTCAGTTCTGAATTGCATGACTGGCTTCTGGGCTGCTGTTTCAGTCCTATCAGAGCTCTGGAGCCTCTTTTAGTCAGGGCTTTTCTTTTGCAAATACAGCATTATTTTGCATTGCCAAAGACATTGTTTGCCATAGAAGTTAGAGGGAATGTCCGGGGGAGAATATTCTGGTGGTATTGCAGGGCTGCAGAGGGATAGATTCTGAATCCACGGCTGCCACAACTTTAAGCTGATCAGATTTTTGCTAGGCTGCTAGCAAAAAATGGAGTATTAGTAATTTCCGAAATGCTGTTCCAGTGAATTCTGTAATCAGAAGGAAAACAGGGGAACAACTTTCTCAATTACAGTCTTATATATGTGTTTTGTATATAATATATATTTTTTTAAAATCTAAGCAAAGTAGCATCTTTGTATTATTTAAATAAGAAATATAGGTACATTTATGGTCATTGGTAAAATTTTAAAAAGCATTAAATATTTAGAATTTAATTTTGTGTTTTAATTCTAGCATGGCAGAACAGGTGGATGTGAGATCCCTCTGTGTAGTTTGGGCTTTAGTTAAGTTCAACAGTGTGCATATGGGTAGCGGCGGCTCTTCTTACAGTGCTGCTACCATTTGCAGCATTTTATGAAGACCTCTTTTATGCTAGTTTTGCCTGACTTTACAAAAAACTGCCTGTGTGCTGCTAGTCATTTTGCTTGTCTCCCAGATGTGATATCTACAAATGTATGTTATGAAATATGTCCTTCAGGACATACCGGGATGCTGAAGTGTCCTGTGTACGTGAGCTACTCTTTATTCCAGGTTTGAACTGGTCACTAAGTTAGGCCTTTCTTTATACTTTAAGAAGGGGAGAGGAACAGAAGTAACAGGAAGCTGCAATGAAATAAAACTTTCTATACCATATAAAGAGTCTCAGTTTTATTACTTGAAGTACATTGATTTTATTACAGTAGCTTTCCTGTGTTAGTATTAAAACCCGGAGGTGTTGAAAAGCAGTTTGTTTCAGACTTTCTACAAGTGCCAACTTGTTTTGTGTTTAATTGCCATGTTGTTGAAAGAATTATATTTCACCTTGATGCTCACACTGACCCTGAAGCAGGGAGTTTGTGAGGCAGTGGAGAATATGGTAGAGATCGCACTGGAAAACTTGTGCCGAGTGGCCGTCTGTAGTCGGCCGTGGCAGCCCTTAGGACTTGCTGAGCTGATAGCGGCAGTTCACGTGGGATGACAATGTTGGTGCTGGTAGAATGTTTTAGGAACGTTTGGCGGGATGCCAAGTATGTGTTTCTAATGCCGTTCTCATCTCATAGGTGCAAATCTGACTCCAAAGGGCATGTAATTCCTTGCTTGTTTTTTTTTTTAAAGGTTTATTTTGTTTTCCAGTGTGTTCTCCAAGCACTTCAATGGCTTACCTTC
Source organism: Platalea leucorodia (assembly GCF_965183815.1). Classification (NCBI taxonomy): domain Eukaryota; kingdom Metazoa; phylum Chordata; class Aves; order Pelecaniformes; family Threskiornithidae; genus Platalea; species Platalea leucorodia. The sequence goes on from NC_138823.1 coordinate 157,845,889, forward strand.
CAGTTTATAAATAAATACAGTCCTTAACCTTGCCTGGCATTACAGCTGTTTTTTCCATTTAGATATGTTTCCACTTTTTCCAATATTTCCATTTTACTTGCAGGTTTCATAGTGATCAGAGAGCCATGGCAACGACTCTAGGGTCCTTCCCCACCTCCTTTATCTCCGTATCTTTCTTACTCTGTGTGCGTGTGTGTGGTTTTTTTTGTTTTGTTTTGTTTTCTCTCCCCTTAATTTTCTGATATTTAATTTTTTTTGTTGTGTTTTTGGACAACTACTATAAAAACTGTACTGCTTATTTATCTAGCTTTTAGTTTTAGGTTAGTAGTACTGATTTACATGGATCGTTCTAACTACCATTTTGTGAAGTACCCTGTGGGCTTTGACAGTTGGTGTATTCGACAAAACTGATTTTCTATATTCAGCCTGCTTTCAGATCTTCCAGATGTTTCTGTTGAAAGACATTACATATGCAACACACTCCTAATCATAGAATCATTTAAGTTGGAAAAGACCCTTAAGATCATCAAGTCCAACTGTTAACCCTGCACTGCCAAGTCCACCACTAAACCATGTCCTCAAGCACCACATCTACCCGTCTTTTAAATACCTCCAGGGATGGAGACTCAGCCACTTCCCTGGGCAGCCTGGTCCAGTGCCTGACTGCCCTTTCAGTGAAGAAGTTTTTCCTAATATCCAACCTAAACTTCCCCTGGCGCAGCTTGAGGCCGTTTCCTCTCGTCCTATCGCTTGTTACTAGGGAGAAGAGACCGACCCCCACCTCGCTACAGCCTCCTTTCAGGTAGTTGTAGAGAGCAATAAGGTCTCCCCTCAGCCTCCTCTTCTCCAGGCTAAACAACCCCAGTTCCCTCAGCCTCTCCTCATAAGACCTGTGCTCCAGACCCTTCACCAGCTTCGTTGCCCTTCTCTGGCCACGCTCCAGCACCTCGATGTCCTTCTTGTAGTGAGGGGCCCAAAACTGAACACAGCACTCGAGGTGCGGCCTCCCCAGTGCCGAGTACAGGGGCACCATCACCTCCCTGGTCCTGCTGGCCACATTCCTGATGCAATGATTCTCAGTAAAACTGTTTCAAAAGTCCTTGTTTAATCCCCATACTGAAAATATACAGCATTTGTAATACTGAATACGAATCTTGCTGTGCAAAGGCTAATCATTTTAATATATTTAAGACTGCAAACACAAAATCCATGCGCAAGCATGCTAAACAGAAACAGAATCAGATTACCAAAAAATCATGGAAATGGCAGTTGTTTGTTAATTTAGTAGCAAGTGCCTGTGGTTAATTGCAGCATTTTTTGAGGAACCCTAATTATTAACAATTTGACCTTCTCTTTCAGGAATACTGAATCCTGCAGTTCTGCAACAGTAAATAGCACGTTTTGCCTTGTAATTCAGAAGATATGGGGACTACAGTATTTCTGGGGTTGAAGAAGTTAAGAAAATTGCTGGGGTAACCCTGGAGGTGGATTATTGGAGTAAGAGGAGACAGCCTGGCTGCTCTGCTTTCCCTTCCAGCCCCCCGGTTCTTTATGGCCTGTTCGAAAGGCGGGGTTGCCCCCCCAGTCTGTGTTTGAGGCTGAGCCTCTCTCTTCAGGCTGTGTTGAGTAGCAGAAGACTCTGCATCGATTCCTCTGTGCAGAGCAACAAATACTTCACCTACTGCTGCTCCTTGTTTTCTCCAGGGAGAGAGGGGATTGCTGGCTGGAATATGTGGGATTAAGCCATTAGCCTGCTCAGCTCTGTTTTACCTAAAATGTCCTTAGGCCAGCTTGCTTTACCGACTGGAAAAGGCTGGAATGAATAGCTGTTAAATTGAGCTTGAATACCTCTGTATGATAGTCTTTATTCTATTCATGCTGGGATTCTTCTTAATTCTTTTACTAAATTTCTCTGGCCTTTTTGAGATAGAAGTGCAGTGAGTTTAGACAAATTAATCTGGCAGTTATAATTCAAAGGATAATTTAATTTTAGTGTGTTTCTTTTTTGCCACACCACCTAGCTTTAGGCTTAGTAGTTAAATAACTGCTTACGCTGTGCGTTCAGAAGGTAATTCAGAGCACCTAAGTTGGGCTTCTGTTCTGAATTTCCCTCTGTGGGGTGCTCTCCCTCTCCACTGATGATGCATGAAGAGACTATGAAGGCTAATTGCGATACCCTTTTATATTTTTACATTTAAGCTACCAAGTGTGCTTTTGATAGAGAGGAGGGGTTTTGTATGTAATTCTAGCTTTCCAAAGTAAGCAGAAGGGGTCGATATCTAATACAGCAGATATTTGTGAAATAACTGGAAAACTGTTCAAGAATACTTAGTTACATTGTAACTATATCAAGAAACTTGGTTATATTGTGTGACCTTATAATTAAACACAAAGTTGCTGGTATGGTTTCTTTAAGATTTTCATCTACAGCAACAAGTAATTAAACAGTGCAGATAGAAGGAACTAGACATAAGCTAAGTAATGCTAACTCAGATGAGTATCTGTTAAACATAGTTATTATAACACATTATTTTTAATGTAGTCTAAAATTGAATTCTTACCTTTAATCCTTGGGGAGGAATAGAAGGGAAAAAAGCCAATATACAGTGGTGTGGGGGTTTTGTTTCGTTTGGTTTTTTTGTTTGTTTGTTTGGGGTTTTTTTTAATCTAAACTTTTTTTTTAATCTAAACTGCTTTATTGCTTCTTTTTCTTACTTTGCTGTAATATGCAATTAATGAGAAAGTCATTGTTTTGCAGCAAAAAAAAAATAATCACTTTATGGTAAATCTGTGGAAAAACTAAGAACCATGTCTTGTCAAGCAAGGTCTTAATAAAGACTGTACAGTAGATAGAATTAAAAATTAATAAATTAGCATATATGGCTAGATATTAGTGTATGTGGCCTCTTGTTTGTTTCCCAACCTGTCTCAAGTGATTCTGCGTAATTCGGGACTGAATGTGAAGGGTGCTTGGTGGGTGCAAGAGAGAGATGCTACCTGTTTTATTCCAGTCAGATGTATTGAATGTCAGCTGTGTGCGTAGCACAGGGAATGTGGCCTATGCCTTGGGGAGTTTAAATCTGGGAAGTTGGGAGCACTCTGTGGAGGAAGATGAATTTCATCTGGGCTGAGATTGTATTTAGGACGGGAAGTCTTTCTCAGTCTAGTGTGGCTCTCCTGTTGATGTCAACTGAATACTTGTACAAAAGATTAAAATGAATTGTGGACATGGTAACTCTGTTATGTCTTGCATTACTCACAGCAGACAGGTTTGCTTTTGGGGTTTGCATGAATTTTCTTTTCTTTTCCTCATCTGTGTCTTTAACTTGTTTTGTTGCTGTTCATTCCAATGGCTGTTGTTCATGTTCTCCCCTGTGTGGAACAGCTCTTGAGTTCCCACCCCGTGGCATCCCTGATCGCTCTCCTAAGCAAATCGGAATGAAATTTTCATGTTGATCCAACATCATTTTTAAGAGATAAGTAATTATTGAGAATTGGCACATTTTCTCTCTGCAGATTCAGAAGGCAAATATTTTAGGAGAAAGATCAAGATGTTACTTATTAGCATTAGGGCTAACATAGTGTTTGTTCTTTTTGTTCCTTTAACTTTTTGACCACTGGAAGCAACTTGAGAACCCTGCAAGACAAAAATTGAGTGTAAGCTCTGTTCAGCTATAAATTCATGTACATACAGTAACTGCTTCTGTTGTTGCAGATGCAAAATAAAAAAAAAAAGTATTTTTTGTTAAGAAAGCAAAAAAAACCCCCACCCAACCCTCTAAATACAGACTTCTGACGTACTACCCACTATAATTTTCTAGGAAATTAATTCTAAATAAATAAAATATAATAATATGGTTCCAAAACTGCTCCATCCATTAATAATTATTTTATTCTTTCAACTCACTGAGTAAAATAAATCCTACTGAATGTTTTTGTTACAGTCAAGCAGATCATTGGTCATTCTTGTGCCACTTGTAATGGTGTTGATAGATACATGATATACTTGAAAAAAGTAATTTGAAAAAGATGAAAAGAGCCTCTCTTTTGACAGTGGAAGACAGCAGTATTTGTAAGTCTTTAGGAACCTGTAAAAATGTATGGCCTACCTTAGTGAGAGAGAAACAGAGTGGAGAAATAACTGACAATATTGATTATGCTGGAGGGGCCAATGCTCCAGCATAGCAAAACATGGATGCTTAGATGAAATTAAGGACTGCTCTGAAGGTAACTTGAGTATATTCAAGAATATGATAGTGCTGGTTGTTAATGCAAGAATTTAATAAAAACTAGACAAAGAAGTCATTAACGGGGCTTGCTTTCAAATCCAATTTGTTGAAAATACAGTTTAAAAAGTGTATCTTTAACTGACTGTTCACATTTGGGATACATGCATAATAAAAATAACCAGTAGGCACTGCTGTTAAAACCAGCGGTACAATCTGTTATGCTACGAAGAGATTAAGACTTCGCAATTCAGTTAAGTAGAGACATTGCTTCACGAAAGTCAGTATATCTAGGTCACAGTTTTTTAGTGTGTTCAAAGGCTCTTTGTGTTTCAGAAGTGTGATCTGCATCTCCTTGCAGAAGCTGTTCCTTTCTAAAGAAATGTTTAACTCTGCTTCTACTGAACAGCTTCAGTTTTTTTCTTTTTGGTGTTTTTTTGTTTGTTTGTTTGTTTGTATGTGAGGAAGATGTAAAGCTTCTAACCGTGCTCTCCTTCTGTGTCTGGAAAAGTGCGTCTGTTCTTCCAGCGTTTAATTGGTGTTTTCCTGTTGTGATGGGTACTTTCCATCACGTGTATAGACTGTCATCCTTCTGTCTCTTACTGATTTCTGCAGTTGTTTAAGAGAAGAAATCACTAAAAATGTATTTTGAAGGGCTTTTGGTGGAATTTAAATCCATATTCCTGAGCTTCAGCTTCACTGATTAACTATTTCTAGCCATGATTTATTGACACTGCACAAGATCTGGCGTGAATGAAAGGAAGCAGAAGTGCAGTCAGGACTCTGGCAGTCATGTGTATCACGTTAAAAAGCCCTGAAACATAAGAGGTAAATTTGGTTGACGATAGCTTTGTCAGCTATGCTTATTATTTTTTTTCAGTTCGTTTATAGTGTTAAAGCAATATTTTATTCCAGATGCCGCTATTAAATATATGCTTGGACTTGAAGCTATGTGGTTCAGAAATGAGTTCATATTTTATCTGCTCAAATTCTAATATTCTTGTCAAGAATGTTAACTGCTTCATATGTTGTTTGCTGTATACATTGCTCATAGGGAGATCCCTAAATTTTCCTGTATTATAAATGACTGGGCATGATTAACTAAAGAGTGTTTTGTATTTGTATTAATTTTTTTGTTTGGTGGGTTTTTTTTAGGTCCATTTTCCAGACACAGAGAGGGCAGAATGGCTCAACAAGGTAAGGGTAGTCATTACCATCGCTTCCAAATGGGAAGGGGGAGGAGGGAAATCTGAGATAAAAAAAAAAAAAAAAAACCAACAACAACGGTGAGGCAAGAATCTGAGAACAGAGGAGTTTTAACTTTCTGTGCTCTTTATACACTTGATGCTTCTGGTCATTGATCCAGTTAGTCACGAGAAAGATTAAATCTATTTTCATGGTCTTGAAATTGTGAGTTTTGGAGAATGACTTTAAGTGGCATTAAAATAATGACAGCTATAATTGTGTGGAAGTCATAGCAGCTGTAAACACAGTCTTTTATTGTTCTACTTGTCTGGGATACTTTCCAGTTACTGTAGGTTCCTGACCTACAATCTAAAAATAAATCAATTTTGCGGTTTTAATTTTTGTGTGATAATCTAGGATCTAGATCTATGTAGCTTGGGTTTTTTTAAAAATATCTTTCATTCAAAGAGCATAGAAGCACATGAATTAATTAGAAAATGTGAGAAAAATAAACAATATAGAATTTTCAGATATGACAGTAAAATACTCTTTTTTACATTTATAAACCTTATGCATGTATTTAAGATATGCACTTGACCCATTTTTTCATATTCCTCTTTACATGCAAATAAACTTAACCCTCTTCACCCTTCTCCCCAACGTTCAGCATCAGTGCTGAATGTGTATGCATTTGTGAGATAAAACAAGAAAATTCTTAATACTGTTTTTCTCCTCCTCCAGTGCTTCAGATTTGTGCAAATGTATAAAACACACAAACTGAGAATTCCAGAAAGCTTTCCTGTGTGTAAAAAGGAACCAGTTCTTATGTCTGTAATCAACTCTATAGAAAACTTTTATGTTTAAAACTTTGTACAAAATTTCTTACATATGCCTTGAAGAATATTTTTTAGTTATGTATGAAGTTGTGTTCCATGTAGATTTTTTTTTTTTTCCCCCGCCTAGACTGTAAAACAGATGTGGCCTTTTATTTGCCAATTTATTGAGAAACTCTTCCGGGAGACCATAGAACCAGCAGTAAGAGGAGCAAACAACCACCTCAGTACCTTCAGTTTTACAAAGATTGATATTGGTCATCAGGTCAGTGTCTGGTGAAGTTTTTCTAAGAGGCTCTGTCTTACATACTGTTTTCATGTAGCCTGTTTAAATCTACACAAAAATATTTCTTGGTGACACTTGGTGGTAAGCCTGATTCTGGTTTCTGTTGTAACATTAAAGTAAAAACATGTGTGGCTTTTTTAGGAGAGGCTTCATTTTTATTTTTTTATTTTTTCCTGGGGTCTCTGCTTCAGAAATTTGCCTGAGAATTAGGAGAAGACTCAAAGTATAGTAACTCCTAGTCATGTGAAGAGCTCATAGCAACATGATTTTAATACTGTTCATGTAATGCTTTACATTAAGTGAGCAGGGACCATTCTCCTTGTCTTGCCAGATGATCCAAGGGCAATTAACTTTCTTGTAACAGATGAACTTTTAATCATGTTATGTATGGAGTCCAATGACAAGGCTGCCGGTTCAGCTTTCCAAAGGACTGCACATAACGTAGTATCAAGGAGCAGAGAGGTGTTTATCTTCTGTTTGGTCACATGAAAGAAGGGGCTGTAATATATAGCTCTTACATGCCTGCAGAAGAGCCTGTTTGACCAGTCCAAGCTAAGAGTAAGTTACCTCTGCTTGCAATAAGTTTAGCACTGCTTACTCTTACTTGCATCAACCAGAACTGTACTTCTATTGAGGTGTAGCTTAACAGCTTTTTCAGTTTTTTTGTGAAGTTGTCTTTTGTGTTCTTCTTGCTTGTCATAAATGGGATTTTAAGTAAGGATTTAAAAATCTGCCCCCCCCCCCCCCCCCATGTTAGGAAAACTGAAATTTAATTTCAGGTGTGATGGAGGGTAATTATTTTTCTCTCTTTGTGACTCTATTTCATGTGTATTACGGTTCATCATACTTTACTGCATCTTCTGTGTGGTGGGGTTTTTTTTGTTTGTTTGTTTGTTTTAAGTTGTAAATCCTTTTACACAGGGGCTCTGTCCTGCCCTAGATACACCTGTATTACAGACTGTAGAATAGCATTCCCTTTAAGCCATACTAATTTTAGGTAGGGTTTAAATTAGCTTCCACACCTCTGTGTGCTTCTGCAGCTGGACGGAGTTATCTCAGAAACGAGAAACAGCTATTCTTACTTTATATTGCAGCCTTGATTGAGTTGCATCCTGTGAGCTGCACAGCCCCAAACACAGTGGGAATCTGACAGCAGTGAGATTTCCATTTTACTTAAATTACTAAAACGGTATAAACAGAAACATGGCAATTTTTGCAGAAAGGAAAAAACTCAAAATTGACAGGAGGTGGTGCTGAGGTCATTGGTCATCCTTTCCTACCTAGTATCTGATGAACGTTTGAGTCTTGGGAATGTTTGATTGATATGTGTTGTTTCTGTATGAGAGAGGGAGGGAGGGAGAGCACCAGCACAGCGGTTTAGAGAGAGAGCACAGAGTGGTTGACACAACTTTTTGTGGGGATTATGGATTATTTTCCATCCATTCCGACTAAATTTCACTTTAGGCAAATGTGTGTGAATTAGTTTTGGCTTGTTATTATAGTTGCACAGAAAAGAATGCTTTTTCTGGGAGTGTTAGACATATACTAGGACAGAGAAATCAGATGTTTATGGCGGGGGGAAGGGAAAGCTTGATATTAAATCTTTGGAAAAATCTTGAAATCTAGTGGTCTAAACCCAGAGTAATTGCCAGAAGGGCTGTGGCTGAGTGGATCCTAGCAAGGTAATTTTTACCCTTGAAATAACATTTTGAGCTAAATTGATAGCTTTGCTTCACACCTTTTAATAATGCTTATAGTAAATTCTTAACTTCAGGCATGAATGTGCGTATATTCACCTTTATTTCGAAGTTAAGAGTTTAACATGGTATAGTTCAGTAGAAGGATCCAACTTTTACTTGCTTCGTTGTTTCAGCCTCTGCGGATAAATGGTGTAAAAGTGTACACTGAAAATGTGGACAAAAGGCAGATCATTTTGGATCTTCAAATCAGGTAAACTTTATTGTCAAATTACAATGGTGCCCATGCTTTATAATATGTGATTTGTTTGATTGGGCAGTTATGTTGGCCTGAAAGGAGAAGAATTGCTTCATTACACAAATATAGTTCATTCTAATTGTGTATGAACGGAGGAAGGAACTGTATGCTGTAAATAGCATTTGTCAGGGAAATAATATTATCAACTCAGTGTGACTGCATCATTAAAGTAATGTTGGTTAATAAGAAAATACTTTCCAAAGCTAAAGCATTATCTTTGAATTTTTTTTCTAATGTATTTAAAACTCTTCCATGAAGTTTAGCCTAGTCTAAAATTAGGATACAAGATGTTTGGGGTTTTTTACTTTTCTGAGTTACTTAGATTTTTTTATAAACACAGTATTAGAAAAAGAGAGTGATAGCTACCGAAGTACTTGTGCTCATGCCACTAACCGAAGTAAATCTATGTATTATATAATGCCAGAGCGACTGTGCTCTGCTGCTTCAGGTTTCTTTGCCCTTTCATCATGACCCCAACAGCCTGTCCCTACTGCCAGTGGCATAGGCTTCCAGGAAGAAAATGGAAACAGAAGAGCTATGGAGTGACTATCGTAGCTTCTAGCAATTACGGCTTAGACAAAACCACCGTCAAAGGAAGTCCTGTTTCATATTTAAGACTTATCCTTGACACCTTCTCATTGGGAAAGGGCTCTTTATCAAAGGCTTTTACTTCTGCAAGGTTAAGATGGATGGCACCCCAGTATCAATTGTTACTGTTTGATTCCTTTTTTGGACCCTCTAAGGGTCCATCACTGGGATTGTTTCAGTAGTAATAGGAAGGAAGAATAAGAGTCTTTGTAATAAATGTTCTTGGTATGTTTAGATACAGAGTTATGTACAGATACCAACCCTCAAGTATTTCTTGGGGAATCAACTTTAGTTCAGTTTTGCAAGATTATAAAGAACAGTCTTACTGCTGGAGAAAAGTATGTCCTTTGGAATATTTATCCCTGTAAATTTTCATCTCCAGTTAAATTAGTTTGTTCTAATTTTAATTTAAGTTCAAAGTTAGGAGCTTTCGATAAGCCCTTCAGTCCCTAAATACAGTTGAGAAGGAAAACAGTCTCTCTAAGCATTCATAAGAATAGTTGTACAAAGCCAAGCCCTGTGGGGGGTGTGGCGGGGGGAGGGAAGGAAAGATATTTTTGTTTGGTTGGTTGGTTTTTTAAGTACATTCATTCTTTTAATAATCTCCTTTTATCCTGCTGTTTTACCATTGTGGCCTTCTTTAGCCCCTTCTACTGTCAGTTGTTTGTGTTGGGGTATATGCATTTCCTTTGGACCTTCCATACAGTACATTTTAGTAGTTTCAACGTGTTTCCAAAACACTTCTTTAGTAGTTTTTGCATCTTCCTTGAGTTTTTTTGGTTTTTGCTTTTGAGTTTAATTGCAAAAGGAGTGTGGTTAGTTTTTATTGTTTCTGCAAGGATATCGAGTGCATTATGATCATTGCTTCAGAGTGTTTTTCAGAACCTTTTGAAACAGGTCCTATGCATTGCTCAGGATCCAATTAAGAACTTTACTCTTGTAAGCAGCTTGACTAGCTAATCCACAAAGCAGTCACTGGAAAATGTATTTAAAGATTCAATTTCAGGACCATGTTTGCAGAGGGAACATTTTACCTTTCTATTACTTAGTGTGAGCTTTATGTTAAAAATATTGTCAAAACTCATGCTACAATTTAAAAGTCTAGTTTCTGGTGACAAAGGTGTGCAAGGGAAAAGTTTTAGCTACTTGAGCAAATGAAGATAAAGTCTAAATAAATTGTTAATAAATAGATATCTTACATTTGCTAAAGTGCATGAATGTAGTCAACACTTGGGGAAAACTAAAGGTTATGGATCAACAGAAAACAAGATAAACCCTGTCAAATTAAATGTGAATTGTAGTAAAGAAAGCCAAAAAAGATTGAGAGATTGAGGAAATACTTGTTCATAGCGTACAACTGAGTTTTTTCACCTTCTCATGACGCAAAAAATAGAGGCACTAAAAGAAAGTTTTAGGCTGCAGATTTGAACACATGGAAACTTTTTTTTTTTTTTCATGTGGCATACTTGGACGGAGAAACTCACTACCATTGTACAGGCAGAAGACAGATATAAAAATGGGGTTGAAAGACCTTCTAAAAATAGTGAAGATAGTCCAAAGTACAGAATCAGAGATCATTGTAATCTGGGAAATATGTGTGTCCCGTTCTTTGTTTGTTTTTCTTCTGGGTATCTTCTATGGACTGCAATGACCACATATAATATACTGTGCCTTCTCAGCTGATTCAGTACAGCTGCTGTTATATTCTTACAAGACTGTCCTCATTAAACTGTAATCTATCTCAGTGATCTGTACATTACAGGGGTCATGAATATTTCTGGGATATTATGATCTGAATGTATAGAATTTGCTTACTAAATGAGCCTTCAAGCTGTATGTTATGTTACAGTGGAATTCTGTATGGCATCGACTGTTAATGGACCCGGCCAAATATCTTAGGGGATAAAACCATGTTTAACTTTATTATAAGGTTAAAAGTTGTTGACTTATTACCTTCAGATGCAGTTTGTTACTATTTTTACTTGTCATCATGTTATCATGGATTTTCAAATGAGCATGTTGCTTCCCAGTCTCCATAACACAAATAGTTCTGATGCTACAAAGTGCCAAGATTGAGGTTTCAGTTGCAGGTTTTAATTGACCTTGCTTCTCTGTGTCATGTTGTTATGCAATTATATATGTGTGTGCGTATTTATATATATCTCGCTACTATCTCTATATATAGTTAGATAGGTAAAAATAGAAATTACATCGTTTTAAATAGTGTGTTAAAAATTATATACCTATTTTTAAACTGTACAGTCACACTACATTCTTTCCAGGGAAAGCAATGGTCACCTTCCTTTCACATAGACCCCTGTCATGTTGTTGTCTTCCAGTTCCCCAAACCGGTCATTGTACCAAAATGATTCTGCATAGTGTTATCTTTTGAATAGTCCAAAATAAATTCCAATGTTGGATGTTTACAAGAATGTCTTGGTACTATTGTTTATTTCTGTTTAAGGGATTGATAAGATTTGCATTTGCTTGAAATCCCATAGACAGCACCATCACACACAGAGCACAGGAGGCTGGCTACAGATGATTTGAGTAATGGATATCCTGAATGCAGCAACTCTCACCTTCGTTTTCTTTTGATAGAACCTTGTGGCCATCAGTTGTCGGGGGGAGGCAGCAGGGGTCCTGCTGTTCTGCTCTTATGTGAGAGTAATTTGTTTTATCTTGACTTGATTCTAAAATGGCCCCATGAGGAGAGCAACTCCATTTTCTTCATAATTTCCCACGTGTTTCTGTAATAAGGTTCCATCAGACTCCGAAACACGGCTGAATAGTTTTTCACTGTCCAGGCTAGGTCTGAGGAACCTAATGTGAGGAAGCCTGGGCTCTACTGCAGAATCTGGAGCAGGATGCCCTGCAGAGGAAACAAATTTCCCCCCTCTCCCAGCAGTGTCTGTTTAAGCTGCCTTATCTCCTCCCCACTTAGTTCCTTCTTCCATTTTCCTTAACTGGGCAGTCTGTTCAGAAAGCTCTTCGGATTTCATTTGTCCTTTTGTTATAACCCATATCTTCTTAGCCAGTCTCCTTGTCCAGCCAGTCTCTCCCTAGCTGTAGCTTGGTATTCAGTCTGTTTGGTTTTGTTTTTAGCTCTCGTTCTGTAGAATCATTGACAAATTCCCTTGCTAAATCAGAGTCTCAAGCTTTCTTCCTAAATTCCTTGTTGAGTCTCAGAATTAGTTTGTTTTCAGACCCAATGTGGCTCACAGCAGTAGCAGTTCTTGGAAAAGATCTGCTCAACTCTGCTGGTACATGCTTGACCTGCATGAAGCTTCAGGAAAAGCAGCTGCTAAAATCTGAATGAGTTGTGTGCAAATCATCTTTTAGCCTTGTAGCATGAGCAAAATAGATGGGGCTTTTTTTACCATCTTCTACAAATCTATCTCTGAGATATAGGGCAGCATCTGCAAAATTTCAAGCCCTTGACCTTGCATCCCCAAAAATGGAATGCAAGAACTGTTCAGGGAAAAACTTACATCGTTTTTGATATATTATTTTCTAATTTGCTTCCTGCCTCCTTTCTCCCTTCAGAAAGGGCTCAGCTGTTTTTGGCTTAAACCTTGCTTAGTGGATCATCCAGCTCAGCATGCCCAGCTTATTGAATTTCGAAGTATGACTGGTTTTGCAAGTCTCTGAATATTTCAGACAACTTTGATTTTTAGCAGAATAACCGTCTCTTTCTAATGCTTCTCATGATTATATTAGATGAGAGTGGATTTGGGTACACTATCAATGCGACCTGTGTAGAGCTTTCCTGAAATGGAGTATGAATTCTGTGTCCGTTCTTTCCCAAAACTAAGGCTACTTGTGTGTTTTCTGTTATGTATGCTTCTGGAGATGATAACATATCTCTGTATTAATTTGAGTGATTTTGATGATAGTGGTGATGTTTTGAAGGGGTTGTAATTTTTTTAACAACCTTGACTTTGTTATATGTTTTAATGTTTTAATATGCATTTTTTGTGCATAGACTGGGATACAAAATATATTGTCATGTCAGTGCAAAACAGAACTAAGAGTGTATTGCAGTTTAGTCCATGAAAATGAAATGTATACTTTCTTTTTTGTTTTAGTTTTGTTGGAAACTGTGAAATTGATTTGGAGATCAAGAGATACTTCTGCAGAGCTGGTGTGAAAAGTATACAGGTGAAATTCTATTTTTTTTTTCCTTTTCATTTTGATATCAAGTCATCACTGAATTGTTATTTTTTGATGAAATACTTTATAAGAAAGAACCAGTAATTGTGTAGTTTCCTTGCTTACTATTTTTTCCTCAGTTGCATAATATTGATATTGCATAACAATTATGGTTACATGACTTAGCTGAAAGGGTAAATTCCTTTCAGATGTAGAACTGTTTTAAATATATAACATTTTCTACTGGAAAAGATGGAGATACTTTCACATCAAGCCAACGTTCATGTGATGTGTAGGTTTGTAAAGGGAACATGGAGCTTAAAATCTTGTTTTAGTTAATATTTCAGTGTTAGATGCAATTATTAGTTTAGATGCAATTATTAGTAGTAGCCTTGCCTTCTGGTATTGCTTCTCAAATTTCCTTAACTTTCTGATAACAGATCTCTCTCTCTCTCTTAACGAGGAAAAAAAGTATGCCTTTTTTTTTTTTTTTAATGTGTGTGTGTCTTGACATACCTAAAAGCATTTACCTACTTTTGTTCTAGTATCTGTGGATGCCATTATATTGGTTTGTGCCACATTTGTTTACATTGAGCTGCATGAACAATCTACTTCATATTTTTAGCAAAATTACCACTAACGTGGCACAGCATCATGTAGATGAATGTAATGAATTTGTAAGCCCAACTATTTAGTGCCTCTGTTAAATTTTTTGGGTTTGGATGACATGTAAAGCTATATATATAAAAGTCTTCCATAATCAAGAATTTAATGCATTAGAAGTGTGAGCATTGCCAGTGAATAAATTTTATTTACAATTTGAACTGCAGTCAATACCATTGCCTTTTTTTCCTCCCCTTCCTCAGATCCATGGCACTATGAGGGTTATCCTGGAACCACTAATTGGAGACATGCCCCTAATTGGAGCACTATCCCTTTTTTTCCTTAGGAAACCTGTAAGTACTTTTATCTCTGTTTCTACTCTTTTTAGAGTGCTGATGACAGTAATCAGTATGTCTGTTGGTAATTTGGTGCAGCATTGGTAGAAGAACAGAGGATAAATAGCAAATGTAATTTTCAGTGTCTGAAAATGAGTAACAAATACTCTACAGTTTTAATTGAATTAAATCTTATAAAATGTGACAGTAATTCTAGTCTAGGTTTTACCACTTCCAGGAAATTTCTTTTTTAATCTACAGATGCATCAAGAAATGTTCACAGATGTTGCAAAGTCCATACAACAATCTTTTTTTAGAAAAATATACGGGAGATCATAATACACATTGCACACTTGCTGGCGGAAACTTCTTTGATGTTGTATATGTGTGTGTAAGGCAGTTTCAGCAATTTGAAGTTTGATACTGCTTTTAATAAGTATCAGCAAGAGCGCTTCATAAAAAATGTGAACATCATGGAAATTCTTATGCTACACAGACTTCTTTAAAGAAATTAATTGTTTCCATCTCTTACTTGGAAGTCTGTTTTCCATTGGAAGCTTTTGTTTCTTGGTTATGTTCTAATTAAACAGTAAAACTTGTGATGTCAAGATTTAAGAGTTTCAGACTATGCTCGGTCATAAATTACAAGTATATGGGTTTAGGCACTTTGAAACAGTCTCAGATTGGTTATCTTGGTTTCCTCAGCAGTCTCCAACTCTAAAAAGTTGATGTAGTTTTCAAGGTTTGGGGGGTGGGAGTGAATTCTTTACTTCACCAGTTTTAGAAGGTATGTTGCTATTTTCTTCAATGAAGTCACATTCTTGTACCACAATTCTTTTGAACGAATGTCCTATGATAAATTTTTGCAAACTTGTTGAAAAGATAGGTTTGTATGGGTGTTTATGTATGGCCTAGGAAAAACTTACGGCTTGCATCATTTATGTGGCTTGTTTCATCTGTCTAGAGATACCATGTGTGCTTGGGTAGAGGGAATGTAGACTTAAATCTTAGTAAAACATGCAAGAATTTGGAAATGTTTTGTGGATAATTTAGTGAGTTTTTTGTAAAAGTGAAACAGTTTATGCAAAACTGATAAAACATCATTGATCTTTTTTGGAAAGGGTGGGGGAAGTACATTAGGATAAACCAAATTTGGATTTCCACACATTTCTTTGAAGCAAGTCTAAACATTAGGAGATGTCTGCTTAAGTTTTGTCTCCTTTTTACCCTCTGGCTGAGCAGTATGAGTGTAGGGCATCTGTTAATGTTCATGTTTATACTAACAAACCAAGCAGGGCCATGACAAGGATTGAACACTGCCTTATGGTGGTCTGCACTGCGTAATTGTTAGTGTGCTCCCTGATGTTATTTTGCTATTTAGTGCTCTCCCAAACAATTTCCAGACTCAGTACACTGCCCAGCTCATTACAGGGACCATCCAATAAACAAGTTAAATGCAAACACTCTCTTTTGGAGGAGCAGGGAGAAGGGTTTAGCTGTGTGGACACAGGCTTTACATTTTTTTTCCTACAGGAATGATCTTCCTTCATGTTGTAGATGTGGTTCATGTTGTCTCTCTCAGTTCTGTTTTGTATTCACTGAGAAAGAAACCAGTGTACAGTCCTTCTGCAGGAGCCATTCTGACACCCTTGGTGCCGGAGCCATGAGCTGATGCAGTATGTCTGGACTGCTTTCCTGGAGTACCTCCTGCAGCTACTGCTGCTTTGTTGCTTTCTAGGAGAGAGGTAGGGAAGCTGTTAGGGGACAGGGAGGGAGCGATCAGCAGCAGGCGTGCTCGTAAGCAGTTCCTGACACTTCCTCTGTTTCCCACTCCCAGCACTGTGCTCTGGTAGCATTTGTCTGAACCTTTCATTTCTGGTACTCCCAGATACCGCTCCAGTCAGCTTTTAGCTCCGGTACCTGTGCCCAGTCCTTTCTGTCCTGGTCCACGCTAAGTGCTGTGCATTTGCCGAGTGCTTCACTCAGACAACTTGGACCTGAGATAGTAAACTGAAAATACATCAAATGAAACACCTCTCATTTGTGGTCAGTAACTTTCTGGACACATCACTTTGGGAAAGACTTTGTCCAGAGTAATTTTGTCCTTCCTCCTACCCCCATGCCACTTTATTTGGGGTCTGGTTGACTTAGTGGGACGAAACAGGATGGGAAGTAGACTGGAGTATGAAAATTAAAAAGTCAACCCCTCCCCAAAAGTATTCAGTTACAAAAATATTAAAAAATATTTTTCACTCTCCTTTCATTTAAAAACTAAGCTAGTGGTCAATGTCTGAGCAAACTTAAGGGTGGATTGTTCAAAAAATGTATCTTTGAATCAAGTTATTCCATAATTTTGACAGTTATACATGGATGTTTACTTTTTTCCAAGCAGACTTATCTCCCCACTGCAGTGTGTCTTCTTGGTGTTTATTTTTCTAACTTCTGTAGAAAAATGTAAAATAATGCTTATTATAGCAATAACCAAATTCTGTCCTCTTACTAGAGAGCAAGTGGCTGTAGCCAAGGAAAGCTTTTCTTCAATATTTTTGTTAGAAGAGAAGAGGAATTAGTTGGCAGCTAGCATTAGATTTTGTTCTCATGTTTTCCAGCCTAAAGTAACTGGCAACAATTCCTCTTGCTCTCTATCATCTGTTTGCTGTCTTTAATGACTATATAAGGCAACGCTCTCTAAATTAATAGTTCCGAACATACTTGTTTAATGAGTTTACCAGTCTCATATTTGTGAGTAATGCATGAAGTTTTTGATGCTACAAGAGTTCTTACTTTGTATGAAAATTTTTAAATACTGTATTTTCTTGTTATTGTTGTGAAGAAGATACTAAATGTTTCATCAGCTTATAAAATATGTCCAAATATGTAAGAAATTTCACGAGAGAGAAATATGTGCATTCTAATGTTTCAAAGTAGTCTTTTAAATCTCTAAGCTTCAAGGCTAGAGAGAAGTTAGTACTGTGTAAATAGTCAGGATTTGTAAGGTTTTTCACGTTACTTCTCATTATGTTAACGTTATGTAGATTTACCATATATTCTGCTTCTCTAAGTGTAGTTATCTTTTAGAACAAAATATCACGTAGTTAATTATTTTGATTTTTGGTTCAGTTATAGAAGTGTATATGGCTTATAGCCGTACTGCAAATTGGTAATTTTCAAAAGCTTGTTTAGTGGCATACTTAATATTGAAGGTGTGGCCTAACCCAACCCTTTTCTCTTTTTTTTAAAGAAACGAACAAACAAACAAACAAAAAAACCCAACAAAACAGATGCATGAAAATACCAATATTATTGTTCTAGAAAAACAACAGCTGGAAAACAAGATGCCTTCCAGGAAAAGTGGGCAACTCTTCCAAAGCTCTCATTTTCATATTCACACTGTAGCCTTCCACTTGCTGACTTGAGCACTGCTCTCCCTCTACTCATTTTACAGATTAGGTCTGTCCTGTAGTTTTGATTTATTTAATATTGGTTTTGTTTCATTTAATATTGGCTGCCTTTGGAAAATTCAGTGCTGGATGTGATTTTCAAAATTATCAGTACTGATGAAAATTAAGCTCAAAAGGAGTGCTGGCACCAAGAATGTGCCCTAGTGAAATTTCTGGAAAAAAACATAAAGTGGTTATGTGGAATGCAGAAGAATGTTGTTTTGGTCTGCTTTTAGTTGATCAAAATTCCTTCATACTGTATGGGACTGTCAGTATCTTTACTTCAAAACTTTTTAACCTCTTTTAAAGGGGTTTGTGGAACACCTGGATAAATTCTGAAGCATAGGTACTGCTATAAAAATACTTGTTAAGAATTAGTCTTGTTAGTTACAAAGTCAAAGTGATTTGCACTGTTACTTTGTATACTTAAATTTTGTTAATTTTTATTTTGATAACTTATGGAATGTTTTAAGGGCCATCACAGTTGGTGCTTGCACAATACCATTTTCTTCTCAACCTGTGCCCTCCGACTCAGTGTTAGTATCTCTCTCATACTGGTGTTGAAACTTCTGCTCCTGGAGCAAGCTGGTTAAGGGGTGTAAGCTGGTAGAATATTAAACACAAGAAGAAGTGACTAGTTTCCTGTCTTTCAGATATATTTTAGCATCTTGAGCTGGCTCACTAATGAGTCAGGAGAGTGTCAGTACTAGTGTGAGGGTGTGAACAGAAATGCAGGACTGGTAGAAGGGTAGAAAGCAGTAGAAAGTAGAGGGAATTGCCTTGAACTGTAGCTTTGAGTAGTTGACACTATGGAGAATAGCAAGGTGCACTGGATTTTTGTGAGACCAACTGTGATCCTTCTTCTGGTCACCTTAACTCAAAAACTTGCCTGCTCTGTCTCTTACCACCTCAACTAATACATTTTATCTCTGTAGCAATTGGCTCACTTAAATCTTTAGGCAGTTATTACTGAAAAACTTACTACTGTTAAACACAGTTCCTGTGCAGAGATATGCTGTGTTTCCTATAGCAATGATGAAAAGCATCGTGATTTCTAATTTCTGTGGTATTGTATAGTCAAGCCTTGTTTGAGAGGCTGAATTTATTGCATGTTTACTGGGGGAATACACTGGATAATGTTACTTATTAAATTATTACAATAAGGTTAGCGCTTTAGCATTGTAGTGGTAATGGACTGTGCTCTACAAGTTGTACTGTATTTCTGCATGACCATTCGCCAGTAACAGAAGAGAGCATGTTAGTCCCGTTATAATGAATTTCTGAGAAGAAACACAACTTATCCCATGGAATTGTATCATCGTGCCCTGTAGCAGACCTTAAATTTGTTCTGCAGAAATCTTATACTTCCATAACTTGATTAGCAGGAAGTTGTTCATCAGCATTTTAAAATACTTTGTGGCTTCTCTTCTGGGAATTAGTAGTGCTTATGGCAGCCAAATCAAGCCACAAGGTTGGCAGTGTTTAGAGGCTGCCTTTTGTGCTGCTATGAACTTCAATAACGGCCCTGTATGTTTCATATTCCAGTACATTCTTTTCCCTTTGTAAAGGCATCTAGGATATTGAGAACACCAAACATGTAAAAATGCTCATCAGTTTTTAGCCTACCTTTTCTTATAGGCTGCAGGGGTATATTTTTAAACTCTTCCCCTGTAACACAGAAGAAATCACAAAAGAATAAATTGTGAGTATCGTAAAAGAAACTAATTTTGGTGCAGAAGTGAAGGCAGTAGTCAGTCCTGCTTGCATGCCATACAGCCAGTATAATTGCATGACTGAACAGAATAGAAGAAATGAACTGAGCTGTTACTGTCTCTGTTCAGAAGAGAAAAAGCACAGTTACATGATTAACTTTCAAAAATGACTCCTACTTGTCTGTTACCAACAGTGGTTTGTTGTACCAGGAAGTTTTAAAGGATCACTGCTTCCTGGACTTGTTTTTTTTTCCTATTGCACATAATAATAAATGGAAGTGTAAGTCACATCTCTACAATATTCTGTTTCTTGCATTCTAACAAAAGGTTAATAAGTCTGTTTTATCAATTCCATCTAATGTGTATTCCTCATTTTTCCTTTTAGTTAAAATCCCAGCTTCACAGGCTGTTGATCTGTACAGAGTTTTAGGAAGATTGTTCTATTACTGTTTGTTTAAACATACATGAACATCAGAATTATTGTCTCTACTGCTTATGCATCCTGACACTTGCTCTGTGTTGCATCTAACTTATTCAGGGATTTATCAAACTCATTAATGTAGTAACAGATTGAAGTAGACCTTTGTGTTTACTGTGACATCTGCATGGCTCTTTCCCCAACAGTGAATTTGAATAAGGTGTTTATTCATTTGCATTATTTTGCTTTATCAACACTAAAATACACACCTTGCATATTAGGTGCTCTTGACCTTTTTCGTAGTCTCTTGAAACAGAAAAAACAACATGGTAATTAGCAAATGCTTTTCTTTTGCTGTCCAGTTCTCTCTACCATCACTTTTCCAGATGATTAATAGGCATTACATGTAACCAACTCTCTCTGTCTCTTACATATGAAGAATATATGGGAACTTTCCATTTCTGTTTTCTGCAAGCTCTCTCTAGAATAAGCTTTGGAAACTTTCCACTTTTCATGATGCTTCTGCCACTGTGTTCTGTAGGTGAATTCCAACGTTCGTGGGTTTGAGGGCTTTTTTTAAACATACTTGACAGTCTGAAATACTGCAAATAAAAGATGTAAGGAAGGAAGGAAATAGCAAACATAGGAAAACTCAATAAATATTTAGCAGTCATAGCTTATGCTGGGATTTCCACCATATAACGTGGTATACAATATGATTCTACGTAATACCTGGTCTTCGTTGAATGTTCGATAAATTCCAAAATTACATTATCCTGTGATGAGACCTTAAATCAGCCAGGGTTTTGAGGTACTTTCAATCGCTGGGTTTTCTTAAAACGCAAAATAGGGTAGGTTTTAAAACAGATCTCGGCTCTAATACTAAGTGAAAGTCAACTAGCAAAGTTTGAAAACTAGTTTTGAATATTTTTCCATGTGGGGTTCTTGCTCCCTTGCAAGAAAGGCTAGGAGCAGGTGTTACATCAGTGCCCTTGCTGCATCGCTGCTCGCACTGTCTCCCCCTCACTCTAAATGCTTCTCTGCTCAGTAGGTTCAGCTGCTCTCGGGAGGGATGTAATTTCTGGTTCTTAACTAGATGGTGCCCTGATTGGACATCCAGTAGCCCAGTATGGAGAAACTAGCAGCCTTTCTTACCTTCATCTCCCCTGGCTACTGTGGACAGCTTCACTTTGAACTCAGCGTATGTCAGACTGTGTGTCCTGACTCCTGCATCTGCCTCATCAGATCACAGCTCTCAGGCTACCTTTAACACTAGCTCAGGGCCTAAACCAGTAAGCCTAGGACAGCCCATAAGCATGAGCTTCGGACCAAGTCTGTGTTTAAATGTAGACGTGTTTTGAAAGTGGAATAGCAGGTGCAATAACAGAGTCACTGTACCTTATGAGTACAAAGACGTCTAATCAATTTTTAGCTATTAACAATGTTGGACAATCACTGGTTCCCCACATAAAGATTTTATGTTCCTTTCCCATTCCTCCAACTTACATAACAAAATGTTAACAGGAGTAAGAAGGATTTGTGTCTTGGTATGAGTACACTTTAGCATGTGTTGCATTAGTTCTCAGTACAGAGCCTTGATAAGACACAAATTTCTTGGTTTTCAGGGAGGAAACATAATTTGTTTTTGCTGCTCTGAGCATAGGAAGAACTGAAAGAGCTTTGAGTAACATGACACGTATACTGCTTCATCGGAAAGTGTAACTGGTGTCTGAAATCTTACTCTAGGCCAGTGAGCTGGCTGCTAGCAGTCTGCGCAAGGCATATCACCTCTCTTGGTTGCAATGTGTTGTGGAAAGACACCACATCGTTTCTGGCTCCTGGCAGAGTTTCACTTGGTGACAAATCCTGAACATAGTCTTTCCAGCGCCCTGTTAGTTCTGCCGCAGAGAACCAGCTGGCATTCCCTGAATTTAGCTAAACTAAAGAGAATTATGCATTGCTCAAAGTGGTGACAGAGAAGGAAATGATATTGTTGAGCTATTTTGGAGATTTTAAGGCCAAAACTTTTTTTTAGGTATGGAACTTTTTATATTCAGTGCTTCAAAAAATGACTCATCAACTGGCAGTCTTTTGCTTGCTCCCTTTTTCTCCATAGGGCTCTTCTGTTTGATAGGGTGGTGGCATTGCTTTAACTTACTGTCAGAACCACAAGTTAGGGGGTCTTTTTTCTCTCCAGCAAGTCATGATATGGTAATGCCCAAAATGTGGAATGAACATCCTTGCTATTTGACTGGACTGTGACTGGAAGGGCTCCCTGTTGTGTATCAAGCAATGTGTAGATTTGACTACTTTCTTCTCTCTCTATTGTGAATTTGTCTGCTGTCAGTGCTATTTCCATACTACTGCAAGTATAAGCTTTTTTACCTGAACTTGGTGTTGCTTTTTGGAAAACTCTTCTTTTCTTACGTTACAAAAGGTGTGTCTTATGCTGAAGTCTGATTAAGTTTGGAAGCCAAAAGTGCAGACTGGAAACAACCTTATTGAGAGGAATGTGGGAGCTAGGGGGGGAAAGAACACCAAAACCAAAAAAACATGAAAAGAAAAAGGCATCTGTCACTAATATATGTAGACTAAGATTAGAGAGTGTGTGTTACTGCAGTGGTATCGGTGTGCTTCATTACTGCTAGGCTTTTCTGGTAGAACTGGAAAGGAAGCACTGTGGTGGGCAAATGTAGCAAATCTTGTCTGCAAGAAGAACTTTCCTTCAAAGCACAAGTAGTTAAACCTTGATTTATGCCAGGAGTTTGAAGGTTTGTCTTCCTTCCAAAACATTTCATGGCTTAAGATTTATTTGCAAAGCTCTTCTAATAATCCTGTAAAGTGCTTAGCCTTAGTAATGTTTTTTAATTGCTTAGCTCCAACTTTGAATGGAAAAGGATTTGTCTTTAATGTTTCTGAAATTGACCCCTGTCTTTGTAATTATTCCTGTACAATAAGTGGATGAATAGAAATTTCTGATATTATATGTACTAATTGCATTTCTTGTCTAAATGACCACTCTTAGTAGCACTATTTTCTCCGTTTCCTTGTGTAATTATTTTTTTACATGCTTCATGGTCTAAGGATTGATGACAGAATGAATTGGTAGCATTGCTTTTGAGAAGATGTGTGTAATATTCAAAATATTGATAGTGAGGTTGTACCATAGGCACTGTATGTGTTCCATATGCTGTGGTGCAACCTTTTGACGTGCTTTTTGGTCACATAAATTGAAAATCTTTCAGTTGTCAGCGATTTCTCACAGGTTGTTCTTTGTTTTCTTTTGGGTTGTGGCAGTTAATACAGAAACGACTATGATATATGTTTCAGTCTAGCATAGGAGATGTTTCTCAATGCTGAATTGCAACATGCGTTATGTTGCACAATTCATTTAATTTGGTTAAGTCTATTTAGGAGAATGCATCGGACTCTGCTCTGTTAACTGTTGTAAGTAATATACTAAACAAAGCATGAAAAAATCAAAAGGAACTGCAAATATTTTCCCACTTTCTATTTATTCTGAAAACATCAGCATGTAAAACTGTTAAATATGGGATGCAGGTATGAACACTTTAGGACCACTTTTTTGATGTATTTATGATGTGTATTTGCCTTCTAACTTGCCTATGAATAATGAAAAAGGGAATACATCATGTAATAAACTGGGTTCTTTGTCTTAAAACAGTATAAAATTACTTCTTCCAGAGCCTTGGTAGCCTACATAGATTTTTAAAGTGTGACATAATGTAACGTCAAAACTTGTGATTAGAACATGAGAACCAGTCTGAAAGCACAAGTTGTGGTTAGTCTTATCAGCTACTACCGAGCTACTTGTATGTTATTACTTAAACATTTGTGGGTTTGCAGGAGTGAGGAAGTAGTCCAAACCCGAAGTTATTCATGCCAAGTTGGACCTTTCATCCTGGTTTAATTATTTATTTCTTAGCTTTTTTCCAGAGTTAAGATGAGCATAAGATTTGAGAACATATACTAATAATTTGCACCATCAATTTTCAAAGAAGAACACACTGAACTTACCTTCAATTTTCTTAAATATAAATGTTCTGTGTATTCTAGCTCATAGTTTTTTATTGTAGAACTGTACAAGTAAAACTTACATACCAATGTAAGATAACCCATTTTACAACAAATTATTTCTAACAGCTTTTCTTTGCATTTGGAAATTAAAAACCAAATAGCTTTAAATTGATGCTCATGTAGAAAAGAAATCATAACACCTTAAAAAAAACCCAAAAACAAATAAACAAACAAACAAACCCGAAAACCCACCAGCAACAAGCCTGTTCAGTGTACTGTATGTGTTTTAGGTAAGACCTCATCCACTTCTGGAAGGTGTTACTGCCACTTAGCCTTGCTAGCATTCCGTAAATAAATGTGCCTTAGCAAACTGAGCCTTGCGCCTACCTGAAGAGGATCTTTTCTAATCCAGTTGTTAACTGTGCGTTCCCTTGCTGAAACTGTTAATTGCAAAACTGTTTTCCTAATGTCTGTGTTCATCTCTCGTGCACAACTTCTTGTAAGTGCTTGGCGGACAGCCTGATCTATAATTGATAGAGGCATTGTTTGCTAATGGAAGATAAATTTGGAGGAAGAAAGGCAGAGTTTTAGTGTAAACACTGGCTCTTAAGCAAACTGAATCAGTGGTTTTAACCTTCTTTTTTCTGTTTGAAAATGAGTGTTTTAACCTAAGTCTCTCAAAAGCATTTTCTAAAAAATCAGTGTTTTCAGAAGTATAGGAAACTTTCACATGTACTAGTTGAACTTTCAGTATGTTTATTAGAATATGGATACATAGTCAAATAACAGTGTGGTAAGTGATGATGTGAATTCCACAGCCCATCAGTTCCCCCATATTATGTGCTCAAGTACGTACTTTTTCTTGTATAAGGTAGGTTAGCCTTTTCTCACTCAAATAACCCTGCTAGCACTGTAATGGGAAGTGGGCAAAACTAGTTTTAAATGAGATGTCTTTAAAAAAGACATTGAATACAAAATGGTACTGGAGCCAGTGAGGCCTTCATGCTTTCGCCTGAAGAACGATGAAAGTCACCAGTCTCTGTACTGGGCTCTGTGCAATCTCTGTACAACTACTAATGATAGTATTTTTCACTTTAGATTCTGACAGTCTGGTTTCAGATAGGACGAATGTATATACACAAGTAGATGGCTTAGGCTGAATTTCGTTATCCTCACACATTCATCTAGTGTGATTCTCTGTAGAAGGGGGACACCTGAAACAGGACCTCTGACCTTTTGGAGACACTACTGGATGGGATTCTCCCTGATGGGAAAAGCTGGAAGTTTTCTGGCACAAGGAAGATGACTCCTACCCCACCTGCAGATTTGCAACTATGGAACAGATTGTATGGAGCAGTATAGCAGAGGAGGGCCCGGGAGCATCCAAGCCAGCAGAGCCTGAGCTACACTGAAGCACCAGGAGGAAGTGGCAAGTGATAGTACCGAGTCCTCCCTGCTGCAGGGGACAGAGGCCCCCATCTGCCATCCTGACCTATTGTCTTGGGAGGTTTGCTGCGTGCCTGGGTCTCAGATTCAGGATGTTGTCGACTCTTAAAGCTTGTCTGGCCCTCAGACAATTACCCACTGCTGCTCTTCCATGTGGGCACCGACACCACTTCCAGGGGAGATCTGGGAAACATCAAGAGTGATGGCATGGCTCTCGGGGCAGTTCAAGGGCACGGGGACCCAAGCGGTGATCTCAGTCTTGCTGGTAAGGGAGAAGGGACAAGAAAGTCATTGGGAGTAGTCAGGATGGATTTATGAACAGGAAATCATGGTTAACCAAGCCGATAGCCCTCTGTGATAAGAAGTCTGGCTTGGTGGATGAAGGGAGAGCAATGGATGCTGCTTATCTTGACTTCAGTAAAGCTTTTGACACTATCTTCTGCAACATCCTCATGAGTAAATCGATGAAGCCCAGACTAGATAAGTGACCAGTGAGCTTGACTGAAAAGGGACTGAACTCTTAGGGCTCAATGGGTTGTGGTCAGTGACATGAAGTCTAGCTAGAGGACAGTCAGTAGTGGTATACCCCAAGGGTAAATATGGGAGGCAACACATCTTCGTGGCTGTCCTGGATGGTGGGCCAGAGTGCACCCTCAGCAAGTTTGTTTGCTTAAAACTGGAAGGAGTGGGTGATACACTAGCTAGTTTTGCTGCTATTCAGAGGGACCTGGACAAGCTGGAGAAATATGCTAAAAGGAATCTCATGAAGTTCAACAAAGGGAAATGCAAAGTCCTGTGCATGGGAAGGAATAACCCCATGTACCAGGACAGATTGGCAGCTGACTGGCTGGAAAGCAGCTTTGCAGAAAAAGATGTGGGGTGTCCTGGTGGACAAAAAGGTGGACAGAAGTCAGCAATGTGCTCTTATGGCAAAGATGACCAACAGCGCCCTGGGCTGCACTAGGAAGAGCATGGCCAGCTGGTCAGAGGAAGTGATCTTTCCTCTCTGTGCAGCACTGGTGAGGCACATCTGGAGTGCCAAGTCCAGTGCTGGGCTCCCCAGTACGTGAGAGAGATAGACATGCTGGAACGAGCCCAGTGAAGAGCCACAAAGATAATTGAGGTACTGGAGCATCTTTTGTATGAGGAGAGGCTGCAAGAGCTGGGCTTGTTTAGCCTAGAGAAGAGAAGATTCGGAGGGATCTTATCAATGTATATAAATACCTGATGGGAGAATTAAAGACCATGGAGACATACTCTTCTCAGTGGTTTCCAGTGACAGGACAAGAGGCAATGGACACAAATTGATATACAATAAATTCCTTTTAAACATAAAGAATTTTTATTATTTTTTATTTTGTAACTGTAAGGGTGACTGAACACTGGAGCAGGTTGCCCGGAGAGGTTGTGGAGTCTCTGTCCATGGAGATACTCAAAACCCAACTGGACACGACCCTGAGCAACCTGCTCTAGCTGATTCTCCTTTGAGCAGGGATGTTGGACTGAATGATCTTCACAGATGTTTTTCAACCCCAACTATTCTCTTTCTGTATCCTAATGGATCTCAAATGGAACTAGATGCCTGTGTATGGTCAGTTAAACCACTATTTTTACTTGGAGATTTTAATTTTTATTCCTGATGTTCATCCCAGTTGTTTTGACTTCAAAACTTCCTAAAAACTAATAAAAGTTAAAAAGAAAATCTTGAAATACTACTGAGTGTTAGAAGAAAAAATTTGGATTTATATTGTATAGCCATTTGCTGAAAGTAACCATGTGCTCAGGATATAGGAGTCTGTAATGGTTTTATGGATGGTGAAGAAGAAAACTGGGTGTAGTAGTACAAAGACTTCCTTCAGACTGACAAAGACAGTTCTTTGTATGTGTCTTCTTACAGAAAGGTCTATATTCCTATCTGAGAATCAAAATAATGTACTTCTTGGGCAGAGGATAAAAATGCTTAGGGGTATTTTGTGCAATGGAAACCAAAGCCTGGCTGTAAAGTTTTCAATTTCCCAGTCAAGAGATATCTCCACTTACGCAGAAATCAAGTGTGCTGTACATGACATTAAGGGAAAAGTAAACTCAGTTGGAAAAGTTTTGTGAAAATGCTCATATCTATAGCATTGTCTCACATTTTACTGTTGCATTCATCATTTAGTTGGTGTTGTGTACAGATTATTCAGTTAACTTATTGCACATTCATCCAGGGTTTGTATCACTTCATAAGTGGAAAACTAAACCCAAGCCTGTCAATATTTATTGCATATTTTAGAATGACTGTTGTTACAAGTAGCTAGAATATGATCTGCTTCATTATTATGAAATGTGCTTTAATTATTAATTTCTACCACGTTGTTCACTTAATGCTTTTGAGTGTTGTAAAAGCCCTTGTACATTTCAGAAAAAAAAATCCCATTCTGAGATGATGACACATTCTATGTTTTGAAGTTATTTTAGAATTAGAGCAAATATCAACTTCACACATATAAATAATTGCAGAATTGCCATCTAACACTAAGTGTTTATATCATGCAAAAGAGCAAAGAGACCCTAACTGCTTACCTCGTGCTTATAAAAGTTAGGATTTTAGAGGTATTCCAGCCTTTGCGTAAGGACACTTTTCATTAAAATTTCTAGAGTCCAAAAATCAATTATTTTATCACAGAACTTATTTTTGGAAAGCTATCTACTTCCACCTGTTTATGCAATTTGGTCACTAGACATACTGTTACATTTAGAGACTATCTTCCCTAATAACGTTATTTCGTTTACATCCAGTGTTTTGTCATCTGGAAACGTGAACTTGGAAACTCAGATTTATATTAAATAGTATCTGATGCTGTGTTTCATTTTGTCCTGCAACATAATTTGTTTCACTTCGTTCTGCAAGATAATTTTAATACACAGAATCAAGTAAATAAACGACTAAGTGAGAGGATGACTTTGGAACATACTAGTTATAAAGACAAAATATCTTAATTGTGAAACGTAATTACTAGCAGACAAATAAACTTTTTAATTTTCAATTTATCCAGTGGTGCATTTCACCAATGATGAAGAGGCTAAAACAGAAGTGATACCAGCAACTACAGCAAGGAGTATTTTATCTTTTGTTTCTTTATGCCCTAAACAGCAAAAAGAAATTATTGCTATTTAGTAAAAAGTTCAAAATTCTGTTACTTTTTTCCTTCTCTGACATATTATTTTCAGTGTCTGTTTGGGATATTGTGCTGAAAAGTAAATCAAAAGGAAAAATTAACTTTCTGATGAAACTTGCAAAATACAGTTTTAGAAATCTCTTAAAAATAAACCTAAGTTTTCACAGTAGCATCAATTCTTCAATATCTTATTAGAAAAATCCTGTTAGAAATAACAGAAAGCCACAGAATTAAGCTTATAGGAAGCACGTTACTCGGAGTTCGGCAAAGTGTCTAAAGCTTTACATTTCAGTTCTCTGTACTGCTGTTACTTTACTGTACGGCTAGCTGGTCGAGGGAGGTGATGGTCCCGCTCTGCTCTGCACTGGTGCGGCCTCACCTTGAGCACTGTGTGCAGCTTTGGGTGCCACAGTACAAAAAGGATACGAAGCTACGAGAGAGTGTCCAGAGGAGAGCCACAAAGATGCTGAAGGGATTAGAGGTGAAGCTGTACGAGGAGCAGCTGAAGTCCCTTGGTCTGTTCAGCCTGGAGAAGAGGAGGCTGAGGGGAGACCTCATCACGGTCTACAGATTCCTCACAGGGGAAGGAGGAGGGGCAGGCGCTGATCTCTTCTCCCTGGTGACCAGTGATAGGACCCGAGGGAGCGGCAGGAAGATATCCCAGGGGAGGTGTAGGTTGGACATTAGGAAAAGGTTCTTCACCCAGAGGGTGGTGGAGCACTGGAACCGGCTCCCCAGGGGGGCAGTCACGGCGCCAAGCCTGACAACATTCAAGAAGCATTTGGACAACGCCCTCAGACCTAGGGTGTGAATTTTGGGGTTGTCCTATGTAGGGACAGGAGTTGGACTCGATGATCCTTGTGGGTCCCTTCTAACTCAGGACATTCTATGATTCTACTGTAGATACTTTGGGAAAATGTTTTTTAAGGGTCGGAGCGGAACAATAAAAATGTTGATTCCCCCCCCTCCCCCGCATTCATAGTTTCATCATTATTGTATCTGAGATATTTAATATAATTCCTGGGCAAAAAGCTGTATACAAAATAGATGGATAAAGGGAATACTCTGTAATTGTCCAGGGAAAAAGAGAGGATGCAAAGGCATAATTAAATATAATAAAATACATACAATGGGCAGAAATGTATTGTTTATTGCATTTTAACTCACACAACATAAAATTACGTGAAGTAAGAAAATTAATTGAATAGAGCTAAACCGTGAAGTTTAGCTGTCATTCTGAGGGCTCTTCTCTTCTGTCTGGTGCTCTAATGACAGAATGAAAAATTGTTTTGACTTTCTTTCAGAGTCTGGGAAACATGAATAACCTGAAGGGTTTAGAAAATTGCACTTAGAAGAAGCAAACAGATAAACTGTAACGATCTGTATAAATTTATAATGATTTTGTTCTAAGTGTGTTGGTTTCTAAACGTTTATATATGGCAGATCTCCACTGGATTCCTTTTAGTTGTTGGAGGTAGAGAGAAAGCTTCTTTGAATCATCCACTGGAGTTTAAGTTAGATGCCTACATTAGAGGAGTCCCTGTTTCTGTTTCTCTCCTGACTATATAACGATACAGGAGTGTAATATGGTAAAAGAAGGAGGCTAAGAAAAATCTTGCAGCAGTTTTCTGAATGCATAACAGCAGGGCAAGTGCTAAATTTTAAGCATTCTATTGAAGTCTGTAGGTTTATTCACCCTTCTCAATGGCATAGTTAGGAAGACACTAATCTTATTCCCTGGATGGGACCAAATGTTTGTGTTCTGTGTTCACAGACTCATAGAATAGTTGAGGTTGGCAGCAACCTCTGGAAGTCATCTGGTCCAACCCCCCTGCACATCAGGGCCACCTAGAACAGGTTGCCCAGGACCATGTCCAGGCAGCTTTTGAGTATCTCCAAGGATGGAGACTCCACAACCTCTCTGGGCAACCTGTGCCAGTGGTCAGTCATCCTCACAGTAAAAAGTGTTTCCCGATACTCAGGGGGAAGCCCCTGTGTTTCAGTTTGTGCCCGTTGCCTCTCGACCTATCACCCGGCACCCCTGAGAAGAGCCTGGCTCTCTCTTCTTTGCACCCTCCCTTCAGATATTTATAGACATTAATAAGATTCCTCCTGAGCCTTCTTTTCTCTGGGCTGCACAACCCTAGCTCTTGCAGCCTTTCCTCATAGGAGAGGTGCTCCGGTCCCTTCATCATCTTCATGGCCCTTTGTTGGACTCTCTCCGGTATGTCCATGTGCTGAGGAGCACAGAACTGGACCCAGTACTCCAGGTGTGGCCTCACCAGTGCTGAGTAGAGGGGAAGGATAACCTCCCTCAGCCTGCTGGCAATGCTTTACCTAATGCAGCCCGGGATAGCGTTAGCCGCCTTTGTGGCAAGGGCATGTTGCTGGCTTCTGTAGATTCTTGCAGTACATCCCATAATATATCTTGCCTTTTGTTTTGGAATATTCAGTTATTCAATCTTACTACCTTTTCCGTTGAAGAAAGGATGATGATTTTTTTCTGCTTAATTGTTTGTTAAAGGTAGGCTAGGTGCTTCATAGATAACAATGTTGAAATGT
The DNA here is from genome assembly GCF_965183815.1 of Platalea leucorodia. Taxonomy (NCBI): domain Eukaryota; kingdom Metazoa; phylum Chordata; class Aves; order Pelecaniformes; family Threskiornithidae; genus Platalea; species Platalea leucorodia. The sequence continues at coordinate 157,876,869 of NC_138823.1, forward strand.
TTGGCCACCATTACAAAAGTATATTAAGTAACAGTGCTCCTTATGTAAGTAAATGTATTATGTGTTATCTTTAGTCAAAGTATTCACAAAGGAAATCGCTAATTAAACTATTAATAGGTCCTTTATAAAGAATGGTATGTGCTGGGTTTTTTAATAGAAAATGAATGTAGGGTGATTCTTCTTGCCTGTTGTGGAAAGATGAAACATGGGTTCTTGTAGAGATTTGCTGTTTTGTTTCAGCATTTAACTGAACCACCACAATTAAGTTTAACTGAGGAATCTCAAAATCATTTTAACTTTTTTCATGCAGTTCTCCTTAGATTGGGTTAGTTGGATTTGGAAGCATGGTGGTAGTTGGGTGAGTTTGGATTTGTTGCTTATATTCAGCTAACTTCTATGCAGTTAATAGAAAATTTTCACTGAGAAGGGGGGATAAGGAAACTCGGTTCTATTAGTTTTGTTATCTAGAATGAGAAGATTATAGGATTGAAAAGGACATTAGAAATTAGTTGTTACTGCCAGCAGCCCTGAAACAGAATAATGTACCTTTATAGCATTTGTATGTCTAATATTCTGTAAAGATTTTCAGTGAAGGAAATATATATGATCAAGCAATGAGTTATTCCTATTAATTATTTCTGAGGATTTTTATCACTTCGATACCTAATGCCGTTGATACCTTTCTTCTTATTTACTGCATCAGTGGTGGAACGAATTTTATCTTTTTGTCACTAAAAACAGCCTCCTCTGTGTTTGCAAGCTGTTGTCACGTCCTCCTTCCACCTTCCTAATCCCAGTCCTTCATTCTTTCCGTTGGTCATGTCTTCTAGATCTCTTGTTTTCCTGGTCTCAAATGTGATTCTTCATCAGCTTATTATACTTTGCAAATTCATGTTGGTGGCTGTTCATCTATAACAGTTCTATGGTGAATATTAAAATATTTCTCCAGAAAATAGGACCATATTTCATTATTTGATGTTGACTGTATGTAGTAGATATTATGTACCTGCGTATATTGGGGTGTGCATGTCTGTATTTATACATATGTGTGGAAGGGTGGGTAAGAGGATGGAGAGTTGTTTTTATAACTCTGTTTTTAAAACTATGGCTAAAAATTATTTAGCATGGAAGATTTGGTTTTCTGTTAGCGTGGAAGATTCTGTTTTCTGTTTAAGAAAATCCTGGAAACTGGTTATTAACCCTCCACTGATCAGAATCTATAGTGATCAGATTTGTTTATTCAGTGTTGTAAATTCTAAGTTGCTTTTCTTTTTTTTTTCTTTTTTTTTCTGTGTCCTTTCTCTGTAACTCACAGCTTTTGGAAATTAACTGGACTGGACTGACCAATCTTCTGGATGTTCCGGGGCTGAAGTGAGTATATGTAAAGCAGTGTTTGATATTCCTCCACCCCAATAAACCCCAGAAAATCTGAAGACCATCAGCTAAATAATTTTAGGTTAAATGACTCTGAGCAGTTATCTCTTAATTTAGAATTATATGAAATTGCTCGATATGCGGAAGGTAGTCATTTCACTACAAATGAAAGTACATCAGAAGTGTATCTAGTAGGTCTTGTTCAAAACATTTTGAAAAGATAATTTTTAATCTGCTTTTTTTAGTGTTTTCAGCCTTTCCAGATTTCCAGAATCTTGTGAATTTCCTATCTGCCATCTCCTAGGACAGCAGAAAGACAAAGAGCCTTATTTTTCATGCCAGCGGGTTCACAACATCTTGGCTTATGTTTTTGTATGCTGATACATCTCTAGTTGCTAGTGTAAAGCTAGTTAGAAATACCTTAAGACAGTAATCAAATTAAATAAACTTTCTAATCTCTTCAAGTCCTTTACTTCTAAAGCTTTCAGTTTATTATGTGAATATCAAATGGAGTAGCAAAAATATTGACCATATATAGCTAGAAAAAATGCTTGGCTTATTCAGAGCTTTTCAAAATAGTACATGATAAAAACCCAAAGGAAAAAGCAGAAGCAGAGGTGAAAACCAAGCTGTTTTGAATCATTGCAATCCTGATAAGGTTAAATCCATGAATATATTCATAATTATCAAGTTGTAATAGTTACCCAGGGGCTTTTTAATATTGAGACAATGGCTAAGGGGATAATGGTGGATCTGATACACACTTGGATTCTGTGACTAGTCCTTTTATTGGTTCCCATACTCTCAAGAGTTGACTGACTCCAGAATTATTTTTTATTGTTTAAAAACAAGAGTTTGAATTGAAGTATTAAATTAATCCTCTAGTGCTCAATTGCGTGACTGAAACGGTTTTTGCTTTACGTGGACATGTGAAGCCGTTGCATGGAATCCCAGTTGAACAGTTTGAAATTAGAACTTGCATTAAGTAGGTTAATGGCTGCAAGAATTGCTTATGTTTCAAGCCTGCTTAAGACTGCCTCTGAGGGAAGAGGTTTTCTCGATGAGTGAGAAAATGGCTTCCAAAGTACAGCTCTTGGGTAATAATTTGCTATTTTGGTATAGCACTAATAAATCTACGTTTAGTGCTTAAGCTTACTAGGCTCCTGAGATTCATATCATGCTACATATTTGCCTGACTGCAAACACAAAACCTCAAATGTAAACAAAGTCTCGCTAAGTATCTCAAGTTTATGGTTTCCAGAGCAACCAAGCTTGGCCACATATCCATATAGTGGTGCCATCTAGACGTGGTATAGTTTCTATAGTAACTGTAACTGAGGTGACTCATGCTCTGCCTTGCCAAGAGATTTCTTCAGTGCCGTATTTGTTTTTCTTATCTGTATAGATAGATTGTATATTTTGGTAGGAGAGCTTGACATATTGTAGTTGTCATGAACACTGATGAACAAGAGATTGCTGCTGCCAGAGGTACCTTTTTCGTCCTATGGCTGTTGGCTGCACACTAAACTACTTATTTGTACTCCATTTGCAAATGCCTTCTGCTAAAAGAATTTTTGCATTTACTGCTGGAAGCTTCTCTGTCAGCTGTTAACAACTTCCATTGCTCTTCATATATGACTCCACAAGGAGAAGGACACAAAAGTAATTCATATTCCATCATCAGTGTAGCTTACGGAGGAGCGGAATTAAAATCTCCATGTGAGGAGGAGCCAGGCTGTGAGAATACTCAAGTGCTATCAGGAGGGGATATGGATGATGGGAAGATGAATTCTGTTGTGGTTGCTTGAGATACAGTAAAAATACTCCATGCATTCAGAGACGTGCTGTCTCTGCAGTACGAATAAAGACGACACAGGAAAAATACATAGCTGCTTATTCTGCCACTAAAAATTAAGTAGAGCTAAATAGAGAGCCATACAACAGAGTAGGTAGCTGCCAATTATTTTTCTGCAATGAAACCGAGCTTTTGAAGACATTTACTATAATAAACTATCCGAAGCATTTCACACTTCTCATTTTTGTCAGTGGAAAAAATAATTGTACTTAGAATCAATGACTTGAGAATTTTACGATCTTAAGAAGCTGTTTATCAATGATGCATCAACATAAGGGTTTAAATTGAGACATCTTTCTCTGTTGCTTGATCAGTGATTCGTCTCTGTTTTCCATAGATCGGACGTCTTAGTTTAAGTAATAAAATAATAAAAAAGATTGTCGTTTTTGCCTTGTATTCAGGAAGAATACTTTCCAGCTGGGAGCTTCCCAATTGGCTAATATTTGGTTAGATAAGTCTTAAACAGCTTGAAAGTGTCATGTTGTTTTAGAATTCATTTAATTCATTACTTAGTTACAATCTTCGGTATTCTTTTTCAGCTCCCTGTTTTTAAAGACAGAATATCTGCTACTTCCTCTGAGTCCGGTTTCTCTGTGTAAAATTCTGTGAAATTCCATTAATGCTGGTTCATTTTTCATATAATTTCTCGGATGTTTTAGTAAAATTCAAGCATTTATGTTGGGATAAAAGTGTGACACTGACCTTTGGCATCACAGAGTTGGGGTTTGGTCCTAGCATAAAGGATTGTGAATCCTCCAAGTGACTGGGCTCTGTTTTGCTTCAGGCTGTTTCTTTCTCTTATTTAAGGAGATCTCCTGTAGCTTCATCTGAACATTAATCAATCTCTGAACCTTTTGCTAGTCTAGGATAGGTTTATTTATGCCTATAGCTTATTTCATAATGTATGTGATCTTAACTAAATACTAGAGAAGAGCACGACAACTGTTCTTTCAAGGCAGCGCTGGTACCATTGCCTCCCTTGCACTGCTCATTTGCTTTCTCTGACCTAGGTCAGTGAGTTTTCTCCATTAATCGTCTGTTCTTAAGGCATGCACTTTACTGAGCATAAAGGCAGAGCTTTCTCTTCGTGCCAGATAGGGACACTAACAAAAGCGTGAACAAACCAAACTTATCTGATCTCTCTACCGCAGGTTTGTCTTCAGACTTGTATTTTGAAAAGCGTGATTGTTGCTTGTGTAGTTACCATCACCACAGCTTTTTTTTCCTTTTAATGTTAAGAATGTTTGAGATGTTTATCTTAAATTTTTAAGTCAACTCTAACAAAATAATGGGTTCTGTTTTCTTGGCTCATTTTAGAGAAAGGTTAGCATACATAAGTTGAAAACTTGATGTTGAGTAAAAAGGAACTGAAAAAGTTTGAACAGCAACATGTGTTACAATGATGACTAAAGGAAGCTACTTATTTTAAAATAACATAACTATCTTCTTGTAGTAGTTGTCTTAAGAGTTACTGAAACTATAAATTTGTAGGGTTCAGTGTTTATGTAGAATGAAAAGCTTTGTAAATAATGATTGGATAAGCTCTGCAAGAAAGGAAGGGGAGTGAAGACTCCTCTTTAGGACAGATGTGAATTAACTCACAGAAGTGGAGAGGAAACTTTTCCTCTGAGCATTTCCTCTTGACATTGTCCACTGTTGCTTCTTTCAGAGAATCAACAGAGGTCTGCACAGACCTGTCCGTTGATCCAGCCTTGAGTTTCTTCTGTTTCTGTTGTACTGGATGCCATTAAAAAGTCAGCCGTGTTCTATCATGTAGCATAGTTCATCTGGATTTACAGTGGAAGTGGGCAGCCAAGGGGATTCAGGCTATACAGGTTGCCAGTCTCTGGCATGAAAGGTCAATGTGAATTTGAAATGGGCCAGATTGTATTTAATGGGTTAATTCTGTTACCCATCTCTACCATAATATGTTTATTGCTCAACGTGAAATTTTCTTCCCAAATGAAAATGTAATATATATTACATTGCACTGCATCTTTTGTGTTTTTATAAATATGCTAGCTGCTGACTCAGAGCTCTTCCCAACTGCAGATTCAATCTTAGAAAAACTTCACAAGGTGATTGCAGACAAGTGCTTCGTCTGAGAAATGTTCTAAGTAATCAAACATTATCTGCATCTTAATTTCATAAAGACGGTAAAAGGAGAATCATAAAGTGGATTTAGGAAAAGAAATCATTGATCCCTGAAGCAGCTCTACCAGCTTCAGCGAGAGTGCACCTGCAGTTCAGAGTATCTCAAGCATTTTTGTAATTTTCTCTCTGAACCTTTGTACGTACCCCTAAAATCTCCCTGGTTACTCATCTTCCATGGTGAATTGTCCCACTTCAGTTCTGCCTTTTTGCCGTTGTGGGCAACGTGTGTAACCAGTGCTGCTGGTCTGACAACGTACCGAGTTGTCAGTTCAGACCCAAACTGGGCAAACACATAGCTTGGGAAATCTTTTGCTTTTCCGTGTTTGTGCGGGGGTATGGGGCTGGGTTTTTTAAACGATTCGTTACCATCGTGATTGTACTGCCACTCCCTTTTTGCCAGAACAAAACCTGTTTTGCTTCCCTAGGCTATATTTTACCCGGCCACCAGCATGTTTTCTTTGTGTTTCTGTTTTAAATGACGGTCCTCCCAGCTCAAAAGGACAAAACTTGTTTCATAACAATACAGGAATGGTTAGCCAAACTTTCAGGGACAGTTAAATCATCCTTGAAATACAAAAGTAGATTAACAGTTAACGTCTGCTTGGTTATATGCAATGCGGGCAAGGAAACTTATGCAACAGCCTTTTACCCTGGGTGGCTTTACCAGGCGGGAGCCGGGGGGAACTCGGCGGTGGCAGGGAAATGAGAACTTTTATGTTCTTCTTCGTGGTTTCTGCTGTTCGGTGTCAGCTGCTTCCACCTGGTGGCCATTTTGGCAAGAATCTATTATATAAAAAACAGCGTTTAAAAACCAGATGTGTCTCCTATCCCCCAAAAAAGGCAAATGTTTTCTCCATTTAGGTCGTTCAGCAGCAAAAGGAGTATATTAGTGTTGACGTAACGTGTTTAATTCTCATGAAGTAAGCAAGGATTATTTTCTCCAACAGTGGCTTATCAGATACAATAATATTGGATATAATATCCAACTACCTGGTCCTTCCAAATAGAATTACAGTCCCCCTTGTCAGTGAAGTGCAGATTGCTCAGTTGCGGTTTCCTATACCAAAGGTAAGCATGTTTCTGTTAATACTAATGATTTGGCATTTAGTTTTTTCTGTAGTAGTAACTGTTAAAGATATGCACATTTGTGTGAATTTCTAAATGTAGTTATTGCAGTAGTACAAGTTATCGTGAATCCAGTCACTTAAAATAGTTGATTTAATTTATAAATAATTTCTGCGGAGTTAATGTTTCATAATAACGCCAAGGATTTTTTTGTTTTGCTAGAATCTTAAACATATTACTTGTTAAAATATAGTTCAACTGTATAGACTAAAAATTAAGTAGCACACGTTTTATATTATCACTGCAAATTATTGTTAGTGCTCTTCACTTGGAAGTTGTTGCTACTTATTGCTACTCACTTCGAGTAGCATGGCGTTACTTGAAATAACTGGCGTGTTTCTGATTGTTGTTGACAGTTTTTCTTTTCAGCAATCTCTTGAGTGTTAGGTCTGCTGTGTATGTGGATCATCATTGGTATCCCTCCATTTACAGTGTGTCCAAATGAAGTTTCATGTTAAGGAAATCGCAATGTAAATTATAAAATGTATATTGCATAAATTGTGATGACATGGAGGCTTTCAGATTACTACATAAACTCATCTTTTTGTTTTTCAGGGTGTTCTGAGGATACACTTTATTGAAGCTCAAGACCTGGAGGGGAAAGATACTTACCTAAAAGGGATTGTCAAAGGAAAGTCAGATCCTTATGGAATCATCCGGGTGGGCAACCAGATTTTCCAAAGCAAGGTCATCAAAGAAAATCTCAACCCAAAGTGGAATGAAGTTTATGAGGTATAATCAATAAAAATACCTTGTTGTGTGCTCTGTAAAGTTGTCTTCTAAAGTGTCTTTTGTTAAAGAAGACGCTATGGGGACTTCCTTGAGGAGCTTCTTGATGTCTTCCTCTAAAAGCCCAAAGTTCTGTAACAAAACAGAAATTCTCCATTGATGTATATATTTCTTTTGTCGAGACTAAGCATCAGTAATTCTGAAAAGCAATCTAGTCTCTTTAAGCCAACATTAGCAAATCACATCTGAAAAGCTCTTAAACTTGTTCTACTCATTAAATTGCAGCTTTTTTAATGCATTTGCTTATTGATATGTATTAATGCACAAAGACACTGCAGTTCATGTTTTACTGTTACTATGCCATTTAACAAAGCTAGTTAGTTTTACCATTGACAGTACCATCTTACTGTACTTCTAGGCCTTAGTATATGAACATCCAGGACAGGAGCTAGAGATTGAGCTCTTTGATGAAGATCCAGATAAAGATGACTTCCTGGGAAGGTAAATGTTATGGAGACTATGCTTGTAGGTATTGTAAAGAGATGAAATATTTTGATATAATCTTTTTTTTTTCTTTTTGCATTTTATTGCAGTTGTAGTTCTGGTATATTATTATATGTATAAATTCATTATCTTTTCAAAATGGTGGTAGTAAGTAGTTCCCTAATTACTTCATATATGTAAATATATGTATATAAAACTGTACTTGTGTGTGTATATACACATCTATATGTTTATATATTTTTTTTAAAAAATAAGGTAAGTATTGTGGGCACCCAGGAAAAAAAAATGGTTGTGGCTTTTTTTAGGAATTGTACCCTACCTGCTTTAACATTCGTAAGCTAGCACTAAGTCTTAATTATTTCTTCAGACAAAGTTAATATAGCTGTATAACTGTGTATCTTCCTCATCTTCATAGTTTTTAAATGGCTAGCTCACAGTTTATTTTTCTCTAAGAGCTGATCTTAACTATTTGGTTAAAGAAAAAAATTTTGCTGTAATGCTTTCGCAAACATTACTCACTCTTAGATTCCATAGGCCTACCTTTAGTGTTTACCCATAAACATTTCAGGGTTTTAGTCAGCTTCTTTCTCCAGTAATTTGTCACCTTTATTTCTTGCAGAGTTTTGGAGCTTCCCATTGTTGCTTTCCATACAGAGTAGAACTCCCTTATCTTTCCAGCTCCTTCTCTCTTAACAGGAGCAACAGTACCTACTTCTCTTCTCATTAAAATAAAGAAGTAGGTAGTACAAAGGCTTCTTTTCTTTGCACTTCCCTAATCTTACACTGAAGCGGTGGGGGGGGAAAAGTGGCATAATGTGTACATCAGTACTAATAAAATATAAAGCCACGACAAATGTTCATGCACTGGCATGCAGTTGTCTGCCCTGTTTAATTTTTAGCAGATTCCCTGGTACATTTTTAGCTTGTGTGAACTAGCACTCTCCCAGACAATGCCGAAGCATGAATTCAGTCATAGCATATGTCCAGGGGCTATTTCCAGTGGGTAGTTTGGATGTGGTCACTGTTTTGAGAGTTTGGTCATATGTATGTGAGCCATGTTGTGCCAGTTGCCCTCGTAGCTACAAAATGGGCTCTAGTATAGGCATATTTTCTGTTATCCTGCATTCATCTTCGTTCAGCCATTTCATTCCTTACTTCTTCCTCTCTTAGGGGCTAAAAGACTAGTATTCTGCTCTTTTGATCTCAGTGGAAGCCTGGATATTCAGCCAGCACAGGGTGGGGTTTGAGTTCTGTATTGGATTTTTTGCTTCTTGGCTAAAATACTGATTTGCTTTTTCTTTTCTTTTTTTCTAGTTTGATGATAGATTTAATTGAAGTTGAAAAGGAGCGTCTTCTAGATGAGGTAAGTGTTCAGTAAGTTTTGGTTTAAAAAAAAACCCATCTGTTGTATATGCAGTTGTTCTTGTATTATTATTTTTTTCCTGGGAATAGTTCCTGTTTGTGCATGAATAACCTTAATGCTACAGAAATAGATTCCCTGATGATCAGTACAGTGGTTTAAGGGATATCTGAATTGGTGAAATCTGAAGAATAATGTCATTCTTCTTCTGTCTTGGGGTTTTAAGATTACTAGTATGAAAATGCAAAAAACAGTAACTTAATTATTTGGTGAGAGCTTTTTCTTGCAGGAGAATAGTTAATTGCCTGGTTTAACTATTATTAGACTTAGCAAACTAATTTTTGTCCTATACATAAGAGAGATTATATAGTAATGTTATGCAGGGTTTGTATTTCCAGAACATCTTTACAGAACTTAAAGAATTCTCTTAATGTTTTAAAAATGCTTTTACTATATAACATAGAGGTTTGCGTGGCTGTTTTTGTTATTCTGTGTTGTAATATTTAGTGTGAGATAGGACATTTTAAACAATGAATCAGATCTTTTCAGGTTATGCAGTCTTCAGCTTTATGAGATTTCTAGTGGAGCTTAGCATTTCCTAAATGTCCTGAAGAGCCAATTGCAATCATGTATTTGTTTGGTGTCAGATTATTTCATGTTACTTTGCTTAACTTTTAGTGGTTTACTTTGGATGAAGTGTCCAAAGGAAAATTGCATTTAAAACTGGAATGGCTCACATTGATGCCAACTGCTGAAAATCTAGACAAGGTATTAAAGGAAGACATTACTTTTATCCTAATCTTAATTGTTGTGGGGTGTTTTTGTTGTATGGTGGGGTTTTTTTGGTTTTGGGTTTTTTTTTTGTTAATTATGTAAGTAATTTAATTCTCTAGCTGTTGCGAATTTGGATAAACCTGTAACTTTATTCCAAGCTGTTTGTCTTCAGAAATCTCAAACCAGTCATAACTGTTAATGTACTCCTGTGGCATGGGATTTTAAAATGCTTTTGTTCTCCTCTTCTTTTCTCTTCTTTTCTCTTAATGTTATGGTTTGAGAATATCAGCTAACATTTCATTAGCCTGGGAGATAAAAGTGGATATGATATTATAATCTTTCCAGTCTAAAAAAAATAACTAGGAAATGATGTGGAAATTTCCATAAAGATGGGTTTGGAATATCTATATGAGTCTTGAAAACTTACTTCTTATGCTTCATAGTGTGCATTTGTGAATGTTTGCATTTTGGGAGATGTTTTTAAAATATTTTTCAGGAATGGGACAGAAATAATAATATTATTTCATTTTCAAGAAGGCTTACGGTATGTTTTTGGTTTAGGTGCTAACAAGCATTAGAGCTGATAAAGACCAGGCCAATGATGGGCTTTCCTCTGCATTGCTTATTCTCTATTTGGACTCAGCAAGAAACCTACCCGTAAGTTATATTCTGATGGATACCCTTTTGTCATGGGTATCTCTCGTGTACTTCCAGCATGGCTTGCTTGGTAGTATAGCACACTGCTTTACTAACACACATTATGCCATGTTTTCTATCCTTTCTCTCGTTTCAAAACGTGTAATGTAAGGTCCACATTTCTAGTAGCATAGTATTATAGATACATATTTAATAAAGCATTATTCTTTAATCAGTGTGATTTTTCTTTAAAGATTGCTCCTTTCCTGGACTTGAAAGGCTGCATGTTTTTATTACACAGTGTTTTCCATAAATAGTATGGGATTAGCATGAGGAATTTTAAGGAACTAACTGGGAAAAGGCCCACTTCCTTGAGTTCAGGTAAACTTGCTTGCTTTGATTTAGGGTATCTGTCGTAGATTTGAAGGTATTGAAGTCCTCATCGTGAAATTAATACTGTGCAGTTGATGTTACAGTGGCAGAATACTTGTATGAGATTTCTGTCAGGTTGTCATTTGGAGTATTGTTTATTTGCTTGTACAGAAGAGAAAAATAAAAAAAAGTAGTGGTTCTGTCATTACATGGATTATACTATGGGACTGTGAAATAGCGTGTTCATGACAAGCACCGACTGTTTTGTAATTTATTTCACGTTCTGTCAAGTACTGTTCCTGGTTGTAAACGATAGGAGTAATAAAGTAAACCCTACCATAAATAGATATGTGAAGCATAACGCTGAGTTTTGCTGTTTTTCAGCATTGCTATTAGATGAGAAATTCTGGAAGTGATGACTAAAATACTAACCAGAGAATAAAGTTTTCAAGCCTCAGGTTTTTTTGCATGCATTTTGCAAATTTGTCCGCTCATCTTAAATTTAAGTTAAAATGCTGCATTAAACAGAGTGGTAACAAATAAAAGCTTGGTAGCCTAAACAATTTACATCACTGACTGGTGATTTCATGTCTGTTCTAGGGTGTGTAGAGCAGTGTTTGGAAGTAGTATTTATAGGTTATTTTAAAAGCTAAAAAGATGCTCATTTGGAATAGAGCCCTGCATTATCTTTTTAACCTCACTGTATTGAATTCAGGGGAACTCTAACTTAGCAGAAAAAGAATAGAATTACTCTAGTACAGAGTAAGCAGAAATGGAATAGAATTTTAGTGTGCTTAACATCAGTTTCAGAATACTGCAACACACAGAAAAAGTCTATCTGCCATCTGTTTTGCGCACTAGATTAAATTGAACCAGTTTCTGTATTTTCTGGTTCGACTACTGCATTTTACTCAAACTGTTACAAGTTTAATATATTTGTTAAAATACACTAAGGCCTCTTAATTAAAATGCATAGTTTAAAGTTCTCTCATCCACAATTTCCAATGTTTTTCCATACAACTCTGTTTCTCTATATTAGATCAGCTTCTCTAGCAAATACTCAGAGGCTTTGTCATAAGTTTAGTTTTTTCCCTTCCTGTTTTAAACAAACATTTTGTAACATTGTCTCCCTCCTTCAGAAAGGTTAGGCTGCAAGTCTTGAGTTCTACCTACTTTTGGGGACAGTATTTTAGTTTCAACATCTTAATCGGTACTTTTAATCAGTAGATCTCTAAACTGTAGGGCACAGAAAGAGGAAGTTCCTTGCACAAAACTGACCAGTTAGGAAATTTGGGAACAGGATCCCAAATTTCTTATTGCTGTGTCTGATGTTCTGTCTACAGTACAAGATTGCCTGGGTGGGTTGAGAATAAAGATGGTCATAGTGTGGGACCTGTTTAACCCTCTTTTTTTTTTTTTTCTTTGCTCTACCAGCCCAGAAAAGCAGTTGCTACAACTGACTCAGTATTTAACTTCAAGTCATTTTCTTTCCAGAAATGTGTTATAAAGAATATGATAGAAAGTAACATTGAACACTTGAAAAGTCCATTTACAAGTTTACAGCAATAAAATAATACAATACTCTGTTAAATTCAAGTTGTCCAAAAACAGATACAAAAAGGCTTCACAGTTAGGTGGGGGGAAGAATATCATGGGAAGACTTCTTCATGCAGGAGAACTGAAGATTCCTACAGATTCTATAAATACAATGCTTAGATAAAGTCATAGAGCTGCTAGACAAACTGCAGTGAATTATAGCGAATACAGCTTTTTTATGTCCATTTGATTCTAATATGGAACAACATTTACAAGACTAAACATGAAAGTCTGCTGGCTTCTCATGTTGTGTTCATATTCACTGATAGGAGTTGTGTAGTGTCATAGCAAAATTAATTGCTCTTTTCGATTGCTTGTACTTATGGGGAACAAAAAGTTCAAAGAGAATGAAATGTTAAAATTATGCTGACCCATACTAATAGTTTTGAAGACTTTTGTCCACAACTTTAATGTTACAGCTGAAATATTTTCTAGATGAATAAGTACTTTTTATTACCTTCAAAATGGATTTCTTAAGTTAATGCTTATCACTGGTACATCTTGGATCTTGTCATCAGCCTTGTGTTGTTTGAGTTATAGTGGATAATTCCCAGCACAGACATTTCTTTTGCACAGATGCATCATAGTTGTGGGTTTCTGAGACATGGGGGTGATTTATCTGAAATATGTTTAAAGTGAAATAGAAATGGTGTAGAAGGCTGGTCTCTAAATTTACTTAGTTGGATCTGCCGTATAAATCTGAACTACCAAGAGTAAACTTGGAAAGTGGGTTAATATATTTGAATAATTAATAAAAAATAAAAATCAAATAACTTTTCACCTTGCTGTGCTACAGAAAGTCATTTAACAGATGAAACTATTTGTAATGACAAATATTTACTTACTTTTTGTTATCTGCTGTTCTCTCTGGAATCCTTTGACTGTTTTCCTTAACTTTTTTGTGTAGTAAAGCTGCTTATGCATTCATTCTGCCACAATCCCATCACTCTGCTTTCTCCTTCCATTTCCATCTTCCTAAGAGTATCTACGAGGGAAACTTTGGGTGTGGATACTTAAAAGAGAGGAGAGCATCGGGACTAGTCTTTTGTGAAAACACTACCTCACTCTATAGAGCACTATTTGTGAGTTCTCTGGTATTATTTGTATTGTACCTTTTATCTGCCAGAGTGTGGATTAGTGCTACTAAAGCCACTCACTCTAGTGGAATGAGAGCATGCAATTTGTTTTGCTGCATGGTTTCAACAAGTGTGCATTGTTTTTGTGCTATTTTTATTGCATTTTAAAGACTACTTAAATTTCATTGATCAGCATATCATTGGGTAAGTAATTAACTTTTTATGATAAAAACCCAAGATAAGTTTGTTGGAAAAGCTCTTACATTTAACTTAAATTGCTGATTCATTGAGAGATAAAATGCATACTATACTAGCACGCTGTGTGCTGGTGAATCGTTGGCTTTTATTGCAAAGAAATTAAACTAATAAATATTACAACCAACATCCCTGTAGTTTCTTTAAAAGGTGATGCACTCAATGTTTGTAAGAACTTTGCAACCTCTCCACACTGGTTCAAGTATTGCTTTAAAAATGGGTGTGGTTCTTTGTGCTCCCCAAACTACAAATTCCCTTGTAAATTCTATTTCACTCCATGATGCTCCTTGTTTTGCAAATTCCCAGGCTCCTTTTCTTTTTTTCAAATTAGTCTGTAGTCAGGAAAATCCAGGCTAGGGAGAACCACCAATTAATATTTTTTGCTTGAATTTAATGTTACAAGATTATTACAAACTAATGAGCCTCTGAATATCTTACACTTAAATCTGTAAACACAACCTTGGTATCTTCAAAAAGAATGAGAATCTGTTCAGAATAAGAACTCTTTTGCCAGAGAGAGGTGGGTATGCCATTGTAGATTGTGCAGATAAACTTGTTGCTGGCTGTCTACTTTTGGCTCTTATCATAAACCTGCATTTAAAAACACCTTTCCCCTTGCCCCCCCCAAATCCCAACAAAACCCTTTTCTGTGGTCCTTGCAGTTCATTTCTGTGTAGAAGTTCATTTTAAAGTATCAAAAAAGTTACATCCATTACTAAATCTTCTTAAAATTTAATGAATAAGAAATGCAGTTTATAAGATATGGTTCAGTTATCTTGGTATTAAAACTGCTAAGTAGTTGCTGTTTCTTTTAATTATAAAAATACTAGATACATCCTAATAATAATAACAACAACAATAATAATAATAACAATAACAACAACAATAATAGTATCAAAATGCTTGATAAAGAGTGCAGCCCTGATGTTTTTGTTGATCTTAGAGTCTTTGCATTAGGACATGTCGTCTACATATAACAGCATCTATTTAGACATTGGACAAAACTTTCCAAATCCCCGAAGCAATTTGTGAGTTGAAGTGGAACAGCAACCATTTTAAGATAGACAGGTCTGGATTTCCTTCAACAGCAGTGTTAAGTGCCTTGTTCTGCAGTTGCATGGGTGCTAGTCTTGCAGCAAGCAAGAGGATCAGATTTATGGCTGGAGGCCAGGACAAGACTGTAGTAGCCCAGAGATAATAATGGCTTCAGCAGTCATAAAACCGCATCTTGTTTTCAGCGCACCTTTAAACATGAGGTATTATGCAAGCATTCACACCTGCAAGTTCAGATATCTAACTGACATGTAACATGAGTTACTGGGGGGGGGTGAGTGTTAAAAAGGGGGCTCACTTTATGTAGGGAGAGGAAAATCCGATGCCCTGAGTGCTCTCTGTTCCCTTCTAGACAGTTTTATTGACTGCTGGGAACCTAGGTTCATGACACCTAATTCAGACATTTACCCGTCTAAATCTGATCAATCTGAAGTTAAGGAGTATGAATAGTGTTCTTAGTATAATTTTCAAAAGTGAGTAACACTAGTTTTATGATACGCTATCATTAGTTCATAACAATTTTTCTTTTAATTTGGTGTCTATATAACATAAATTACCCATATTTTAAATCAGCTCTTACAGATCAGTGGCTGTCTTCCAGTTATCAATTGAGGATGCACCCACAGATTCAGACACTTCTAAAGCCCCATTTTAACCCCAAGCAAGTGTTAGTGAGTCAACAGAAGTAATGAGTCGTACTCCAAAGCATATTGAATTAGGATCTGGCTTAATAACAAAACAGCTTGTTAGATGTGCTGTAGTTTATGGGTTTGTTATTAGGATTTACTGCAAATGTCACTGGCTGTTACAGAATGCAAGCCTGAAATCTGATTTATTCCACTGTGTCAGTTAGCAGTATAGTTCTTGGATACCCGTCCCCTTTTCCTGTAACTGCAGAGACACTCAGAACCATAGCAAGACAATTTTGTCACCCAAGGCAAGATCTTTTCTTGGCTTTTTATATTGAATACTCCCTTTTCTTCTCCTCGTCTCCTCCTGCCCAGCCTTTCAGCCACCATCCTCATAGACCTGCAGCTCCTTCCCTTGAAACCTGAAGTCTGGCTTAAACATATTTGTCCCAGCTGATATCCCTCTTGGCCTATCCTTGCTATGATTCCAGAGGAATTGAGACATGTTCAATATCCGGGAATCATTGGTTGCCTGCCTTTATAATTGATCCCATAGGTTTGTTTTTGACTTTTAAAATTCTTTAAAATAGTAATATAGGGGGAAAAAAGATGAGTACTACTGAATACGCAGGTGCAGATGTGAAGGAAAGATGGCCAGTAAGTTGAGGGGCAGTTTAGGATTCAAAATGATCTTGATGAATTGCAGATATGATCTGGAAAAATAAGGTACTTTTCCATAGAGGACGGTCATTGCACCCATATAAATATGGGACGGACATGGATATGGTCTTACGCATAGATAGCTCTAGAGAAACAGATCTGTAGTCGTGCTGTATTATGCTGTTATGAAAGACAAACACCATACTGTATATAGAAAGAGGAGCATAGACTGTAAGATCTATGGACTAATCCTTCTGTTCTACTTAGCCATTGCTAAGACCCTGATTTTGGCTGCGGCTATTTAAGATCTGGAGGACACCAGTGATGATAATGAGGAAGCCAGTAAACGTGACTAGCAGAGGAAGAGTAACTAGGATGAGTTTAGCTTTAGGAAATAAAGACGGGGATGGAAATGATACAAACCTGCTGCAAACAAAGTGACTTTTTCATGTTTGTCAGAAAACAAGAAACAGTGCTTAAACTTCAGCAAGGAACATACCTGTTGGGCATTAAAAAATTTTCTAATGAAAAATAGTTAATAGTTAAACATCAGGATTGATATGTCTAGGGATATTGTGCAGTCTCTGTCTTTGCAAGTCTTTAAGTGCAATAGTAAGTCCCTAACGTACCAGATAAATGGCTGTAGAAGATTCTTTAATTTTATTTTAAGAAAAATAAAGATTAAAAAAAATCCCACAAAACCAGCCAAGCCTTATTTCTGGTTTTCTCCAGTTTCATCACATTGTATATTCATTCTGAAATAAAAATTTTAAAGCTGAATGCCAGGAATCTCGGCATATATATTGGCCAACTTCAGGATATGATACTCCAAAAGAAAATGTAAAAAGTATTTCTGCACAAAGGTTAAATCTCTCTTCAAATTTTAGTCACTTCTGGATTTGAATTTCAGGAAGGCATTTCTTTTGGCAGAGCATTAATAATATCGGTTCCTGTTCGTAGACCAGTGTGTTTAAAAAGGCCATTATGCAATTTTTTTGTTGCCACACACTACAGCTTTTAAAGCAGAAGTCTCCCTTGAAACAAAAATTTGTGCTTAAAGAAAAAGCCACCCATAAGTATACTAACCTGAAGTCTGTTTTATTTCAAAATCATTATTTCCTGAAATTATTTCTTATGAGTTGAATGCAAATTTTCTGTAACATTTTTGTACTTTACATTTGTCACTTCAAGAACAATATATTATTCTTAAAATAAAATTTAAAAATTTGCTTAATTAATGGAAAGTGGTCAGAGGTTTTGTCCTGCTAAATCAGTTCAAATTCCTCTTGTTAGTGTATTTGCATGTCTTCATTCAACTGTGTAAAATAGTAGACTTTCATTCTAGTTAGCATGCCCTGTTTGTAGCATTCATCTGCTGCAGAGGCTCAAATGACTTAGATTTTTATAATGATCTGGGTCCTAGCAATACTTCTAGCATAGTAATTTCTCCCATAAAAGGACTCCTTCACATAATTACTTGACTTATCATCAGAGAAGCTTCTATGTTGTGAAAATATACTTAACCAAATTTTAAAAAGGTTCATTCAGAAGGCAGTCCATAGGACATCAGGCATTCAATAAAACCTATTTTGTGAAGTTTCTTTATTAGGGTAAAAAAACTGATAAGGGAAATATAAGTAGCTTGAAAGTGAGTATATTAGTTTTAAAGCAGAATACAAACATTCAGAGAGGACAAGAGGGGAAAAAAAAAAGTTTTGTCAGACTATTGTTGTTGTTGTGGTTCCTTCATTGTTTTGTTTGAAAGATTTTGGGTTTATTTTTAGGTTGATTTTTTTTCCCCGCTTTGTCCTATGTTGTCATGTCATAATTAACCTAGTGAAATTGCTTCATTGCATGACTTATTAACCCTTCCTATGTTCATTCTCTCCTAACTTAAAAGCATAATCCATTAGAATTTAACCCTGATGGCTTGAAGAAGGCTGCTGTTCAGAAAGCCCTAAAGGTAAAACTAATATAGTTGTCCATTTAAGGTCACAAAAGTAATCGGAAATGCACAAATGCCTGCAACGCTTCTCTTCCAACAGTGGATGGAATTTCTGTTGCCAGATATATATTTAGTACAATTCTGTTTTGCTTAAATTTGATTTCAAGAAGCAGTCAAGACATTGGTAAAACGCTATGGTCTGTGGTAATTTGAATTTTAGATCAGTTGAGTGGAGTACAGACTGCTTTAGAAGACTGTGGAGAAAAAATAGTCCTGAGAACTAATTTGAAGTAGTAACTAAAGAACAAAGCTGACATGAAAGCTAAAACATCTTTTACACACTCAGTGATACTTTATTGGTCAACTCTGAATGACTAACCAATAAAATCAATCTCTGACATGTTTTGAAATAATCTTGTTTCTGCTAGATGTTTTTAGATGGCTTTACATCTTTTATATAAATGCTAAATAAATGTAGCCCAGCTTTTTGATATGGAAGACATAGAGTTGAGAGGCAAACTTGGAAGGCATAAACCAAGTTCTCAGCTGGAGAAACTGGGACAAGAGGCAGTTTCTAATAGACTGCCACCAGCAAATCTGTCAGTGGCAGGTGTTAGAGGTGCATTATATGTGTGTGTACATATTGCTGCCTATTTAGTATGAATTAAAATTATTCATATTTACATATCAGCATAAGCAACAGGGTCTTTTTGTCAACTTCTGTAGTTTCATCATTTTATGAAGAAAAGGGAGTTTCAGGCACCTTTTTATGGACAAAGAAAAAATGAAAGAAATGTCACCTACCATTTTTAAACACCATCAGCTGGAGTGTCATCTGACTTTCTTTCTGTTCCTTAAAGCTTTGTATTCTGTTGTCTTTGATAAGAGCTAAATATTTTCATTAAAATTCATGAAAAAAAGAACTGCGGCATTCATCCAAGAAAGGAGTGCTTTCTTAACAGGTTTTTTTCTAAAGGGAAGTATGGTTATAAGCAGTGTGTCACATTAAAGTCAAGTAATATTAGTGGAAGTATGATGTCCAAAATGTAAGTTAAGATCCAAAAATACGTAAAATATGCACATTCTTAATTTAAAAATATAGAATATTTTAATCACTTGGTTGTAATTGTGACCTTACATGCATTAAGTAGATTTTAACTAACTTTCTGTTTACATACCTGATCTGTACAATTTCCTACATGGTAAAATTCAAAGTATATTATTAACCGTGTATACTATATTTTCTAGGCCTTTCAAACTGCATTAACACCTGCTTGAGATGATTAACTTTCATGTCTAACTTTTCTTTCTGACTTAAATTTTTGTTAGGTTAATTTAAAATTTGTGAAAGAAACATGTAGTTAGGAATGTTCCTTTGTGTATATAATTTGTTTCTAAACTGATGTTTATTTTCACAGTTTGATGTAATGCTATACACCTGGTGAGCAAGGCTCAGATATGGCAGATGGTTGATTCTCTAATAAAGAGTATTTGGTAAACTGTAGAAATATACATCAGGTACATTATAGTGCATCTTCTTTCTCCCCAAACTGAAAATGGGGGAATATCAATGTTCCGATATTACATCCAATTTAATAATACTACTGCAATGTAAATAAAGTAAGCTTCCTGAGTTTGTGCTTTCTCCATATCTGCCATCTGCATGCAATATTCATTTTGCAGTTTTAACTATGCTTCATTAGCTTTGGGGGTTGTAATGCTCATTAAAGGATAAGAATTTGCACCTTACCAATTTCATTCAAAGAAAACGGAAAGGAGTCTAAAACTCCTGCTTATTTGTAGCGTTTTGCTTCAGCGTATTTAGGGTAGTTGGATGCCTTCATGTTAACGTGTTCACGAGTTAACTAGCCAGTCTGCCATTCAAGCCTGTCGAATAAAATACTGAGAATAATAGATAAGCGTATAGCAGAATGCCTATGATTTGTATTTTAAGATGCAAACATTTAAGTTTCCGAGGAGAGAGGTTTTGCTTTATTCTGAAGGCAAAGTTTTTGCTTTTTCTTTACCAGTCAGGAAAGAAATTAAACAGCAATCCCAACCCACTTGTTTTGCTGTCAGTTGGACACAAGGCACAGGAAAGTAAGGTAAGTTCCTACTCTTTATACTTGGCTCTGCCTGCAAACATTTGGTGACTCCATGTGCTTTGCACTAGCTCTCAAGGCACTGAGCATATCCACTGCACTAAAAGTTACCACCAGAACTGAAATTGCCAACAAGAAGCCAAGGATTGAATGGGTGGTTACTCCATTTAAACTGTCTGTGAGTAGAGACCAGATTTTTAACTATTTGCAGATGTCCTTCCACAGTAGGTTCTGATCTGCAACTGGGGTTCCTACAATAGTGATTATACAAATAACAGTGTGGCCAAATGACAGGCTTCAAAATACTGGTCAAGATTTGAAAATTTACAGAATCACAGAGTTACAGAAATGCCCAGGTCGAAAGGGACCACTGAAGATCATCTGCTTGAACCTTCTGTTTAAAGTAGGGCCTTAGATTAGCCAAAGTGCTGTGTAGCTCTCAGGAGCTCATAGTTTAGCCAGGCTACTTTGTTATTTTGTCTGCTGCTTTTTCTGTTTTGAGGTATGGACCACTTCTGTGCTTTGAGAAGGCTGTCCTGTAGCACTCCTGAGCTCCTTTCCCTCCAAGGTAGACACTCAGGGAATCCTTTCTAACAGTTCCTAGAGCAAGTTGAAATCTGCTTTTCTGAAGTCCAAGGCTTTTATTCTGTTATTAGTTTTCCTGAAGCCCCTTAGGATCTTAAGCTCTGTGATCTTACGGTCACTGTAGCCAAGGCTGCTGTTGATAGTCACATCTGCAAACCAATATTCCTTATTTGTAAGTAGGAGATTCAGAACACCACCACTCCTAATCAACACATCCAATGATTGAGAACAACCGTAACACAGCAGTGTGTGTTTACCTAGCACAAACTCTTAAACTGCTTGTGCCCCACTGTGGTGCTCTCCGAGAAAACATTAGAGTAGTTGAAGCTCTCTGTGAGAACCTGGTTCTGCAGACCTGAGACAGCTTTGAGTCATCTGAAGAAGGTATCATCTGTCTCTTAATCGGGTGGTCTGTAACACGTGCCTGTCATGAGGTTGATCTTGCTGGTGATCCCTCTGATATTGACCCAAGGCATTCAACATACCTGTCATCTTGTCCATAAGTAACCTCTGTGCATTCAAACAGCTCTTTAAAATAATATAGCAACAGTGAAGTGATACCTAGATAGGTAGATTTATGCAATATGGGTGTGTTTTGTTGTTTTTTTTTTTTAAAGTAAAAGTGTCAGTGAACCAAAAGGAGAGGACATCTAATTTGGCTTCTTCCTATCCTGTCAAAAATTGTCACAAAGCCTAAACTAGATCTTATATACAGTCTTAATTTTGATACCTATTAGAGAATGGATATAGAAATTCCAGTCCTTTGTTCCTGGAGATAGTTTTTTTTATGAGAGCTTTTTTTCTGTCTCCCCCACCAAGTTAATGGCTTGCTGAAAGTACTAAGATTTAGCAGTGAAATCTTCCACGTGGCTACTTTGTGTTTAGAAGGAAAAATACTAGTTTCTAGGAGTTTCACTGAGTTAGTTCAGCCCTTATAGAGCAGTATGAGAAGAGAGAGAATGTGCCAGTCTGAAAACCTTGCATTTGTTCATAGGCTGGTGTGAAGTAAAGTTTCTTTAGCAGGAGTTTTACTTTACATACAGCAACTTTAATGCAAAACATATTCTGTTACATGTCCTGTGTAAAATTTTATATGTGATATTACATATGCCTTGGGTAGATCCTTCTTGGCCTTTGTTTAAACATGTCTGGTTTCAGACATTAATTTTGCAAAGCCAAAATGAAAAATGTATTCAACTCCTGACACCAGCTTTATTAGACAAAAATGTTTTATAATTTCTGTGCTTCCTGTTCTCTAACTTTAGATTCGATACAAGACCAATGAACCAGTATGGGAGGAAAACTTTACTTTCTTTGTACACAATCCCAAAAGACAAGACCTTGAAGTTGAGGTATGTTGTCTCACTCTCTTAGATACCTTTCTTTTCTAAGACATTTCAGTAGTAACATTCAGACATTACAGACTGTTATGAAATGAGACTGAATATATTGTGAGCACCATTAAAATTATACTTAAAGACCAGGCTATGAAATGTTTATTTGCATTTACTACTAAAAGGAAGAAAGACTATAACTAATCTCTCACCAGAAGAACATAGTTGATGCTTGTCTTACTTGAAAAAAAAGGAAAAAAAGTAAATTTTGATACCTGTTTCGAACCTGAACAGTGTTAACTGCTAGCAGAAATTGCTGTTATGTATGGCTGATTTGTTTCCTCTCTCATGCCAGGGAAGTCTTTGCTTTATCCAAATACTGTATCCCTGTACACTGCTGAAATGTCATTTACATAGTTCAAAGAGACTAACGTGTAAATGAGTACTGTCCTAGTTACTATTCCTCTAACAGTTGTGGGAATTCATTTTCACACAGACTGTTTGGAAACCATGTAGTTACTTTGACCAAGGGTCAGGTAGGTGTAGCTGTGATGGCTAGTTTTCCTTCTTGCTTTTGCTGTAGAATATAGGGATGAAGCAAATATACTCAATGCCTAGTTTCTATTTCCTTCTTCAATGTGAAGTAATCTTATGATCAGAGGAATTTGATTTAAGAACAAACTACATTCAATATTGTTTGGCTTTTTTGTTTTTAAACAAAACTGTCATTTCCTTTTCTTTCTCTGAATTCTAACAAAGCAGATGATACAAAATGACTTAGCTTCTGTGTTCCTTCAGGTGAGGGACGAACAGCACCAGTGTTCTTTGGGGAACTTCAAACTGCCTCTAAGCCAGTTGCTGGAGAGTGAAGATTTGACTATGCATCAGCGGTTCCACCTGAGCAACTCTGGTCCAAACAGCACTATAAACATGAAGATTGCACTCAGGGTACTCTAAAACTTTTTCCCATTTTAAATATCTGAAAGCATATTTAAGACTATTGTGACTTCTTATGAAGAAGATACTACATTTCCTTGGGTGTCACAATGCCAGGTGTCCTTAGTTGTGGCAGTGCTATCAAGTACACAGAGAGAACCTCTAATTTAAATACATTCTATTTCAAAACCAGAAAATTCTCTGAACAGTAATCAGCTGCATTAATTAAGAGTGAGGTTTCCCATGGTTTTAGGTTCGGAAATCATGTTTGGAATCTGAATTCCTTCAGGTCTCTTATGACTCAGTAGGCTAGAGATCAGTGAAATCACCTTTGTCTTATAGAAATGGAACTGAGGTTCTGATGGTTTAAAAAGAATAAAATTTATAGGGAAAGGAAGTGCCTTCATAGTACTAGAAAAATTGAGACCAACTTTCAAGGACACTAGAGTTTTTAAGATGAAACTTGCATATCTCATAATTGGTTTGCCTTTTTCCCCAGCTAAATTATTTGGTTTAATAGGGTAGTGTATCTCTTTGCGAACACTGTCAAACTTCTGTTAACTTCTGTTATTTGTTCTTTTCTAAAGCATATCGCATATCCTTGCTTACTTGTCATTAATAAATGAAAATAACTTATAAAAGAGAAAGTAAGGACAAGGAGTGAGAAGAACTTGTAATGTAGGATTAAATTTCAAAAGATTAGAAGAAAAAAAATTATAGAATAGCTTTCCAGGTGGCTCGAGCTGCAAAGTAAATAGCACTTGCACCAGAAGTGTGTAGAGTATGGGAAGGGAATAATGAGGAGAATAATTCTAAATAAATGGAGAATTTCACATTGTTTATAGTTTCTGCAATTGCCACAAAGAAGATGGAGCTGTGTTTTTCTGTGGAAAAGGTTTCCTATTGTAGAGTGAATGAATATAAGTGTGAATATTTTTGGTCCTGCATTAGTGTCTGTAGAACTCTTGTAGAAACAAATTTGTTCCTGCTTTTTATACTGGAAAATAGTAATATTATATGTTTTTTTACTGTATCTAGGTCCTTTCGCTTGAAAAGCAAGCAAGATCTCCAGATCATCAACACTCAGCCCAAGTCAAAAGGCCATCTCTTTCCAAAGATGCAAGAAAATCATCTTTTAAGCCTCAGGTTCCTGTCTCGCCACCACCTGATTCAAACAAACCTGTTCCAGCTTCCCCAGTGACTGATAGTGATAAAAAGACTGATACAGCTGAAAAAAGTCAGCCTCCCAATGCCAGCCCTCAGTGGCCAACAGATCTCAGCCGAAGTTCCTCCAGTCTTCATGCCTCTAACTTCTCTTATTCTCCCAGCCACCTCTCAGTCAAAGAACCCACTCCTAGCATAGCCTCAGACATATCTCTGCCTATCGCCACACAGGAGTTACGGCAAAGACTACGACAGCTTGAAAAGTACGGTGTTAATTACTTGGTTTTGCAATACATCTGAGTTGATTTATAAAAAATGTCATCAGGGCAGCCAAAGAGTGCCAAAGAGAGAGAGTGCTTAGTTTGCATTTCAGTAATATTTTTTCCTGTTGCAGTTTGAGCCTGGCATTTGAAAATCAGTCATTGTGATTTTCTGCTTTCTCTTGGTACCTCAGTTAGACAGATTCTGCAATGAGAAATTACCTTACCATTGCAATGATCTGCAAGATAAAGTCCACCTTGTTCTCGTAGCTACACTGTGTAGTGCTAAAAAGAGCAGGATGGCAAGAGGGATTTTTCGATACAACGTTAATCACTTTCATGGCAATAGTTGCCTGTTTCACCACTGAATCCTATTGGCATTAATATTAAGCCAATTAAGCTGAATATAGCTGGTCTTTTTAAATTACTCCGAGGGATAGTTGACTATAAAGGATGTTAAATGAATAGTCAGTTACTGTTCAATTAATGAGGATTGCTGCAGCCATGCTTTCTTAAATTCTCTAATTTTTTTTTTTAACTTGCCTCAATGGGCAGCTATACTTACCAGTAAAGATAGCTGAGCAGCCATTCTGCTCTGAATAGGAGAATGGAAACGATTAATTCCCTATTCATGTAGCTCCCCTGTGAAGCTAAGTAGAAAGATTTTAATTTTTTATTTGTAAGGGATTGAACTGATTCATCTTTTTCCCTATCAGAGTTCATAGAATTAATGGAGTAATATAGGTTGGAAGGAACCTCTGGAGGTTGGTCAACTCTGTGCTCAAAGCAAATCCCAATTCAAAGTTAGATCAGGTTTCTTGGGCCTTGTCCAAACAAGTTTTGAATATCTTCAAGGATGGAGATTCTAAAAGCTTTCTCAGCAATTCCGGTGCTTAACCACTCCGCTGTGAAAACGTGTTTTCTTTATTTCCAATTGGAATTTATCTTGCTGCAACTTGACTTCGGTCTCTTGTTCTTTTACTGTGCACAACCACGAGGAGTCTGACTCAGTCTTCTCTATAATGTCTGTTTTAAGTAGTGAAAGACTGTAATTGAATCTGCTGTTGGCCTTCTCTTCAATTTGTACAAACCCACTTCCTTCACCATCTGCTTACGTGCTCCAGTCCCCCATTTAGCTTCATGGTCCTCTGCTGTCTTGTCTTCAGTTTGTCAGTCTCTCTTCTGGCCCAAAACTGGGTTAGACATTGTTAATTATGATAATTGTTGAAATACTACTCCTTATTTAATACACAAATTTCATACTTTCTCATTTGATAAGAGTGGTAAAGCTATGGCTAAGAAGGAGGTCCTTCATTGCAGGCGCCATGTTTTTAGGTGCTCTGATTTTTTTTTTTTTTATTTATTTTAACTAAGAAAATACTGAGCTGAAATGCTTCATTCTAATTTATGCTTCATTCTAGTTTTCAAAGTGAATGTCTTGGGAATTTTAATGGAGCAATCACTTTGTGGTAGCTATTCACAAAATATTCCCTTGAAGATACTCTTCAGGTGGCTGAGAAATGCGAAGCGTGCCATATACTGTCCTGTGCGAAACACAAAATACTCGTAGTCAGTTTACACAAACTAAAATAAGCATTTCATAGAGATGAGGGAACTCTGCAAATATTGGTCATTCTTTAAAACAGAAATTCTTAAAAATAGTGCTTGCTTTTTATTTAAGCATGGCCTGTATTTGTAAGTGTAAATTGATTCTAATCTTATTTTCAATGTGGCATGAGCTACAGAAAAGTAAAATGGCTGTGTTTATACTGTGATTTGAGCTTTTAAGAGAAAAAGCGGGTTTATCACTATTTTGATCCCAAGAATATCTATATTTCTGTCTTGGACAATTTAGAAAAGAATGAGCTGGTCTTCTAATTGGTTCCTGGCTGTAGGTAAGAGTGGCCCATCACTGAGGTTTTCATTGCAGTTTGCACCATTATTCTTTCCAATTTCCTAGATACTACTTTAATGTTTATTTTAGGGTAAGTTCTTTACTGATAATGGTTTTCAAAGTACTGAAGAGCAGCTGACCTCTAAACTGACAAGAATACCTAGCTTATTTTGGAGAGTAGAGCTATTGGACAAGGAACTGAATGAAGTACAAGAAAGTGATGAAGATATGCTCATGTGCTAACTTGTGTGCGCGCTCTCTTGTTTCACGTTGGTCTAGTGAACAGTTAAATGGAAAACTACTCAGCATATATTTCAATTAGGTCTTACTTTAAATATGCATTTTAAAAACTAAGCGTAATGTTCTACTTTTTCCTGCAGTGGAACAACTCTGGGGCAGTCTCCATTAGGACAGATTCAGCTAACTATTCGTCATAGTTCACAAAGAAACAAACTGATTGTGGTAGTGCACTCCTGCAGGTGAGCAGAAAATACGAAATTTCATTTCTGTGCATACTTCTTTGTAAATTTTGTCATATCTTGACTTATGCTCTTGAACTGGTTGTTTGGATGATCTTTGTTATTTTTAAAATAACATACTGATTGTAATTATGTGTAAATACAAAAACATACAGAGCTATACTCGGAATCAGTAAAAACTTTGTTGAAGATTTTGCTGTGATTTTGTATTTGTCTATTATGCCTCTGTCAGTTTTTAAATGAAAATGGCGTGTAGATTTTTATCAGCAGTGTCTGGAAGCTGTCTCTAAGAGACTGAATTTTTCATGGAATGACAAAACCACGTGATTTTTGGAAAGCCATATCTAAACTTTGAATTGGAATTTAAGAAACATTGTATTCCAACCTCTGCTGTCTGCTGACCATTTATCTGATCTCGTACGAGTCACTGCTAGGCATTTTTTTTTAGTTTTTCTTTTCCACTGCTGTGATCTACATGCTGTTATCCTGCACATCATACTTTGTTCAGGATACCCCACAACTGATTCACGTACTAAATGAAGCGATAGTAGCGTAAGCACTTATATTCAGCAATGTCTTATTTATTTTCTGAGTGTTTTTCCTTGTTTTTCACTGGTCACAGAAATCTAATAGCATTTTCAGAAGAAGGATCCGATCCATATGTGCGAATGTATTTATTGCCTGATAAGAGACGATCAGGAAGAAGAAAAACACATGTATCAAAGAAGACATTAAACCCAGTCTTTGATCAAATGTATGTTCTAAACATTGTGTAGTAGTTTTATATCATGTAATTACAAAGCTGTCAAATCAAGGTTTCTCACCTTACCTGAATGGATGACCTGTTGAAACTCCTAGTTGTCACCACCAGACTTGATCATACCTTTCTCTTCTGGTATAATACCTCTTCCCATCCTTCTATTCCCTGTTATCACTATAGCCCTTCTTACTCTGTAACCGGCCACTTCTGTCTTATTTTCTGCCTTATCCTATGTCAGTTACATCCCCTTTGTGCTGGTGGCTAAGAAGCAGTGTGTGCTCTTCTGGCAGGTGGTCAGAACGTGAGTGCCTTGTAGCTGGGCAGTGCTATTGGTATCCCTTCCTGCCAGGAAGCACGTCGATTCTGACTGGCGGATTGCCTGCCGGACAGATGCTGCCTCCTCGGTAGGACTGGCCAGCCCGTGTCTATGCGTGATCAGATTGCTCAGTCAATCTACTTGGTGGCACTTCTCAGCATCCAGGGAGTCAGGAAATTTCCCCGTAGGTTATATCCTGGCCCATAGGTCAGAAGTTGTGCAAGCTTGTGCAACATTATATTGCATAAAAATCCTTATCTTTGCGCTCAGCTTTTTGACGGTAGTTTCCCTCACACGTGTACCCCTTCCTCCCCGACCCATCACTTATCAACAAAGATGACCTTTCTCTACAGACAGAAACTTAATTTGGGGAAAACAACACTTCAGTCCATTCTGTCCAAGGGAAATCTGTAAATTGTTAGTCAGAGGCTCTAGTAGGTTTTCCTGGTACTGCAGCTCTCTCCTGTTTATTCCAGGTAATAGATTTGTTTTACTGTGGCTTTCCAAGTAAAATGTATTGCAAACCAATAAAGCTGTTCAAGAACTGTAGTGACAAATAGATGTAGATTGTGGTATAATCGTGCCCTCACTTTCTGTAAGTTTCAGATTTAGCAAACAAAACACATTCTTCCTTAAAAGTTTCCTTGCTGTGCCAGGAAAGAAAAGGAACTCTGGTCCTAGAGGACTGAGGATCAGTAAGGCTGACCAGGCTTTCCCTTTCGCAGAATAGTGATACTGAGCTGTCAAGATAGTAGGATTCCTCTGTATAGTCAGTGGCTGACCTTTTCCTTGTTTTATTTTGTTTGGGGCTTTTTTGTTTGTTTGTTTTGTTTTACCAGGGGCTTCTAAAGACCAAAGGTAACAGAAGTCTCAAACATTTGATGTTGATATTGATCATAGTATTGAAGAAAAATTTAGGCAAAAACGTTGGGATTTTTTCTTCATTTATCTCAGACCTCATTTTTTGTTTGGGGCGGGGGGATGGTTTGGTTATGATTTGAATTGTTGTTTAGCTGTAGGAACTGAACTGGCACTTCAGGTACAAAATTCTCTCTAAAGCATCACTTTGCCTGTCAGATTTGATTTCAGTGTTTCCCTGCCTGAAGTACAGAGAAGAACACTAGATGTAGCAGTGAAGAACAGTGGTGGTTTCTTGTCCAAAGATAAAGGGCTGCTTGGCAAAGTAAGTTGACAACAAGCAAATTCTGTTAATACAGCATGCTATGATACAAGACTAAAACCCTCTTGTGATATGAGCTTGTTAGTGTTGACTGAAGCACCTGATTCAGGTACAAAGCTTTTAAAAATTATAGATGGCATAGATATCAAGCTTCAGTAAGGGAAGGAACAAACTGCAGAGACAGACATCAAAAGATGAGGCAGAAATGTCTTCTAGAGAACGGTAAGTTCTGATCCTCGCAGTAACAAAAGAAACCTGCACGTCAGGCTTATTAAGCATACAGTCAGAGAAAGAAAATAGCCAGTAGAAAACAGGTGGTGTCTCAGAAAACATTCAGACAAAACTGGAAAGACAAGCAAGAGTACTTAGAAAACTACACAGAATAGATGTGTGTTTAGTAATTAAAATTCCAGACTGTAAAATCCATGAGAAAGAACTGCTACTGGAGATGTTCCTAATGCCAAAACCGGCTACTGTGTTTACAACTTCACTGTTCTATAGGCACTCATTAAATCAGTCTCTTTCCTACACATGTGATTTGGAGCATGCAAAAAGGAATAGAATAGTAAATTCCTACACCTTGCAAATTGCCATGTTTGAGCTCTGTAAAGAGGATGAGAGAGATCAGAATCGTGGTCAGTTCATGGCGAACGGTGCTCTTAATTTTCCTGTTTACCAGGAAGGCTGTTAGCATAAACACATCAACTGATTGCCATTGCCAAGATATACCATGTTCAGAATTTAAGCCTGTGAGGTGCTCTGGGACTGTATCGCTAAAGGGTATAGATTTTTAGGTCAAAAACAGCAACTTGAAACTTTACTACAGGTTGGGCAGATAGCTATGATGACAAGGATGTAAAATATATTGTTTATTAATGGCATTACTTATACTGTAGTTTAGAGGATTGTCAGATTTGATCTTTAAGAGACATAGAATGAAAGGCACGCATAATGCATTGATTGCTAATTTAACTTTCCACAGTTATTAATACCTCTGGCATCTGAAGAACTTGCTAAAGGCTGGACCCAGTGGTAAGTGTAATATTTCCTTTATTAATAATAATACTATATATCAATAACTGGTGTGTTAATAATAGTTTTAATAATACATGCTAAATGTAAAAAAAAATTCCTTTGTTTTTTTCATTTTCAGGTATGATTTAACAGAAGATGGTACAAGGCCACATGGTGCAAGTTAGGCCCATGGATACTGGGAATTTCCCATGCATACTTTTGCCAACCTTTATATATTTTTAAAGCATTGTTCTCACAGATGTACCAATATTATTTTTATAGCTTTACTGATTTAGTTCTTAAGACATCCCCAATAATTTTATAACACTCAGTCATTTTATGTAGACATAGCCTTTCTCATTGTTAAACTTTGTATTTTAATTTGCTAAACAATTTTATGTGTTACTGTAATGTGCAATAGTACAGTAAAGTAACCTTTTGTGTTTAAATTGATCTTTATGACGGCTGTACCTATTAGAAAGTGAAAAGATTATGTTCTGCTGTTTTCCTGCCTTGTTTTATATCTCACCAAGGTATACCGTATCATGTAAATATATACTATTTTTTTATAATTCTTTCATGCTGGTTTGAATTCAGAAGAAAATTAGATAAAGGATAATAGATATTTTCTTCTAAATGCATGTTGATTTCTTCAGATGAATCTCTTTTGTCTTTGCAGCACAATGGTCTTAATCATTTTGTGATATTCTTCAAAAACAAACTGCAGAAAAACATTTTTACTTTATTGTGTTTCTGGCCCAGTGTGGCTAGCTTAAAATGTACAAAACATTAACATTTTAATATTTATATATAAATGTATTATTGGAAAATCATGCTATAGAATATTATAAACAAAAATGAAAGTTCTATAAATATTGTATAAATAGAGGATGAGGTCCATGAATCACAGTTTCTAAATCTGAGTTTTTGTTTAATGGAGTAAACATGACAAACAGTACAGTTTTATTATACAGGCTCACTTGGATTTTGTTATTTATTCCTGTACTCTGTAGAAATAGACGTGACCTTTTGAAGGTATGAGGACATGGATTTTTCTGTATTATAAACAAAAGATCTCTGACCACTTAGAACTGTCCTTACTGCCTTGTTTCACTCATTTAAAAGGTATACAAATCAGCTTGCAATGTAAGTTCATATAGTAGGCATACGTACAAGACGTTATTTTTATTATACGATGCTGTGCTAAATAGTATATTATGCTATACCTTCTCTAATACTAAAATGGAAAAACAATAGGTAAGAAAGTGTGAAACTGAGTTGACACTGACTGTCTTTACAGTTGTTCATTGCTACTTTGAGTGTTTGGTGCATGAAAAAAATGCACTTCAGTGGTCCACAGAGGTTTCTTGAGAAATAATGGCATTTACTGAAGCATTGCCATAGTCTGCTGCAAGACTAGAGCAGTGATGCAATTAGCACAAACTGATAAAAGTAGACAGTTGAGAGTTGAAGGGAGAGTATCAGCCTAAACAGCTGAGCTCATAACTCTAATTTTATGAATTACGGGGAATTTTTTTTTATATTCAGAATTGATTTTTCTTTTCCTGGTAAGTTTTCTCAGACTGTTATAAAAATGTGCATTAAGAATCCAAGAGAACGGTTCAGCTCTTTTAGAGCCAACGCCCTCATTCTTGGATAAGTATGCAATTAGACAGACAAAGTATATTATTTAGCTAGGATGCTAGAATGATCTCTCAGCCAAGAAAGAATTTTAAAGAATATTTAAAAAACAATAAACTCCTGAAATTAGCTTTATTGTAAGATTACTGACAGAACCTTAATTCTAGATGTAGAATATGCCTACATTACTAGATGTACCAAAGTGCCTACCATAGATGTAGCTTTTTGTCTTTTTCAGGTTTAAGAATTGACTCATTTCAGTTTGTCTAAATTCAGTTTAACATGAACATTTGTCACGGATGTGTGTGACATGCACACATACACCTCTGTACAGTGATGGCCGCCTTATTGCCACATTTTATACAAGACAATTTTAGCAAAGAAACTTAAATAGTAAATTTTGCTGCTGTCACTTTCTGATGGACTGGACAATAGAGAGAGGTTCGTTGTAAGAAAACATTTCAATTTGAAGGCTTCACTCAATATTGGAATGTATGAATATCTCTCTATATATACACTCATCTGTTCATATCAAATGTAATATATTATGAAAGACACATTTTCTTTGCTAGTTCTCCATTAAAATGTTAAGAATGGGAAGACAGAGAATTGTTGTTAATGCAATGAAAATGCAGAAAGCGAAAGCTGATCTAAATAAGGGAGGTCTAAGTGCAGCAGTTCAACATAGTTGTCTTTTGCCTTGGTTCAGCCTGAGGTAGAAGGACTTTTGCTGTACATCTTGGCCAGTGACTCCCCAGAGTTTGATCCATAGCCAACAAATGGGCTGTTAGACTGACTCGGTGTTTCAAGTCTTAACTGAAGCCTGGGGATGTTAGAAGACTCTGCACTTAAACAAGAAAGGGGACATTTTGTCTTCTAAAGGGGGGAAATGCTTTGTTTGGGTAAATGTGAGATTATAGCACAAAGTGAGTAACTTGAATAAAGTGTATAGGACATGTTTTCAAAACAGCTCACAACCTAAAATTAGGGATAGGTTCTTAAGAGAGCCCAGTTCCCATTTAGGAGTCTGAAATTAAGAGATTAAATTGTCATTGTAATTCAGTAAGAGTAATTCCCATTGACTGTAATCAGTCCTGGATGCCAAACTCTTTAGAAATGTTCTCCTGAGTGAATTTGGATCAGAACATGACTGCATAGATGAGATGGATTCTTTTGATAGTGGAAACAAACCTCTGTATCATAGTTACCGAATTCTGATTGTGCCGTTTATGTGAAAGTAGGAAGGACGAACATCGTTTTTCCTCTGGGCAAAAATTGCACCTCATTATCAAGTCA
The DNA here is from genome assembly GCF_965183815.1 of Platalea leucorodia. NCBI lineage: Eukaryota > Metazoa > Chordata > Aves > Pelecaniformes > Threskiornithidae > Platalea > Platalea leucorodia. The sequence continues at coordinate 157,909,927 of NC_138823.1, forward strand.
ACATATTCAATATCAACTGATAGCTTTTCATGTAGTTCTTGTTTATCCTGTGCCTTAAAATATGAACATATTAAGATGTTTAAGAAATGGCTAAAAATAAGCTTTGTTACCTGTATGTACCAACACATGTTCTCTGCTGTTGAAACTGTTTTTAGAATTACTCTGCTTCACTGACAAGAAAGCCAGCTTTCTTAATTATAGCAGCGGTATAACCCAAACTCAAATCAGCATGCCTATCACTTGGATTTGGATTAAAAGAATTTTCATTTTCTGTCTTGAATCCTGTATCAGAGCTGCAGCAAATGGTGAGATTGAAATGAGAACAAAGGGTAATCGCTTTTGTACGGATTGCCTTTTTTGCTCATGTAATTACATTATGATGCATGTATGTATTTATTCAATAAATTGTTCATATGGAAGTCAGTGTGTTGCCTCCCTCTACACACACACACACACACACACACTCCCTTTTCCCCTCTTTTGCATATCCCTGTCCTAATTAGTAATACGATTACGTGAATTTTTAAAATAAACCTGCATGCTGACTACTTTAATCTAGGTAGCCTTGCTGTAAGGTGTGCAGGCAGATTTTGGGGTTTTACGTGAGAGAAGATGGAGGGAGAAGTACAGGATACTTCACTGGAGAATTCCTTGCTTGTTGGTCTGGAACAGATTCACACAGAAGAATTAGTAGGTCCTTTGTTCAAGTTAAATATCTAAATTTTTTTCTCTTAAAATGATCAGTTGAACAAATTGTCACAATACTAGCACTTACTCATCAATTGTCATGAATTATGTTTTCAAAACGACCTAGAAGTGCATGTAATTGCCTTAGATTTAGAGCCAGCAGATTTCGACGTGTGGCAATCTTTCCTGTCCTTCTACCTGCTTGTTAAGGCAGATATTGATAGAAGATACAACTGTGTACTGTATGAATAAGAAAAGGGGTATTGGATCCTCTATCTATAACAGAAAAACAACCATAGAAATTACGCTGTTTGCAGTAAACATTGACTTTTCATTAATTGTAATACCTCTTCCCTTAAACAGCTACAACTTGTCTGCATTCCTAATAGTCAGTTTTCATCAGCCATAAATAAAAGCTACAGAAGTTCATCACCCAGTCACTATCGCATTTAGAAGGGACCCCACTGGATAATCTTTATTGATGCTCACAACAAAATTATGTTCAGGGTTTTTTTTTTTCTAGGGAAGGTATCTTCCTTTTTTAGCAGAATAAAGGGCTCCTGCTAATCAATGGGAAGGCAGCTAAAGCCAAGTAAAAGCATGCCCATTGCCATAACTCCCTCATGGCAAGACGTTTCTGGATGGCACGCTTCCTGGCAGTGCCAGTACTGATCAGGCGTCCGTGTTTTCCAGACTTGGATGAAAATCAAACCTTCCATTCAGTCCCTCAAGACAGGTGGTCACTGAATCAGCACCGGCAAAAGAACGCTGCTTATGTATTCACAAGATCTTGTTAGGGAGCAGAAATAATTGTGCAAGACGCTCCTCCAGATGGTTTTGGTATTAACTTGATGGGCTCAGCCAAGCCTAGACTTTTTCTTAATATTTGCTGTACTGTTTAAACTGTTTTGGGCCATCATTTAGTTCATCCAGTCTCCATCAAAGAGCAGTGTTTGCCAATACGGTTACCAATATGGTTATTTTAGGTATTTTCTCAGCTAAGAGCTGAGTACAAAATTGGTTTCCTATGAGGTTTCTGTTTTAATCAGTTTAATTATTTATATTCTCCCCCAAACAAACTCCGAATGTTGAATGGTACCTTTGACGTTCGGTGGAAAGAACCAAAACTTCAGACGGTCCCAGACCTATCCGTGGCTGTAGCTGGTTGCTGAAGGAGTCAGGCTATATAATGACAAATGATGTTTTTATACATCTTACCAAAGTGTCTAACTTTATCACTGTATGCTCTCCTACTGCTGTCAGGCTCTCAACAATATTCTCAGCCACCTTCTGAAACAGGGTATTTGAAAAATGCAAAGCAGCAAAAGTGAAAAATCCACTCGTATTTCTTTCAGTGTTATGCAGTGAATTTAGCTGCCAGATTAGATGGCAGCTCTGGGAGAAATGTTCCCTAATCTGTATTCATGTGATAGAGGTGATGCTCTCTGTTCTCACCGTCTGCAGGGAATATTGCTTCCCAGTCACCTACAGTGGAAGCCATTTTGAGCAGACTGCCACATATCTGTTTCCTCAGATGCTACCAAAGTGAAGACAGCCTGTCTTCCCCTGTTGTTTCTTTGAGTCCTCAGTAGCTGTAAACTTTATTGCAAAGGAATTAAGGGCTAATAGTGATCATTCTTCCCTTTAAGATCCATATAGAAACAGGTTCAAGGACAGACGAAGCTAGGCAAGATTCCAACCTTTCACCCCCAGGCTGTGGTAGGGGTGGTTCTTGGCTTGGGGACAGCAGCGTCCATTCCTGCCAGGACTTAATAATCCAACTGCCCTCAGAGCTGGGCATGTAGCACCTCAGCTTCAGCGCAAGAAGTGACATACAGACGAAACCTGTGACGTCCCAGCACCCCAGCTGTCCTGTCATTTCATGCATCAGGTGCGTGGTAAGAATCTGGTGTGTAACTGATGATCAGTTGTATTTATTATCTAAGCAAAGTAGTTCTTTCAGCAGGAGGTTGAACTAGACGGCCTGCTGAGGTCCCTTCCAACCTGAATTATTCTATGACTCTCAAGTATATTTTTTTAAATGTTAAAGTAAGATCAGTAAACGTCCTGGAGCTCTTGTGCGCTCTTGGGCCTGCGCAGTAGGTCTTTCTGGGCATTTTGCTGCCTGACCCCGAGCTCTCGGAAATGGGCATGTAGCAGCTCTGGCTGGGCAAAAAAAGGAGGCATGTAGCAAGAAGTTGTGAGCTTTGTTAAGTCAGGATGCAAAAATTGTGTGGTAATTAAAAATACATTAATCTATGCATAGAACTTGGGTTGCAACGTAGATAATGCTAGCAAAGTCATAATTGTCTGCAGGTACTGAATGAAGGTCATTAATTTTACTGGATAACTGGGATGAGATCTCTCAAACAAAAAATGGTGCACGCATTTAATGGTGGTTGTTTCCGGCATGGAATTTCAAATAAGGTGTCTTATTCCTCAGTTGGATTTGCAAGCTGTGTTATTCTACAAACTCTCAGAGACTGACAACTGGAGCTTCCGAAGAATTTCACAAAGATTAATAATTTAATAAAGAATATTCTGCAAGACAGTTCCATGCAGACTTCAACATGGGAGCAATACTTCAACTGATAGGCTGAAATCCCTGACGTATTTTGCATGGTTTTTCATTGCTGTCTGGAGGTTTAGTTGAAGTTACCGAGTTGCAATGTTTTCAACCTAGAACTGATAAGATCCTTTACCTGTTTTTGCATGAATCATGAGATGTTCTCTGAGCTAAAGTAAGTACGATAATCACTGAACGGGCGCTCTGTTGTAACTTTCAGCTCAGAGCCCAGCTGGATAAATTTGACAAACTGTGACAACAGCATCCAAACGAAGAACTCTGATTTCCCTAGACCTGTCTCTCATACAGGTGATGAAAATGAAACTACAGGTAATGAAAATGAGTTAATGGAAATGGCTGGTCGTGACTTGTAGAGTGGTATTTATAACAATGCTGGTTCTTTGTGTTTTATTAGGTAAATCATTAATTAATGTGCATGCAAAATAAGTTGGAATTGAAGCTTTGAAATACTAAGATGAGCTTTCTGAAAAGAGGTAAAAATCTTAGAGTTTTAGGCAACTTTGTTCCAGGTAATTTTTTTTTATTATTTAATATGCTTTTTCAAGTTCAGACTATTGGAAATGTAAAAAATGCTTCAGTTTTAACATTTTTTATAAGGCATTTTAGTTTCGCTTATCTTGTCTTTCACAATGAGACTTTAAAGTTTTTGGATTTATACTCATTACTGCACAAATTTTGTTTTCTGAAGACATCTAGTTATATATATTCCACTAGATGGTAGTGTAGTCCCTGTTCTGAAAAGCCTTTTTTGCTGCCTGTGCACTTTGTTTCTCGTACAGTAATGAAGCGGTCTGGATTCTAGGCATCTTTGGGAGTGGAGCCTGAAGCATCCTAGCTTAAAAGCAGTGAAAAGCAGGCAAGGTCCCCACTGCACTGTGCTCTCCCCCTTTGCTCTGAGGCACAGGTGATACTGAAAGAATTGAGTTTCATAATGGGGGTTGTTAATATCTGTATTCAATTTGCCAAAATATTTTTGTAAAAGCATTTAGTCATGAGGCACTGGGAAATAAAACAACTGGCCATGATTTGAGGAAACATGAAATTTCTTCTGGAAGATTAAGGTTCTTTGATACCTGGCCTAGACAATTAGAATGCATCACAGAACTCCCTCAAGGACCTGACACAACTTTAATAAGATTAAGTGGAAAAACTGGAAATCAGAGGCAGGCAGAAGTGAAATGAGAGTTTAAGACACAGAGAAGGGCCTTGACCAGCACATTTGAAGCATGATCATGCTTCAAGTATTTATTTCTACTGTTGGTTCAAGCATGAGGCTAGAAACTCAGGATATCTAACAACAGTGGAAACCATCATGGAGCAGTATAATAAACATGGGGGGGAAAGGGGCAAAGACCAAAGTCTACTAGAAAAAAAAATCTTATTAATTGACAGGCATGTCTGAACGAGTGAACTTGTGAACGCTTCCAAGTGCCTGACTCCAAACGTATCCCCCGGTCTGACACTGCACTCACTCAGTTCCCTGTTTGTTAGTTCTGCACGAAGGAAGCCGGAGATGCAGCCTGTAAGAAAAGCACGACGGGCTTTGGTTGGGTTCCTGGTCCGCAGCAGCAACACGGGGAACACCCATGTCTCAGCCTCGACAAAGCCAACACTGATGTGAGAGACAAGTAAATGCTGGTATGTTCTCCGACCAATGTAAAGTAGTTTGTCCTCTGTGTGTATGCATGCACATACACACATATATATACATATATATATATAAACTAATATGGACGAGCAAATCATGTCCATTCTGATATTTATATAATATTTCCATGTTTCATACTAGACGGATGGAACAGACGTGGTATCTTATCTGGATGATGCATGTCTATCACAATGAAACCTTGAAGAGCACTTGTAAAATTAGTAACAATAGTATTTTTGTGCTTTAGAAACAATTCTTCTCTTTATCCATAAAGACTAAAATAGAATGAGAGCTAAAAGGAGACAGAACACTTACAAGACCTGTAAATCTGTAATAATTCAGTGTTAAATTTAATAGGGTTAAAGTAATCTAGACGTGGCAGGTGTAACTGGAGTGTTTCACATCCAAAACAAATTAACTGACAAACTAGTATTATGCATTTACTCATTGATACATAATACTCAGAAAGATGTTAATGACTTTATACTAGAAAATGTTTGCTGTAGTTATCACAAAAAGTGATACTCCGTATATTTACAGTGAGATGGATTTAGCTATGCAAATATTGTTATTGTCATTTCTTTTTGTGAGCATTTTATAGCACTTCAGAAATCTTTCAATTTTCATGGTACTAATAATAGCAGAGTAAATTACTGTGATTTATAACACTGCCTATAAGGAAAGAGGGATAACAGTAAGAGCACAATAATAAAGCAAATAATAATTATTTTATAATCAAGCATAATAATAAAGCGAAATAAATAAAGTTGCACTGTTTTCACGCCTTAAATTCAGCCTGGCGTGAATAACCCGCAGGACCTGCCGCAGCAGCGGCGGGCTCCCGCGGGGCGGCAGTTGAGCGCCATGACAGCATCCACAGCCGCGCAAGGGAGCGGCTCTTCAGAAAAGCGCTTTCATTCCCTCGGCACATTTTATTTCCTTCTTTTTGTTCGAGTTAACAAGGATCATTTTTTTTCTTCTGTAGTGAATGGGGTTTTTTCTACTTAATCTCTTAAACTCTAAAATTGTTTCGTGTTAATATTAATAATTTAAGGGAAATAAGCAGTTTCACGGTCTAATCACACCACCATTGAGAACTGACAGTTGCCTCTGAGTAAAGGATGGCGTGATTGGCAGTATTACCTTCCGGCAAGGGGAGATCTGGAGGAGTGGAATAGTGTGAAACTTCATCTCTCTCCCATGCTGTTCGGATTATTTATCAAAGTAAAGTATGTGAAGATCAAAAAAAAAAAAAAAAATCAAGGGAAATGAATGCATGTAAATTATTAACAGCCCACCTCAGAGGATGAGCAGATTTCATGGATACTGTATTAACTATAACAAATTTTATTATATATTCAAATGAAAAGAAATAGGAGTAACAATTCTAACACGTTAGGAGATAATGTGTACAATAATCTCATCAGAAACTATTATCTAGAAAATAACATTGTGAACATGCAAAAAAAGTCAAGAAAGCATCTGACATTCAGGGAATTACTTGTTTATTTTTTACAAGTATTTATAATGTTGAATCATGTAGGTTAAAATAGAATACTTGCTGTAGTCCAAACTACAGTATTCTTGTGAGAGACATTTGTAATTGAGATCTCTCACACAGGCCACCAACAAGAATAAAGATGAGTTTACGAAGCAGTAGCACAAAAGCAAATCTTTATTTGCTGTTGCTCAGCAACCATGTGTGGAAGGCCCATTTTTCATTTTTGCCTTAACTTGACTTGACAGGAAAATGATAATAAATATGAGATTATTATCACAGGGTATAGATTATTGTGAACAGATGAACAGATATGTCAAAAAGAGGCATGTAATTTGGTACTCTTGAAAGGGAGAGCATTAGAGAAACTGCAAATAGAGTTGTAGCTTCATTACTAGCTTGCAGTTCACGCACAATTCTTGAAAAAAACTACAAAACGCTATTCTGCCTCTCTGGTTTCTCTGCGTGGTCTTTTAAAATGAATCCTTTGGTGTTACTCGGTCTGTTGCTATCTGTGTCAACTTTTAGTTTCAATACTATGAAAAAATCATTCTGCGGTTGCTATGCAACACAAATTATAAGCTAAAATATGTTTTAGTTCGTTTGCTAAATGGATATGTGCCCGACTAAATAAACAGTAACCAGGTGACTAATGTAGCATCTAATTAAAAGACTAATTGAGGTATTAATGAACTATTCAGTCTACACGAGACATGAGAAATAAATCCATCAGTTTGGATCTAAAATGGCAAAGATTTTCAATATATGCAGAAAGGGTAGACATTAGTACAATGCATAGATGTCAGTTTTCATACTTTTTAATTTGCTTTTACTATTCTACAAGTACGATGATTGCTCATACAACTTATTTCAAGCAAACTGTTTCACAGGCTTCTTGCACTTAGCTGAATACCTAAGTTAAGCAATAAACTCAGGACCATAGGATCTGAAACAACCCTGATTCTTGATCCTTCTTTACAGTAGAGCAGCAAAATGCTCCCTTCTTTTGGTAAGTCTGTTTCTGGAAGTCAATGCCTCCCGGCTGTCCCAGCGTGGGGATCAGGGTTGGAGGAGAGATGCGGTTTCAAGGGACTGTCCAGGGACCTGTCTCTCCTGGGACCTTGCCCTGTGGCTGCGGGCGGGTGGATGTTGGTAATTTTCTGGATTGCCTTTTTCACACTTCAAAGGAGACAGGCCTTTGTCGAGATGGAAATAGGACGTGCGTGGGTGGCTTCAGGTGGTGACAAGGAGTGGCACTGAACGCGGGTGAGCAGTTACGTTGCTCAAGAAGATGAGTTTTTGGCTGCTAACTCCTTCTGCCATAGTGTCCCTGCCGTGGGAACGCGACTGTCTCAATTACAAGTTGTAAGTAATGTACCCCATTCTCCTACACTGCCTACAGTACTTTGTCTGGCACACACTTGTTTTAAAGTCCAGTTATTTCAGAAGATTCACATGCACTCAGCTGATGATTCAGGAATTGAAACAGTTTTTATCTTTGTTTTCAGTAACATTAGTCATCCGTTATGTAATTTTTTTAAAGCAATACAAAATAGCATTATTTATGTGGGATAAGCATATAATAAACTATTTTTTATCCTATAGTCTTCAAATTGTATAAAAAACAGGTAAACAGTTTACTCAAAAACTTTAAAAAATAAACCAGGAAAAGTCTGTAAGTCAAATATATATGGCAAAAAATGTGGCAAGTCTTAATTTTGAATATAAACCGATACTGTGAGAGGTAGGATGATTAAAGAAGATTCTATGTTAAAAATGAAAATACTAGCAGAAGACATAAATACTACTTTAAAAAGTAGTGATTTTTTTACATATAATATTAAATAAAATCTGAATTACATCATGCTTTTAAAAATTACAGTCCAGAAAAGTCCAATCAGATGTGAGAACTTTTATGGAAATTATTGTTGGTTTTGTGTCTGTTTGCGTAGTAAAGCAGCATATGCTGTACTGCTGTCACTGACTGAAAATAAACGATTTCAGTCAAGCACCTACCTCTTCTGAACGGCTAACAACACTGAGAAGTATCATGCTACTGCAAATGCAAAATTGAAAGGTATAAATTAAGCCCCTAGCAAGACATATTGACTGGTTTTTGTTTGCATAAAAGCTCAGACAAATGGAACGGGGAATATTACAGAATTTGAAAGCTGATTACGCTTAATTCAAGGAACTGAGTCCAACCATTTCTGAACACTGCAAAATAAGTTTGAGAAGAAACAGAAAGCAGCTATTTCCTGATATGTTAAAACAAAGCCTTAGTAATCGAAGTGTAAACATCATCTGGCCTACGTAGTCTCCTATAAATTCTGGTGAGTAGCCCGTTTAGCTCTTCTTCGCTTTGGATGAAGAGTGTGTGATGCATGTACTGTTCACCATGACTAAGGTTAAATGCATAGCTGTCAACACTAGCAACAAAAACATTCGTGGAGGAAAAAAGTCAGCAGTGTAATCAAATGGATGATGCAGGCTTTGCGAGCTAGCAGAAGTGTTTTTGTAAGAATAGTACGTCCATGTTACCCGAGATCCACGGAGGAAGGCATGCTGTTTCTTACACCTATACACGAATTTAACTAAACATGTTTTATCCCCGTTTCAAGGCATTGAGACTTAGGAGATAGCTACAGGAAGGCAACAGTAGGCTCGTATGTAGGTGTACTCCCTGTCAGCCACCTCTGGGTAATCGATGGGATGCTCCTCCGGGGAAAGATGTGTAAGCACGCCAGCCTTTAGTAGAAAGTGAAAGCAGCAGAGAAGCATTTCAGTGTAGCCACATTTAAAACTGAGCAGCACAGCCTGCACCCAGCTCCTTACTGATGCCTGGGCTGCAGCTGTCCAGAGGTGCCCACTACTGGGCCTGTCCTCTCCGGGGAGCTTTACTCCCCAGCGTGTCCCCTCCATCCCAGCTCCTCTGCTCCTTCCGAGATCCCGGCGGCAGCAGCAGCGGCAGCGGCGGCACCCCGCTCTTCAGCCCCCTCCTCCCTAAGAGGTGGCCTGGGGCACGGGACAGCGGTGGCCTGGCCTGGCGGCAGCGGTGAGGAACCAGAAGCCGCCCCGGCAGAGGGGCGGCACCTGACTGAGGACCCTCCCCTCCCACCGAACACGAACGCCCCGCCCAGGCAAGCGCAAAAAGGCGAAGACGTGGGGTTTGAGCACGGACCCCCGCAACAAGCGCCGGGCTCCCGCCCGCCCCGAGCCGGCGCCCCGGGCTGCCCGGCCCCGCCCGCCCGCGGCACCGCGCCGCTCCGCCCGACGGCCACGCCGCGCGCGCGGGGAGGGGGCGGGAACCCGGCTCTCGCGAGACGGGAGCCGCGCGGAGCCGGCCCCCCCCCGCCCGCCCGCCCGCCCGCCCGCGCGCGCTCAACGGCCGCCGCGGGAGAATTCGAAAGCGCCGGCAGCGCGCGCGCGGCGGCAGGGCCGGGCCCGGCCTCGGCCTCGCCTCAGCGCTGCCCGAGCGAGCGAGGGGTGCGGGCAGCGGCGGGACGCGGCGGGGCTGAGGGGTGTGCGCGTCCCCTCGCTGAGCGGCACCCGCGGCTGGTGCCTCTTCCGGCGGCGGGGCCTTCGTATGGCGGGGCTTCGCCGTGGGCAGCGCTGCTGAGAGGCGCAGGCTCCTCTCCCGCCTGTCAGTCCGGGCGATCGCCGGTTTTGCTTCCCGCCTGTGCAGGCAGCTCCGCCTGACTGGAAACGTAACCCGCGGATCCATGAGGATTTCTTTCTGAGGGAGCGCCAGGTAAGCGGCCCGTCTGCCTTCCCACATCCTCTTCTGTCGGGGGCGTAGGGCGGCCCGGGGGCCCTGCCGAGGGCCTGGCGACGGCCCGGCCACCGGCCAGCCCCTGGCTGATCCGGGACAGTGCCCTGGCTCGGCACCCGCCCCGTCCTGTGGTACGGCTTCACAGACAGTAAAGGCTATGTAAGGCAGTCTCCCCACTGGTAGGGATGGGAAAAGCACGTCAGGAATCACCTAGGATGGGAGGAACGCTTAGGTGCGTAAATTAAGCTCTTGGTGTCGAGGAGCGGCCTTGCCCGTTTCCCATAGTCTTCACTTGACAAGGGAGAAAAGGAGAGTATTTTGCTGCTCGTCAGTACTTTTCATACAAGTAAAGTTCGATGGCTAGCTAATTAGGGGGCATGTGCTGGATACACTGTTCTTTTTCAAAATAAAAGCATCCATTAAGAAGTTCTGGCTTAAGACTTGCTTAGTAAAAACAGGACTACAAAGAATGCATGCAAATACTGCAGCCTAGTGCTGTTATGAATTTAAATGCTGATTCAGATAATTGTAAAGTATTTTGGAGGGGGAGACATCTTTTATTTATAACCATGTAGATGAAGAATGTAAGTTCATACATTCTTCACTGAGACCAGAAATGATCTTATTTTGAGATACAGTACTTTCTCTAACATTTTTTTTGTTTTATTTATAAATCAAGGGGAAACAAGACCACAATGAAACGCGAAGCTTTTTTACAAGTTGTGTCTAAAGAGTCAATTGAAGACTTCTTGCGTTATACTCAGAATCCTGTAAGTAAGCCGTACACGTGCATTACTAATAAAATCTTGTCTGTTATTACTGCAGGAGTTTTGTGACATAGGGACAGAAACTGTTTCTTTGGTACCTGCAGATGTGCTATGATAATTGTTGTAGAAAATAAGGTCAAATGGCAACTAATGGAACATAGCTGAAGAAGTTTTAGAATCTGAAATTTTGCTATTTATAAATCAGCTAATTTTTTAACATTTGGTTATTGCACATACAGTTTACTTTTATTTTACAATAAATGATTAGTACCATGGTAATACTAAAAAAAAAAAAAAAAAAAAGTACTCATTTGATGTTGATGAAGTATTGCTTTTTTAAATTTCAACCTATGAAAGATTTTATGGCTGTGTAATGAATAGGCACTGGAACAGGCTGCCCAGGGAAGTGGTTGAGTCCCCATCCCTGGAGGTATTTAAAAGACGGGTAGATGTGGTGCTTAGGGACATGGTTTAGTGGTGGACTTGGCAGTGCTGGGTTAACGGTTGGACTCGATGATCTTAAGGGTCTTTTCCAACCTTAACGATTCTATGATTCTAATACGAGCTAATATACAAACATAGCAGAGGCATGTTTCACTAGTATTTGTTCATTCATTTGATAGTTTAGGCTGTCCACTTATCCTTCAGTCCTTGTGTAATTGTACTTGCTAGTTATTTTTATCATTGAATGTTTTAGAGATGTGATAGCTTGCTGTCTCTAAATACAGTGTGGGGAGAAGCGGGAGGAACAACAAAACAAATCCACTGAAATCCACTAATTAAAAGTTCATTCTCATGTTGTGTGTGTATGCTATTGCATGGTAATCGGAAGTAATCATTTGCATTATGGTGTTTTCCACTAAGCTTCAACCTGTCTGATATTAGGATATACACGATTTTTCCTAAACATCTTTTGCTAGCCTTAATAAATGGTATTGTCAGGTTAGTTTCTAAAGCTTTCTAATCAGTATTTTCCTAATATTACCTGTATCAGGTTAAAGTAAGTGGATCAGTTGACCTCTATGTCCCCAGAGGCACGAACTAATTTACTAATGTAGCAGATGTATTAAACCTATGGTTTCTATGATAGGGATCATGTTCTATGTAATAAGCTTAGGAATGTTTGTCTCCCAAACATCATTGAATCTCCTTTTCCAAGAAATTTGCTAGCTTTTTTGTTTGCAGTCCTGTATGTAATTATAGACAACAACTTTATTAACAGGTTGCCTTTGCTTGAAGTCTCCTTCCCATTTTTCCCCAAATCTAAACACTTTAACAGGAAACTATTATGTTTAGGATAACGTATGGTACTTGCAGTGTTGCCTTTTCAATTAATTTGGTTGTGTTGTTTCTGCCATCTTCATCCAGTAATCTATCTTTATATTTCTTGGTCTGTTTGGATTAAAAAATTGTTTTTTTCATCACCAATTCATAAGAGTTGTCTTCCAGCAGTTTTCAGTTGTTGCCAGTATCTCTGGAAACTGTATATCACCAGCTATAATGAGTATATTGATTAAAACTGTCTTCGTGCCTTCATAGCATAAGGGAACATGAATATCCAGATTACTTTTTTTGCTTGTCGAAGAGACCTGAGTTATTTTATTAATTTCATTTTGAAACCTTTGATGCTGAAGGCTGTTTCACCATGTCTTATCTTTGGATGAGGATTCTCATTTTAGGATCTCCCTTGAGTGATTCTTAACGGCTTTTCTGGAGGAGGCTGTGGTAGTGTATTCTGTCTTTTAGAAGTGGATGTATAAATGTAGAAAGAAGAGGAAAGCATGGTTAGAGCCTCGCTGCTGTCCTTAGTTTTCATATTATATTTATGCCCTGCTTTTTCTACCTGTTTTGTGCTCAAGCCTCACAATTTGCCTTTTTAACTTTTTTTTAAAGTTCTGTTCTTAGCATCACTACTTCTTTCAATGTCTATCATTTGTACACCCCATAGCCCCCCTGTAATTTTCCTTTTCCCTCCTCTCAGTGTCTTGTTTCATTCACATCTTCTACAATTCTAGGGGTTTGCTGATTTTCCGTCAAGGTTTGCCTTGGGCTTTTTGCTTTTCTTTCTTTGTAATCTTTTTAAAATATTACCATGTTGTGGTGCTGTTCATTGAAGTCTTTATCAGGTACTGTTAAATTTTTCCACTAAATCCTGTTCCAATTCAAGGAAATATATTATTTCTTAGACAGGAAAATAGGAATCATGGATATGACTATCATTCAATGATATCCTTTTCCCTCGTAGGTTTTGGAATAATTCTATCTCATATCATCCCAAAGAAAGATCAGAAAGCTCTGGTCTTATTATGAATTCATTCTTTTTGTTCAAAACAGTATGATCTTAATATCTTGTCTTTTGGGTTTGTTTGAAGTAGAGGGCTGCAGAGGTCCTTGTGTGGCTTTTGGTTTATCTTATTTGTTTCCAGCTGTTGAATAGGATAGAAATTCTGCTATGAACATGTAACAGGATCTTTCTTCTCATACCCTTCTGGGAACCTTCTAATACTTACTGCTGCTTCTTTCATTATTTTCTCTTTTTCTTTTTCCCTTCAACTTTTTTTGATGCCTGCTTTTTTAGTGTGTCTGCAAACTAAAAATATTTTTATTTCAAGATCATGCACATGCTGCCTCTTTCCTCCGAAGTGTTTTTAATCTGGTAGACCTTCACTTCAGTATTGCAAATTACATCTCAAAAATTATCTGTACTTCCTCTTGGCTGTGTCTGGTTTTGCTTCTCATCTTTTCTCCGCATATTCCCTTTCCTAGCAGGTTGCCTACGCTTCTTTGATGCTAACAGACTCTGCATCTCTGAGGTAAACTCCTCTAGCAAGGTTCTTCTGAGGAAATAGTTCAGATTAGTCTCTTAGCAAAGTCTTTTGCAGAAACTAATAGTGGCTTCCCATTCAGCAGAGCTTGAGAGGGAAGTATAGGGTTAATGTCCTCAGGAGTTATGTTTGATGGGGGGGGCTTTAAAATAGTGCAGTCTACAGAGCACTGTTCTATGGAGATTGTACTCCGAAACCTGTAGTGCTGTCCCTGTGGCTGTACTGACTGTTACATTTCTAGTCCTTGCGTAAGGATTTTCTTTCAACGGCCATCATCAATCTATATTTAAGATGGCAGAGATATGATCAGGGACTTCTGAATCAGGGAATTCTGTGCAGTTGTGAGCTTCTTAGCTAAGGGTGTGGAATTGTCTCCATTGGGAACAAAGTATTTAGAACACATGAGAGACAGAAGTTGATGTTATGGGGATGTGATTTATGTTCAGTAGTGTTGCTATCAAGGGCTAAAGACTTTAGTCTTAAAAGAAGAACTCTTGTTTCATGATAAAGAGTTAAGCAGCAGGAATTTCTTGTGCTATTTTTTTAAAGAAATACAACTTCTAGAAGGTGCTATAACTGCAGAGGAATGGAAATTAATCCTTAATGTAAAAAAAAGCATTAATTTTAGGAAATATGATGATGAAATATAAGCCACTTCACTGATGGGGAGTTGTGTGCTATCTTCTGACTATTCACAGAAAAATCCATTTGATCCTTTTGACTTGAATGAACTACTTCAAGAATTGCCAAGAAAGCAAAAAGAAGTACTATGGGAGAGACTGACTCAGCTATTGACAGAGACTTTGATGGAGAACCCTGTGGAAACATGGCAGAGGATTGAAGATAATGAAAGTAGTAATGACATGGAAGTTGAGATAGTTCCAGAAATGGTAAAAATCTTTTAAAATAAAAATAGATACATATTTCATATTTTCTGAGAAATAAAATGAAATATTTTCCTAGCATCTGAAAATATGCAAGGGTTATCAAATAAGGTCGGTTTCAAACACCACCTTCCTGACCCATTCTTAACTGACTTCTTAACTATCATGCTTGGGTTAAGCTGAACTTATGATTGGTCTATACTATAAAAGATTAGATCTGCTGATAATTTTCATTATGAAAGATGTGACTTAGTTTTTTCACTAGAGTTGAGTGTCCTTTTTGTATGTCTTATTTCAGTAAACAAATGTTCCTGTCTCAGATGTTCCTTAAGTATCTGGCATATACTATAAGAAATTCGCTACCTGTTTTATTATGTCATTTTATTGAATGAAGATCATGAAATCTAGATTTGAACCCCCCTCCCACAAATTTAGCTGATACAGAATTTCTCTGACTCAGACCCTCATATACTGCCTTCTGCACTGTAGTCCACATAGTCTTGAGAGTATCAGGGGAAAAAAGGTTATATAACTTTGGAAGAAAAAAAGAAGTGAGGTTGGGAAATTATTAGGGAGACCTAGAGGCTTGTAGATAATCCGTCATACGTACAGAAGCCTATAGAATCATGTACCTGGATCTAAAGTCACCAGATCTACACATTTTTGAGTTGCACAAGACCCTGCTAGTTAGGATCTTTTTAGTTCTAAAATGTATGTGTGTTTGAGGGTTTTGTTGCAGACAAAATTTTTAATGGTGGAATGGATACACATGGACAGTCACCGAATTATCTGCTAGCTGGAGCTGAAAGGCATTTTCCAACTTTTTGAAATGGTTATGCTTTAAAATTATGCTTTTGCCTCTTCTTACTTGATAGGTTTTGGGTGTCAGTATACTCTTTGTTCAAAATGGAAGCTAAATAACAATTCAGCTTTGCTCTCTGTTGCTAAGGTTTATTTCTTGTCACAATTATCTTCTGAGTATAAAATAAAGTGCAGAATTTTTTCCTCAACATTGTTTTCTTTCAGAAACAAACTGTAGCTGTGATCCAAGGAGTGACAGCTGTAGTTACTGCTTCCATACCTGCAGTGGATGAAACTGTAAACTACAAAGCTCTTTTAGAATGTGTTTTTATATTAAATGGTACGTACTTACCTGTTATAGAATACAGCATTGTACTGTTTTTTTTTAGCAGATGAGTATACTAGGCTTTTTGTTTGACCTGACTGGTCTACGGAACAGAATGTACAGGACAAAAGTTGGTACTGATGTGAGTTCTTATTTTTGAGACAAAATTAAGGGAGCATTTGCTTAAAAATCAGTTACACAGTCTGAAAGTTGGAACCTAAGTAGTTTTCTTTCTCCCAGCTGTTCACCCAGTGATAGATAACTTTCCTTATTCTGTGACTTATAGTATTTTTAAGGCAAAAATTAAGATCATTAACTTTGGATCATTGTTACTGATCCAAAAACTTGGCCAAAACAAATCTGCCTGGATACCCACAGAGCTGGTTGACATTGTGAGGTATAGTTGGTGTACTAACAGACTAATGTTTTACAGGAATAACTTGGTTCATTGCAGTAATAATTACTTTACTACTGTTGTAGGTATTCTTCCTGCATTACCTGAATCTGGAAAAATCCTACAGGGTGCTATCCAACGTGTATGTGAAATGTGGTGGGAGAAAGGACTGGAAGGGAAGGAGCAGCTGGGGAAGACTCTATTTATCATTCTGCTAAGAAAAAGCCTGAATAAAGCTGCTACGGTATGCTGAAGCCATATTGACTTTTAGATTACTACTGAATATTCCAAGAAAGATTATCCCTCCAAAATACCTTTTAGTTCGAGTTAACTTGTTTTCCATGTCCCAGTGCTTCTCAATTAATGGAACATAGGATATGCATTGGTTACAAAGTGTCTTTTTGGTGTTGTTTGCATAAGCAACATATTAAAATGTTGCCTTCTCTAGAACAAACTAAAGATTTTTGGCATCAATTTCACAAGTGAACTGTTTTTTTTTTTTCACCTTTTTTTTATTTTTTACATTCTTCACTCATTTGTAAAGTCCAATAACTAAGGTTTAAATAGTAATTAACTCTTAGTTAATTCAGGTTTTAAGTACTATGTTCAGCTACTCATAGAGACTTCTTATGTGGGAAGCTTCTTTTTCTGTTACTATGTATCTCTCTACAAATCATTTTTTTTAATGTGTGAGTTTAGAGTATTGTGGCATACATCTTTTGTACTAACCCCATAAATATCTTTTTTACTTATTTCTTTCTTTTATTTTTCCCTGTTAACTGCTTTCATTGTATAAAGTTTCAAAAGTGGAATAATACATTTTTCACCTAATTTGTGTGAAATACGAGCTTTCTTTCTGTACTTCAGCACGTCTTCAGTTGTTGGAAGTCAGTATTTCTGCAGCTACACATACTTTTGTAATTTTTCCCAGTGATGTGGTGAAAGTCAATTAATGTTCATAATTTTACAATTTGAAAATCTTCTATCTGTAACAATGCATTTCAAATTCATTATTTAAAATCCTTTAAATGCTTCTTCACATTAAAGCTATACCTACTTCACTATAATCTGGGCTTTTTTGTCCTGTCAGGGTGCAGATATAGTCCGTCTGTGGAATCTACATCAGACATTACTTTGTTTTGATTATGAATCAGAGGAGAGTAATGAAGTCAAAGACTTGTTGCTTCAGTGTTTTATGAGTGTCAAACACATTAAAAAAGAAGAGGTAAGCAAACTTTTATCTTACTGTGATTTTATGTGAGTGGACTTTGGTTACCTTTAATGGTTTTGCATTAAGCCTTTTTTTACAGTACAGTAAGTAGCAATACAAGAGAAATCAGCTCTGACTCCAAGCTATAAACGGTTGATATTTCTGTTTCACTTGGAAAACCCTTTATTCCTATTTCTGACTTAAATATAAAAGTATATGTCTAAATCATCACTCAAGTTCTTGTATCCTGAGGTAATAAGAACCAAGTGCTTTGCTTCCAGTGCATGTTCCTTGATACTTAAAACAATTCCGTGGTATAATTTTCTTCTTTTATAGCAGTTTTTCTTTTATTGGAGGCAGATAATGGTAGCAAAATAATTTCCCTTCTAAATGATTCCATTTAGAAGATTGCATTGCCATAGCCTGTTTTAAAAGTAGCATAAGAAGAACCCAACTTCACAGCAAAGTGAGAATTATTTTATTTGACTACCTATATTTCTCTCAGTGAAGAATTGCTGTGTTGCAGTTTTTAGTGTGTACCAAGATAGTAGTATCCAAGCTTTTTTTTCTGGTTAGGTGACAAGACAACCTGACATTGGGTCCTGTGTTCGAACTTTTCCTTGCCTGTTTAAAACACCTGTATTCCCTTTCATGGACTATATGAACCTCTGTCATAAAATGAGCTCTGAGGTTGCTGCATGACTGTGGCACTGTGGGCATATGGGGTTTTAAAAATGGTGGTAGAGAGTGAATTAGGTGAAATGTTTGGTAGACCAGGTTTTGGCTACCTGACACCAAGATTTTTTTTTTTTTTTTTGTTACTTTACCCATTGTATTGTAAGATGTTTTAGTTTCGACTAAAATTAGGATGTACTAAGGCAATGTGAGAGGTGGGAAAAGAAGGAGAGAAAACATGGGTGAAAAGAGGGAAGACAGGTAAGACTTTATTGACTGATTTTCTAATTGGTTTATGTTCGTGGTATATTTAATTTTAGGTCTTTTTTTATCCTCTTGAAAAAGTGTGTACCTGTATGCGTTCTTTGTCACAGTACTTAAAATGCCTTAGCTATATTTGATTCCATATTAATCATTTTCTTCTGTTTTATTTGAATCCACTGCATCACTTTAATATTTCATATTCATGTAGGCACAGTAAATAATTGGGAATTATATATGTAAAATGAAACTGCTATCTAGGCTTCAGAACCAGCTTCTTGTAGTTATTTTTCTTCCACATCTTGTGACGTTTTTAATATAACACATGTTCATTACTACAAGTAAGTTTTCCTAAGGAAAGTTTGTACCTTGAATCTTTGGGTAAAACACAGCCTTCCGTATGAAACTTTTTTTTTTTTTTTTTTTTTTTTTAATTTTTGGGGAAAAATAAGTCGTAATAATCAGACTTGGTACTGAGTCTTTCTCCTGGCATGTCAAAACACACCTCCTTCGTTCTACAAGAATATGCAAGTTTGGTCACACTTTACACATTTACTTTTCTGCCCAAGCTTTTGCTCTTTCCTCCTCGTGATTTCTGGTCTCTTGACATCTTGTCATGTTTTCTTTTTCATGTGCCTGTCTCTTTCTAGGTAGATATAGAGAGAGTCGTACTGCACTCTTTGCTTTGGCATATGATCATTAGTGGTTTAAATCCTTAATCCTGAATCCTTAGCTTTATGGCTAGAAGGATTGACTGAGAGTAGCAGCTCTCAGCCGAGAGTTGAATTTGCGTTGTGTTAGTACATCCATTCCCTTCTGATAAAGGTGAAAGATTTAAACCACTGTTTACAAATACAGACTCTTACTGATTATGTCCAATTGCCTTATCAGTTCTTTCCATTGAATTACTAGTATTGCCTGCCAGGCATCAATTCTGAGTGCTAAAAACTTTGAGTGGGCTTGGGGAGCTTTCTTAATTTCAGAGAATACCTTTTTAATATTATTGAGGTGTGTCTATTAGCCTAAACCTTTTTACAAAAAGCCACAAAGGCTGTCAGTGCAGCTGACAGGTCCATAGTCACTGTTGCCAGATTCAGTTCTGGACCTGACCTGCTTATTAGATTATGACAGTGGGTAGAACTTGATAGGGTATCTCCCTTTTCAGGGCTTCCAGGACCTGAAAGAGCTTCAGGCTCTTCATCTTCAAGCCTGTTAAGTTCTCACATGTAGTCAAGGGTGCTTCGGTCATTCTCAGACTTCTTGTTAATTTTAATCTGTACCTTCTTAGGAATGCTCTGGGTTTGGTTTTGGGTGGGTTTTTTTTGTTTTTCTAAAAAAAGTTTAACATGGGAGGGAGAGGAAATAATAGTTGCTCCTCCTAATTCTGATTATTCCTAAGTAATGTTGCTGTAATGTTAGAATTACAATTTGAGGTTGGAAGGGACCTCTGGAGATCATCTAGTCCAAGACCCTTGCACAAAGCAAGTGTATCACGTTCTGTGATTCTACGTCATAGGTTTTTTTCTGTCCTCTTCTTCCATTTGGAAAATTTCTTGCTAACCTTAGTGCTATATTTTAGTATTGCTACAGTCAGGGAAGCTTTTTGTATCACCCAACAAGGCTTTTTGTGTCAGTGCAGTATTCTGCTATCACTTAGCAGATTCCCTTGCAATTTCTTCAGTGATCTCTCTAATGGGAGTCTATTTTGGTAGGAAGTGAACTCTCTTATGTCTCTGTTTACCTGTTTACCTTGGTCTTCCCCAGGGGCTGCAGGGGAATGTCTGTTCTGGCACCTGGAGCACCTCCTCCCCCTCCTTCTTCACGGACCTCGGTGTCTGCACAGTTGTTCCTCTCACATATTCTCACTCCTCTCTTTGGCTGCAGTTGTGCAGTTTTTTTCCCCCCTTCTTAAATATGTTATCCCAGAGGTGCTGCCACCATCGCTGATGGGCTCAGCCTTGGCCAGCGGTGGGTCCATCTTGGAGCCGGCTGGCGCTGGCTCTGTCAGACATAGGGGAAGCTTCTAGCAGCTTCTCACAGAAGCCACCCCTGCAGCCCCCCACTACCAATACACAAGTCACACTATGGCCTTAAGGAAACTAGTTCAAAATAAGAGGGGAACCACAACCCATTCTGGAAAGACCCCAAGATAGGGTTCGGTTAAATTAGGTGTCTGAAACCAATTTAGACATCTACACAGGAGCCTAATATGTACAGGTTCTGGAATGATTTAATTGCTTAAGTATAAGTGAATGACCTGTGCTATGTTAAACGGCCTAAGTTGCTTCAGACATCCACATGGGGCTGGCACATAAAACACAGGATCTGTCATAGGTCTCTGCCTTCTGGAAAACCATCTGAGTGTTTAAAATTGCTCTATGCTTGGGTAGTGGCATACTGCCCCTAGTCAACGGAGTCAACAGAACAATTCATCTTCATAAAGCAGTTACTAAACAGCTGATCACCTGAATCACTCTCCAGGCAATTAACATTCTATGTCTCAGTTTGTGAGCTGAAACACAACTTCAATATGTGAATTGCCAGTACAGATGCAGAATGATAATTATCTGGGATTTTTCTAGCTTTGCAGACAGGAGATTAAGTGTCTTGAAATTTGTAGTATTCAAACCATTTTCTTGTTGCTCTAAAACCATTGTGCTTCTGTTGCAAGTTCTTCTCGTTTGGGATTTTGCATCCTGACGGAGTTTAGTTTTAGTGGCAACCCGTCTCATATGTGTTCTCTAGTTTCCCTGCCTGGCTCATTTCGCTAATGGTAGGTTTCTTGTAGCAGCATGTCCAACACTTCCCGAGTATCTCTGCTGCACCTTCTTACATTCTGTGTCTATTTCTAAAATGCTAATAGTCATACCAAATATCAACATGATGTATGAATTGTCTTGAGACGAAACTGATCTGCTATATATCAGGCTTAATATTCCTTTTATTGCCTGCAGGCTTGTTCTACAGTTCCTAAGAGAAGTTTACCTGATACTTTTTAGAGTATGTCCCAGAGTGTAGCCCCATAGCAGCTTAAGCTGATGTAACTCCAGGTTGCAATGATTCTGTGTTGCCATAAACTAGCATTCCTATTTTCTTCTCTGCAGTATGAATGCTCAAGCAGCTTTGTCATGGGTTGATTCAAGGAGGTAGAGGATCAGGTTTTTTCCTAGTAAGATTGTTTTTCAGCCAGATTAACTGCCTAGATTGATCATACACAAGGATGAAGGGAAGGGGAGGGTCAGGAATGCGGTGTCCTGGTTCTAGATCAGATTAAACTGACACAGAATTGCACATTTATGCCTCACTGCAAGATCAGAAAGTTTGGTTTTTCTGCCTTCCTAGACTGTGCTATTCAACACAGTAATATTTCTCAGCAGCTTATTTTCAGGTTGCATTAGTGGAGTGATCCTCTGAATTTATATCTCTGTGTGATTTATGAAAACACTCTTGTTCAGGTGGGGTTTCCAATCAAACAGCTGGAGAGCCCTGCAGAGCATATATTATTGTGTTTTAGAGGTCGGCTTGTTCTACTCTCGTCTTCCTTGCTAACCTTCTGTCTGTGTGTGTGTACAACTGACAAAGCCACATGTACTATGTCCACAAGCACAGCAGTACAAGATGCTCAATATTCTATTAATGAATTAACCCTGAAGATGACAAGTGCACGATCTTATTCAGCTATCACCAGTTTACCTCTCATGATACTGAGAATGTTGATAACAGTAACCACTTCAGATCCATTGATCACAAGCAACAGATTAAATTAGAGACACTTACTATCATTTTCAGGATCAGGGTCAATCTGTTGAAATCTAAGGCAAAAAAGAATTGGTTGAACTGCTGAAAGCTACTTTGTGACTTTTATTCACCTGTCTTGCTGCTGTGATTGTAGAAGATGCGATGAGTTTGAGTTTGACCTCATCTTTGCCCTGTTGAGGCAGGACTCCCTTGACCTTTTGGTTTCTCAGGGATATTGATGGAAGAGTGCACCACTTGGACTACAATATATGTATTATACCAACAAAGTTGGAGACAAGTGACTTTTTTTATTCAATTTTTTTCTTTCTTTGTAGAAGAAGCTCTCATTGACAACAGGAAGGATTCCATCAGATCTGTAGACAAGGATCTTGACATTGTATTTAGCCTTTAGGTCTTCATTTTTATGATCTTCTGAACTACTTTTGACCTGAAGGCATTTAAGCTATCAGTTCCACTAGAGGGCAGTTTCTGCCTATATACTTCGTTCCCTCTACCCCTACTATATAATATTCCAGCTCAAAGTGCAGCTGGCATTATCAGCCTTATTTTCTGTATTTTGTCATAGGTCTGAACATAACTGTTGGTCCAGCTCTCGATCGAAGTGCCTTTGAACTTCTGCTAATTGTTCAGTGCACCTTTTCAACTTCTGCCAATGTGCTGTTCACTATTACACTTCCTTATTAATTTTCCTGATTTATTTTTAGCTAGAAAGCTGACAGGTACGAAGGACCCTTACAGCTGACTGACTCACCCTTACGTAGGATCAAACTTTTCAAAGTCTCAGAAGCTGGATGCCTTCACTTCATCTGTAAAATGAGCCAGAGTGAGGCTGTCTGTACAGATACTGTGTAAGGCTCTAATTCCATGGGCAGATCTTGCTGATTCTGGAAGAGCAAGGGCTTATTTCCTCCATCCACAGCCTTCCACTGCCTTTTCTTGCAAAAATTCTGTTGCTCATGAGATTTGTCATCACCATTTCTTACTTGCTAAAAGGGAAGAAAACTAATTCAGGAAAAAAAATGAATTTTTTTTTTTTTCTCTGTTTTCGTGAATTAAAGCAGCTCCAGGAGGTTTGCGATATTATCTTTCATGAGACAATAGAAAAGGAAGTGTCCTTGCTAATCAGAACATTTATTTTCCTCAGTGGCCCAGCTGTTCTCTGTGGGTTTGTTCAAAAATGTTTCCATATCCAATAGTGACAGATTTGTCACGCTATTTTATTTGTACCTTCACTGTCATTACAGTGTCCTCCTGGAATGACATTGTACTTGACAGAGCTCTGATGATTTGGCCTTGATGAGTGTCCTGAGTTGCACAGTCCCTTATCATTATGGAATACTGCTTGTATTCTAAGTCACACCAAAACAGAATGGACATTGAAAAAAATGCAGGCAGATATGCAATCCACATGTTCACTTGTTTTGCATTTTCTCTCAGTAAAAATAACAGTAATGCTTGAATTCTGTTTGAAAATTAAGAATCTTACATTTCCACCTACAACAGTCTCGTCTATGCTTTTTAAAATTAAAGGTGTCATTTATTTTGATATTTAAGCTCTGTATTTACTGATTTTTGAGGTGGCTCTTCAATTGGGTATTCCTCTGGGGTCTGACTTCCCTTTTTTTTCTGCTCTTTTCCTCTCCCAATAGGGAAGAAGATTCCTGAGCTTTTTGTTCAGCTGGGATGTAAACTTCATTAAAATGATACATGGAACTGTTAAAAACCAATTACAATTTTTTCCAAGGTATGCATTACAGTTAGAGTTCTTAATGATCGTTAAGAGCTTGGCTAAAATCTTTTGTCTCAGGCTCTAAAATATCTAGTATATTGATAAAATGTATCAGAATTCAGACACATTCAAATCTCCTGAATGTAACTACCAGATTGTTTCAGCAACTTCATATAATAGTTGCTCTGCACATGCTTATGTATACAATTATAGGTGTAGTAAAATGCTTATTTAGCATTAGCTGCTTTCATATAAACTGTGCTGCATTACTTGCAGCGTCTGTGAGAATTGCATTTCTGCGTCTGTAAGGTGTTAGTATTTTTTCTATGAGCAACCTCTAATTTAATTTTGTAAGATTCTATATAGAGACATTCTAATCAGAAGTGACTTGCAGGATCATAGCCTGAGAACTTGACTGATGGATTAAAATCGTGGATTTTCTTTTTTCCTCTGATTATTTAATGAAATATTACAGAAGTAATTCTTTATATTAAAATCCGAGGCTTTGTAATATTTTCAGTTAGAATAATGTATACCTGTACATCTTTATAAAGAATTTAAGGCATTCATTGTGAGACAAATGATGAAATAACTGTGCTGATGTTTTGACTTTCCCACCATAAGAAATATTTCCTGTGTTTTTAATAGTGCTTCGGTTTGTTAATTAACAATTAACTTTGTTTTTCTGTAATTATCAGTGTAGACTTTCAAGATATTTGCTTCTTCTAAAAATAATGTTGATGCACAGACTTAGGAATAATATTGGTAGTTATCAAAAACTTCATGTTGTTACCTTTATGAATTGTACATAGATATGGTTAGGATGCTTGCTTGAAAGTGTTTCCCATGTTATACAGATCGTTGATGGAATACATTTCAGAAGTTTACTTCAGGGCCTGGAAGAAGGTGTCAGGAGAATTCTTAGAGGTAATACTATGCTTGAATTTTCATTTGGATAGTCTTGAATTTCAAGATGGAGAAGATACATGACTTTTCAACCTCGGAAAGGTTCCTAAGCAAACCTTAAGGAATTATCTCCCTAAGGAAATGGCCTCTTTAGCATTGGCAAGGAATAAGAGCATGTCATGCTTTGAATATCTGCCCCCTGTGATCAGCTTGGTTGCATTTAAACACCTTTAATTCTGCTGCTGAAATATTGTTTCACGCAACTATGCATATACACGATGGTCTTTTTAAGACGCTAGTTATCTGAGTTATCAAAGCTTTTATTCAGTACGTGCAAGTCTATATATTTCATAGCTTAAATATTGATCTAGTTTTTGTGGATTTCCATGGAGATGATCAAAAGCATAATTACAGCATCACAACAATGCTACAGCCAAATTTCAGATACCAAGTAGTTCATATTTACCATGTGGAGGTGCTTTTGAATTCCAAACTTGGTTCTGAGACTTGGATTAATTGTATATTCTGAAATTCTGAAAATCAGTTTAAGCAGACAGAGGCCGCTAGCATGGAAAAATTTGGGCCTAGCAGAAGCCAAGTAAGAAATGTATCAAAGACTATTTTCAGTTGTTTGTTTCAGAGAAAAATGTAAGTTGCTGCACAGCCTACAGTATGTATTATTGTTTTATTATGTTAACAATAGCATGTATGTGTTCTTACTGTAGATACTTGAACATAACTGCATTCAGGATTTCATGCATCATGGAATTCATCTTCCCAGAAGTTCTCCTGTTCATTCTAAAGTTAGAGAGGTAAGTTGCTGTAAAGCATGACATGAACTAGTAGCATCAAAATCAGATTGGTTACTATAAAGTGGAAAATTTCCATTTCATACTAAAATACTATACTAGGTCTGGCTGGAATAGAATTACTTTTCTTCATAGCAGCCCGTATGGTGCTGTGTTTTGGATTTGTTGACTAAAACAGTGTTGATAACACATCAGTGTTTTGGCTGTTGCTGAGCAGTACTTGCATGGTGTCAAGGCTTTTTCTTCCCCACTTGTTTCCCTGGTGAGTTGGCTGGGGATGAGCAACAAGTCGGGAGAGGGTACAGCCAAGACAGCTGACCCAAACTGACTGAAGGGACATTACATGCCATATAACATCATGCTCAGCAATAGAAACTGAGGGAAAGTGGATTTTGGGGAGTTCGCCATTGCTTGGAGACTGTCTGGGCATTGATCTACTTGTGGAAGGTGGTGAGCGATAGCATGTGCATCACTCATTTTGGGTTTTTTTGTCTTCTTTCCTTCACTTATTAAACTGTCTTTATCTCGACTTGTGAGTGTTCTTGCTTTTGTCTTCCAATTCTCTCCACTACCCCATCAGCAGGGGAGTGAGTAAGTGGCTGTGTGGTGCTTAGCTCGTGACTGGGGCCAACCCACCACAAATACTTAATTAAAAACTAGCATATTCTGAGAAACAATTTTAGAACAGATTTTAGGAGGGACCTGCTTATAGTTTTGCACCAGCTTTGTCTTTGGTGCTCAAAAGTAGAAGTATATGGGGATTTTCCAGAGTGCCAGAAGTAGTTTTTGCCATCTGTTGTCCAAGTTTTTCTTTACCTAGAGAACTGACCTTTCCATAGCTGATCACAGGGACAAAAAGTCATAAGCTCCTTAAGGCAAATTTAGCAGATGGGTCTGGAATTAAACTTGTTATTTCTTTTTGTTATATATGGGGGTTTTGTATATATGTTTATAGGGACAAGCCTTGATTCAGTTACAGTCTAGTTGTCTATCTGTGGCTTTTATTCATGAGCAAAACATTTGAAGCGGAATGCGAAGTGCACAAAGCTTTTCAAGACAAGGCATTTGTATTTGATCTAGGCCCCTTCACTTCCCATGCTTTCCCCCAAATATACAGATGCTGGAGTGTATAGTATGTGCAATATATAGCTTGATATACCACTATACAATCCTGTATTGGGGTTTTTTGTTTGTTTTGGTTTGGGTTTGGGGGTTTGGTTTTGTTTTTAATCAGATGTAAATAGATTCTCTTATCTATAGTGGATTCTTTTGTCCTCTGATTCCTGATTGACGGAGTAGGCTTTTGACAGAGCATTTCATGTTTTTCAGACTCAGAAGCTTATGATCTTGAAAGAGGACAGTGATGTATATAAATCTGTCTGAGTTGCAAGGGGAGTGGGTCTTGGAATAAATTTGAATGACGCATTCTTTTTCAGTATGCAAGAATTTGATTTAAAATGGTCCTTTAGAATCCAGAAGTTCCTGTAGCAATTAGGAGAGTACCCAGCCACAGTCATTCACTTGAGCAAAATTTGGGCTATTTTATTGAAAGAGTGAGGAGGGAGGGGAAAGCAACACACAAAACTCTCCCTTCTGAATTCAAAGTTCTGATTATAAAACCTATGTCCATTTTGCAAATATCTGATACTGTTCTAATGAAATTATTACAAAACAGTACTGATTTGCCGTTAATCCTGGGCTAGATCTATCGTTCTCATGTAGAAATAAGAGCTACATAGTCTCTTATAAATTATATCATGTCTTTACTTCAGTATATTTCAAAACCAGAGAAAAGGGATTCTTCCACTGTAGCGTTGTTTCTGTAGATGCTATTCAAAGGCTTCCCTGTCTAGCTGGAGCTGTGAATACCTGAAGTATTCAAAGTTGCCACTAGAGGGTCAACTTCTTTGCAAGCTGTCCAGTGTTTTGGGTGGAGGAATTGCTTCATATCAAGTTACGTGATGTCCTTTCTCATGTTCCGCTCTGGTCTTCTACTTTCCTTTTTTGTCTGCATAATTCAGATACAAAAATAAAAGGGGCTTTAGCTAACAAAGCACAGTTCGGAGTCAAAGGGACTGCTGATATTTGATTTTCATCAATGCATACAAAATGTATTACGTTTGTAGATTTGTATTTGGATAACTCCAGTTACCAAATAATGTTCCTTTTTTCTTAACAGAAAAATGGGTTATTTATCTATAGTTGATAATTACATGGTTTCAAAGTATTTCTGCTGTTACTTTAAAAATAGTTTTTTACTGTAATAAAAAAGGAGTGGTTGCTGTGAAACTGACTCTCTAGCCATGTTTTTATTTCTCAGTTGTAGATCTTTATATAGCTTTATTGAATCTATAAATTTATAAAATGTGATATTTATTAGATCTATTTCTTCTTTAATGATTTTTGAGACTTTTTAATAAAATACAGGGTCAATTAATATGTCTAGTTTTATCATTTTCCATAGTATGGAAAACTCTTTGGTCTTACATAAATGTTGAAATGAGACAACTCCTGCACACTTCTTGAATGTAGAAAGTACTGTTAAAAATGGTTTTGGGGATTGTTTTTTTTGTTTTTTGCAGATGCTGAGTTATTTTCATAAACAAAGTAAAGTTCGTCAAGGAATTGAAGAAATGCTCTATAGATTGTATCAGCCTATCCTTTGGAGAGCACTGAAGGTAATTATCCTTTTCAGAATATAGGACTATCTTTCTCCAACTACTAAATTCTGGATCCCTCCCACATGTTCTGTTTTTAATAATTGCTTTTAAAATAAAACAGCTATGGAAAAAAAAAAATCAGTGTGTTTAGCATCTCAGCTGTAGCAGAGTAACTTTGCAAGTTGTAATTAGGCATGGTTTGCACAACAATATTCTAATTTGTTAATATAATTTGCTTCTATAATTCAGTTTTCTTTACAGGTACACAGAGTGCTTTCCAGGATTACAGTAGACAGTGGGACTAACTAACACTAAGTTTGGTCTTCTCATCTTCTCAATCTGGGAATTTTGTGTAATGTTGCATTCTGTTTTCCAAGATCTTTATGGAATGATCAGTGCTTTATTGATCAAAGCCAGAAATGTTCAGAGGATGATTTAGTCTCACCTTCTGATTAATTACCAGCCTTGGAATACAGCTCAATTAATTTATAAGAGTATTGTTTCAGAAAACCTTTTATTCTAGTTTGATTGTATGTACAGACATTCATGATATGGATGTACTTTTAATCAAGCATTCAGAATGAAATTGCTGACTTCTAGTAATTTTAAGGTAAGCGTGTATGCCTTCCTGTGGATTGCATGCACAGACTAAAGGGTACTTACTGCACTTCACCTACTCAGTTACACTCTACGATTAAGATGAGCCAAGCTTCCTTCTTTGTGAACAGCTTTTATTTTGTCTGAGGTTATGAAATTCCTCCAGTGAGAGCATACACATACCATTTGTTACAGCCAAATTAAGTGCTGTTTAACATTTCCTGAAGTTTCATTTGCTGATTGGTCATATAGCATCTTCTCTAGCCATGAGAGAAGTATTTAAAAACTCTTAAAGTTGAAAGTATTTAAAAACAACTTAAAAAGTTGTTTAAAATGCATTTTATGAGTTACAGGCAGGAGTTGAGAGCTGTTTGCTTTCAATAGAACCCTGTGGTAGAAGTGGGAAGATGGACAGACTCATCACTAGACCAGTATCTTGTTTGGTCTTACATTAAGGATTGGATCTCATCCCTTCAGAACTAATATAAACAAGAATCCTTCTGGATGAAACATAAATGTTCCCAGTGCAAGAGAATAATAGCTACAAAGCATGGCTTGCTTTAATTTCTACATTTCTGTCTCTAAAAAGAATAGGGTTTTTAATTGATTTTTTGATAGCATAGCAAAATTGCTGATTAGTGTCTCAGAAACAATTTCAGAGTGGTTAGCAAAGCATGGTATTCCATTCGTAAGGGAGCTGCTATCTGTAAATGGAGGCTAGTAGTTCACTTTCCAAAGCCCAGGACTCAACTCAAATATAAGATTAGAGTACTATGGAAGAACATTCTGTCAAACCATATTAAATCTGCATAGATTTGTTTGGATAAATGTAACAGAAGGGTTTGGCTTGAGGAAAAAAGGTCAATTATTGATTTGCAGCAAGGCAGTGGGAGAAATTCCTGATTCCAGAAATGGTTCAAATTTTTAACAGCTGCTATTCATAATTTTCACATCACTAATGGCTCCATTGCTAGAACAAATCTGAATTTTAGGAGATTTTTGGGGTGTGTTTTGTTGGTTGGTTGGGGTTTTTTTATTGGGTTTGGGGGTTTGTTTTGGTTTGGTTTTATCTTGAGAGCTTCTACGTATGTAGTTAAGCAATTTAAGCTTAGACATTAACAGACATATCAAATAGGTCATGGAGAATTTGTTTTAATAGAGCAAAATAGTCCAACTGTTGTGAACATAGATTTCAGAATGGTAAAGGGAGGATTGTAAAAAATTGAATGCAGCAATTGCATGAATCATGTAATGATTCAGTACAAGGAAAGATTCTGAATTCCAAATGATACAGTACCATATTTGTGATTGGTGAAAGGAAATATGTGACTGAACATCAAAATTTGGCAATTTATTTTTGGATAGGCCACTGTCCTGCTGTGTGACTTTTGTATAGTTAATTTTTCTTTTTCATATAGTACTGCTGAAGTATTTGCTGTTTCTAAGATAACCGTTGCTGTGACTCAGAATCATCAGTAGTTTAAGATACAGAACTAAGAAGGGAAACTTAAAATTGTCCTTACTGGTATGGATTCTGCTCCAAAGCTTGAAATGTCAGTTTAATTTTAGATAACCAGTTTGATGCTCCTATTTTAGCCAGTGTACAAATCCCTAATTTAATATAGTGAAGAACAAATCTTGTTCTAGAACACTGGTTGCAAAGCAGAAAGGGAACTTGTAGAAGGACCTCTTTACCCCTCCTTGCAGAAAGGAAAAATACTTCAGTTGCAAGAATGCAAAGGATTCCAGAACTGTTCCTGTTGAAACTACTTGATTTCACCTCTGAAATCTTTAAACTCAGAATACATATTTGTGATGCATGGTTCTCTGTTTCTTCTTAGATTGCTTGTTTTGAAAATACTTAGATCACACAAGCTTCCTTTGTGGCTTTTACCTACACATATTTTATCAGCCTTTATGCAACTTGAAGTTTTTATTATATAAGCCCTTATGTAACTTCTTCATCTTCTTTCATGTCTTTATTATGAAAAGTAAGTCTCATGCAAACATGGCAGAGACAGGTGTGCAGTGATTGGTTCTTAGTATACGAAGCTATATAAATATAAAAATATGGATATTTATTGTAAGATAAGTAGTGATTAAGCTGTTTCTTATCAAGCTCAAAAAGTCAAGAACCACTCCTCCAGGAATTCAAGCTGTTGAAGGAAGTGATTCCTTTAAAGTAGTGTGTTCGGTTGGGGGTTTTTTATCATCCCACACCTTTAAGCTAACTTTTACTGGGGAAAAACAGTGTTTCAAATAATTAGAAGTGAATTTTAGGACCTGTAAGACCAGATGAAACTTAAAGCTTTGAAAATTAACTGAACAAAAAGATTAAAATATTGTTTAAAAAGGTTCTGAAAGTTTCTCAGAATAGTACAAGCATAAAGGTAAAGAAACATTACTCATTTAAATAACTGCTGGCTCCTCTTGCATGGAAAAGTCAGTGTGGAATAAAATAGGATATGAATTTAAAGTCCTAGGTTCTACCTCTGTGAAGACATTTACTCTATTACGAGCTTGAATATGCAAATACATTTGGGATAAATTCCAATTAATTAAAGGCAGGAATTTAAACTGTGGGTGCTCAGTTCAGAATTAAAGTGAGCTTAATGGAATTCAGTGTAATGCACTTAGAAAGTTTATGAAAATTAACTTTCTGGAATGGCCATGGTAGGCAAGGTCTAGGTTATTGCACAAAAACATACTTGAATTAATTTTCACATGAAATATTAGTGCAGAAGAGCTATTTCACCCTGAATTCACATATTAGCTTGTTATGCATTAATTCTTCAGTATAGACAAGCTCAAAGTTAAAGGATTTTCTACAGCTTTATACGACTGAATTAAGAATTATTATCTTTTCACTTTTAGACTGTATCATCCATGATGAAGTAAAACACAAGTTCCTAACTAAAGGATGTATATCCATTTATCAAAGTCTGCCGGTTAGATTTCAGGTTTCTCCTTGAGATGCCTTGAATTTCATCTTTTCTTCATTTCATTGCCTGCTCTCTTTTTCTATCCTTTAAGGGTCTACAGGGCCAATTATTTTTCACTGACTGAGTGTCTAAATATGCACTTTTTTCATTTTTCTTTACATTTGGGGTTCTACAACCAGCAAAATGTATAGTGTAACACACTGAAAACTATTACAAATGGTAAAATGTCTGAGGGTTAGATTTTTGATGAGCTCCCTGGACCTCAGAACATGGTCCTATTACTGATGTGCATAGATGCAGAACTGAATATGTTTATGTTGGACAAGCTACTCTCCATGCTTTCTGGTACTTAGTCTCTAAATACTGTTTTCTTGAAGAACTAGGCTTGAGCTTTTCAATTAAATCACCTGTCTCTTGACAGGCAATTTAATTAATTAAATCTGCTTGAATTCAAGATTCTTGTATTCTGAAGAAGAGCTTTAAGGTGACCAAGAGAAATCCCAGCTGCTTTTAATTTATTCAGCATTACAGAGAGCAGAAGGGCTCTGACTGTGACTCTTCAGGGTCATTGAAGTTGATATGCCTTGAAAGCTGATTATACTAATAACTGAGGTTTTACTGAATGGGCAGAAATGTGTACTATATATATTACTGTAAGTTCTTCCATACATTTAAAAATTCATCTCTTCCATCTACTTAATTAAAAATACTGACTTGCTAGAAGTGTTTGGAGAGCAATATTTGACAGGATATGCCTTCTGATATTAAAAGGCTGTACTTACTGAAAAAAAATTTTTTCCTTCATTGTAACAGGCCAGAAACTCAGAAGTTCGATCAAATGCAGCATTTTTGTTTGTTGATGCTTTTCCTGTTCGTGATCCCAGTTTTAATACTGAAGAGATGGACAATGAAATTCAGAAACAGTTTGAAGAACTTTTTGTAAGTTTTAATGAAACTAAAATGTTAAAAATGAAACATTTATCAAAACTAACTCAAAAATAAGCTGTTGATGCAATTAAAATTTATGAAATTTCAGGATAGTAGTCATAGGGAAATACAGGCCTGTGATGCAGAAAAGACAAAAATAAACTAGTATTTTAAATTTTTGTAGTGTGTTGACAACAGATGACATGCACCATTTTCAACTCTGAAAAAGAAATATTTGGGATTGTTTTTCATTAACCTGTGAATGAAAGATTAAATGCATGAGTAATGGATCTTGATCCTTACTTAAGCTGGTATTGGTGAAGAGAGCTCTACATTTAATATGGAAGCATTCAATGGAAGTTTAGTACTGTATTACTAAATACTTCTGAAAGGAAGTATAATGGAGATAAGAACCTAAAAAAACTCTTTACCAGTCTAGATGGGTGAGAATGGGCATAGTATTTTCATTAAGAAAATGTTTGGCAAATCCTGAGTATCGTCTTTAAAAATGTAAACATCAGATAATTGAATGAATTTCAAAGTTTTTATATTGTTGCATAGGAACAGTGGCCAGTGTGAACTCGTATATAAATAGAAGTTTAAATATTCTTAATTAAGCCACTGTTGCAAGACTTAATGTGAGCTATTTTTTAAAAAACTATTTCAAATGTCCAATTAAAGAAAATTGGCCAATATTTGTCTTAATTTTCCTTCTGATTTAAATTTACTAGTTTGCTTCGTAATAAAATGCTTTGAGGGAATATTAGTATTACATTAATATTACATTTCTATGAATAGTATGACAATTTGCATAATGATTAAAAGGTAATGGAATGCTATTTGTTTATGACAGGTTAATGTCAAACAGCAGTAGAGTCACAATAATGCATATACTCACATTATTATTCTTCTGTTTGTTTTAGAGTCTCTTAGAAGATCCTCATCCAGTTGTCCGCTCTACAGGGATACTTGGAGTTACTCAGATAACATCCAAGTACTGGGAGATGATTCCTCCAACAATTCTTGCTGATCTCTTAAAAAAACTAACTGGAGAGCTGGCATGTGATATAACATCTGCTGATGTTCGATGCTCTGTTTTTAAAGTAAATCTTTTTTTCTAAATTTAAAAACATGGTTGTCATTTTTATATTTTATTTGATGCACAGGTTTCTAGTATAGGCCACTTTAAGTCATGGAAATTGCTTATTTTGCAAAATGACTTATACAATAAAGTTCCTAATACACGCAAGTTTCGCACACGTTTTATAAAAGCCACAGATTTGGAATGAACAAACACTTTTTAAAATAGTGACTGTTTGGCTTTGTGACACTTTGCATTTCTAGTTTTATATACATTGTTTGGGCCTGATAATACAGTTATTTTAGCTATTAGAAGTTATGCTTATCTTTGAAAATGTATGCAGGCAAGTTCCAGTATGTTTCTATGTCACTGGTTTTTGCTCATCCCTAAACATGCACAATTATGATTTTGTACCCCACTTCGTGGTTCTGAGGTTTGGATGAATATAATTACATACTATTTCTCTGGGAATGCCAGTCTCCCATGCATTGTTCAGTATGTTAGGATTAGTTCATCTACATCTTTCTGGCATCTGGTAAACAACTAATAGTTTGGACAGAAAAATGAACTCCCTAAGCAGTATTTTCACTTAAAAATTTTCTGTATGTGTCAATTCAGCCTAAGTTTGGAGCTATCTTCATGTTAGTCTTCACTTGCTCCACTACAGCTGCATGGGGGTCTATACTGGATAAGCAGAAAGTGCTGATTTAAAAATAACTTGGCAAAAAAAGACGTAGTTTTAATCTGAAATCAGCAGAGTTCAGGGAGCTCGTATTGCTATCACAAAAAGCATTTGACACTGTGCCCTCAGGTAGAAGACAAGACTGTGGCCTCAGTATAGATCTGAATCTGCTTCATCTGAAATGAGTTCACTGTTCACTGGAAATTTGAAATAACCGTAGCAATTTTTATTAAAGAATGTTACAGGAAAAATATGCATCCACAGTGTCTGTCCCTACTTAATTTAACCTTAGAAGTGTCATGGTCCAGTTCAACAATTTCTAGCTACTTCTTTTTGCAAAGCTACTCTTTTTTTTTTTTTTTTTTTTTTTTTAGCATAATCTGTTTTTCTTGCAGTGCCTACCGATAATTTTGGACAACAAACTAAGTCATCCATTACTGGAACAGCTCCTGCCAGCAGTCAAATACAGCCTTCATGACAATTCAGAGAAAGTGCGAGTGGCTTTTGTTGATATGTTGCTGAAAATTAAGGCTACCAAGGCTGCTAAGGTAGGATAAATGACACATGATAAGTAGCAAGAAGGAGATAATATCAAGGCATTTATTTAAAAAAAAAAAAAAAGTACCTTTTGAGCCTACTGCAGTATTCCTAAAAGGAAAACAATTTATGCTTAATGTTAGTAATACTCTTAATTTCAGTTTTTCCCCTCTTCATATATTAATTGTATAACTGAGTTTATTTCTAAGACTTGTGCATTCTGTTGCTGTTAGTCACTTCTGTCCATTTTAAAGGTTTTGATCCAAATGTGGGTAGTAGTATAGAAGTACTTCTTTCCAGTGATTTTGTGAATTCTACTGAAATCATGGCGTCCATGAAAAATCCTTTAAAATAAATAAATTGTAACTAGTTCTGGTGAGCTTTCAGCCTTTCCATAGCTGTTCTTCACAGAAAAATTAACTATATGAGATAATACTATGTCTGGATATTACTATGGCAGAGATTTTATAGACATGCTGGAAAGTTTGTTTTTATTTGAGCCAAGTACACTCTTCTCCTTTTCCTCTCCGCCACGTTTTTGACTAGTTTGGGATGATCAGTAGGTCCAGTGGTGTCTCTGTGCTTGCCTGCTTTTTCTCCGTGGCTGCCGGCATCACAAGCACTCGGCAGAGCTTTTTCTCAGCATGTTTCTGTCTTCCCTGCCCTCTCGTGGCTGTGGCCGTGCCCGGGCAGGGCAGTCGGTACCCCCACTCCTCCAGCTGGCTAGCTGAACTCGGGACTCTCACCTTCTAAATGCTTAACATCTTTACCGAATTGCTTTTGTACTTTTATTTACCTGTTTTTATAATTTGTTTGTCTTTTTTGTGGACATGTCCTTCTGGATTTTGGTAGCTTTTGATAGTGATTTTGAATGAACTTTGTGTTCTGCTGTGGACTCTTATTTAGGGTGATACTGTCCAGCCTTAGGCACTATTGCCTCTTTGAGTGCTTTCTCCACTCTCTACTGTTGATGGTTTCCTAATTTCAATTTTATGTTTTAATCATTTTTTTTATCCCTTGCTAAGCCTAATTAGGACACGCTTATCTTGTGCTGGACACATAAACTATATGAAGTCAGAAGTGTGTATCTCTGTTGTTCAGGAGAGAATTAAAAAATTGGTATGTCAGATTTTTAAGGCTTCAGTGCTCAAGGAACACATCTATCCCTAACATGAGAATTACCTACTTGCCAAATGTGTGCATTCCAGCTTTGATGACAGGACCTCAAAGACATATATTGAGATTAGACCACCTCAGTACCTTCCAAATTCCCCAAAATATGCTCAGAAGACAAGATAAATGGGAGGTGATTTTGGAATCGAGAGCTTTCGGCTTCTTGCACACAGGTTCAGGATAAGGATTACAATAATGCAAGAGCAAGTTTGGTACTTCCATAATATATTGATTATTATTGATCGATACATTGATTAATACATAATGCATTGATTAGGCAAGTCCACAGAAAATGTGAAATGGAGACTAATGCTGCAAGTACAAGGTATTATCATTCAGACTGTCAGCGTGAAAAGTTTCCAGCAGGGTCCTAGTAATGTTTGCAGATCTCCTGAGATTAACAATGTGCAGCTGTACCTTTACTTAGACAATTGGTTCGAGTTGTTAAGATTATTGGAGATAACTGGAGGAGGCAATTCAGAGTTATAAATAAGTGGTAGTCCTGAAGTTTCTGCTTCAGCAGGTTCCAAAGCCAGGCTTTACCAGGTAAAACTGAGGTAGAATGGCAGACGTATCTTTGTGACACTGGACCTCACACTGATGATGCCTGTGTGTTAGGAGATGTATCACTTGCTTCGCAGAATCAGCAGAAACAACAGATCACGGAACTGTTGTTCTGAAAGTGTTGGATTCTGAAACCTTAATCATTATTTCTATCATATTCTTGTGTTATTATTTATTATTCTAAAAATACTCAACAAGCATATTGCCCTAATAGTCTGGTTATGTGTCATTTTTATAATCTTCTTATATATTTTTTAATATTCATTTCTACATCACTCTGTAACCTCACAGGCACTCAGCACTTCTTGCGCTGAGTTTTAACTCTTCGTAAGATATGATATACAAGTATGATTTAAAGGACTGGCACCTACAGTCATGATTTGATCTGTTAATATCAGTTATCTGTATAGTAAAATACAACCAAGCTTTTTTTAACTTGCATTCAACATCAAGAATGCTTCACATCAATTTTTTAATGTTGTGACTTTGTGCACAGTCTTTTAAAAACAAAGTATTCGTGCTGCTGTTAAATGTATAAAAACTTCTTGTTTGAAAGTTATTTGTCATTCAGTATGAAAGTTCAAGCAAACAATCTTTTTGGCTTTCCTGAATTATTCTGAATTTGCTGCCATTAAAGACGGAGGAAAAAGATAATTCTCAACTTCAGGGATTTCTTTTAGGTATTAATTTGTTCTTTAGGCATAATGGAAATCTTCCATCCACTCTGTGCTTTATTTTTATGTAGTAAAAGATTGAGATCTTCTAAAGGAAGGATCAGGTTTACATAAAAGAAGAAAAAAATCCTAGTAAGTGTTAGATGTTTTGTCAGTAACTTCTGATTTATTTAAAAATTCTAAAAGGTATCTCTGGTAAGTCCTGGGATTACTTTAATACTTACTCCAAGGACCTTCTTTTTATGGTAATTCTAGTAGGGATGCCCATAGTTTGAAATCAGAGGGCAATTAGCTGCTGCAAATATTTCTACTCAAGAATAAAATATTTTTCTATGCCAAGAAACCCTATTTGGGGGGAGTTCTGTTGTGTTTTTTTAATCTGAAAGTGTACAGCATAATTAATTCAAGATCTCACAAAAATTACAAACGTGAGTAGTATAACTGCTGGCATAACAAGCTGTTTATTCTTTCTCAGTTTCATAGCCTTCGATTATTGTGTTACAAATAAGCTAGAGCTCTGCTAACAATGGGATGCACTTATGGTTTGGGATGGTTTTGGAAAGGGTCTTGTTCTATACAAAAAGCTGGACATGAGCCGGCAATGGGCTCTCGCATCCCAGAAGGCCAACTGTATACTGGGCTGCATCAAAATAAGTGTGGCCAGCAGGTCGAGGGAGGTGATTCTGCCCCTCTACTCTGCTCTGGTGAGACCCCACCTGCAGTACTGCCTCCAGCTCTGGGGTCCTCAGCACAGGAAGGACATGGACCTGTTGGAGCAGGTCCAGAGGAGGGCACAAAAATGATCAGAGGGATGGAACAACTCTGCTATGAGGAAAGGCTGAGAGAGTTGGGGTTGTTCAGCCTGGAGAAGAGAAGGCTGTGGGGTGACCTTATTACTTAAAGGGGGCTTATAAGAAAGATGGGGACAGACTTTTTAGCAGGGCCAATAGCGACAGGACAAGGGGTAATGGTTTTAAACTAAAAGAGGGTAGATTCAGACTGGATATAAGGAAGAAATTTTTTACAACAAGGGTAGATGCCCCATCCTTGGAAACATTCAAGGCCAGGCTGGATGGGGCTCTGAGCAACCTGATCTGGTTGTAGATGTCCCTGCCCATTGCAGGGGGGATGGACTAGATGGCCTTCAAAGGTCCCTTCCATCCCAAAGCATTCTCTGATTCTATACAGGTTTTTAGAGTGTATACCATACTTGTAGGTAGTTTGGTCCTACTTTGTTGTATGATGAGAATATGAAACCTGGCACATAATGACAAATAATTATTTGTGGTGATATCCTTGTAGAGTAAATAATTCTTCCTTATACCTATGGAATTGCATTAGCATTGCAAGTATATTGAGCTGCAATTGCTTGAACCAGAATTTTACCAGTATATCAGAGATACTAGGAAATTTAGAGATGCATCAGAACAGTAAAGTAGCATTGTTGCAGCAATATGTGACCTCAAGTAAATGCTGGTATTTTGGTAAAAATTAAAAATGCTCATGCTTTTCTGGTAAATGCTATTTATATTTGTTGAGACGTTTGATGTGGGCAACACTTAATAAAGATAATTGGGTTTTCCTCTTTATTTTTGTAACTCCTTTAATATCTTTTTCTCCCTTTAAAAAGTTCTGGAAAATCTGTCCCATGGAGCATCTTCTGACTCGTCTTGAGGTTGATTCACGGCCTGTGTCACGACGCCTAGTGAATCTCTTATTCAACTCTTTCTTTCCTGTTAACCAACCTGAGGATGTGTGGTGTGAGCGCTGTGTTACTCTAATCCAGATGAATTCAGCAGCAGCTAGAAAGTTCTATCAATATGCCTATGAATATACTGCCCCCACCAATATAGGTAAAGTACAAAACCTTATGAGTCTTTGGAAATACTACTATCACACCGTGTAATTGCTTTTTAAATTTTTGCTCTAAAAGTGGTACGTTGTTGCTAGATCTTTTGTTTTTTGTATAATACTAGTTTGTAGTTTTTGAAATTCTTGACACCAGCAATGAACCCTGGTGACAACAGTCATAAGCTTTTTCAACAATGAAGAGACCAAAGCTTTTCATTTCTGCTTTTCGGTGCTGTACTATACTGTCTAGCTGGTGTTGTTATCTGATGTCTCTTTTTCCCTTTCTCCTCACATGTACCTTAAAACTATCTAAGTTGATATTTATTTATCATGCAGAAATAGTGAAAGGAAATATGCTGATGATTTGAGACCTTTATGTGGAAGATTCTATAGAAGGAGAAAAATATTTGTCTGATAATCTGATTATCTGGGATTTGTGGATCAGTAGTATTTTCAGGTTGCTCAGAGAAAACCTAAAAAGCCCTCCTTCCTATTAAAGCTTCAGAAACTTGCAGTGAAAAGGGTATGCATGTACTGCACAGAGTATAGCTGCTTTTTAGAAAAGTGCTATTGAACCAAGTAAAATCAGGAATATTTTGTTTCTGAGGAGTTCTGATACTATAAAAACAAAGTAGTCAGCATGGAGTGACTTGGGTAAAATGCCCAAGCCGTTGCCCCTTGACTGGTTACCTTGGTAAGGTAGTTTTGAACTAACATGTGCTAGTGTATTTCAGCTAGTCCTGCTTTCACCAGAGCGGGCATAACCCTTTCACTTTTATCTAGAGATGAGCTCTTCATTAAGGACTGCAATGGTTAGGCTACTACATCTGTTATAAATAATTGGAATTGACATTGGAGGGAATGTATTATTGAACATAGGTCATCAAATTAATAGCTATGCAGGATGAATATAGGAGTTAGGGGAGCTTCCTCTGATCCTGATTTGATAAGGTCGTGGGTGGTTTGGTTTTTTTTTTAGCAAACTTTTTTAACAATAATAAATTTTAATAATAATGTTTCCATTTCTTCTTCATACTTGAGGATATAAAACATTTTCACATTTTTTCCATTTCCTTTTACCAGGAAATTTTGTCTTTTTTTCCTAGTTATTTCTGTTTCTGTTGCCTGCTTTTCAGACTGGCTTTCCAGCATTACACTTGGAAGCATTTACTAGCAACATTCTTAACAAATGGTAAATGTCTAATTTATTCTTATTATATTTAAATGTAGCTAAACTGATGCTTACTATTCGGCGCTGCTTGAATGCCTGCATCCAGAAGGCAATGAAAGAGAGTCTTCATGATAGCGATGATGAAGATGACGAAAGTGAAAAGGAGAACACAAGTGTAAGAAAGTCCACTTTATGATAAGTTCTGGTAACTTTTTCTGTGGTGCTTAATTTGAGACGAAGGCAGTTAATGATACGACAGAAATCTGAAGGCAGGCACTTGGGCATCTGTGGAATTAGAAGGGGAGAACTGCCATTATGGTGTTTTCTTGCCCTGCAATAACAGAAATTTGGTGAAGTAGCTAGAATAAGATAGAAGAAATACGAAGCATATTTTAAACAAATACTTCCCTGATTCCAGTACAAATTACAAATTGGTTTGATTCTGCAATTAAATTATTAAAAAAATTAATATCGCAAGATGACTCAAGTAATATACGTAGAGTAAGAACGAATTGTGGAGTTCAAGTTCTACAACAAACACAGTACCTTTGTGAAAATAGTAGAAGGATTTTCAGGTGGTTTTTTTTTAAACTTTATTTTAACCTAAATTTATATTTGAGCATATAATAGGTAATATCATCTAAATGTTTGTGTTTCAGGTGTTGAATAATGTGTTGTCAATAAATGATGTGGCCAGCATGGCAAGTTTATTGGAGATTACTGTAATTCTCTGGAGAAGTATTCACAAGGCACTAGATCACAATGAAGATGCCAAAGATTATGCTACCAGAAAATTTGCTTCTGTACTTCCTGAATATTTTAAAGTATTTAAGGTAAAGAAAGCCTTGATTTTTATTTTTTTTTTCCCCTGTAAGTGCTTAGTATTTTCATGTGTTACGTCTCTTACCTATTTTCATGGTATTAACTATTCTTTTTCATTGTTGCTATAAACCATAAACAACAGCAAGTTTCTTGGAATTCCACAAATGGGTAGAAGCTATTCTCCAATTGCAGTATCTGACTGATGAACCATTATCTAAATAGTCAACACAGAAATACTTGTGCAATAAATTGCTCTCCTTGTAATGTTTTTACAGGATTCCACTCTTTTGAATGTTTTTGGAACTTTTGGAAATCCGTAACTGAAAATATACCATTGCAGAATAAATACTCAGTGTAGATGAGAGTCCACGTGTTTTTCCACCCCCTCCCCCCCTGCCCAAACCCTTCCACCACCACCACTTCTTATTATGATCCAGCTGCTGGAACAGACAGCTGAAGCAGCTGAGGCTCCTTTTTCACTTCCTTGTGTTTGGTTTCTGCTAATTTGATTCTACTCTCTAATGATCTTTTGATGCACTTATTTATTGTTTGGATTTGATATAAGCAATTAATTAAAATCAATCATTTTTATATTTTCAGTCTCCTTGATCTGTTTAATTTTTCTAGTGTTATTCCTCAGGATGCTGTCTTTTGGGAGTGGCTAATAGTATCTGCTGCACTCTGTAGCGCATTTGGAAGGATTATCTACTGGACGTCTATTTTTGTTTATGGCTTTTATGCTGAAGTATACTGAGCTATGCTGGCTGTTACACTTAACAACATTCAAGTCTGCTTTAGATAATCGGGGAGTGGAAAGCAGTTCATTGCTACATAATATTCTGCAGCACAGATATACCAAATGCTTTCTCTACCCTGAAAGCATTTGGAAGTTGTCAAAGACATTCCAGATCTGTTTTGGTAGAGGATGTACCATCCCTTCTGAAAGGTTCTGGTGAGCAGACAAGATATCCAGCTTTAGCAAGCAACCTCTTTGACTTTGATATTCTTACAGTGAGTAAGCAGCTTGGATCTAAAAAGACCTGTCATCAGAGGCTTAGTTTCTAAAAGACTACAGATTGAAGCAGCATGTCTCTTTCCCGAAAAGCTACAAACATATTTTGAAATGTTCTTTTAAAAATCATCTTTAAAAGGTTTTAGCTCTTCAAATGTCTAAGTAGGTAACAATTTCATTTGATTGTATTCATGAAGCTTGGACATATTTTTGAACTCTTTTTGAACTCTTTCACATAGATTGGTTTCTGTGTAATCCGAGTGAGACTGTGTCGTGGTCTAGACCTTGTACTATTATGTGTTGTAACGACTTGTGGTGCATTTTACATGACCATTGTTCTATAAGCACCCTTTCCTTTAGAGTCTTTTTTATAAATTTCTGATGTGAATGAATATTCATTGAAGGCACGAGTTACTTGAGAGGAGTTAGATGGTGTCATGACTGTGCAATTAAATATTAGCCTCTACTAGAAAGAATGCAAGTTAGAGCTGTTATTTCTTTTGCAATGGTTAGTAATCTAATAGAGCCATAATTACTCATTATAGTTGTTCTGACAGTTTGTCAGAAAGCTGAATGATAAGATAATTGATAATTGACCTCTAAGAACAGGAATCAGAAGTTTCAGATCGCAAGCCACATGTTTTTATGAGCTTCTTTCAGTTCCATTTCTAGTGAAAAAAGGGAAACCCTTAATTTGAGATAATCATACTTTTTCAGTACTCACTTTAGTTTTGTGTGCATCTGTACATGTCCATCATATAGTGTACTTTTTTTATCCTAGGATGAGCGTTGCATGACTCCATTGGTTATTCTGGCATCCTTTATGCCCCCTGCTGCTATTCCTACCTTCAGGTACTATTTTTAAATCCAAAATACGAATGAAAAGAAATCTCTTCTTGACTGTATTTGTTAATTTTTCACAACTTGACATATTAAATGCCCATGTGGATAAATTAATCCACTAAACAAATTCGATAAGTTAGTAAAATCTGTGAGGTGCAAATATGCCTTTGAGCCATTGATGAATCTTTTTTGGTATTATACTGGATGATTTTCTTTGAATTACTTCTGCACTGGATGTAAAGCTAATGCATCTCCTCTTTTTGTTTGTTTTCTTTTAAGCTGTAGTGTGATCTCCAGACTCAG
Source organism: Platalea leucorodia (assembly GCF_965183815.1). Classification (NCBI taxonomy): domain Eukaryota; kingdom Metazoa; phylum Chordata; class Aves; order Pelecaniformes; family Threskiornithidae; genus Platalea; species Platalea leucorodia. The sequence continues at coordinate 157,953,303 of NC_138823.1, forward strand.
AAATATTGATAATGGAGCTGACCAAAGCAAATATTCTACCCTGATAGACTGCATGTGTCGCTGGGGTCAAGTGGGACATATTATGGAATTAGCCTGTGATTGGTTGTCTGACACGCTAACCCCAAGAAAGGTGTGCATATGCATACAGCAAAGAATTAAGGAATTCCTAGATTACATACAGGCATTGTGCCTTTTTTTTTTTTTTTTTTTTTTTTTTTAATAGAGGAAGCCTCTTTAATGCCATATTATTCTGCTTTGGAATTAGTTGTAAAATAAGATACTAACAGTATTGTACTGGTTTTGTGTTTTCTTCTCATTTAGAGTATTAAAACATCAGAACGACGAGTACGTATCCATGTAACACATGAATCAAAGCCAGAATTAGCAATTGATTACATTGAATATTTATTGACTCATCCTGTGAATCGTAGTTGCCTACTCTCTGTTCCTAAAAAGAAACTGAAGAAGCTTTTGAAAATTCTCAGTGCTGCAAAGGTAGTATTCTCCTTACCATAAACAGTGCTTATACAAGAGTGCTTAACATCGGATATTGCCTGAATCAAATTAAAGGCCTGCAAGAATAAATAAATAAGATTCATGATCCATTCTTCCCCTCTATAAAAAGGCTTTCCTTTTGATTTGGACTTCAAACAAATATTCTAAACCAGAAGTATATTTGTTCAGAACTGCTTATAAATGGCAGGTTTTAAACCAGCTTGTCGTTTTCAGGTGTCTCAAAATTTTTGTGATCTAGTGTTGAGCGTTTTTAAGGGACCTGACTTTTGGAATGTACATCTAAGGAATAGTCTGAAAATCAGATATGGCATTGCAAAATGAAAGTAACTGTATGCCTGTTCGTTTTTTGGGTTTGGGGTTTTTTGATTTTTTTTTTTTTTTTTTCTTAAATCTTTTGTTTAAAGCTATTGAGAAAAGAAACATTTGAAAGGATTTTCTGGAAAATATAAATGTAAACCTTGATATTTCAGGAGGTTCTTGGCTCAATTCTGGAAGCAAATGATGGAGGTTCTGGTAGATGCAATCAAGCAACTGGCCTAAGAGCATTCAGCCTCTTTTGCAGGTTGAGTATTCATCTTCAGAACAAGGTATGGTTATACCTTTTCAGTATAAGCTGGAGTTACAGCTGACAGTAAAAGGAAATTCCAAAAGAATTGGAAAGACAATTTGTAAACTTCTCATTTTTTTTCCAGTTTTCTGAAGAAGGAGAAGATTGCCTCTCACTCCTGAAGGAGACAGGTGCTTGGATAGAAAGTCAAGTTGTACCTTTTATACTGGCAAGTGATCAAGACGATGGCATTTCAAAATACAGTAATGTTTCTGAACTAATTATCCAGGTTAGAGGTCTCTTATAACATAAATCAAACTGCTACCAATCTGAAAAGCCATATATGTAGCAATTGTATACTGACAAACATAGTGCATTGGAGTTTTTGGAGCCCAGCAAGTGAAGGAGCTAATGAAATACAGTCCTGATTGTTCTGAGGTTACAGTTTTGTGCTTTTGCTGTTCTTCTGATTGATAAAATTACACAATTTTTTTTTTAAATTACTTTGAGTGTAGTTATAACCTTTGTATTTTATGAATATAAAAATAATAAATATAATATTTATATATAATACATATAATTATACATAATATATAATTATATATATAATAATATATAATATATATTATAATATAATTATATATATAATAATATATAATATAAAACCCTAGCAATTAAATCAAGTCGTTGTTCTTATCTAGATTTTTTCACCTACCAGTGCATAATATATATTCTCATCATATCTGTTGAAGTGAAGATGGAACATGTTTTATTTTTCACACTTGTGAAAATGCCCACTCAAGAAATTTCTAGCACAGCAGGCGATGTAACCTGGGTGTCCCAAATTTTAGGTTTCTAACAAGTAATTCTTGTCCTCAGTCTCTCATTCCCCCATATTAAATAAAGGTAATGTTTATGCTGTTTTATGAAAACTGCATTAACATAGAGCTAAGATTGTCACTGAATCTCAGTTCTGAAAAGGAGAAGAAAATTATTTGCTGAAAACGAGGGTATAATTACGTGATATGCTAGTGCTTAATAGCCTGTTCTTCTGTAGCACAGGAGGTCCTGGAAATGACATAAAATCACTGCAACTGCATACATTGTGTTGAATAGCACAATAGAGGATGACTTAGAGGACCGGGAAGGTGGTGTAATTATGAGAGAGGATTTAGATCTAATCATGTTTGCTTGCTTGCTTTCTTCCTTTCTTTCTTTCCTTCCTGCTTTCCCAAAAGAAATAGGTAAGATTATACCTGAGGAATTCAGTATGCTTCGTTCTAGTGCTGAGTCCCATAGAAGGTATCTTTGGAAGTCAGCAGAGAGGCGGGGTGTGAGTTACCTGGGAATTTAATAATGAGAAGGTCAGTCTTGTACTAAATCCCGCTGCTGCAGCCAAATGGCTTTTTGAAAGGTAAAAAGAGAGAGGAAACTCAAACAAGTGTTGTAGTTGTGCATGGTACAAGTTTCTTGTGTGTTTTATATGCTATTGTCTTCTCTCTGAATGAAAAATTTGGTATGCATATCGTAACTCTTTTGTGGCTATTTTTCAAAAGTTTGGAGGCACAAAACTCAAGCTTATAGAAAGACAAGACACAAAACAGGGAATCTTTAGCAGCATTACCAGAATGTTTGCGATCAATTTCCTAGGTTTGAATACAAAATTAGAATGAAACTTTTTTGATAAGCAATAAGATATGCAGTTGTCACCTGTAAACCCATCTGACATATTACTTGACTAGTCAATAATGAAACACAATGACCTTTACTAGTAGATCCTAAAGTCCATTTGCATCATTATTTCCAGAGAAGAAACTGAGGTGTAAAGACTGATGTGACTTGTCTGGAAGTCAAGAAGAGAATCCAGGCCTCTTGCATCTCCTGTAATAAGCCACATGCTTGTTAAGAGCTCCTATTTGCTTGTCACCTTGTATACTGTTTTTTATTGGAATGAGGTATTGATTGTGCTTTTTAATTGCTTGGAGTATATATCTGGTAACAATGCTGGCATTAAAAGCAGACCTAGTTTGTCTCAAAATATCCATATAATATACAATAATTACAGTTGCTTCTTTAATACTGTTGTATACGAGAGGGGACCGAGGTGTCTCTTCTTTTTCCACTTATATTTCTCTGTCACTTTCTCCGTGACATATCCCATTCTTTCCCATTTTACCCTTCCTTCTCTGCTTCGTCTGTTACTCAGTTCTGCACTTGCTGTTATGGGCAGGGATGCACTGAGGAGCCGTTCTCTTTAGGCCACTGATTTGTTGAGCAGGGCTGGTAGGCCCTCTGACACAAACCCCAGTGTCATTACTGACAGTCTCCCTTACCCCTTATCTTCATTTGCCCTTCACAGAAAGCATTTGAATATATAATGCGTGTGGGGAGGGTTCAGCTAGTTTTGAATTGTCTTCTGTTACATTCCCCTGACATATCACTTAATCCAAGGTGGATTTTAGCATTGACCTCTAGGTCCTTTCAGATTTTGGTCAAGGGAAAGATTTGGACTAACTTCAGTCGCAGTGTCCTTGAACAACCCAGCTCATGTATACATAGACTGGGTAAAAATTCTCTGCTCTGTCTATACATTAGTATTATAATCTGTTTAGTATGTAACGTGTGTGTGTCTAGGAAAAAGCTCTTTTTTGTATGCTGTTTTTAATTTTGCTATTTGAGATAGGTAGAGATGTCATATTCTGCCTCAGTAAGCATTAGGTATCAATGCTTCTGAGCTGAGCCTGAGTAAAAAAGATAGAGGATTTATTGCCTTTTGAGAAACTGTGTTTACTGGAGGAAAGGGCAATGGAAGAAGCATTTGGAGAACTGTTTGGAACTCCTGCTTTTCAAAGGTTGCAAACTGAGTAACTCCAAGTAGATGCACCGGCTTTCAAGGCAACTTGGCTAAGATTTTGTGGCTTTATTATTTTGGGGTTTTACTGAATGGTTACTTTATATAAATTTTGTTTCTCATCTACTTTTGCATCTCTTTTCTAGTCCTACCTGACAGTATGTAAAGATGTCATAATGGTTGGCCTTGGAAATCTCACATTTCAAGCGCATCTTTTAGATATGGCTCTTTCAGTTATACAAACAGGTACAATACTTTGTACTAATATCAACATCTCCATATATACTTAGCTGACTTTTCGTATATTAGCAGAACTGTTGATTTTAGCATTTTGGAGTCTGTTTCTCAAAAAATGGTGTTTACTGCTTATGCTTGCTAGTACCAATAATATGGTCAAAAGTCACAGCAGCTTTTCAGAAAATGAACACAAGCAGAGAACCAACCCAGAACCATGTCACTGTTGATAACTAATGTTTCTTCCTCGCTCTTAAATTCCAGTTATTACTATATAATTCAGGGGGGTTTATGTCTATATATAAAGTGATATATGTAGAGATATGTATCTCTCTATATATCAGTATGCCTTAGGAGGAAACATTATAGCACTATTTAAATTTGGCTCACATTTGGAAAGTTCTGTCTACAGTAGAGATAGAATTAGAGCTCAATTCCTGAAGAAATCTACAGTTTTAATCCCTGTACTTCAAGGATTGGAAGGAACACTGGATTAATTAACACTTAAAATATTGATTGAGCTGTATGAAAATTTCAGCTAAGGATGCTCAGAAACTAAATATATTGTCTACACTTGTAAACTATAGCTATTTATATTGTATAACTGAGTTTCATTCTAAGTCTGTACCTGAAGAATATCTCATTACAATTTTTATGTCGTGGTATTTATCTCTTCCTCTAGAGAGAGGTGGCTTTTGTGCTCCAGTGGTGCTGTGTGCTCTAAAAGAAATTATTGAAGCTTCTTTAACTCAGAATACCAAGACAGATGAAGTGGCAAATCTTTTCTGTGCTGTACAGACTGTCTTCCAGAAAGTTCTAGAATGCGTGGCACGTACACTCAAGAAACAGCAGGAAGAAGGGATTCAGGTATCATATTACACTTGAAATTGCTACCTAATGTGTAGATGAATCCATACTTTTTATGCAAATGTGTTAGACACTTTGAGGTTATTTGAGTTGACATCTGATTAAATTTTCAGTTAAATTTTCTAATTTTCCTCATTAACAATGGGGTTTTTTTATCCATTGTTGATCTCAGCATGACAGAAAAGCGAGTAAATTGGTGAGCAATGCATTCTGTTACCAATGATCCTGAACTACCCTAGTACTCACAGGTTATTAATCTTATCTGCAATTACATTAACTTTCTCAATCCAGAGCAAAGAATTCAATTATATATATTATGATCTTGGGAGGGAGGAGAAATTGTCATTATTTTATTTATTTTTTTCAGCTTGAAGTATATCAGCTTCGAAATATGTACAATGTCCTAAAGTTCTTCAAAATCTCCTGTTTTCACAGAAAAGTTAACTTCTTGTATTTTATAGCAGAGACTATCTCCAGATCACTCTGGAAGATGTGATGGTCTGCTTTTCAGGACTTCTGAAAAACATCCAGTTCCTTTTTGTCACAACCATTGTTTTATATGTTTCTCTCATATTTATGAGTCGAATGCCCAAACGTTGCTGATTCCCCCTCTGATCCCAGGTGACCAGAATACCTCAATAGCTTTCAAGGTGCAATCTGCGCTTCTTCACAGAGAAGCTTGCTGACGTATTTCAATGATACTCAAGCAATCTGAAAAAACTGATCTGTTTTCCTTCGGTTTTAGTTGATTCACTCTATTCAAATGCCTCTTGGAGAATTCATACATGCAGTCCAGTGCTGGCATTCATCTTGCCCTGCAGTTCACCAAGGTGTACTCTCTACTCTCCTGGCTGCAATGGTAGCAGAGATAAATTACGTGCTACAGAAGGTAAAGTTTTTTTTTAGTTTCTCTGTTCTTTGTTTAGAGGATTTCCAAATATCTGATCTCAGTTTCTTTGGCAAGTAAAGAAAGAAGCTCTAATACTATAAAGAATATATAGACAGAGATTATTGCATGTGCTAAAAGTCCAAGGAACCATTACTGTCCTTGAAGGAGAAGGGTAACACTCCCAATGCGTGTTCCTAATGCAGGTAGTGTTAGGAGCAAATATGGCTAGTAAGATTGGAAGCTTTGAGAACTAACAAGGAAAAGCAGAGGTTCTTTAGCAGAGGCTGTGCTCTTACTGTGGTTGCTAGATATGTCAGAGCAACAAACGGTTGCCAGAAAGTACCAAGTACAACAGAGCTGCTTCTAAGATTCTGTCTTACAGAAGGAACTGAAACAATACCAGAGATTTACCTGCAAATATTAATGTATCAGCTGAGGGGCTGTGGGATGAGAGCATGCTCTTTACAGGTGCTGCAGAGCATAAGTTTATGGTATTGCATGATATTGCAGACTCACACTCACAGATTATGAATGTTCGTTGCAGTAAGTCATCTGAGCTGGGGTTTTCCCTGCCCCCGGGTTATTGTACTAGTAAATAAAAATTCAGTTCTAACTAAATACTTGCCATGCTATTCAGAACTTGATACCAAAAAGAGCTGACACAGGGAGTCACGAAATCACTGTCACCTAAGTTATTTTTAGAAATTATGTATGCACATTTAAACTTGGAGACACAAAGGATCCTCGTTTCTGTTTAGTAGGCTGTGCCTTTATAAATAGTGGCCAACACTGTAGTTAAATGAACTTTCTATTCAGAACAACCGTGGAGAATATTTGCCTTGGTACAAATACTGTTTATTTGTTTTAGGTTTAGCCTTTCTAATTTAAATTTCATTTGTTTATTTGGACACAACACAATTGGATTAAGCCTATTCAAAGAACATGTGTGAATGTTTCTTCTAATTATTTAAGGATAGGTGTTGGTTAGTGTAGTTATTGAAATACGGGTTTCCTTTGATGTTTTCTGCATACATATATTTCTAGATCTACAACAGTTGTTGACATTTTTCTCTTTTAGGCTTCCAGTGAAAAAGTAACTATACCAAAGACTATTTCAGACCTTCCTCCTCTTTCAAGCAGTTTAATGGCCATAATTATGAAGTCTGTTAATGTTGTCAGGTAAATGTTTCTACATTAATTTGTCCAAGGCTGTTGCTAATGTAGAACAGGTTATATGTTGACAATAAAGTTTTAATTTCTAAGTTCAAATAAATTTTGAGGAACTAGATGCTTACTAGATCTACCTGCACTACTTCATAATCCCTTTCCCTTGATATACTGCTTGTAGGTATTGATTGGGGGGGTTGGTTCCATTTTTTTACTGCTTCTAAGAGTGCTTGTTTACCAGACTGTTCATTTAAATGAGTTCTTTAATCGCACATCTTGGCTTGATTCTTTCATAAGATACTTATAAACATTAATCCCCTCAATATAGAGGTATTTGGATGAGATAAAATATTTACATTATTACAAGCATTAATCCTTTAATTAAACGCCTGCAATGAGGTGAAAAAGGTACTATAGCTGTATTAAAATCACAGCAGTCAAAATAGTTTTGAAGTATCCGAGTCCTAACAGCCCCCAAAAGTAGGGTTATGTCATTATATTTTTTTTTAAGACTTAAACTGGGTTTTTTTATTTGCTATATTTAGAGGGTACCCTGACTATCTTCTAAAATTGTCACAAGTAAATTTCATTATCTTCCTTAGTTTGTTCATATTCAATTTTTATGTACATGACTATACACACCAGAGTTGTTCTGAATGATGAAGGGGCTAATGTGTATTCTTTAGAAGTCCTGTCATTCTCCATGACTTATCACAACTGACTCCTGTTCTTAACTTCCTCATCTGACAGGCATTGAATATCCCTGTCTCTGCTGTCATCAGATTTTTTTTTTTTTTTCTTCTCAATCCTTCTCTAGTTCTAGTTGAACTTGCAGAACAAAGGACTCCAGGGAGTCCAGCAATAGGTTTCCTAATCCAAATCTTGTTCTTCTGTGAGGCACCAGCTGTCCATCAAGGTGCTTTCTTTTAGTGAAGCACTATTATTTTATGCGCCTCTTTTGAAAAGAGATGCAGAAATTCAGTTAATTCCTCTGAAGATTTTTCTTGTAGTGATCAAGGAGAATCTTCTCCATTCTTGACAGAGAAACTGCTAGTTTGGACTAGCTTGTTTCAATGAGTACTTTGATAAACCTATATTTGTCTTCAAGTATTTATCTTTTTGGTGCAAAGAAGATCTAAGTCAGGAGATTATTTACATCTATTTCCACTGGTGCCTCAGGACTGAGACTACTTTTAAGGGTGTTTTCTTTCATTCATCTGTATTGATAGGCCATAATCAGAGTCCAGTAGCAAATCGTTGAATATTACAGGAATTATCATCTTTCCACGCCAATGCGAAAGCCTTTGACCTTACGGAATCTTGTCCGAGCTTCTGTTCTGCGAACACACAATCATCTTGCACCAGGTTCTGCAGCGTCTGTTGTGTTTTCAGTTACTAATTAGTCAATCTCTAGCACTGAATTTTAGTCCCCACACAGTGATAATACTGAGTGACTTGGCACTATCTGACCAATTGTTCCTTTAGTAGGGAACTATCTGTATAGGAACCAATTACTTATCTCTTTTACTTATATATGTTTGTAAATAGCTTATTGTTCTGCACTGTTTCATCTTTGCCTGCAGGCTCACCTGACCCTTGTTGAGAGGGAGGTGAGGAAAGGCCCCTGCAGTGAGTCTGCAGTGAGTCTTAATACAGGTTAATAAAACTACAGTGCCCCTTCATGGAACTAAAGGGTGTTACTGACCTAAACAGTGATAACAAGAAAGTCAAAACTCTGATGGGAATACTGTCAGTAGCAATTTAAGAGCAATATGAAACGGAATAGATACTTGGTCAGATTAGTCCACAATGAAATAATAAAACTAATGCAATGCATGAGTGACTTCATAATACTTATTTCAGAACCTGAAGAGCTTTCATCTTTCTCAGCTCTTTGAAGCAATATTTGAGCTTCTACAAAGCTTATTTACTGAATCACTAGTGGAGGCTGGTTCTTTTCTTAACTTCATTTTGATATCTTAGCACAATAAAAGCCTGAAGAGCAAATAAAGTTGGAACTGGGTATTTATGATGTTCAGTTTTGATAACACATAATAATATTACCAAAGTTATTGTAACATCTACCGCTCTCAGTTTCGCCTTTAGTTCTTCACAGAGCATTTAGTTTTGTCCTCTGAGGAGTATAAGGATTACAGATCTTGTCCATCTCCTGCTTTATCTTTCTTGTTCTTTTAATTTCCTCTGGTTTTGAGAATTGCTTCTGAGTTAAATTTATTATTTTTACCATTAACACTATAATGACTAATTAGTGGTTTCATTCTGTAGTATTACCTTATTCCATACTGCAGTTTAGTCTGGTTGCTAGACCTCTTCCTTGACTCCCTTGTTTCATTTTTCTTAATAAATGTCCCAAAACACGTCTAAAGTTTGCTGGTAATACTATCATCTCTCGCTAAAAGTGAGTCTCTTAAGATACGTATAGGGTTAATATTTATCTCAGACTTTACAATAAACAGTGGTTTTGATTCTGTTAGTCTGTCCATACTTTCAATACCTAAAATGTAGTTTGGAAGTGTTTTGGGGCTATATTTAGTTATATACGTTCTTCACTGTTTGGAAACCCATAATTTTTGAGATATGCATTTTAGACCGAAGTGTTAATTAAACTCCATTTTCTAATCAGGCTACAAGTAGCAATAGTTTTAAGCGCATGAGTAGTTACTAACAAACCATTGGAGTCATATAATGTATTTTTTTGAACTTTAGTAGAAATTGAAGTTAGAAATTTCAATACAAATTACGTGATTTAGATTGCAGTAGAACCAGTATTTTTTTCATGGATTGACTTTCCCAAAATAGCCCACGAACTCTTCATTTCTCTTAACAGCTACTTAGTCAGTGTACAAACTTTTTTATTTTCTTCCCAAGCAATTTCCCACTCTGCTAACTTAGATAGTCTCAGTTCCAGAAGCGGCATGTAGTCTTCATTCACCCAATAACCACTGCTTTGTCCTGCATGGTATCTTTGAAGCTATGGTGGCAGGGTAGCATAATCACAAACTTGTTGTGTTCAGTTCTATTTTGAAAGAAACATGATTTATAATGTATTTTTGCTTTATTTTTTCCTTAGGTCATTTTTAAATGAATTAATGGAATGCATTCTCTCTGAAGAAATTGAAGGGCTTTTTAGTCTAACAGCTACTGTCTGCATTGTGATTATAATTAAAGGTTAGTCAAACCATTTTTGTCCATTTTTTTCTTTCTTTTTTTTTATGTGCTACATTTTGAAAGCTGAGTTCTTACAGAATTCAACAGGCACTTTTCCTCATCCTGTTAAGTTACCATTTTTCTACAGGATTTAAGGTTATATCACTTGTAAATTATGTTGTTAAGCTTTGGACTTTCAATCTTTGTGTAGTGAGTTTAAAAATACAACTGTCTACTAATTCATAGGGTCCCTCTCTATATTCTGATTTGCTGAAATACACAGTAATTCAGCCAGGACAGTGAAAATCTACTTTAATATCTAATCTTTCATTAAACAGTCTTTTATGTTAAAAAAATATTTGATGAAAACATGCAGGGTTTTTTTGATAAATCATTGTTTTTGTGCAACTTTTCAACATAACCTTATTTGAAATAGGTAAGCACAAAACTTCACTTCTAAAGGATATTGCACCTGCCATTCAAAGGAAGCTGATAACATGCAAGGATGCTGCCGCAGAAGAATCTAGCAGCACTGGAAGGTAAATGTGCTGTGGGAAATGAACACTAACCTCTGCTATACCCTTGCTGCAATAACTGGCTGTGTTTTGTACTTGCATAATACAGTTAGAGCATTCTGAATGATTGCAAGGTTTAAAATAGTGGGTAAAAAAATTGTGAGGTATTGAGCCCAGCACAGTATTAAATTTCCTGCCCATACATTTGCTGTGATTGCAATCATCTTTTGTGTTTGGTTTGGCTTTTTGCATTTAATTTGAATGTGTTATGACTTGATCCTGTATATTGCAGGATTCAGTTCTGAAATTCAGTTCTGTTAGCAGCAGGCGTAGAACAAAGCAAGTAGTCTATTTACTATTTCTTATTGCTAGAAGATTTTTATCCCACATTTTGGTATTAGACATATGAATCTATCCCTGTGCAGATGGTGAAAATTTAACTGAGTATAACAATGACTTTAAGACCTTTCCACAGGTGATTTTATTTTCCTGTTTTTTGGGGATTTTGGTGTCATATCTGGTTGACTTTTAGATTATTTGAGATAAGCTTCTTGAAAGTGATTAGCGACATTGTATTTGCAATCATTTATTTCAGACCTGCCCAAGACAGACAATCACGATGGATGCTTTAGTCTTAAGTGTCTCAAACTTGCTTAAGTCTAAAAATTTGTTAAAATTTGATTTCTGCCTAGTTATTGAACTGCCCGTGGAATTAGAAAACATGCAAAGCAGACATTAAAAAGCATAAACATAGAATATGAAGAAAACAGGCTATGGTTACGGACATTCATGAAAAAATACTGAGAAAGTTACCAATGCACCACAGTGGCCTGAACATGCAGCGGCCCTTGCAATCTTTAATTCTTCAGATGATGATCCTTACTATTCAGTTGAACAATGGCTGTAGAGTAGACAGACTTTAAATTAAAAAAACAAAACAAAAAAAAAAACCAAACCCACTTCATTTTACTCAACAGTTTGTTGTGTGGCCCTTCAGACCTAAGCACGCTTCCAGAGCACACTCTTCTGGTGGATCTCTAGCCTGAGGGATGTTGTTCTCTGGCATTGTAATGACCAGACATAGGCCTTTGGCAGCTGTGCCGTCACTGTATTGGTGTCACCGATTTAAAGCCAATACTAAAGCTATGAGATGCTACTGTATGAAAAATAAGATAGTTTATCAAGGAGGCCACATGGGCTATATCCCTTTCCTATGATGCTACTTCAAATCCTTAGAGTTTGCACTTGAGTTGTAGCAAGAAGCTCAACAGCTACACTAAGTGTCCTGGCAGTGGTAGAACTTTGAGGGCTGTACAGTAAATATCCATTTGGAACTGGTCTACGCAGAAGGTAAATTTGATTTTTCCAGGAAAAAAAAAAAAGCCTGATATTCAGGACAATACAATAGAGTAGCTGTGTTGTTGCTAACGAAATATGTGTTCATTCATTTAAATCTGCTATTATATCAGAGCCAAAAAGGTATTATGTAACTCTCTTTAAAGAGATTTATAATCTTAAGAACTAGACCAGAAAGTTTTATGATATATATGAGCCACTTCAGTTATGTACCATCAAAAATGAGATTTATTTTTTTTTAAAAAAAGTGAAAAAATCAAAACCAGTGCCCCCTTCACTTCCATTTCCTGTCTGGCATAAGTAAATAGAAAAGAGAATTTTTGCTGCCAAGACTTTGAGTGGTTTCCACAGAGAGCACTGTCTCATGTAACATAAAACTGATAAAGAACTAAAAAATACCTTATTTAAAAAAAAAAAAAAAATTACTACATAATTGGTACATAATTGGACATCTAAAGCTCAGAGTGACTCTGCTTCCTGAGTAGATTGGGTTTTTTTGTTTTTGTTTTTTTTTTTTTTATTTTTAAGTAGTTGCTTGGCTGTGAACAAATTTCTTTTGGTTGGGACCTAGCTTAGAAACAAAATCAAACAAAAATACACAAAACCCAATTTTTCCCCCCCCCATGAAATCATTTAACATTGGGTTGCCAAGTGTTCTAGTAGAATATTTTTAAAAATAATAATAATGATCTGGAAAAGAAAAGTGAGCGGCAGAGTATCATGATTCAGTTTGCAATTTTAATCAAGACAGTAGAAAAGGCTGAGAAATTAAAGCAAATCTTAACATGATTAAATAAATAGGCACATTAAAATGAATAATTGCTGCCACTTGAGTGCACTACTGACTATAAATTTCAGTAAGAACACAGATAATTGCTTTATGAATCTATATGATAATCTCTGCCCAGTGAACAGGGACAAATCAACCTAGAAGTTGGGGCAGATGAAGAGCATAAGATCCCACACAGTGCTCTAATTTTGTGATTTAAGTGGCGACCTTTGTGCAATACAAAACCAAGAGACAGTTGCAGATAAAATTAAAAGATTAGGAATATGAACATGATGATGGGAAGTATTTTTAACAAGAATCAGAATTGCAAGATGATAACAAAATTCAGAAGCTATCACACAGCTTTGCAGAATTTGGGAGGATTCATATTTGTACAGGTATGTTGGGGATTTTTTCTCTCCAGAAGGGTAAAAGAATTCATGCTGAAAAAAGGTTAGGAGGAAGTTCTTAATGATTAAGTTTTGCTTGACTAAATTAAAGCGTGATTGCACTTTCTCAGATAGACATAACGTTGAACCAGGCTGGGCCTCTCGTGTCTTCTGACATCCCAATTGTAGTGCTCTGGTACTGGTGTGCTCATGTATAACTAAAATGTGATCACATACAGTCTGAAATGTGCCCTGTTGTTTGTAAACTATTTTATCATCCTACTCTACTTACCAAACCCCAAAATTTTAGTAACGGTATTCTGCAAGCTAGATCTCTGATCATGACTTTGAGCACAACCTTATAACACACAGTGCTGCACTGATGCGTGCTAAAATATATTACTGTTTTTTTAATTTGTACTTAATAGTATTATTACTTTTTGCTTCTGAATGCATTATCTCATAATAACTCCTTGAGGGATTATTTTATTTAATACCCAGGTATACCAGGAAATACTGACATTCTTTAATTTCCCAAGAGACTTGGCATTCTGTGCCAGCATCTTAAATTTAGACTTAGAAGTAATCTATTACATATTAGCAAAGAAAGAAAAAAGTAAAAATGCAGTCTGGTGTAGTAATTAAAGTGCTGCCCTTAAACAAGGAATTGTTGCACTGATTCAGAAGCAAAACTTTTCATTGTAATTTAGTCTTCCCTCTTCAGCTGAGTTAGCAGTTTAAGATGGCCCTGTGGGGCTATTATTTTACAAATGCTGTTCAGTGCACTTAAAAATTCTGGACAACATATTGTATATTGAGAGAATTTCCTCAAGAGTAATGGCACACACATTCGTTTAGTTTATAAAATGCAAATATTTATGCCTAGCAAAAAAAATGCGAATAAAGCTGTCAATGCAGTGATTTGGAAGTTAGAGAAAAATGGTCCATGCTCTATAAAAAACCAATGTGCTAGAGAATAATACCTTTGACTTAATATTTTGTATTTACTTTAATTAGCATTTTGATATATGGATATTAGAATTTAAATTTAGCTAATGGCTGTGCTGAAAGGTATTTCTTTAGTATTATCATTTAGCTAGCTTCCCAAACTCTTTATAGCACTCTCATTGCACCTATAAATAATGATTCTGGAATTGTTTTGTAATATAACTTTGTGTATGATTTCTCTGCCACCTATCTAAAAGTTCACTAGAAAGGTACCTGGTAAAACTGACTGAATTTTGTCTGTTTTGGGAGGCATACGGTTACGGAATGACAGCTTGTTCTCCAATGTGCTGCTGGTACATGGGCCAACGTTACAGATCTATAGTTTTGTTAGCCTTAAGCTGTAACAAAATAAAACTTATACAAAGTAGTATTGTGTCTAAAACCACCATACTTAACTAATTATACTAATTTTACAGTACATTATAACACTAGCTTATTTTGACAGCTGAGTTCCATCATGGCTGAAAGGATATAGCACTACAAAGAGGGGCAAGTGACAGACCCATGGCGCTCTGAATTCAGGGAGCCCGAACATCCAGTACGCTGCTATGAAAACGCAGAGCTGCCTCTTGTATTTCAGGTCGTGGTGTCTCACGGTGAATGCCCTAGCTCATCGTGATTAATGACTGACTAACCTTGCTTGTTTGGGGCATCAGTCTAGGACTATAATAATAAAAATATGGAGAAAAAAATGCTTGAGAAATACAGGTGACAGAATCTTTCACAAAAGTAACATGAAGGATAAAGTTTATAGTGGTTAACATTGAAATAATGTTTTGATGGAAGACCAAAGTGCCCATCTGTTACTTTTGAGGATATTTTAGAGCAATGTTAGAAGCAGCTCCTGCTGGAGCTTGTCCAAAGAAGGGCAATGAAGCTGGTGAAGGGTCTGGAGCACAAGTCTTATGGGGAGTGGCTGAGGGAGCTGGGGTTGTTTAGTCTGGAGAAGAGGAGGCTGAGGGGAGACCTTATTGCTCTCTACAACTACCTGAAAGGAGGCTGTAGCGAGGTGGGGGTCGGTCTCTTCTGCCAAGTAACAAGCGATAGGATGAGAGGAGGCGGCCTCAAGCTGTGCCAGGGGAAGTTTAGGTTGGATATTAGGAAAAACTTCTTCACTGAAAGGGTGGTCAGGCACTGGACCAGGCTGCCCAGGGAAGTGGTTGAGTCCCCATCCCTGGAGGTATTTAAAAGAAGGGTAGACGTGGTGCTCGAGGACATGGTTTAGAGGTGGACCTGGCCGTTAGGCTACCAGGTTGGACTCGATGATCTCAGAGGTCCTTTCCAACTTTAATGATTCTATGATTCTAAGTTGCATGAGAATGCAACTATGAAGGCTGGGTGAGTGACTATGTCAGTGAATGCAGGAAAATAAAAAGGGGCTGCTAAATGGAAATTTCAGAGCTGGCCTTTGAGATTGTTTAGGCAGTAATGGGAGACAAAAGAGAGTCAGAAGGGGACTGAGGTGCGTGTGTGTGCAGCTGAAGGAGGCAGCTGCTAATAAGGATAAGAGAGAAAGCTCAGGGTTGGAAAATAATTGCCACAGGTGAGGAGAAAAATTATGAAGACTGAAGAATGAGGGAGAAAGCAAGAAAGTAAAAGAATGAAAAATGGCCTTAGTATGAAATACCGGTGAATGATTTGACTATTTATGTTTGAAAAAGAGTAAAAATGCTGTGAAGAAAGCGAGTGGGTTCTTTAAATAGATGATGAAATACTAGAAAATATGCTTGAATTGACTTAGTAATTTACACTGGCTTGCTGTAGATTACGCTATAGCTGGAGATGATCAGCAGAAATGGAAAAGTTGAAAGAAAAAAAAGCCCAGCTCTTTCAAAATAATTTGTAAAGGCATGTTTAATGCTTCAACTAATATGGAATAACTTGTCAAAGAAATCATGCGGTAGCTATGCTCTGAGAATCAAATAGTCTAGGACTGATTTAGCACTTAGCATATCTAATCCTGTTCTGCATTGTTTTATGCCATTTCAGAATCCTGTATGAATCATCTCTGAAAATTTTGGAGGAATTTTTGAATCCTTGACCACGCAGAAGCTTTTGTCATGAAAATTAAAAGAAGGAAGATGTATTGTTTTTTAAAAAAGACTATCTTGTAAACTTATTAATAGTTAAAGTTTTGTTTTCTGTTATTCTGTACATTTAAAGCAGGCAAAATGTATAAAAGCATGTATAGAAATCATGAAATAGTAAAGATTTTTCAAACATCTGTAAAGAGGTTATTGTGTATAAAAATGTCTTATTTGGGGGGGATGTAAAAATCAGTATATTTGTTTTTATAAAACATTTATAATTCATAATCGTATCTTACATACTTTGAGATGGAGGTAGCATGTAACCTCTGTCCCTGGGCAGAATATAGAGCATATTCCTAGAGCTTATGGAAATTAATTTCATTTTGAGACACGTGAAGGGCAAAATGGTGATTGAGAACCGCCATTGTGAATTCACCAGGGGCAAACTCTGCCTAACCAACTCGATTTCCCTCCCTGTTGTGGAAGAGAGCAGAGAACGTCATCTTTCCTGTCCTTAGCAAAGACTTTTATGCAGGCTTATATAGTATCCTTACAGCCAAGTTGGAGAGAGGTGGACAACAAAGACGCATGCTCTTCTACCCGTGATGGACCAATCCTGTGTACCAGCATAGGCAAGTGCAGAAGGGCGATCTTACTGCTCTCTTCACCTACCTGGAGGAGGATTAAGACGTGCACCCTGAGAAAAGTTGTGAAAAGAATATGCAGCAACAGCAACAACTTGCAGCAAAAGGAATTCTTGTCGGACATAAGAATAAAAAATCTCGTTACAAGACTGAATTGAAACTGGAAATGGAACAGGTTGGTCCGAAAGGCTGTGGAACATCTGACCCTGGAGATGTGCAGAACCTGACTGACAAGGCCCTGACCATCGGGTCATAATTTTGAAGTTAGCCCTGCTTGAGCTGGGGACTGGACCAGCTTTATCTCCTGAGCTTCCTCCCAACTTGAATATTCGTGTGATTCAGTGACAAGTGTACTGGAGGGGAAATGCCCTAGCCATTAAACATATACTTGATTAATACATAAGTTAAATTGCTTTATATTTAGATATTTTTATAAATTAGTACTAATGATGCAGATAATGAAGACATGTAAGCCACTTATTAATTTTCTTAATGCAACCAGATGCTCTCCTAAGACAAGCAATAGAATGCTGATTGCAGAATGTTATTTTGCCTGAACCGAGATAGCTGTAAATTAGATGTCTAAGCTCATGGCGGGGTTTAACCCCAGCCGGCACTGAGCACCACGTAGCCGCTCGCTCGCTCCCTCCACCCCCAGTGGGATGGCGGAAGAATTGTAAGGGTACCAGTGAGATAGCAACTCATGGGTTGAGATAAAAACAGTTTAATACTTAAAAAGAAATAATAATTTTTAAAAATTGTAAGGAAAAGAGAGGGAAAAAAAAGAACAGAGAGAGGAAAGTAAAACCTAAGAAAGACATGTGATGCAAATGAAAACAATGCTGCCCAGCCAGTCCCTGAGGAGCAGCTCCCCCCCCCCCCCAGCTGCTGTTGCTGAGCATGAGGCCACACGGTGTGGGACAGCCCTTTGGGCAGCTGGGGGCAGCTGTGCCGGCTGTGTCCCCTCCCGGCTTCTTGTGCACCCCCAGCCTCCGCGCTGGTGGGGCGGGGTGAGAGGCAGAGAAGGCCTTGGCTCTGTGCAAGCACTGCTCAGCGATAACAAAAACAGCCCTGTGTTATCAACACTGTTTCCAGCACAGCTCCAACGCAGCCCCATACTGGCTCTTGTGAAGTAGTCTACTTAGGAAGAAAATTAGCTCTACCCCAGCCAAAACCAGCCCAGCTCATCACACTGTGGTTTTGTCTGTTTTAGAAGGAGATCTAACAGGAATCCCCAGAAAATGATTCAGCCACAGACTAAAAGTAGCACAGGGTGACCAGCTTAGACCTGGCTCTCTGACACTTGCTTATCTGCCCTCAAGTGAAGTGATTCTCATTCTGTGCCTGTGCAAATGCCTTGCGGAGGTCTCCAACGGCACCGAGTGCCACTGACATGGAAATGAACTAATTTTGCCAAATTAAGCCAGACTCCTCATTCTTGATTACGATTTGTGCGCACTGCTGTACCCCCGTCCATCTAACCGGGCATCTACTGTGCTCTTTTTCTTTCTGCGGCACAAGATTGTGAGATTTTTTTCCTAGTATCTGCTCTGTCAAGTGCCATGAACTACCTTCACCCTGCTTTACATCAGAGTCATACTTGATCTCAGTGCGTAAAACTTCCCTACTGGATAAAAGCCTATTTAGCTGGAATGTTGATATTTAAAAGTGATTGAATTGGTAATAAACAACTGTCTGGCTTTGCAACAGGAAAGCCAGTATGACCATTCCTGAATTCCAGAAGATCTACCTTATCCACACCAGTAGCCTGCGCCAAGCAGACTAATGCTGCCACAGCAGGTATCTGTAGATCTGCCAACTGTTTATCTATCAACATCTTCATAAAAACTGTGTTCTTTGGCCTTCGTTCTTCTACATCTGTTAACAGGCAGGTGTTCCAGTAATGACCTTTTAAATCTTTTGATTATACAAATTACTTAATGAATATGTAAATCACAGTTTCTTTTTTCTGCTTCTCAGTCTTTCAGTATTTGCTCATATTATTAGACTAGAAGAGAGTCCAAATTTACTGCCTTGTTTTTCCTCAGTGTATAATATTGCTTTTTCAGTTTTCACTTTTCATGGAATATTTGTTACAGATGTAATATCCCTGAGCCTGAAAGAAATCAAGGTAATGCCAACATCAGAAATCTGCAGATTTCGTCTGAAGAACTCAGAAGTGATATTGCTAGGAAGGGTAAGAAAATTTAAAGTTAAACCTTTGTCCTGCTGGTGGCTGGTACTCAAGTGGTTCTCAAGAGTGTTGAAATCGTTCTGCGTTAGTCGTGCAGCTGGTGTATAGATTTCAGCTCAGTTTCTCATCCAGCTCTACTAGAACTGCTCTGACTGATGAAAAAACATGGGCTTTCTGCAACATAAATAACGATGTTCTTAGGATTCCCTGAGCCAAGGTCTGTCAGTGCTTTCTCCTTGGGTCTTCGTGGCAAATTTCACAAAAATATGAGAGTTCTAGGTTTTACTTGCTGCGCTTGTTGCAAACCAAGTCTTGCCAAAATGTTAAATCCTTACATTTTCCTTCTGTTTCCAAGATATAAATAAATAGTATGTTCCTTAAGCTGAGTTATCTTTTGGAAACCTGTAAAACAGATTTGTTTCACCTGATTAATTGAAAGTGCTGTTGGAGTGCCACTGGGGGAGAGGGCTTGGTCTGTGGGTTTTGTTACGGCGTAATCTTGGTATTCAGCCAGCCGCACTGTCCTAACTCTATGTCTGGGAACTCCCCGTCGGTTTAAGACTGACCCTTTGAGACCTGTTCAGCTTTTTCCAGAAGTTGAACTTGACTTTGATTAATAAAATTGCTTGCAACATGAACAAGATAACACCACTCGAAGATACTCCTTTGAGCAACTCGCATTGGCAGTCACTGGTAACGTACGACTGCCTGAAGAATAAATTTTCTAGTCACGGTTGTACCTGTAAGTGGTACATGCCTATAGCTCTCCCCTCCACGCATATACATTCAGTATAAATATTACTGAAGAAAGCAATAGCTTTAAACTTTTGGCAGTAATCTTCCATGTTTTAACTATCTTTGTAGGGACTCGGTCCCTTTTTTGATGACCATGTTCATTTGCTTTATTGTCTGGCTGTGAAGCCAAGTGCAGCAGTCTTCCATCTATCACAGCTTCAAATTATGAGCTAAAGAAAAACCAGGAGAAGCTCTCAAGCTTCTTCCTTAGCAAATAAAGGTCTTCAAGTATGGATCCAAGCACACAAACTTTCAGACTTGCCAAGGAAAAGAAAAAATCCGCCTTGCACCTGCTGTTTACTCCCGTGATAGCTGCAACTCACTTTGCATTTAAACTCACATGTGCTGCTGCCGTCAAGTGCTTTGAGGTCTTCTGACTTACAGAAGGAAATCAGAGAGACTAATTTTGATAAAATCTTTCACCTCACTTGATAAACGCTTAGTGAAGAATACTTATGATAATGACTGCAACGTGAAATCACGAGACACGCCAGCTACCTTGTAGTATCATTTGCTGATCTGCTCCAGTGTCTCGTGAACCAAGACCACTGCGCAGAGTCCTGCCGTGCCCGTGCTAGCAGCACCTGCAGCGGTCGCTGCCCGCTTCAGACAGAAGAGCACGGCTCAGTACTTACGTCTTGACAATTCCCTGGTCAAGGACAACTTCCAGGAAAAGCTGCAAAACTTTCCACGGCCAGCCAGCAGTTTTTCGGTTTCATTAAGCCATTGCAAATAGGCACAAATCTTGTGTAATCTACTTCAGATAAAACTTCTCAGCCCTGGGCGCTGTGTAGCTGTGTTGCTGCTTGTCTGAGCATGACCCTAGGCACAGCCCTAGGCTTCAAAAAACTATGTAATTTTAGCTTTAATTTACTCGGCAATCATTGGGATTTTGTCACTGGGTTAGGTTATCCAGCACTGACATGGCCTTAGCCTTCTCTAATACCAGTGGGCCATTTACCTCTGCCCAGTTCCACACCGTGGTTCTAGAAAAGCTGCAGAAATTATATGCGGAAACTTTAGCAGTGGAAATTCACTTTGGTATATCTGTTAGCATTTTTTGAAAACAGTACCGCAGCAGGCGTTCTGTTAGTATTATTTTCTTACTGCTTATGACTCTAGGAAGCAGCAGGTGTTATCAGCCTTTTTCTCCTGTGTCATTTTGTTTTTAACTAGAGGACCACCTTGTTTTCAGCAAAATAACTTGGTCCTCAAACACGACTTTACACTTATTTGTTTCATGGTGTCTATGTTACGTCAGACTTCACATTACTAAATTCTTCCTATCTAAAATTCTAGTCCTTTGATATTGCTGTCAACTTTGTCCCAGTTTCAAATATATGTTCAAATTTCATTAGTTTATGCTTATTTTTTGTACTGTCATTAATGAAAATATTAAATAAGGTGCTGTTCCAAAACATCATTAGTAATTCCTTTTCAGCCTAATCTGTTTCCCTCTTCCGTTCAATTAGTTCCTTACCCATCTCACTATTCCTATAATAATCCTTGTCTTGGTTTAATAATTTTTTAATACGCTGCAGTAACAGATGCTTTGCTGTAAAGCCTTACATTTTAGGTAGGCACATTTTAGCGGTTCTTGCTGGAAAGGTACGGGAATCCTGTGCAGCTGTATGCCTCCATCAAAGGACACAGGACAGAGCCAGCCCAGCCGCCTTTTGCGTTCTTCGCAACGTGTAATCACACCCGCTCCCTGCCTTTTGGGGTCATCATGAAACACTTACCTACACTGTTTGTGCTCGTTCAACTTCCATGTGAATAAAGAATATTGATTTGGCATTTTTTTTCTTTTGTTTCCCGGTGTAACAATCCTTACTTACTAACTGCCTAAAATGGTACCTGAGTACCAGCTTATTAGCAAGAAATGTAGGCTTCGTGCACTGACCTTTCTGAAAGCTTGCCATGATTATTAAAAAAAGGCAAGTATTAGCAACTTTATTTTCTCAGAATAGCGTCTAAAGGAAAAATACAGCATCTGTAAGAGGCTACAAATCCAATTAAACCAATCTAAGAGAGTACTTAAAAAAACCAAACCAAACCAAACCAAAGGTGACCCTAGTTCCGCTCTGGGCTATTTAATGTCAGTGTGACTGAAATTCTCCAACCGCTCCATTGAAGGAAAAGCCCCTTTTTCTGTGGGAGCTCGTTTTACTGATCATAATGGCAGAAGCTGTGTCCTTTTTTACACTGTCCTCTAAGATTGAGCACTCCTAATACACAGTATAAAGAAAAAGATTTTACTCTCACTATTTTCCGAGTTCCACACGAAGAGAAGTGCTAAGGCTTGTCCTTTATTTAAAAGCGGTCCTTTATTAAAAGTGACCATCCTTCATGACAAAAATAGAGTTACCTTTCTCTCATCCTCTGTCCTCAGATTCCCTCTCATGGAGCACTGCTCTTGATCTGCAGGATGGCTGTTTTCATGTGGCTGTCCGCCCACTATGTGTAAAATAATACTTTTTTTACAGCGAAAGCTGTTTCTGTCAAGTGCCTTAGCCACTCACCAGGCTTAGCGGATGAATTTGCCCAGGTACGAGAGCTGCTAGGGGAATGTGCCGTTTGATGACGACAACAGCCTATCTATCGTCTTCTTCATATGTTTCAATCCACACTGGATTCCTGCTGCAATATTCAAACTCCAGGACAGTAGCAAAAATGTCTGAGACTTCTACTGCATGGTGAACTATATACCTGTGACCCAAGAATCTGATTTTTAAATGAAAAGAATTAAAGGTGGAGTAACCAACTTTCAGCGTTTATCAGATACCTTTTTTCTTTTTTACTTTTTCAGATGTCTGCTATTGTCAGAATTTTAAAAGTTAAGGTTATGTTAAGACTGAAAAAGAAGAAACGTAAAACTAGTCCATCTGCAATAAGACTGAGACTTGTTTGATGCGAGAAAATGAGAGAACTTACCAAGGGATCTGATTACAGCCTTCTGATTCCCTGATTTGATCTACACTGGAATCGACAGCAATATTTGCCTCCTGAGCCATCCATCCCAGGTCAGCCAGCCTCTGGGGAGTTCTTATCTTCCCAGTTAAGATCACAGAGCCTCAAACTGCCTGAGCAGCACACGGAGATCAGGGAATCTAGCTTGCAGTTTTTAATTTATCAGTATATCACGATCCATTGATTGAATGCTTAAAAGCAGACTTGTTTCAATGTGATCTAATATTAGAAAGCCCTCTGTGCTGATGAAAGACTCTCCTGTGCAATTAGCACATCTGAACAGGTGTGATGCTTTTGGCTCTGGAAATATATTGACCTTGTGGAAAAAATTATATATGGAAACAGTTTTATCTTTTTGAAATTATGGAGAGGGGGAAGAGGAGAATTCTTTTTTCACAAACCTATTGTGAAGACCATCTTCATCCCTTTAGCTCGCAACCTTCCTGCTGCAGCTCCAGTTTAGGACAGCTCTTCTACCTCTAATTTTATTCAACTGCTAATGAAAGGAAATGCCAGTTACAAGTTTATTTTTGTCTTAGTATTCTTTCTAGCTGTGTTTAATGTAATTCTTGCCAGTAGAATTTTGTACCTTTGCCACTTTTTCAGCGTGATATTCCTTTTTTCATTGGTAATACAGGAGATTTCATGAGAGAATACTAAATACCCATCATAAACCTCAAAGCAGGAACCTTGTTCATCTGTTTTATGAATCATCTGGAGAAATTCCCCTTTCACAAAGTGGAACTTCCACTCCTGTCAGTGGGTTTCTTTCGAGCGCAGTGGGGCCCAGGCCATGCCCAGGCTCTAGGTGGCTCCTAGGGGAGCAGGCAGGGGCCCGTGAGGGAAGGAGCTCCCCTGACAGCCCCAGGTCCGACCGCCCTCCCTCCTCCTCGCTAGGCTGCTTCTGGGTGGCTGCTATTGCTCAGCCACCCTCGTCCCTTCGGTCAGTGGGTGGGACCCCAGCATAGCATCTTTGCGTTCCCTCCGTTCCCTTTTTTTGTTTTTTACAGGTAGGGCCTGCCAACCTCATCATAATTTTCTCACGCTAAAGAGGATAACTATAGGTTAGGATGGCATAAGGAGACAATGAATTTTTAAAGAGCAAGATTTTTGCAATAGTGGCCTGCTTTTTCAAAGTTGGTAGTCGCTCCTTGGCTTTATCAAGAGCACCGCATCCACATCTATTAACACTATTGCATAAGAAAATAATTCTGTTTGACTCAACCCACTTAGTCATATACAGCAGAAGCTCTATTATATAGAGCAGAAAAGTTCATGGAAAATGCTCAGCCTAGGAGGAGGATTCCCTTGAGAAGTCAAGTGGTTTTGTTTGGTCTTTGATGCTCTGTTGGAACACTCTGAACTACAACAGAGAGCAAAGGATGAAGGCTTTTTAAAGTAGTGATTCAGAACAGAAAAAGAGCATCCTGACTCTTCTGTTATTCAACTTTTAATAGTTTCACCAAAACCTATGACCATTCTTAACATAATCTTGTACTTACAGAGACACATAATGTAATTTCAGTATAGTCCAAACAACGTTCCTTTCCCCAGCTGTCACTACCATGAACCTTGCCTACTGTTTTTTTTCCTGGTCACAGCATATCCTCAGTAACCTTCCTTTAAAAGAAACACATCGTAGGCAATGGTCCAAGCAATCTTGCACTCTGAGATATCACAATGCCTTGAGCAAGACTTTCTAATTTTTTTACACTAGAAACTAGGTACTTGATTTCTTTTTTATCTTTTTGCTTTTCAAAAAAACCCATGTCAATAAGCATTAAGCTATAAAACCGAAGTGAAAATGATCTGAGCTCAGTTGTTGTTCCTCCATTCTGAGTTGCTATCAAACATATTGTTCCATTCCAGATTTTCTCCCAGTATATTTCTCAGTGACGCTCCAAGTTTATAGTCATACAACAGCTATCGCAAATATTGGAGCCTCTAGGTCACCACCAGGTTTGCCTCTGTCTGTTACAGTAAAAGACAAGACAACAGTGTTTTCCAGACAGAACAGAGAGGATGAACTTAACCCAAGAGCGTATTATGTCTTCAGCAATACGCAGCCAAGGCGAGAGAGACGTGCTGGAGAGAAAGGTGGAGAGGAGCACAAGAGGCTTCTTGACTGCGCTGTCCCACACCTCCTCACCACCACAGCAACGGGCTGGGAAATGCAAGCATCTGCACTTGGTGCTTTGTGAAACCAGATCCTCCCTTGAATGTAACGCATGAAAGCATGGTTTAAGAATAACACTAGAGCTGGAAAGTCAGGCACTCAAAAGTCAGGAAGTATCAAAATGAAGATGGGCACAGCTTTAACCTCGCCTTTGATTACATGTCAAATGACACGATATCTTTAATTACATTAAGACAAGTTACTTACTCGACACAAACTGTTCCCTGCTCAGTGCTCAGTCTGTATCTGCTCTATGGATGATCCAAAACCCTTGCTGTTGACGACAGCAAATAGTCAGTGCATGTTCTCCACTCGTTGTTCAACATACAGCTCTACACTTAATCTGCTGCATGCTATTCATACCCAGCTCTGAGGACAAAACCATTAACTTCCACAATGGCGTTACTATGGTACTATTCACTGCCGTCCCAGAATTTCACAATGATTCATGTATCTTTCCAACTCCCTGTAGGTTGTCTTATCACCATTTTACAAACGTGCAGTGAGACTAAGATAAACAATTTCTATGAATTTGGGGAACTCTCAGTATGAGATCTCACGTTGTATCGCGCTTGTCGCCTCAAAGCACGTGTCTCCAGCTGTGCTTGTGGGTGCTTGGCACTTGAATCAGACTTCAGGTTCCCAGGTCAGACACAGAAAGTGAGGGACACGTAACCAGAGCTCCCCAGCAGCTTTAATCAACTACAGGCGTGTTCTTTCAGAACGACAACGTGAAGTGATCTCATTCATCCTTTAATTTAGCACAAGGCGAGTGGGTACCTCAGGGGATTAGTTATCAGTTGTAAAATCCATTCACCGAGTACCAAATCTTACAGATTAGCAAAAAATAGAATTTTTAAACCATTTCTGAACTCCTTCCCATTAAAAGCACCTAATTAATGTAAAAATTTGGCTCCCTATTGACATTTCAAATCCATTTTGATCAATGGCAACTACATCTAATTATTCATTACACACCCAGGGGTTTCAACCCCGTTTTCAAAGAAAAAGAACCCATTTGCACAAAACATTTACTAATGTCTAATCATTTAATCTGGATATACCATCTTGGTACGCTCCGACAGTTAAGTTTTTCAGCCATGCTGAGAACTCTAAACACCCAGGAAAATTCAGTAGGAATTCAGGTCGTTTTGATTTTAAAATCTGTCTTCAGTGACTTCGAGATAGGCAAGTCACAGTTCAGCCTCTGTGTTCATCTGAGATGGTGGTGGGCATTAGCAAGAAATCAAGCCTTTCTCAGTTAAAAGGGGCCAACTCTAGCGCACGTCAGTGACCTGTGCTTGTTCTCACAGAGGCCGTCCCTCTCCCAGTGAAGCCCAAATTCCCTTTCATAGCCTGACACGAGATATAAAGATGTCAGGAGTGGCCTCGGAGTTTGGATTCATCAGTTATTGTATTCCCGTCTTGAGACACCGAAGGTCTGCTCTTCACAGCTTCTGAACATCCATACATTGTCACTCGCAGGTTGCTTCACGCCACCTTTTCCTTCCTCCAACCAGTTTTATATCAAACACAGCTTCAGCACCCTGTTTAATGTAGGTATCACCATAAGTGGTTTTTGAACAAGTCAACTAGAATTTTAAATGAATCTCAAAGGAATTTAGGTTCAATCCCGACCTGTAAATGCCCACACTTACAGAAGCTGCTCTCTGCAGCATCCCTAGCAAACCAGCAGAAGAGATTATGGAAATTTTCCTCACAAGCCCAAACTACCATGCACACTGAGGTGGCTGGCCTGGTACCGAGGGTTCCTACAGCCCTACAAGTCAGCTCAAAACACGCTGCCCTAAGCACTTATATACACAGATGTTTAGGTCTTTGGTTAATGTAAGTCACATTTATAGTTTTCAGTTAATGTAAGTTACATCTCCTGCTATTCTCACAGGTAATTTTCTCTAGCTGCACTTCCATCTCTTAGGCCCTGAAGACTCCATTTTAGGCTCCTTTCCAACTGTTCTTTCCAGCAACACATAAAAACCATTATCATTCAGTTACAGCATAGGGAATAAAAGACCAGCTCACAGCTTACCAGTCATAACTAAAATCAACCTACTTTTTTCTCCTTTCCTTTTTTAAACTCTATCAATCAGTCATACAGTTGCACGGTTCTCAAGGATTTTTCCTTCTGGCTCCATATTGAACTCCCGTTCCTCAGTGATGCAGAAATATCTAGAGTAAAATTTTTAGCATGCTCCAGAGTAAAGACATTTTCTAATACAATTTTGGGAACAAGAAGAAAAGCGTTAAAATAGCTGAAATCAACAGTACATTAAAACATTATTCCTAGATACACCTGGATTGCTGTGATATTCATAAAATTAATCCTACCACACTCTTCCATCAAGCAATCTGACGCCTTCTAAACCCTGCAAATATTTATTTTCCTGCTAAACTGAATTCAGTATGAATTAATTTAAAAATCTCATAGGCTCTGCTAGTTTTATAGCTATGAAATAACTAATACTGAAAATCAGTGATTTCTGTATTGGATGCTAAAATCCTTTTGAGTACTTTTACTTATACTATGAAATGTTCAATAATTGAGAAAGAAAGACCGTAACCACTGCTGATACAACCTGGGGCTACACCTTTTTACACCAGTTAAAGATTTCTCCCTTTAGGAGCTCTGTATTCCTTTAACAAACTTAGTCCCTGAATGCAGAATACAACCACCAAATCAAAATTTAAGTGAGTATTTGTACCGCTATGGAGAGAGTTATACGACTTTAGCTCTCAGTAATCCAGGCTTCTGTATAGCTTCTGATCCTCTAAACACTCTCAGTGTCTCAGGCACTGGATGACTTTTTAGACATACTGCTTGTCACTACTGCAGGATAAAGGCCTTCATTCTTAACTGCTTTAAAATATTAACTATTTTAATTCTATATTTAAAAAAATGTGTCCATGGAATACGTGATATGTCTTCTCTTAATGAAAGGGTTGAATATACAGAGCTATATAACCATGCGTGTACTTTTTCAACATACAGAAATAAAAGAAACTACTTGTAAGTGCATAGTGCAAAATTTCTGTTAAGTTTTTTTGATAGTGTTTAATCCCAAGAGCTATTACAGCCTCTACAATACCGTTGCAATAACCCCTCCCGTAATTTAAAAAGATATCTTGCCACTTTAAACTTTCCATCAAAAATAGCGAATAAATATAATCAAAATATTCCAGGATATGAATGTGTGAACAGTTCTGCAGTTGCTGTTCGAAGAGTGTCTTTGCCAGATCATCCTGAAGAGGGTCCAGTGCTCGTCAGCCTCCTAAAACAGAGTTCATGGCTGCTCACACCAGCAATATGCAAAGCGGCAATTGGTGCTGTTCCTCTTGTAACCGTGGTACTCCGAGGTGTGGCTCTGGAGATGGTTTTTCTAGCCTTATTTTTCACAGTCCTCTGAAAGAAGTCCTCAAAACGCAAGGAAGGCGCAGGAGGGTTACTGCTGCTCAGCCAGCTCTTTCTGCCCTCAAAAAAGCGTGGTGGAGGTTACACGTGTGGCACCGAGCCTCCGAAAGATTCCTTTTGTGTCTGCATATACATCTACAGGCTTTGAATATTCTACCTATGATGTCCTCTAGAGCCAGAAAATGTAAATAATAAAATAGTCTAAATTCTGTCTTGTCTAGGCATGGATATAGCACGAACCTCTCTATCACTTTCTCTCCTCTTTCACCCCTATCCCCCCAATACACCTTAAAACTCTGCCAAGACATCTAGGTTACTGAATCTTAGATAAACTGCCTGATAGATATTGTTCCCTGTGGATTTTGGACCCATTAACAGGACAAATGATCTGCAATTAACGTGCTCAGAAGCCTTGATTTGGGGAGGGGAGGACAGGGGGGACAGGGGGATGAGAGGAAGAGAGAAAATGAAGAAGGTAATTTTAATGCTTTTTCTTTTTTTTTTTTTTTAAGGGAGTGTTTCCCTGTGCAGGTAGACTGTATTTAGCATAGCTGGAACTGACCTTTTGTTCAGGCTCTTCTTTATACTTGGATAAACTGACAAATAGCTCTGTGATCCTTAGAGGTAACATGCAGTTCTACCCTGTGCAAATATACATATACAATTTCTACAACCATGCAGGTGTACCTACATTTGTATACATAATTCCCGTTTGTAATTAAAAAACAGACCTGCAAAGGGTTACAAACATGACCTCAGTAACTAAGTACACAGTAAAACTCAGATGCTGCCTTTGTGGTTTATAGTCCTTATACTTAGCCTTTAACTACCATGTATTATTTTAATCCTGTTTACAACATTTTGCGCATATCACTTAATTACTTCATAAGTATATAACTATTAAGAGTGTTTTCCCTTGTGTATTTTCATGCCTAAATTATTCTCTGGCAATGTTCTACTTTAACTGAATCCTGTGTTTATCTATCTTCCATTTTACCCCCACCCAATTTTTGGTTCATGTAATTTTGGCACCTTTTCTTCTTACATCCCTAAAAATTCTATCATTAACTCAATTCCCAGCTTATTAATTCATTACTCCTACTATTTCATTCTAAACAGTATTAAATCAACAAAAGAAATCCTATACTCATCTTCTTGCCTCCTCCATGCTAAACTGCTTCTGCCTACCAATGTCTTTTCTAGCAGGGCTGTTTGCTTTTAATATAATCTTGAATGGCCCAGTGAAATTGAGAGAGAGAGAGAGAGGCTGACCTTATTGTCCTATGGTTAGATCATGTCTTTGAATCAACCAGAGCAAAAATTTGAACCTCTAAAATCTCAGTGCACGCAGATGTCCTGGCTACCAGGCAAATAGCCATTCTGCGATCATTTCTGGCCCTTTCTCAATCTTTTTCTGGCACTTACTAATGGATTTTTGATTAAAACATGTATGATGTTTCTCATGAAAAACCTTAGGCAGACAACACAGCATTTTCAAACAGAAAAGTGTTTCCTTGAAAAACTCCTGTTCAGCTCTGGTTACCATGGATAAGGATGCAAATCTTTCATACGTACAAAACCATACAGATCATCCAGCTCTTCTTTCACTTTGCCTAGCACGTTTGTCACAGCTATATGGGTATCATATAAAGACTCAGCTCCAGCAATTAAGGACATGCTAAACTTCAATATGTTATTCACTGTGCTGAAATTTTCAGATCTATAATTTCCAATGTCATTCTTCCATAAAGCCTCACATTCACCTCCAGACACATTAGCAATGGAGAGCTGATATTCTGCCCTCTTAGAGTCCATTCAGTATCTTTACTAGTTTAGAAACCCTTACCAAAAAGATTTAAATATGCCTTTACAGAAATAAATAACTTACTGATACCCTCTTCTATTCCTTTTTCAAAACCATCAAGTCCTAAAGTTTTGTTGGAGTCCCACAACATCCCTGACTTCAAGAACGGAGTCTAATTTTTCTAGTCTTTCTAGTAATTTCTAGTAATTTCTAGTAATTTCTTTCTTTTTAGTAATTTTCACAAATGACATATATTTCCACAGTTCAGAAACTTATTGAAAACACGATAAAAAAACCCACAATCAAAACAATCTCACAAGGTTGGTAGACCTAAACATCGATGCTTAATTTATTATACAAACTATTAAAAACCTAGGCACTGAGAAATGTCTTGAGAAAACGACAGTGAACCAGCAAGTAACCTGCATGTATGTGTCATAACATGTTATTTACACTGTGATTGTTATTAATCTAATTTACACACAGACTCAAGTCTTGCAGTTTTTACACGTCATTAACAAAACTCATTATACCTAATACCACTGGCTTCAATCTGTCTCTTCCTGGGGCTTTAAGACAGATCTGTCTATCTTTGCTAGGTGCAGCCTACTATAAAACTGTAAAACGCAACCAGGTAGGGAATGCTTTACACTTTATAGTCCTGAGAATTGCTACTTGAGTTATTTCCAAATGCCCACTTCACCTACCAATTGACTCTTTACTCTTTCCTGGACACCTTACTCCTGTCTTTACTAACCTTGTGTACTCAAGGATTTCTTCCTGTCTTGGATGAATGCCCTTTCTCTCTTGATTTTTCACATTGCTTCACACGCATTTGAACAAATGTCATTATTCTCCTAATCCTCTGCACAGAGTGGCTATGAGAATTTTAATTTCCTTTTAAAATCTGCATACTATTTGATCATAAATTCACAGGAGTTATGCAAATATTTCGGTGCAGAGCTGCAATGACTTCCAGTAATATCGCTGCTATTTTGTATTTTGATGAACAACTTGTTCTCTCGCTGTGCCTGCCATTTGCTCCTTTCTTACCTTCAGTTGCTTTGCAGTTCTTCGCTAATTCGGATGACCTTTTTCCTTGTTCCTGCTACTAGCTTTTAAAGCCAGATGGTTTGCGTAACCCATGAGAATATACTAATTTATGTTTCAGCACTTTCATTTCTCATCTTGTCCTTTCCATAGAATGCTTTTCCCTCCTTTTTTGTTTCTCCCCTTTCAGTGCTCAGATTTCTTTCAGTCGTCAAAATTGATTTTCCTGAGGTAAAGGGACCTTTTGGGTTAGTGAAACCACTCCCCTGCAAGATGTAAGCAACCATGTAACAGTCCTCAAGGACAGAAATGCTTGAAAAGACCATCCAACCCTTTTGCAAACTCTGGGCCAGCGAACACCACCCAGTATCAATATATTTTTTTGAAATTTCTGTTTTCTGAATCAAATATTGCCCTTTTTTGCATCTGAGTCACCAGCCGTAACCACACAGGAAAGGAGGTGATTTTGCACCAGCTCTGGAAACCGTGATTCCTTTTCCCCGCTGCAGAGGCTCACGCTTTTCCCCCAGAGCAAAACTGAGAGAACAAGAGAAGTCTGCGACCGTCTGTCAGGGCACCGGCAGCCGTAAGTGCCCCGCGCAAGCCCCCGCCCAGCGCCGCTGCCCAGAGCCGGGGGCAGAGCTCCGGCCCGGGCCCCGGCTGGGCTGACCGCCCCACGGCAGGTCCCAGCTCGTCCCAACACGGCGGCTGCACTCCTGGAGTCCACCCGGGTCTGGACGTGTTGGTGGTGGTTTCTCTGCCACCTTTGAGGTGAGCAAGGAAGAGCGGCTGCGCTCTTCCAGGGTTAGTTTGTTCTGTGGGCTTTCATTATTTAATTTTCTGGTCTATGGCAAAGCCACTTCATGTATTACAACTTTCACTCCTTTTAAATACCTTGAGTGTGAGTCTGTCATGACTACCTGGTTAAAGCCAAGGACGCAGCATGTCAGGGAGTATAGTTAGAGCCGTTTACTTCAAGCATGAAGATGATCCGCAGAATCTGAAACTTCAGGGAGGAATGAAGCAGATGTCGGGGGGACGAAGGGGGCTGGGACCGGCCACCACTCACCGTGGCACGGAGCTGGCTGTCCCATTCAAAAACGCATCCCCTGCCAGGAGGCACGGCAGCTGCGCTGCTTCACCTCGGCGACCGCGACTGCTGTGTTAAAGGCTAAATATTATTACACCGAGTTTGTGAGAAAACGAGAGCCTGTGAACGAGCAGGGAGTCAATGGGTTCGTGCCTGACTCCTGCTCGGTCCCGGCAGCCCAGACCGAGCGCTCCTGCTCCCGTGGAGCGGATCGGGGTCAGGAGATGGAGGATAAACACGTCACCGGTGCGGACGTCTCCCAGGCAAACACGCACACCTCAGCTGTGGGAGGCGTTTACCCGAGGGCTCAGAAAATCCTTCAGTATGGCAAGTAATTTTATGTGGGAAAAAACGGTAAATAAACCACCACTGAGGCGGCCACAGGCAGAGTCCACCTCCTAGCCAGAGAGCTAGTGCGTTTTTCAGGACAAAACTTTGACAGGGGCTGAATCGGTTTGGCGTGGAACAAGCGCATTTAATAACCCTCTTCCCATTCGCAGCCATCTTTACGGGGGATTCAAGCGAACAGCCCTTCTGGCGGGAAGGATCCCCCTGCCCCTCGCCCGGCGGCGCAGGGGTCGGGCAGCGCCCGGAGGATCGCGGCCCGCCCGAGGCGGAGCCTCCCTCAGGGCCCGTGGCGGTTGAGGGGCCGGGGCACATCCCCTGCGCTCACCCCGCCGGAGGGGGGGGCCGCTACCCCGCGGTCCCGGCAGGGAGGGCAGGGCCCTCCCCCGGGCCGGGCGGGCAGGCAGCGGGGAGCGGGGAGCGCGGAGGCGGCGCCGCGGAGCGGCAGCGAGCGGCGCCCCCCTCCGCGCCTGCCGGGCGGGCGGGCCGGGCCGGGCCGGGCCGGGGCGGGGCCGGCTGGGGGGCGGGCAGGCGGCGCTGGTCGCTGTCCTGGGTGTTGAATCTGCTGCGGCTGCCGCTCGCCGGAGCCGGGGAGCGGCCGCGGGAGGCAAAGGGCAGGCGGGCGGCCGGCATGGAGTGAGGGCTGGCGGCGGCGGGCAGGGGAGCGGGACAGCCGCCTGCGATGGGCCAGGCATGATGGGGGCGCTCGGCTCCGTCCTCCCGCTGCTGCTGCCGCCGCTGCTGCAGGTCCTCGCCGCCGCCCCGCGCAGCCAACCGCCCTCCGCCGGAGCCGCCGCCGAGGCGCGGATCGGTGAGTGGGGCGAGGGGCGGGAGGCGTGGGGCTGACGGGGAGCGGGGCCGCGCCGTCCCCTCGCTCCCTGCGCTGCTGCCCGAGGGCTTCCTCAGAGGCGGCTCGACAGGCCCCCGGCGGCCGCGCCCGCGCGGCTGCCCGTGAGGGGCCCGTCCTCCGGTGCTTCACGACCGTCTCCCGCTGAGGGGCCCCGTCCTCCGGCCCCTCACGGGCTCCCGCTAAGGGGCCCCGTTCGCTGGTCCCTCACGACCGGCTCCCGCTGAGGGGCCCCGTCCTCCGGCTCCTTGTGGCGCGGCTGCCCGCTGAGAGTCCCTGTCCTCCGGCCCGTCACGGCCGGCTCCCGGCCCCTCACACCCCCCGGGTCCCGCCTCGCCCCGCCGGTCCCCGGTCGCCCCGCGGCCGGCCCAGGGCCCCAGCGGCGCGTCCCGGCGGGATCTCTGGGGACGCCTCCGAGGAGCCGGTCTCACCAAGTCTCCCCACATGCCGAAAACTTCCACCGAGGCAATCACGAGGCCCCTAAAGTCGAGGTCCACCAGTGCGGAGTCACCAAAATGCATCCAGCCTCCACATATTTAACCCTCCTGCCAGTTTAGTGGATTCAGCCCACTAAACTGCCCTCATGTTTGGAAACCACAGGAAAGCCCCAGGCCACAAACCCCCAGGTGCAGCCCAGCCTTCCCTGGTGTCTCATTCTGCTGGAGGTGCAGGTCAGCACTGGCTCCTGGTTAAGGCTGCTTTAGAGGTGTCCAGAAATACCCAGTGCTGCCCAGTGAAGACCATTAAACAGCCTCCTTCTGTTGAGACATTCTCCCCTTGTAGACAGTACCGTCTGCAATAAACATCCCCACCTGCTAAAATGACCCACGCCCAGGGAGGGATCCTGAAAACAAACTCTGTGTGTTTAAGATCAATGCTGTTCTCCTGTGCCACTCTCCCTGGCAGTCCGCTCCTTGCACTGAGACTCGTGGCTCTATGCTCACCAGAATTTTCTCCAATGATATCTACTAATACAGTCAGTTTCATTTCACTTACAGCATCTTTTTGAAACTCACTTTAAGTCAAGAAGGTCATAAATCGGAGAATTTCTGTATTTTTTCCCAGTTTAGTACCTACCTAGAGTGGTTATGGAGATCAGAGAGTGAAAGCTAAACTAGCTGTCCCTAAGAAATCTTTTCATAAGACAAAAAATAGAATCACTTTAAGAAACAAAGGAAGCCTTCCACAGAAGTATCAGTGCAGTCTTCCTCATGTACATTGTTTATTAAGAAGGAATTAAAATCAGCTGACCATGTTTCTAATGAGGCTTCAGTCAAGTGGCAATAAAAATGAGCTATTAAATGCTTGCTGTAGTGAAGGCAGTGATGCAAGGTTTTAAGGAGAAACGGTTTGGACTAGATATATCCCTCCCTCCTCTCTCCTGGTTGCTATAGATATAGACTGTTTCTCCTTATCTGCTGAGGAGAAAGCTTGCATAAAAATATTGAAAGTAATAGCTGTAATTTTTGCCTTTAATAATGCAATAGGCTATACATTGTGCTTTCAATCCAGTCAGATTTTGATTCTCTCTCCCTAAACATGAACTGCAAATCAGCCTGGGTCACAAAATATTTCTCAGCATGTTGTAGCTACAAAACGATGTTTGTGTTTGCCACTTCCCTGTAGCTTCCCTATGCTTCTGCCTCGGCAAGGCTGCCTGCCTGACAGTTAAGGCTGTCCTTACGTGGAAGGCAATGGGGGAAGAGCAGGCTTGATTTTACATAGTGAACCCGGTGGTCTGGGAGGTATAATTCAGAGATATTTCAGCAGCAGTGAAACAAGCTGAGCCTTTCTCCTTCTTGCTGGGATAGGGAACTAACTGATACCTCTCAGACCTCTGTGAAGGATGGGAAAGGATTTATTGTGTTTGACAAGATGCAGGAAAATGTTTGCATTGCTGGAAGTGAAACAGTTTTAGCTGTCACTTCCCTTAGGGTTCCTTTATTTCTTTTATTGACCAGTGTTTCAGATCTCATTAATCTTGAGTTCAAACTATTTATTATAATAGATTCTGTTCAATTTTAGACTACAATTTTTAGACACAATCAGGAGATGCAGCTGTAATTTTACAAGGTATCTGGGTTTTGGGATTATTTGTGGTTATAGGTGGAAGATACTCATTTGGTTTCTTCTTGTGCACAGTCCCATCTTCTTTAATTGAAAATTGAACACAGATGCGTTATGAAACCTCTATAATATGTGCTGGAAACTGCCTTAAAAGCCATGTAATTGTAGAAACAGTTTTTTATTAATTCGTTCCTATTAAGTGTTTCAGAAAGTCTTCCTGGTTCAAAAGCAGAAGTTCACGCCCTTTACCGTTTCATAGGATGTTTTCATCCAATTTCATTCTCTTTCTCTTTTTTTTGATCAACATTTGTCTATGCTTTCCAATATAGTAATCATCTCCAAATGGTGACCTATTTATTTTGTAACATACTTACAAACTTGTTTAAGAAATTGGAAGTTTTAAAGTTACAGTTAAATAAGATAAAAGATTTGGATTTGTGCTTCTTCTGCCTATATAATTCATGAGGCTTTGTAGATTGCTCCTGTGGGAAGGTGTTTTTATAAGATGCTATTATCAACAAAAGCACATATTCTTCCATTTCTTGACATCTATAGTAGCATTTTAAATATGAACAAATGAAGAGAAGTGTAGCCCTTCTCCTCTCTCTGTCTTTTGGCCAGGTTTAGCCCAGGAGGGAGATTCTTATCTTTTCTGCAGAAAAAAATAAGCTGAGTACATAGCAGTGTTCATTAGTCTTTGATGAAACACTGGGGCTGGGAGTTTAATATTCTAAATAAATCTTTAGTTGTTTATAAGACACAGTCCGTTTAAGATTATGGAACTTCTTTTTAAGTGTTTTACAAAATAATAATCTGTGAACAATATATCCTGAACATGTTTGTTTGCTAAATTCCACAGAACTGGAATATTCTTCTCCTGTAGCAATGGTTATATGGATTTTTTTTTCAATGAGATATTTTCTTACTAGCAAATAATTATGCTAAGGAAGCAGTTAAACTTAAAATGCCTTCCAATAAACACTAAGCAGTTACTTCAGTAAAAACTGCAGCTCCAACACTTAAAGTATTTTCATGCAGTTGTACAGCTTTTTAAGTAGACTAATCTATTCAGAAAGTCGCAGTGGTATTTTATTTTCATATTAGATAGGCGGGGTGAGGTAGAGAACTTGGGAACAGAGTAAACTGTGAGCGTTCTTAATCACATTAGTTCATTAGTCCTAAAATACCAATAGTTTACAGCAGAAGCCATCCTCATATGTATTAGAAAAGAGAATAAGCATGTTCTTGCTGCACTGCCTTCACATTGACCTCTAATGTGATGCTTATAACCTTCAGTATAATTTTACAATATAATTTGATCTTTTGTGCTGCCTGCAATCCCGTTTTTTGGTCTGCATTTTCTTCTTAAATGAGTACATTAAGATGCTGTGGAAATTTCTGGAAATAGTTGTTCCATACACCACGTAAAAGTTCCTTCAAAGTTGTATTCAAATCATCATATGCAAAATTTTTGCAAGTCAAATGCAAAATTTTTGCAAGTCAAATGCCTGTGAATTTCGTTCTTCACTAACTAACAAAAAGACGAGTCGGTCACATTTCAGCTTATAAACATGAAATATTCTTCTAAACCTGTAGCTGTGAGTTCCTGACACATACAGTAAGCAAAGACAGTGTCTTACATTTCACTAGGGTTTAAATGTAATTGAGGATAGAAACTTTCCTCAAAGACTTCTAAAAAATGTTGCATGTTAATTGTAGGACTTTCACCAAAAGTATGGTGTGCATGTTTAACAGCTGAAAAAAATATTTTAGACATGGATTAGGAGTTTCAAGTGATTAAAGTTGATCAGAAGTGAGAAATTACAAGAGCAGGGACTTCATTTACCATTGGTGGAAAGCATTTCTCCAGTGTTGATTCTTAAATGACAAAAGAATGAAATAAAGAGTAGGACGGATGAAAAAATACAAATTTTTTGGCTTTTCAGTCAGTGCTTCAAATACAATCTAACAGAAGTAGTCACAGAGAGCTTTTGTCTATGGGTGTTTCATGGGGAATAGCAAAAAAGTATGTCTTGGTTTAGTTCTTGTTATATAGGTGTTACCATAACAAAATTAACAAAACTGTTGTTCTCAGCCATCATTGTCAACTGTGTTGAAGATCCAAGTCTTGGGGGACTGAAATTTTGCTTCTTGCAGCAATTCTGAGCTGAGCTGAAGCTCACCGAAGTCAATGTCAACCTTCCCATTGACTTCAGAAGCATTTGGATCAAAATGCTGGTTGAGGCTTGTAGCAGACTGGCTGAGAAAGTAGGGGAATTACAGTGTTACCATCTGTTCAGCAGATAAAATTGCCTGACTTTCCAGTTACATTAATTTGGAACTTGTCATAGGCACTCAGGTATTTTGATATCACGTTGATTTGATGCAATTATTGATGAAGGAGTTCAATTTATGATATAATGATAAAAAATATCAACAAAATAATTTAATTAAGACAATGCTATGTGCTCAGAATGGGAAGGATTCGGTGCAGGAAGCTGTATGATTCCCTTCGTCAAAAGTATTTTTGTATATCCTAGAAATGTTTCTTAAGTAATCAGTTATGTTAGAAAGCAACTTGAAAATAGCTTGATATCAAGGCATGTCTATCTGTTAGTGCCATTGAATTAAAGGTAAGAATATGCATTAATATTTTTGGCATCGTGCCATGACTGTTCTGCAGTATCTTTTCACTACCATCTAACTTGGTTTTGTTGAAAGTTTCAAAGGGACAGGAAGTGAATTATTTCTCTGTCAGTAAGAGGAAGTCATTGCAGGGTGCTCTAAAGGTTGTTCATAGGATGGGATTTCTAGGGAGATTTTTTTTCTTTTTGTTTGGTTTACCAATTGAGAGAAAACAGACAAGTTTTTGGAAATATAAGCTCATTTCTCCTTCCTACCTGAATGTACCCCAATATTTCTCTGTATTTGGTGAAATAAACGAGACTATTTCCACTTGTCTTCCTTCTTTTTTTGCTACCAATGAATAATACCAGTCCCCAAAACTTCATCATACCACATCATCATCATACCATGCCATCAGTCAGCCTACTGAGAGGAAATTAGGTTACTCCTGGTTGTTAGATCCTGGAATA
This sequence comes from Platalea leucorodia, assembly GCF_965183815.1. Lineage (NCBI taxonomy): Eukaryota > Metazoa > Chordata > Aves > Pelecaniformes > Threskiornithidae > Platalea > Platalea leucorodia. The sequence continues at coordinate 157,992,116 of NC_138823.1, forward strand.
TTTGGGCAGTTCTGCTAAAACAGCAAAGGGTAGTTAATGTTGACACAGTAATGATAAATAGGCAGTTGCCTGTGTCCTTGGTTACAGTGAACAGCAATGCTTATAAACATCAGTGTGGAGAGACTGGCATTAGTGAGAAAAGGGCAACTGCAGTCCCTGAAGGCAGTGGAGCCCACTGATAAGCAGGGAGTTGAGGTCTCCTGCGTCGATCAGGTTTCCATGGGCTGGAAAGAGCGCATAAGAACCCGAGCTCAGATGTAGGTCATTACCGTTGGTCATATGTATCCAAATCCATAAGAAGACCTGTGGAAGCCAAAAGGCAGTGTATATCCCAACTTCCTGAAAACGATATATATTTTGGCCTCATCCCACTTACACTGTAGCCTAAAATTTTTATAAAACCTCTGAAGTTCTTCTTACAAAATCAGTATATATAATGTCTTGCTAAAATCTGTGTTGGTGTTTACAGGCAGCTTTAGGAGGGCATTCAATAAAGATTGGAGGAAAGATCAATTTGGTTTTGGTGATAAAATTGGTAAAGGAGGGAAAACATCCAAGAGGCAAAGTCCACTGCTAGTCTCCGTCAAAGACAAGATGCTGAGCTGGATGTATGTTTGTTTAGGCTCAGCATGGTCATTATTAATAAATCTAGGAAGGCAATAAGTAATATTGTTGCTGGTCGAACAGTTTGCAAATGAAGAATAAGCAGGTGAAGATGCAGATGAAGAGCATGTTTGCAGGGAAACAATCAGAAGAGATGCCAAGGAATAGAGGCATGTTGGGAACGTGGATGTTTAAAAGAGGGAATGAGAAATGAAATGTTTAGTAGAAGTAAAATTATTGGAATTGGAGATCAGGAATGGAGATTAGTGTATTGTATAAGGTCTGCAAAGATGTAAACTTAAGATTGGGTGGAGTTACTTTTTCTCATGGAAGAGACAGTCAAATGCAGCAGCAAAACTGAGATGTTCAATGGACCAGTTTGAGGCATGAGAAAATGAGGCAAGGTGACAAGAAGGAAAAGGGATTCACAAAATAGAAATATTAATTCATTCATTTAGGCCAAAGCTGGGGCAAAAATGGAGCCAGGAAATGTACGTAGACTATGAGAAACTGCTCTGGGAATAGAAAGGATTTATTTCTCTTAATGTAAGGCGTGGGATTCATCTAACTAAATGTAATTATTTGAGCTAATCACTCTAGGTTCCTTTTAACCTATATCTAGTTTATAAATTTCAATTAATTTTACCCAACTGTACATATCTAACATAGGTCAGGTAAATGTCTCCCTGAATGCAGCTATTGCTTTCTACTTAGTGTTGTCTCAATATGTTGCCCAGTCTAGGGTGAGTATCTGGCTGTAAATACCTGTGTGGTACGTACTGCACCTTAGCTATTTAAATATCAGATGCTCAGGTTAAACTTGGAGAGAGGTAAGCACATTTGGAAACAGATTCACCTGTCTCTCCCCATTGAGGTGAGACTAATGAAGTAGCTTAAACTAAAGTTAGGTTGGTTGAGGATCACCTACTACATTACTTCAAAACCACAGGTGTGACTTTGAGATATGTAGGTCTTGCAAGCAAGCTGTTTAGGAAGGTCCTGTGAGTAGTCAGGCAGGTTTATCACATAAGGGACTGAAACAAGTGAGGCAGCTGAAGGGTATTAGTAGTCCTGGAAAAAAATTTCTCTGAGAAAATCACCCTCTGGTAATTGCAAACAAATGAAGGTGACCTCTGAATGAGACAGAAAAGAAACAGGCATAACGGAATGAGCAAGTGAGGGGGAAAAAGCAGGTAAATGAGCAGGAGGTCTGCAGGTAAGATAGACAAACGGTAGGGGAGTCTGGTATTGGAGAGCTGAGGGAAGGGGACCAGGAAGACATACTAGTTTTGGACGGTCAAGAGAAAGCACGAAGGGCACGGAGGTTAATGTGTCCATGGGATTACTGGGTTTTCTTATGTGAGCTTTAGGGGGGTGGAAGGGCTCTATTTTTATCTCAACCATTTCATAGCGTCAACACACTATAGCATTCCCAATAACAGTATGCCATTGAGAACAGCTGTGCTCATCAAAGAATTAGGGAACTTTTTTTCCTGAAAAAATTGGAGGGGCTTAACTTTATAGAATTTTTGAGAAGTAAAGTAGCTTAGTAAATTACTGTGTCTGTGGTTTTTTCCCATAGTTTCTTTCAGTGAAACATACTTAAATACTCAACATTGTTGATGCACAGTCTCTCTGAACAGAGAGTTCACACTTAACGTTGCGTACCTATTTTTCTTCAAACTAATACGTTGATAAAACAAGCTATTTTAGTGTGTAAAAATCAGTAAGTACAAGTTTTATGAGAAGTACAGCTGGTTGTAGTGGGTGTAAGGTCTTTTCTTTCAGTTGTAGCTTAACAGCATGCAATGATGGTTACATAAGCTTGAAATCATAGCCAACAAGTACAAGGTAATGCACAGAGCTACATGTGCCTCCCAGAATGTAATATACTTCCAGATGTCCTCATATAAAACAATGCAACTGAGACCAAACACACACTACATATTATAATAAATTTACTAAGTTCAACAAAAGTCAGGAAATATCCAGATACATGTAACGCCAACACCCCTCCCCCCCCTTTAATCTTTGATCTTTCAAGTTTGAACCCCAACAAATTCTACAAAATACCTTACAAAATCAATCCTGGATGCTGAAAAACTGGTAGATATTTTGGATTTCTGGCACACAGAAATCTTCTGCTCTCCTTTTTATGCAGGAGATAATTACCTGTCTGTCTGTTGCTGTCCTAAAAGGGCTAAAGATATTATAACCTCTTCTCTTCTTAATATTCTGCTCTGCGCTAGGAGGGCTACCTTTTCTCTACAACTTTTTAGTGGGTTAATACAATTCAGTTAAACTCAGAGCAGTTGTTTCAGACAACTGCTTTACTTCACCTGGAAGGTCATGCCTCATCTTCAGGCCTGAGAAAGAGTTTGTGTATTAAGAAATTGTCAGTGTTTTTTCAACTGTTATCAGGCTGCAGATTTGCAGTACAGAATGTTTGGCAATAACAAAAGTTTATGGCATTCCTGCCAGTGACTGCTTGATCTTGCCTTTGTAAAGGATATTGGTTTGGCTGAAACAAAAAAAAAAAGAATCTAAATCACAGCCTTGCTCACAAGCAGTGAAAACAGTGCTAGTATTAGTGCTGGCAGCCATAAAATCGCAACAGGGAGATGGGTTTGGGGATAGGATTAGTTTATGCCACTGCTGCCCCTGAGCTTCCCATGGCATGAAATTTTGACTTGTGTCCTTATAAAAGATAGTCTCCTATTAACCTGACAGGGTTGATTTGTAAGTTAGACATTCAATTCTATTTACTCTTCTGTGCTGAATTAAAAATGTGGCATCAAAGATTATAACCCTTGATTAATGCAGGTAAATCACCACCAAAGAATGTGAATGTCTATTCTGTTTTTTAAAGAATGTATACATTATGGTGTATTTCTCTTGGCAAAATGATTTGTTATAATTTTAATTTAGATTGTAGAATACTTTATATACTTGCTGTTTATATTTCAGCTTTATGTGATATCTGATATGATAGATGTTAGGCTATCAAATATCTTCAGTGAGCTATTACTCATAAAATCTTTTTTCTTTTTCTAGATTTTAGCACAGCTCAGTATTCTCAGTATGTAGTCAGTGCAATGCCTTACTTACACTAGCAAAATATTATACCCAACTACTTCTGTGACCTGGCCTCGCCCCTCACCCCAGCTTCTCAGCTAAACACTGTTTCTTACTTTCATGATATGACCCTGTGGATTATAGCAACTCCTTCCATTTGTTGGAGAAGGCTGTGGTCACCGGTGACTATCCCACTTCTTCTGACTTATGTCCTAAAGGAAGAAAAAAAGGAGGGGAAAAGGGAAATTTGGGAATTATACATCTGTCATGACTTTCTGGAAATAGCTGGATATTAATGAAGACAAGGTACCAAGGTAAATATCATCAAGCATTTAGGTAGGTGAACACATCTTGGAGTTAGCGACACAGCTGGCAGAGGTACACCCCTCCCCCAGCCCGAATTGTTCAGCACAGGGTATTCCTTTTAGATTTTTGATTTTTGTTTGATCTATGTCTAAGAAATGTCTGGGTATTTTTTGCCCTTGAAACCTGGGGTCAGATTCTGCAATTTTCCCTTTCCTCAATTATGAAGTGAAATTTGAAAGTTGTTAAAATATTCTTGTTAGTACTACCTATCTGGAGGTGTATTTTGGTTGCCTAGGTCAACTCATAATTACAATTTACCAATATACATTACATGGAGGGGATGATTTCCAAGCACAAAGGGCAGCTATAAAGATTGCATATTCAAAATAAATGCAATGATAGTGAAAAGAAAAATTTTGAAGGAAAAAACAAATTTAACTGGTGCTAGCTGTTGAATTTCCATCTTAAGAGCTGCAGAAAAATAAAACAATCATGTTCTTTGGAAGCAATCATTCACATTTTTAGACAGTATAAAATTTATAAAGCTATAATCAAATAGGATTTAAAAAGCAGAATGGGAAGGCCATTTTAGTACTATATCTGGTCGGTTTTATGCTGCCCAACAAGACAAAGATCTACAATTGAGGGCTTTTTTTTTTTTTTCTGTCCATTTGCTTTTGTTTCTCTGAGTAACACCTGCTCTAACGAGTTTATAATCTGAAAGTAAATAACTGAGTAGGGAGGAGGAAATGGACACAGCACACAGGCTTGAGAATAAACAGCTGTCAAATGGCTGACATTTTAGAAAGTAGAACACACAGCTTTTATGAAGGATCTGATTCAGCTTGAATGAAGGAGCTGATCACACCCGGTTGTCAAACTTTCCTAATTAAAGAATTACTTGAGAGAATTTTAGAACAATACTTTATCATCTTCAGATTATGGAACTATTTTCAGAGTTTAGCAGATAAGGAAGAGTTCTGACATGATCAGCTACCCAGTGACAGGGTGGCTATGCAGGTTGTTCAAAGGAGCATGGTTGTGCTTCTTTCTCTTACTTGCAGTTTAGGGAGGTTCGTGGCAGAGAGACTAAATTACATATAACAGTGCTGCATGTAAAGGGGGGATGACCCTCACCTAAGCCCCTGCACGAAGCTGCCAGAATCTGAATTTGGGTGTGCATATGTTTGGCCACTTAACGGTCCTTTAACAGGGTGGGATTCTTGCCATTCATTATCTTTCTTTTTGTCCATCCAGTATTAGAATAATACTAACTTGCTTTCAGATTAAAAAGTTCATTACTGCACAAGAAGACTGTTATCAACAGAAGTACATAAAATACAGCCTTTTATGAATAGCTTCACCAGTTTTCCTGAAGTTGTTTTTGTGTTTGGTGTAAATAAGAACAGTTGCAGGTTTAGTTCCTTCTGACATCACTGATATTAGTCCAGGGTTCCTGGATTTAAGGTGATTTAAGGCATCAAATATTTGAATAGGGCTTGCCTAGAGCTGGTTTTATAGAATATGTTTAGCTCTATTTAAGACAGAGTATTAGCAAATAAATATTTAAACATTTTCTTTATAGTCGATTTTCCATTGTCTCTTTTGCAGTCTGGAAGATAGCCTTGACTTGTTAGCGCCCATGTTCTCCTGCTACTTGACAAAGATACTCTGCTTAACTCTTCTCAATTGAGAGAATTCTTTTTGCTGAAGGATGGACTTTGGTGGTTTGGTTGTGCATCATCTTGCAACCCTGATCCTGTAGAATGGGGTGTGAGCGTTACTTTATTTGGGATTGTCACTCCCTGGAAAACAGAGGCTGTAGTGTTCTGTAGTTTGCCAGCCACACTTGAGTCAGTGAGTTGACAATGTTCATGTACAAGTGAAAAGAAAGCAAGTATTCTACTCTATGTAGAGTTCAGAAAAAAAATATTATATAAAGAAATAGGTGCAGAAAAAGATGACATAACATTCTTATACCTGTAATCCTGGTTTGGCTTCACCAGACTGTCAGATTAACCTAATTATCAGAAAGCTAATGAAATTTCCCAGAGACGGATTACTTTTTGGTCACCTTTCATCCTCCAAAATGGGTACTGACTTGAGGTGAAGAATCTACCTTTCTACTGTGGTTTCTGTTGAGTGAAGACTCATTCATACCTGGGATTTTTTCTACCTTCTATTCATAGAATCATAGAATCAGAATCCTTAAGGTTGGAAAAGACCCTTAAGATCATCGAGTCCAACCTTTAACCTAACACTGCTAAGTCCACCACTAAACCATGTCCTCGAGCACCACATCTACCCTTCTTTTAAATACCTTCAGGGATGGGGACTCAACCACTTCCCTGGGCAGCCTGTTCCAGTGCCTGATTACTCTTTCAGTGAAGAATTTTTTCCTAATATCCAACCTAAACTTCCCCTGGCGCAACTTGAGGCAGTTTTCTCTCGTCCTATCGCTTGTTACTAGGGAGAAGAGACCGACCCCCACCTCGCTACAGCCTCCTTTCAGGTAGTTGTAGAGAGCAATAAGGTCTCCCCTCAGCCTCCTCTTCTCCAGACTAAACAACCCCAGTTCCCTCAGCCTCTCCTCATAAGACTTGTGCTCCAGACCCTTCACCAACTTCATTGCCCTTCTCTGGCCACGCTCCAGCACCTCGATGTCCTTCTTGTAGTGAGGGGCCCAACACTGAACACAGTACTCGAGGTGCAGCCTCACCAGTGCCGAGTACAGGGGCACCATCACCTCCCTGGTCCTGCTGGCCACACTATTGCTGATACAAGCCAGGATGCCATTGGCCCTCTTGGCCACCTGGGCATACTGCTGGCTCATGTTCAGGTGGCTGTCGACCAACACCCCCAGGTCCTTTTCTGCCAGGCAGCTCTGCAGCCACTCTTCCCCAAGCCTGTAGCGTTGCATGGGGTTGTTGTGACCGAAGTGCAGGACCCGGCACTGAGCCTTGTTGAACCTCTCACAGTTGGCCCCGGCCCAACGATCCAGCCTGTCCAGGTCCCTCTGCAGGGCCTTCCTACCCTCCAGCAGATCGACACTTCCACCCAACTTGGTGTCATCTGCAAACTTACTGAGGGTGCATTCAATCCCCTCATCCAGATCATCAATGAAGATATTGAACAGGACCGGCCCCAACACTGAGCCCTGGGGAACACCACTCATGACCGGCCACCAACTGGATTTGACTCCATTCACCACCACTCTCTGGGCTCGGCCGTCCAGCCAGTTTTTAACCCAGCGCAGAGTGCACTTATCCAAGCCATGAGCAGTCACTTTCTCCAGGAGAATGCTGTGGGAGACAGTGTCAAAGGCCTTGCTAAAGTCCAAGTAGACAACATCCACAGCCTTCCCCTCATCCACTAAGCGGGTCACCTTGTCATAGAAGGAGACCGGGTTAGTGAAGCAGGACCTCCCTTTCATAAACTCATGCTGGCTGAGCCTGGTCCCCGGGTTGTCCTGTACGTGCCGTGTAATGGCACTCAAGATGATCTGCTCCATGACCTTCCCCGGCACCAAGGTCAGGCTGACAGGCCTGTAGTTCCCTGGATCCTCCTTCCGACCCCTCTTGTAGAGGGGCGTCACATTTGCTAACTTCCAGTCATCTGGGACCTCCCCGGTTGACCAGGACTGCTGATAAATGGTGGAGAGTGGCTTGGTGAGCTCCTCTGCCAGCTCCCTCAGTATCCTTGGGTGGACCCCATCTGGTCCCATGGACTTGTGAGCATCCAGGTGGAGGAGCGGGTCGGTGACTGCCACCTCTTCGACGACTGGGGCTTCATTCTGCTTCCTGTCTCCATCTCCCAGCTCAGGGGCCTGAAAACCCCGAGGATGACCACTCTGACTATTAAAGACTGAGGCAAAGAAGGCATTAAGTACCTCAGCCTTCTCCTCATCCTTCGTGGCAATGTTTCCCTCCGCATCCAACAAAGGAGGGAGATTCTCCCTGGCCCTCCTTTTGTTGCTGATATATTTGTAAAAACATTTTTTGTTATCCTTCACTGCAGTGGCCAGTTTAAGTTCTAGCTGGGCCTTTGCCTTTCTAATTTTCTTCCTGCATAACCTGACAATATCCTTGTAGTCCCTTCAGCTCTTATCAGCTGTGCTAACAGAGCTCTGTTTGACCAGCTTCACCATTGCCAGGACTTTGGAAAGTCCTTCCCGGTTGCACAGACGTCAACTAAATACCAATTTGTGAAAAAAAAACCAAACCAAACCATTTACAGTCTGCAGATACAACACTTCCTGAATAGATGTTAGATAAAATACATAACTTTCTTCTAAAGTAAAGCTTCAAAAATTAATTATACAAATGTGTATAAATGAAAGCAATGAATGCTGATAGAGACTAGGTACGGTGGCAAACACAAAAACAGAAAAAAAGGGAGAGAGAGAGTGTTAGGAATAAATAGCATTTAGATGTGGCAAGCTGGAAGTTAGCATACTATAATAATCTCTGTTATGTTGGAGTCAGTATACAACATCTCTTTTTCCTAGTCTTTGTCAATAAAAAATCAGCGAACTGGAAGCTTGGTTGGAAATAGATTAATTTCATTCTGTAGTTTCTTAACACTAGTGCATTGCACAGTATTTTACATTATATTTATTCATAATCTATTTTTAGTCACATTTCATTTGTGAATAACGTATGTCAGGTATTGTGATGACAGTTTTTTCACGTCATAAATCACAGGAGAGCTGTTTCTATAATAATTTGTTGCCTGAAAGCTGTGATTAAGTCTGTCTGTTTAATTTTGGTTCTGATTACCAATGCAAATACTGAGGCATGTGCCTAACTATAGGTAAGTGCTATTGTCACTTAGTAAATGGGACTGTTCACCTCTTTTGCTTTCAGCATGGGAAAAAATAGGTCACAGCAGTTTTGATTATACCTTGAATTTTTATAGAATCAGGACTTTTTTTTCACTCATTTCTTTGGTAATTGAGCACTGTAACGACATCAGAATTTCACACACTAGGAAAGTCTGTAATAACAAACTGCATAGTACTGTCACCCGTGTACGTTTTCAGGGTTACTTAAAGAGTTCGTGGCATTTCCAAATAAGATAATTAGAACAGTTTTTTTTTAAATGAAACTAGATAGGAACTCCTCAAATTTCTTGAATCTGCTATTTGGAGTTCCTTCTGCAATAATAATACTTTGTGTGTTTCATTTACTTTTTTAAAAATGATATGGCACACCACTTTAGGATGAATTAGTAGCTTTGGGTTTTTTTCTCCTCCGATGAGTAGGCATCTGGTGACATCTGGGAAGGACTGTAAAAACCTGAATTTGAGAAGATGCAAATTAACTGAACATTTCTTTGAAACCAGATTGGTGCCCAAAATCCACTAACTGATGCTTTACAACTGCATGAAAACTGAAAGGGGCTGTTCCTTCTTTTCCAAAGATGATCCTCAGTATGCATATTGCCAACTCTCTCCCAGAAGAAGGACTTTAACTCTGGACCTTAAAGATCAGCAAGAGAACACCAGATATTATGTAGTTCTAGAACAAATAAATGTAAATTCCTGTTATAATCCCCAGGTGCCTCAAGAATGATTTTTGTATTCACCCTGGAATTTCTCAGTTCATATATTATCTATGTGTAGTTATTCTCCATATGTGAGAAACTGGAAATAGCTTTTTATTCTTGGTCTCATCTCCGGAGGTGCAAACTTATATCTGCAAATATATCTTTTTGCAAATCTAACCTTTTTTTTTTTAATGAAGATGATATGTTGCTATAGGATAAAAAATTATTAGGAATTTTCCCTTAGAGGCAATTGAGAATCCTCTCTTCAGAAGAGAGACTACTGGGTGGCTAAGGGGAAAGAAAGTAGGACAGACCACAGCAAGTGAGAAGTCATTATGGAAATAGCTAAAAACTTTAGTTCACCTTTTCCGTTGCATTCTTACCCATGCTGAATATAAACTTGATTCCTCTGAAGAGCTTGTCTGTGCTTTTTAACTTGACCTAGAACTCTCTTAAGACAGCGTTTAAATTTAAAGGGCTTGTTAAGAAGATATTACTGTAGCAACAGTAAAGTAATATTTTTCAGATTTGATAAAATGCTTTAGTGTCCTTCTTGACTGAATCTTTTCCAGATTTCACAGTAAGAATGTTTTTCAATGTATTTTTGGAATGAATTGTCAAAAAATAGTCAAGTGGTGCAAAGAGGAAAAGGATGATTTCAGATAGTGACTTTTGTTTTTAAGAATCTTACCTGCAGTAATATTTTGCCATTCCATTATATGAGGCTTTAAAATATTAATAGAGTCATGATTCCCTTTTTCTGTGGCTCTGCTGAGGGACACATCTCTGTTGGTGGATCAGCTCTCCAGGCTGGTATGAGGCCTGACAGATCTGAGGGTTGTCCGACAGTGGCGGATGGTTGGCAAATGGGAAGGTCATACCAAGGTGAGTGTCATGGGTCATGGTGTATTGCCCCATTCTTACCCTCTTTCCTTCAGCAACTGCTGCTGACCACTGTCAGAGGCAGATTTTGGTCTGATCTGATATGGCGCTTTGTATGGTTTGCTCCTAATAAACTTTTGACTAGAGCAAACTGAGTAAGCACAAATAGCATCCCCCTGAATAATGCCTGTGTTCCCCTACAGACTGACGGAGACAAGAGACTTGCAGTCCTGAGGATATTCTGACTAATGGTAGAACAACTCTGAAGTGGACCAATATTCTAGATGCAGATATACACAGACTTTCTTCAAAAGAAAAAAAAAACGTATAGTCACAGTAATTGTGAATCAAAAATTACGCTAGTATTTTTGCTCATTAGGCCCTGAAATGCTAATATTTTATAAGAAACAAAATGAAGTGGATTTTTGCTAGTAAACTGCTAATACAATGCTAAGTATTTCTTGCCACTGTAGGCAGAAAATACATTAGGTTAAATGTTTTGTTTTTTTTTTTTTTTTTAAGACTTGTGTTCCAGCCAGAAGTCTCTAATCTGTATCAAAGCACTCCCGCTGAGTTCCCATAGCCATGGAAAGTATATAACTAATTTTGGTAGCAGAAAAAACCCATGCCTTTGCATTATACTTTGGATTTCAGTACAGATGAGAAAGTGTGAATGGGAAGATATTACATCAAAACGGAAAGCACATTTCAAGTATTATGGGCTTTTGAGCCTGGATCATTCTACCCACCTAAGCAATACCATCACTTCAGCCTTCTGCCTGTTGCAGACTGCATAGCAGTTCTGTATGGTAGCATCTGAAAGCTGTTGAAGTCAAGTTACATGGACTTTTGAGTAGCCGAACGTAAATGGGATTTGGGTATGCCCTTCAGCGAATTTCTTTGCTCTTGGCATTGGAAAGGAACAGGACAAGGATTTGTTTTATTTATTGTTTTAAAGACTTGTTTTTAAGTAATCAGTTACCCATCTGCCTCATTTTGGAACAACGGTCCAGTACTGTTCTAGAAGGATGTGTGCCATTTGTAGAATTGTGGTTTCTGCAACACTTGTGTAATGTGGAGGTTTTACGTGAGTGCTGGTGAGATCCATTGCTATTCAGTTTATGAGAATTTGTGAGCTACTATTCTGGGGTACTATATTTTGCACATAGAGAAATATGTATATAATTAACAGAAGAAAATGGATTTTTTTTCCTCAAATGGGTGTGAAATAATAGAAGTGTACCATTGTGCATGACATCTGTGTGAGGGAAGATTAAATTGCAAGCAAGCTGAATTTAAAGGGAAAATAGCTCTATAGGGCACTGAGAAAATATGTAATTGAATAAAGTAGAAAGAGGTGAAGTATGCATATATTTTACTGATTTATCGTGATCTTATACCAGATTGGTGGATATTGCAACCTCAGCTGAACCCATTTTTTCATTGCCGTCGTTTACTTTCACAAATGAACAAAGTCTTTAAAAATAGTCAGATGTGGAGACAAGCAAACAAAAGATGATAATAGCGATGAAAAAGGCAATTCAGCTTCAGGAAGATCCATTAATATTTTGTAACCTTGAAGTCACTCAGTTAAAAGAAGCGTAACTTTTGAAGGCTTCTTTAAAGAAAGAAGGTGAGAGATTTTAAGTAAAATGAAGCATCTTTGTTCCTTGTAATAGTACTTGTAGTTATCTGAATATGCAGTTTAAAACAGAACAGAAGTTCCTTGAATTTTCCAGCTATCAGAACAGGTTTGTTCTTCTAAAATAAGCCTATAAATATATATTTATCACTTTCTTGAAAATAAAGATAATGCAGGAGAATAAATACATTTAACTCTTCACCAAAAATTACTACAGTGACAGAAAGTGGCTGTTGTTTTTTCTCACCTTTGGCTGTTGTATACAGGTTATTTGAGCAATGATTGTGAGTTTTTGCTTGAAGAGCAAGAGATCTCAAATTGCTCCCAAGTGCAATATGGCTATTAGATACCATATAGCTGCTATTTTTAACTTCTTGAGCCATTAGTTTTGTGTGATTATTGGATTAAAACTCTAAGTGCAGTACAGATACTAAAGTTATGTTTTACAGGAGCCAATAGAACAAGGAAATAAATAATATTTTAGGATGGTTCTGCCTCTATACTATTTTTTTTTCTTTCACTCCTTAAATGCAGCAGAGAGTGTTCCTTGAAGAGGTTTTGATTTTATCTGTTCAACATTCGGAATTTTTTTCTTATGGGAGCTTCTTATATTTCAACATTTGTTTTTGCTCCATATCAGGACAAAAATGAAAAATGAAGATGTTTTAATGGAATAAAACATTTTAAAAAAGATTATTTTTCGAGAAGGCAAAATACTGAAACACTAAAAAAATTTTTTTTAAGGTACCACTGAACTTTGTCAGCCTGAACTGCCAGGTTTGTCAGCCTGGGGGCAGAGAGAAGGTTTTGCTACTCCTGATGCTAGAATTTGTATCTTCAGATCCTCTTATGCCCATGATGGGCAGGAGGGAAATTGCTGAGCTACTGCTGTGCGTCAGAGGCCCCAGTCTTGTCGCTGGGTCAGGCTTCCTTGTTGAACTCATCCATGAGACTTTGCCACACTTTAGAAGGGGGATTTGAAACACCTGTTTTCCAACTGTCTTCAAAGAGTATGCTGGTTTCAATAAAATTGGTTTGTTTTTATGTACTTTCAAAAGCTCCAGTTTTTTCAAAAGATCACAAAATGTGTACATATCTGTCCTCTAGAGGGAATCACAGCAAAAATGGGTTCTGCTCAATTTTTCATTTCCTATTCCCAGACTGGAAATTATACCTTTTGACAAACACTATGATAAATAACAACATGCAACAAATTCTTTTTCAGCTCTAGCAATTTAGTACTTTCTCAGAAATTAGACTGCATTAGATTAGATATTTAAAAGTCTGTATTTTCTTTTGTTTCAATATCCTTTTGGTAAGAAACTTTTCAACATTATTTTATTGAGAAAACTTTTGCAGGACAGTTGTGGTGTGTGGGATTCATCTCATTTCAGATGTCTGGAGTTGAGTCAGTCACTCTGTGGCCCATTTATAGTCATTGAAGAGAGAGGCACTTATGGGCCATAATTGATCTGACCTATTTTACGTGCCTGCTTCAGGATGAGATGAATGGTACTCCAGGAACATTTGGCTAAACTGACTAGATTTCCATCAACTGCAGAAGCAGCATGGTGTGAACAGAGGCAGTGTAGAGAAAAGAGAAGTGTAGAGGAGTATAAGCTCTCATCCAAACTTTCTAATATATCTTGATGACCTTTTTAAACTTGAGATCTGCATCTTACCTTCAAATGGGATAGTTTCCAAATCCTCTCTCTTAAGAGTACTTTTTAATGCTAAAGTTTATCATCTTTACCAGTGCCTTTGTTGTACCTAAAAAGCATATCGCATAAAAGGCAAATATATTCTCTTGCAAAGTTTTTAAAACTTAGAGAACCATAGTAATAGGAATGCTGTAGAATGATAGTCGTCTTCCTTCTTCAAGTACATTTTAGCTCTACAGCAATGGAGTATATTATAGTTTGGGATTAAACGATATTTTTGAAAAATCAATTCCTTTGAATTTTTTAAGTAATCTTGATTTGTTTATAGATATTTTTTTTGTTTGAAATAAGAATTAAAATATAAGAATTTCCCAAGTAAATTCTAAGTAATCATTAACTCTAAACTGAAAAGATGCAGTCAAATTCCAGTTTGTTTCTAATCTCAAAAAATTGTTGGCCATGAAAAATAATCATGCAAATGTACCAGCACAGACACACTTGACTGCAAATACATTCCTTCCTTCTTGTTCTACAGTATAACAGACTTTATGATTTTTGATGATTATTTGCTTCATGATGCTTTGCTCATATTCAGCATATTCTTTTATTTTCTCAGAGTACTAACTTTTCTTGGTACTGTGAAAATTGCAGAGATACTTTTTAGGGATTTTTCTTTCACCTGTGTTCATTAGAAAACAAACCTTGTCTTTACGTCAAATGTAGACTACTTTATATATAGAAATACTGCTGTTATTTCAAATTTCTATAATGAACTGTATAGTGCTTATTTACTTTATGTTGCCACCAAGTGTGCTGGAATTTTTAAAGACCTTCGAAAAGATGCACTTCCAGCCTGAAGGGATTGACGAATTAGGTAGACAATATAATAAATGCAAGGATTTAGAAATTGCATAAATGAATAGTAATATAAAGATGGTTAACAATATGCTGTTTACATTAACTGATTTTGAAGTTCTGACAGTGAATGCTTTCTTGTAGTAAGAAGAAAGATTTTTTAGCTCATTGGAGTAAGAGCGATACGTAGTTACTGTGTGCTGGTAACCCAACCGCACGAGGCTAGAGGGGCTGAAGAGTTGTCTGTAGATATGGGTAAGGACCGAGAATTGGTTACACCCAGGGACATCTTCTGTGCTGGTCCATGACAGTCATGAAGGACTGTGTTTTAAGCTAAGCATCAATAAATAAAGGAGAAGCTGTATCTTGGTTCAGAAAGGGAACTCCAAATATATTAGCAGCATGAAAGGAAACAGTGAACAAGAATACAAGAAGTTGGAGGACTCAAATTGTTTGAGTGTTGAAAGAGGAGGGGGTGACAGGAGAGGAGAGGAATATTAGGAAGCAGATTATGAAGGGCTTTGAATGTCAAGTGGTCATAGAACAGGATTTGATTTCTGTTTCCTGCTATGTGACATTAGGCAAATCATGACATTTCTTTATTTTTTATGAGCAGAAAATGTGGATAATGCTTGCATACCAAGTAGAGAACTGTGGTGACAACTCTGGTCTTGGTGCAATGTAAATGAGATATTTATACTAATTTTAAAAATTCTTGAATGAACATGGTGATGTAAAAGCATTAGATTTACAATTTCCTTGACCTTACACTATATTTTTTAGTAGTACCATTAACATATTTTGCTGCAATCAAGATTTCTGCAGAGCTTGATTTCTGTATACAAAGCTTTTTATTTATGGAAAGCAAGTTTCTGCAAGGTGATTTTCTTTCTGATCTGTAGCTGTATTGAATAGTTAACGAGGAAGAATGCTTCTTTTTGGACTTCATGATCCTAAGCTTTTTCTTAAAATATATAGATAGGAGATTATACTGTATCACTAACTGTTAAATTTAGTGTCCCTGTTCATTACATAAGAGAAATGTGAAATAATATTGTCAGCTGCGGGAGCAATCTTTGCATCAATTGATGTATTGGTTTTATTTTCCAAATAAGATCTTGCCACATAAGATATGTTTCTAGTGGTACATTTTGTAAAAGCAAAATATAGTACAGCAGAGAAACTACATCGTTCTGGATGGAACACTTGGTTTTACGTAAACCGTTTTCATGTCAAATGAGGAACTGGTAATGATTCAGGTTTGCCAAAGGCAGGAGAAAATCAACTGCTTTCTTGATAAATTGCATAAAACAAATAATCTACGTATGGTTGGTCAACCTCCAGAATACAGCATTGAAAGAGGAAAATATTCAGCTTAGGAAAACAATGAATTCTACCGATGCCCTTCTTATCTGTTTCTCATGTGCCATTTTGCAGTGCTCTTAGGTACACTTTTTGAATTTATTTGGAAGATATGCTCACACTTACAGGAAATTCTAATTTGTACCACAGATAGAGGCCATATATTGATGGTGCGTGGAGGAGTTTCAGCAAGAGATTGCTGTTCCTTTTGTCGAAGGTGAAAAATAGCAAAGAATTAAATCTCTGAAGTTCAAGAATGGTTGTGAGGTCCCTGGTGATTTCATACAGTACTGTCTCTAAGGATTCCTGTTTAACAGGTCCAGCTGGTTAAAGAGCTATGTCTCATGCTGGTAGATGGTGACCAGACCTGGATTTTACACACTTTGACTGCCTCTCATCTGGATTTTAGTCGGGTAATACACTGTGGTTTAAAGTTCTTGTTTCTTAATAAAGAGTAGGTAATACAGAACATATAGCACTGTATGTATTCAGCAACACAGTCAGAGGTAAGTACATTTGAGTTGTTTTCTGCTCTGAACACTACTCTCCTACAGATCAAGCTCAAAGCCTATATCCTTGTTTACAAGACATTCACTAGCCAGATTCCTGGTCCTCTAATAGTCCAAGATACCTAATGGTTCCTCCAGAGATGCAGGATGAGGACTGCTGATAAAAACTCTGCTTCTCAAAGTCAAATCTTGTCTGAACAGCGGAGAGGGACTTTTAAGTAGTTTGATACTTACACAAAAAACATGAAGCAAGACCGAGAACCGTCTGAGACCTGTGTCACATACACTCATTATGTAGGATGAACTCTTTTATATTCTCTCTGTTAATATAGATACACAGTACATATGCTAATAATTTGTAAAGGACAAATAAGCAACCCTCCTCCAAAACAAATACCACTGGAACTGAATGAGCAAGACCAGGAGAAATTCAGAAAGAAAGAGAGAAACAGAGAGAAAACTATTTCCAAAAGCTACATATTAGTCATGTCCACTGGAAAACGCCTGGACATGATGGTGATCCAAAAGCACATAATGATAAAGAGTTCTTAAAAAAGTAGGATGGCGCTCACATTTGAAGATGGTAATTATTTCATTGACATTTGAAAATAACTTACTTTATCTTTTCTAAATATAACATTTATGCAAAATGAGTGAGAGATCTGGGGAAAACCTATATCTGAATAAGTCAGTTTGTGGGAATGTTGGTGGCTTAGGCAAATTAAAATGAAAATAATTTTTCTTTTTGTTCTTATTTTGTTGTCTCTCTCATCTGTAGTAAACTCCTTGCTATTAATATTCCTGGTATTTTTATTAAAATTATACTTACTATTGGTTATGATACAAAACCTATTTATAAGATCCAATGCAATAAAAACCCTCTCTATATGTGTACAAAAAGTAGATTTTGAAACGTGGAGGTTTGGACTGAGGAGAATTTGGAGAATTTCCTTGATGGCAGCTTTGGAGTTCTGGTAAAAGAAGGAAGTTGTTAAATTCGTCAAGAAAAAAACCATAATGAGTGGTGGAAAATGAAAGCTGAAGCTGAATAAATTCACGCTAAAAGATGAGTATTTTTTAATCACTGAGATGATAAGCCATTGAACTGACCTAAATGGGGCATATGATGCAATACTTTTACTCAAATGGAAATTGTGGACTGATTGCAGCGACCACCTGATGATACTTGATGACATTGTCTGATGTTTATAATGTAGAATGTGCTCACCACGGTCTTTTCTGACCTTGAAATCTGTCAATCACGTCTGTTTATCTCATACGTTAGAGTGCATTACATTACTGTGAAGTGTATGCTGTATAGATTTTTGCTTCTTCACTGTTCCAGTACTGTTCATGCAATGTGAATGGTGGTACCTATTAATTCAACAGTGAAATAGTTTTATGGTGGTGTTATGATTAAAACAAAGCAATTTTTACTTATTCTAAATAATGGCGTCTAAGAAAATCTGGCCAATCATACCAGCACACAAAGACAAAAATACTTATCAGCTTCAGTTAAAATCTATTTGATTGCGAAGTGTTGTTTTCTTTTAATGTATTTTGTAATAGGTTGACTTGTAGGAAGTTGGTATGGATGACTATTTTGTATTCATAATTTTTACATTGATTGCTTGTAGTCATTTAATTAAGCATTTCTAAATGTTACTTACTATTTCTGTACAAATTGCAGAAGAAAAGGATGGAGTCCTCATACTATAACGAGTGCTAAACAGAAAATATTATTTTTTTTTCCCTTTGTACTATTTTTAAATTGATGTTTCAGGACTTGCTCCTAAAATGCTCAAGTCAATAGGAACAAGATCAAATCCTGAAGTAGTAAACCAGAGAAATAATTTCTTAAATAAACTATCATCAGACTTCTTCCTAGTTCTTGCTTTTCATCTGGCCAAGTCTTGGGAAGAGTGGATTCTTCCAAGGACAGCTTTTCCCTTGAGGACAGTGGTTTTCATTTCCACCAGAACTTCATACACTTTGCTAAAATCTTTCATTGTTGTTCTGTCTTAGTAATGTAGCAGCATTTCAAGCAGAGTTTCAACAAAACAAAACCTGTATGATTTATTTATTATCAAGATAGTACTAAGATGAGAGCATCTAGTTGTTTTATGTTGAAAACGGCCTCAAGCTGCGCCAGGGGAAGTTTAGGTTGGATATTAGGAAAAACTTCTTCACCGAAAGGGTGGTCAGGCACTGGACCAGGCTGCCCAGGGAAGCGGTTGAGTCTCCATCCCTGGAGGTATTTAAAAGACGGGTAGACGTGGTGCTTGAGGACATGGTTTAGTGGTGGACTTGGCAGTGATAGGTTAATGGTTGGACTCGATGATCTTAAGGGTCTTTTCCAACCTTAACGATTCTATGATTCTAGGAAAAACAGAAAGAATGAGCGTTATCTTGTAACACTCTCTTACATGTCACTCGTAGTGCTCAGTTTAAGTTGCTACATTTTGGGATAGACAGTGAGATCCTCAGCAATTTTCCATGTACACGCGTGTGTGTGTATATGTTATTAATACTGAAATCCAGTCCAGGGTTCTCATGCATTCATGTGGTGGTTCAGTAGCACTCACAGCTACTCACTGTTTTCTTAAATACTCACTGCATTACAGACACATGCACACTGAAGTATTCTTCCGAGTTCTCTGTTGCGATTCACCACCAGTATTAGAAAGGATTAGAGCCACCACTGGATTCTTCTGCACTTCTCTGTTTATTTCCCTCTACAGTGTTGGCGGTCGGATAATCCAAATATGGCTGGCTGATTTTACGATAACTGGGAATGAAGTTACATGTAGAAAAATCTGACTAATCTGAATTTAAAATATAGCAGTACTAACTTTTGACCCCAAAGCATTGAATGAATTTTTATTCTTTTGATGGAAAACAGACCATTATTCTTTTTGGCCTGGTATTTTGCTGCAGTGCAGCTTTCTATGCCTTCTTCTGCAGCTTTTTCTGGTGTGTTTCTCACTGAAAAAATAGAATGAGTCCTGTGACTTCAGGTCAGTACAGGATCACGCCCCAGTGGGCACTGTATCACTGGCATATATAGACTCTTTAGTCGTCTTATTTATTGCCAAAATCTACATCAAAGAAAAGGAAGCCAGCAGGTGTTCCACATATAGCACGGAGAGAAATGTATTTGAGCTTCTGTCTTTTAGCATTCTGCAACTGCTGCAGAGATTTTAGGGAAGAAGCAGAGGCTGAAATATGGTCATCTTTCAAAATGAACAGAATGTTTATTCAGACACTACTTTATCCATTATCCCTCTACTATTTTTTAGGATTAGACAATAGAATTTTCTTATTTTTAGAAATGGCTGCTAATGGCTCACCCCCTGCTGTTGTGTTTCAGTTTCATACAAATGACACGACAAATAACTGGTAGACAATACAGAAACAGTGAAAAAAATAGCCATGACCATAGAAACATGGAAGGATCCCACCTCTCCTTAGTTTGTTTGAATTAGAATCTTATATGTAACAACAAAAGTATACCTAGGAAAAAAAAGAAAGGGTGTTTTTTAGGACATTTTCCTTGAAAATATCTGTGCTGTCAAGACAAATGGGATATGAGTCATTAGGAGGCATGGTCTAATTTACATGCAGCTCGTGTCATGTTTTGCAAGAATAGATTAAATGCTTTTCAGTAGCACTAAACTTTTCTTGTTGACAGCAGGAGCAGTTGTGGTTTGCATAATAAAACTGGCAATATAAAATAATTTCACTGTATTTTGCTTCCATTTTACAATGCAGGAATTTGTGTAACTGAAAATGTCAATAAGGAGCTAAATTACTGGCTTTCACAGTGAAAAAATAATAGTATGATTTTCTCATGGCAAAAGATACCGCAGGTATCTGTGAAAAAGTAAGTCAGTCAAGAACAGCTATTTTTGAAGCAGCAGAGGTTACTTTTCCATATTCTTGTGCATATTTTTTCTAGCTAATGAAATGTTACAAATTTTTTTTTCTAGCTATTGAAGTAATGAAGCTACTGAAATATTTTGATCCTTTCAAAATTATTAAGAGAGCGCTGTGATAGGGGGTACTTCAAAGTAGTGTGCTGTTCTAGCACTTTGTCCTAAAGAAAGGCCTGTCCTTATGGACTGGCAGTCTCAATGTACGGCCAGCTTCAGCTTTGAGATAATGGTGCATAAGTGTCACAGCTGTTTTGCTAAATGACAAGGAATGTTGAAAATGAGCCAGAAAATGTTTAGACAGTGAAAGCAGCAAAGAAAGAATATATTCAGTGATCACTAAAGAAGGCTGCTAGCCGATATCTATAAGTTCATGACTGAAGCTACAGAGAACGCTGTTATGTGTCTGGTGACATATAGTATAGCTGTTGGTGATGACCCACTTTGTAACTGTCATCCAAATACTGACCTACCTCTGTTACTCTTGGTCAGACAACTTGCTTGTTTTCTGGGAAGGATTTGTTATATCAGCTGGTAAGACTGATTCTTTCTTCTCTTTTTAATTATTTCTTTTATTAAATCTTACCAGCAACATAAGAAATGTCAACATTTAGAAATGATTGCATGCCTTTTAGAAGGTCTTATGATTTAGAAACCTGATGGACACACCCCAGTGTGTCACACGTCTCAGAGTGCTTTGTGCAATACAGAATTATGAAGCCAGTTTCAGTGGCAACTATGTGTTGATTCTGGATCTGAGAATTACTGAAATAGTGAGGGAATTGTCTTGCTAGCAATGAGGTGATTCAAGAGTTGGAAGATTTCCCACCAGAATCATGGGGTAGTTTTACTGAAATTTTATCTGACATAGCATACTGTCACAGTTCAACAAATGAAGGCTAGAAACGTGAGCTAAGTCAGATTAATGTAGGAAAAAAGAGAAAATGAGAATGTTTTTTAAATCTGAATTATGGAAAACCTAAATTATGGAGCATATGTGTATGCTTCTATCTATGTAATTATGGACATTTGAAAACTTTCCCTATCTAGTGGTTCTAATCACCACTAGTGAATTAAATCCAAATTCTTACAAGATGTGCTTACCTATACCCAGAATAGAACTACCCTGGCGATGCATCTACCTGTGGTGGAAAGTCCACGTTCTTGACAGGGGTGCCACTCATTTCTAGAGGAAAGGTTTCTGGTTCTAGTAGTCAAGAATCTGAGTAACTTAACAGCACTCAAGGTTATATCACCTTATGTAGAACACAAGATTACTGGAGATGCAAAACTAAGATTTAAAGATGGGACATTGTTAGACTAGAATCCTCTACATACATTTGAGACACAAAACTGCTTTAACTGAAGCATGATAAAAGGCAATGTGGCTAGAACAACGTAAATTATTGGTGACTAAGCTGTGACAAGTTAATGTCGACCTGAAATTAAATTCTTTGATTTTTAAAGATGCTTTGTTAGATTCATTTTTAGGAACAAATGGAAACATTTCATAAGTAAGAAAAAAAGAAAGGTTGAAATGAAGAGCTGGACTACGAAGGGGATTTAGACATAATTTCCAAAATGCTAGAGATGGTGCCTTCTGCCTCTCTGACCAAGCTACTCAGCTGGTCCATTTTATTCTGAGCTCTGAAGATACTCAAAGGTGAGTTGGTCCTGTTGAAGGTGTCCCATTCTGTGTAAAAGTAATTAAGTATTAAGCAGGCCATAGGAACAGTTGGTGGTTTGGGCTGTCCACAGAAACTGGGGTGCAAGTCTTTTGTCTCAATGCGGCTGCAAGGGCATTTTTGCTCAAATTCCTCACATTGTGTTTGATAGACCTAACTGCTAAGGTGAAGCATAGCAGAAAGCACCAACTTCATTGTGCTTTCTCAATCAGGACTAGTAGCAAAATTCAGCTCAAAGTAGTGAGCCAGAGTTGGATTTAGGAAGCTGAGATTGCCTTGAAGTTATATCTTTGTGAATTAATCTTCAGTGAAACAATTCACTAGATCTAGTATTTAAGAACAAGTTTATTTTGTTTTTTGTTTTTTGTTTTTTTTTTCACTTTTAAATCGAGTGAGAAATCCTCTCTTTTCATGCAGACGGTATTTCTGCCATGCAGCACTAGGATGAGATTCTAGGAGTACAGCCTGGGAGTACTACTCAGATAAGACAGTAACAGTTCATTTTGTCCAGGAGGGAGCATTACAAGCAGCTATCATTACTAGAGGCAGATATTTCCATTTGTCACAGTAGTAGTAACTATTTTTAATTGCTGACAGTTAACAATTCCCTGTAAAATGGAAACACCTATAGCCAGTAATTACAGCCTCTTCTCACCCTTCAGCCCTGGAGGATTCTAGCCCCTGCCAACAATTATGAAATCTGGCACTCCTGGACTATGCTGCATATTAGGTTAAACCTAAGTAGCTGTCAGGAAGGGGAGATATCATGCCCAAGACAGACAACCAAAGTAGGGTTACATTTCCAAAAAGTCCGAGAATTGCTGCTTTACGCAGTCCTAGAGGCATAGATTGGAATGAGCTGTCAAATACAATTTTTCACAGACTGTTGTTGAGTTTATATAATGGGGTGGAACCTACCTGCAGAACAGGGTGAAGAAAGAGAAGATTAAAAGAGACATTGAGCTCCACTGGCTGAACTCTAGGACAGCAAGAAAAAAGCTGAATGAGATTTTTTATACACTTAGCTGAAAATTTGGTATCTTGTTATTATACAGGCTGGAATAGTAAATGTCTGAGGTTTTGGCATTTTTTTTCCTTTTTCCAAAGCTTTATATGATAAAGTCAGAAACCCAATAATGGGTTATTTGAGGTGGCCCTTACAGAACAAATTGCATCTTCTGCAGGTATACACAGTCCGCTGATGAGCTGGTAGCATGGACATATCAATTTGCGTGGGATGTCCAAGCCTGATGTTTAAGTAGGTTCGCTTTATAATAAAGAGCAGGAATTTAATAGAATGAAAGTAGCATATGCATTTTTTCCAGTAAGTATGGCTCTTTATCTTCCCAGCAAGATTTTGCTACTGTTAGGGATCTACACTCGTGCTTAGTTGCAATGCTAATAGTGGTTTACCATCCCTGGAAAACAGATGTCAGTTTTCCAAGTGTAAACAGCGCAGAAAGAGATACAGATGAAGGAGGCAAATAGATGTACAGTGCCTAGCTGGAGGAGTTATATCAGGTTGAATGATCCACGAACATATACTGAAATAATTTAATATGTGGCAGTCTGAATCAGTGATTTGTAAGAGATGACAGATGTAGCCAGAAACACCTTGCTAGCTGAGGACTGAACATAGTGTTTCTGACCATCTGAAAGTGTTGTTATAAATGTCAACTACAGGCTATGTTTTCCTTCTGCTGCATATCTTTGTTCAGACAGTATGTACTTGTCAATTATTCTGATTCGGGTAAAATTGCAAGTATCCATGTGCAATGTGGTTTTCTCTGCCTTCCTCTTCCTATAGGAAACAAATTCAAATATTTCCTATCTGCTTGGAGTGAAGGACAGTGATAAGATGTAGAAAGCCAGAATTAGCAGTTCAGACTATCCGTTCTCTTTGTTTTGCTCAAGGAAGGACTTTATTAGATGGATTTTGATACAGGTTCATGTTGGTTTTTTTTTTTGTTTTTTTTTTTTAAGAATAGAAAAACATGCAAAATACAGTCTGTTGAGGTGTGAGACCTAATACAAAAGCAATGGGAGACAGGCTGTTTTGCATAGATTTTAGATTCTTACTTGACTGGCTAAAATCCCAAAAAAGTCTCCTGTGATTTAGTTTTAACTAGTTGGCAGATGTTGAATGATCTCAGCAAGTGTCTTTGTTGCTGTTCCATAGTAAATATGTAGCAGACTGGCTGTTTATAATCTCTATAATAGGGGATTTGTCAGTCTTTCTTTATTACCTGTAAAATGGATTAGAAGAATAGTGAGATTGCACTGGTTCTTTTAGGAGCCTGAGAGAGTTAGGTACCCATCCTTATTGGGGATTTTAATGAAAAATATGTCTTCAGTGATTATTTTAAAAATATCAAGTCTACCGGCTCTGCTTCAGCCTTCTCTATTTCTCCTCATCCAACTAGATCATAGTACCCTCGCAGTTTCCACCCTTTCTAAAATTACTGGGAAATTACATTCATCTTTGGACAGAAAGAGCCAAGCATCTTACTAGATCCAATTTATGATTTTAAGTCTGTTCTCAGTGATGCAGTAGTAATGAAGATGCAGATCTGGCTGGGCAGATAGAAGAGGTTTGTTTTTCCACAGATGTGTGTTTTTCCATCTCTTATCTTTACATGTTTTTTTCTTTTCAGGCTTTATTAGAAATGAGTTGAAAAGATCAACATTGACACATGTGATGTGTCTGTGATTCCAAACTGGAAACCATTTCTGGCGTCCTTGCTGTGGAAGTGCAACACTGTTCAGCTGAAAAAAGCCCTCCAACACGTCCAGTCAAATATAAAGCAGTTGCATAAGAATATGTACATTTTAATGAATTGATTTGAAGACACCACACAGAAACTGGGAAAAGACATGCAATTTAAAATGAAAAAGAAAAATTAAACCACAAAGAGCCATTAGGCATATCTGATCAGTTAAAATGTACATATTGTGTTGGACCTAAAATGTATACATGTAAAAAAAGTGTATACAGTAAAAATAAAAAACCTGATAGACCAGTCTGGATAAATCACATAGTTAACAGTAAAAGACACACTCAGGGTTCAGGTTTTTTTTATTTTGTCAGTGTGGTCAAATCATCCTGTGGTTCTCCTTTGGAATCCAAACCAGTTTGTCTTTCTTACCAGCTGCTGCTAATAGGAAAAAATTGTGTGTGTGAGTTCATTTATATGGCACAGTAAGAGAACAGAAGACAGTCAAAATAATTTATTAGAATGAATATAGTCTATTTTGCTCAGGAAATAGCTCACAGTGAAACACTGGAGTAAAAACAGTGCTAAGACTGTCACATGAGTAAGGACACCGTGATTAACTGTTTATCTGAAGAGATATTCACACTTTCAGCTCTTCCAAAGTAGCAGCTAAATATTGTTGCTGATACATTGGTTCAGTGTTGTCTGGGAACATAGAAGATGGCTGACAGCCAATATGAAGTAGAAAGTAAAACTGTTTTATTTAGTGAGGTATTAAGCAAACTTCAGCAATCATTGTTAATGCTTTGGATGATATCCAAGGCAGAAGACAGGAGTCCTGTTGGCCCAGGAGTATAAGGAAGCTTACTGAAAAATAGGAAGGTTAATGAAAAGACTAGTTATATACCAGGACTTGAGCAAAAGGCTAGAGCATCAGATAGAAGTTCGACAGCTTTTTTCTGAGAGGTTCTTTTTTCCGAGAGGTTCTGACTTCTTTTGGAGTAAGACGGGATAGGATCGGGCCCATACCTATATATTTAGACTTTAAAAATAGATGGGAACTTTTAAGTATGTTTGAATGGTTGTATAAAAATCAGTTTGAAATATACCTAAAAGACAAATATATCACAGACATATCCCCAACTTGGTCAACATTTTTGTTATAGTTCAAGGTAAATAAGACTTGAGGAAAGGCAGGTAAAGGTTGTATCTATCTGTAATAAAATGTGACTGGCTGGAGGGTTCTGCCAGCAATTTTCCACTTAAAATAAAAAACTACTACAAAAGTGATCAAGTTAGTGGCCAAAACTCATGTGAAAATCTTGGGAACCCCATACCTTTTCTGGGCAGCCTGGAACGCTGAGAGACTTTGAGGGAACTGATAAGATTTATAGATTTTATATGCCCTGAAGTTGCACAGGTCATTTCAATGATTTGTGCAAAGTGTTTATGTGTGAGTGGTGGATGGAAGGCAGCTCATGAAAACAATGTTGTTGCTCATTCTCTTGATGAATACTTCTCTGAAGTGCTTCTGTACCACAGGGAGATCATATACCACTAATTTAATTCATAGATTGTTTGAGGTGAATGAAATGAGCCCCATCCCTCCAGTAAAACTGGACTGCTTTAAAGTTTTATTTGGTTTTACCCAGCTGCCACAGAAATCTCTGAAATATATGTATATTCTATTTAAATTCGTTGCCGCCCACTTCAGTAAACAGAGCTCTACAAAACTCCTTTAACTTACAGAGGTTCAAAACCAATAAATGCTACATGGTAAATGCTGAGATCTTTACAAAATAAACGTGTGTGAGGATTATGCTAGTAAGAACACAGTAATACCTACACTACAAATTCCCAAAGGAACTTTCATCATACTCCTTTATTATTTTTAAGAATATTTTTGCTTGCTTTCCAGGTGCTGTCATTCTGTTGCGTCTATTATATTACATTTGGTTTTCTGTTCAGGATTTCAGCAATGCTATCAGGTACAGATTCACTTGGAGGGATGAAGGAGTCTATACCCTCTACTAAATTTAGTTACTTCCATGTGATACCCACGTTGTGGTGGGTCGACCCTGGCTGGATGTCAGGTGTCCACCAAAGCTGCTCTATCACTCCCCTCCTCAACCAGACAGGGGAGAGAAAATATAACGAAAGGCTTGTGGGTTGAGATAAGGGCAGGGAGAGATCACTCACAAATTACTGTCATGGCAAAACAGACTCGACTTGGGGAAATTAATTTAATTTATTACCAATCAAATCAGAGGAGGGTAATGAGAAATAAAACCTAAATCTTAAAACACCTTTCCCCTGCCCCTCCCTTCTTCCCAGGCTTAACTTCACTCCCGATTTCTCTGCCTCCTCCCCCTGAGCAGCGCAGGGGGATAGGGAATAGGGGTTGCGGTCACTTCATCACACGTTGTCTCTGCCGCTCCTTCCTCCTCAGAGGAGGACTCCTGACACTCTGCCCCTGCTCCAGCGTGGGTTCCCTCCCACAGCAGACAGTCCTCCATGAACTGCTCCAGCGTGAGTCCTTCCCAGGGGTGCGGTTCTTCACAAACTGCTCCAGCGTGGGCCCCTTCCACGAGGTGCAGTCCTTCAGCAACAGGCTGCAACAGACTGCTCCAGCGTGGGTCCCCCGCAGGGTCACAAGCCCTGCCAGCAAACCTGCTCCAGCCTGGGCTCCTCTCTCCACGGGCCCACAGGTCCTGCCAGGAGCCTGCTCCATCCAGCACAGGCATCCCACGGGGTCACAGCCTCCTTCGGGCATCCCCCTGCTCTGGTGTGGGGTCCTCCACAGGCTGCAGGTGGATCTCTGCTCCAGCATGGACCTCCATGGGCTGCAGGGGGACAGCCTGCCTCACCATGGTCTTGACCAGGGGCTGCAGGGGAATCTCTGCTCCAGCGCCTGGAGCACCTCCTCCCCCTCCTTCTTCACTGACCTTGGTGTCTGCACAGTTGTTCCTCTCACATATTCTCACTCCCCTCTCTGGCTGCAGTTGTGCAGGTTTTTTTTTTTCCCCCTTCTTAAATATGTTATCCCAGAGGGGCTACCACTGTCGCTGATGGGCCCAGCCTTGGCCAGCAGTGGGTCCGTCTTGGAGCCAGCTGGCGCTGGCTCTGTCGGACACAGGGGAAGCTTGTAGCACCTTCTCACAGAAGCCACACCTGAAGCCCCCTCCACTACCAAAACCTTGCCATGCAAACCCAATACACATGTGCAGATATTCAGCTTCCTCATGCAGATGGGCTGCATTTGTTCCTGAAGCTGAAAGGAGTATTTTTCTCATATGTTGCTCTATTTCCTCTAAAAGTTTAATTTACACTAAATGAAAAAAGAAGTTTTTACCTGCAGTTTTTAATGTGGATATGAGCTGTGATTTAGAGTATTCTCCATATTTAGAGATCTTAGAAGGTTAACTGGCAACTTTCTGCTAAGTTGCATGATATAGTTGCATACTATTGGTAGTTGGACTAGATGATCACTGTCGGTCCCTTCCAATTGAAATATTCTATTCTGTTCTGTTCTGTTCTACTGTTATTGACTGCTGAATGTCTATTTCCAGAATGCTGTAATCAGCTTTAAGTAGTGAAATTTTTGGAAGGACTGGTTAGAAAATGAAGAGAGGGCAAGCTCAGAACAGCAACAGTACAATGAGGAGTGTGAAGGTAGTGGGACAATAGTAGGATTGAAAAGAATCTAGTAAAAAAGAAAAGTTTGTAATGATATTGGAAAACAAACAGAAAAATTTACAAGTATTTAAGAAGAGAAGAGAAGAGAAATGTTGATGCATATTACCACATCTCATTAAAATTGATAAGTAATATTTTTGCCTATGTGTTACATCCTGAAAAAAGTTTTCTTTTTTCTTTTTTAACAGTAATAGTATTACTGACACATTTCCTTCAGCTACATGAGATACCATTTATTCTTAGCTGGAGGGCATAGTCATTTATTTTCTTTGACCATACTGCTCCATATGCAAGCTATCTCCTGAGCAAAATAGGCTATTCTCAAGCCACTAAAAATTAGCAAGGTATTTAATATTAAAACAGTTGTGGAAGTGAAGTAGGTGTCAAAAGAAGTGCCCTTCTATGACTGCACCGCGAACAGAGGAGCAATATAGCAGAAAATAAGGGTTAGCAGTAATTATCTGCTAATGATGAAATCTTGTGCAAAACCTGCAACTGAATGGAGTTACGGAATCATCAGTACATATGAAAGGTCTTCTGGAGCTCATTAAATAAAAAAAAACTAAAAAGGAACTGAGAAAGTAGTTCTCAAATATGTGGCAAAACATAATGATTACAGTCTGCACTAATAAACCAAATGTCTGACCCATTGTCTGACCCACAGTGACAGACTATAGACAATTAAACCAGAATTTATTAACTTCTGTAATTCACACAAACTGCCATTCTCATTTTTGAAAGTAGCACAGATTGATCACTGCATTGTGGAACAAATCCAATATAAAATCAAACTCTGAATAATTTATGACAGTGCTTGTAAGCCTGTATTAAAAAACTCTTCAAATATGTAAGTCCTCCAAAGGCCAGAGAAAAGTAATGAGTTTATATTTGTCTTATTTCTGCAGTGTTCTTCAGTGTATAGTGAGAGACTATTGATGACTTGAAATCACAGAAATGTCTTTTTTAAATACAAAAGTGCTGAATCTATCATTTTTACAACACTCTTGTGAATTTTTTCCTGATTTTATCACGATGCTTGACTAAGACCAATGGTGTTCCAGGTGGTTTCCTATTGTTATTGGGATGTGTAGATTGAAAAAGACTGTTTAAATGAAAACTTTACCAAATCCTCAAAACAACCCCAATATAAGCAGAAGTATCTCCTCCTTCTGCTAAATCTATGGTATCTAGATCTCATTCTAGAATGGGGCGTCTAGCTATATGATAAGTTTCTAGTTATCTTACTGCTCAAATACAAACAGCATAATGAAAAAAGAACATAATACTAATTGTACCGGTCAGATTAGCAGTGCAGTTCTAATTCAGAATATATTTCACCAGTCATGTTGCCAGAAAAGCACATCTGCCATTATGCTAATGAAATAAAACTATGTGAAGATGGCAGCATGAGCCATGATTCTCTTCATAATTGTCATCATATGGTTTGCAGGCGATATCCATGGCTGTTTGTTTAAGACACATTGAAAATACGAACATTTTAGCAATAGGTTTTATATTTTTCTCTGCCCTTGGAAAAAAATTACTTATTGTTCTCTCTTCTGTTCTCTCCCCTACCCCCCACCCAAAGTCAGTACAATTCTCCCATATTAAAAAGTTCGAGGAGCTAATTCATCATAGTGATAAGGCCACTAATTCTTATGATGAACTTGGCTCTGTGCTTTGCTGTGAATTATTGAAAAAATTAGGGGAATTTAGGAATGCTGCCTAGTTCTGCCCTGCTGAATTCTGAAGAACACAAAAAGCAATAAGAGTATTAACAGTAATCCTGTTCCACTCCCCCAGGCCTGCTGCTGCTAACGAGACCCTCAAAATTTTGCTGCTGGTCTATCAAAATTTCTCCCAGTTTCCTCTCCCCTTAATGTATCCGGAAAACAATATATAATTTTTGCGTGGAGCTGAGAAAGATGAGGAAACCCTTTGGGTGGGGATATTAAGGGTTGCCCTTCCTCGCCTTCCTTCGGTCTGTATCTAATATGCAGAACCTGGTAGAAAACTGAGATATTAGAAGAAGGGTGGAAGATGAAAAGAAGATATTGCATCCTCTGTTGCTTTTGCTCATCGAGAAAACCTCTGCTTTATCACCAGGTTTATTCATTGCTCTGAAAAATAGATTAAGGCTTTCAATTAACATCCCCTTTGAATGTAATAATAATTCTGGTGTTAAAGATTAGATTTCCACGATCATAAGACTGACTTTTTCTAAACTGAATCCCAACTGACTTTGAAAACTCCAGAAAACCTCATGTCATGTGTCACCCTATTGTTGAGTTCTGGAAGTTTGCTGCACTGCGCTCATATATTTAATGTCTATTTTATGGTAATACATCTTATGAGGCAAAATGTAATATAGGCTCCTTAAATCCATTATTCAAAACTTACATTTCTGTCACTGCGGTAGATTTGTGGTGAGTAATTCCAGTATTTTGGAAAGTAGCCATCAGCTGAATGACTCAGAGGAAAGGGTTTTACACAAATGCAGATTGTAACAGTATAAATTCTTTCATAAAAAGATTGAATCATAGACAGTAAATATTCTCAATACAGATATATTCCAGGGGCCCAATTAACTTTTTTTTTTTCCCTGCAACCTTTGTGTTGTGAAAGAAAGAAGTTGCATTAAAAAACGAAGTTACATGTACTTCTTTTTTAATCTCATTTTTGCATAAGTATTCTGCTTTTTTCATAATAAACTTGTAGAGAAGAATAATGTATTACTGTACATGAAGGGACAGGATGGGCTTCAGAGAACCATTGAAGCTTTCAGGTGAAGAAAACAATTAGACGCATCTAATATTTCCATTTTTATTTGTAATGTCTTTGATAAAAAAAAATTAGAAGGGTATGGCAATGAAATATCTTTTGCAACAAAACAAGTTGGTGACTCTTCAGTCTTTTGAAGGGGTGTTAAAAGGAAATAGAAGATGTTGAAATAGAACTGAAATGGTGAAAATATGGAAAAAATGTGGAAAGTAAGAGACAAAATGGTATTTCTAAATGTATTAAAAGACTAAACAGTTCTTACCAAGTCCAGATCTCATAGTACATCTTCACATTTTAATTATAAGAGGAGTGCAGGTAGATAGAAAATAACTTTTAAGTAGTAGCAAAGAAAGGTGATGACTGGAGCAGACTAGGATTTTCCTAGTTTATATTTGTGTTCAATTATTTGTCTCCATGGAGTCAATAGAACTAAACCAAGAAGAAGTAGTAAAGAAACTGGAGAAAAACTGGAAAGGCATGTTTTCAATTTAAGAATAGAAAATGTAGCTTTGAAGAAGAAAGCCTTTTTTAGGAAAGGCACGTGAAAGAAGGAAAGCACTAGAAAGTGCTAAAAAGGAAATTACTCTTGGGAGATGCCTATTAATAAAGGAAAGCAATTATGATCTCCACATTTCCTGAAAGACTGCTAAGAGAGAAATGAGAAAAAAATATTTGATTGTGTGATTACAAAACCAAAACCTACTTTTATCATAAAAGGTAGGATTGATACACACCATCTAAATGACTTAGTTAAGAACAATAATGAAAGAGGCAAGAGCTGTTTGAATGTATTTGTCTCTGAGATGATAAAAGCCAAGTGCTATTTCAGCAGAAGTAGAAATCTGAATGAAAAATGGCTCAGAAAGCATCTGCCAGGGAACAGCACAGGCAGTCTGCTCCCTAAAGGAAAGCGAGCCAGAAGCTGAGGATGGTAACAAGGCTGGCAGAGGCAGCCTCACCGACAGAGACCCAGTCCCACTGCACCTGAGCAAGGCAAGCAAGGCAGATCTGGTGACCTTAGCCAGGCTTAGCTGAGAGTTCAGGCCACTGAGCAAGCCCGTAGTGATGAGAAAGGCCTGAGATCAGGCTGGGATATTAAGTCTGAAGGTCTGGGTCAGGGTCCGGATCAATAGGGTGCATGCCCAGGCATCGATATGGTGGCAACACAGCTGCAGTGCAGTTCAGGCTTGGGCCCAGGGTCTCAGTTTAAGAGCAGCTCCCAAGAGACAGAGTGGGGAGCCCTCACTTCCAGCTCTTTTTTCATAACAGCTCCTATCAGTGAGCTGGCCTTGAGCTGCCTTGCTTCTAGGAGAGGAGAGAACTCAGGGCCCTGCGACCACCACAGTAAAATGGTGGTTTGCATAAGGAGGAACTCAGATATAAAATACACGATTTGGGTGTCTAGAAGAGGATTAGGTGAAGGATAAAATCAGAATATAAAAAGGCAACAGGTGCTTTTTTTCATGTGTGGCAGAAGAGACAGATAACAGACCTAAGACAAGGGAAACCTTTCCCCCAGAAAAGTTACAGAAGAAAGAAAAGAGGTGAAAGGGAGGACATGAGATAAAGAAGCATGTTGTTTAAGGAACAATTGATATTTTCAAAATGAGAGAACCAAAACCAGAGAAATATGAAGGCACTGAGAATGAGAATAGCATAGGAAAAGTGGAAATGATATCTGAATTAGGCAAGAAAAGGCAGCAAAAATGTTGAGGACCAGATCCAAAGAAGAACTTGGTCACTGCTAGGATCACCTGTGCCAGCAATGCATATAAATTAAGTGTTTGGCTAAGCAATTTTGGTTTAGGCAACAAAGTTTTTTGAACAAGGAACAGGAAGAGGTAGGCACCTGATAGAAATGGGGCTCTTAAGAACATGCAAGGCACCAAGACTGGAAATAGACAGCAGGAGTGGAGAAGCAACAGTCTAAACTCTCTCTCTTGTCTGGATTTGGGCACCTGTCTCAAAGTTGTAGTTAAACTTCCATGTAGTTGAGACTGTAGGTCTTCACCTTTTTACTTTGACACTTATACTGTGAAGGTGAATTAAATAGACACCTCTCAAAATATTTTTGTTAAGGGGTTTGTTAAGGCTGTCTTCTGAAACTCACACTGACAACCCTCAGCAGAGAGAGCCCGCCACACTGAAGTGATTTTTGAGAAATTTCTCCAGTTTCAGAGAATGTCATTATGTCTTCAGGCTAAGAAAGGACAGAGAAAGCTACATCCCCAGGGAAGAATATAATTGCTTTGGGAAAAAAATCTCCAGTGAAATGTACCCATCAAGAGGTATACTTCTTACAGTTCCAGACTAATTCAACTAAATTCAACTGCCACCCAAACGGCATTATACTCTAGGAGCGTGAGGTTATGTCTTTCTTTGTTAGTACACTAATCATGGACAGAATTTGAGCCTGAGCACAGATATATGATCATCCATACTGCTGAATTGCTAGCATAGTCACGTCCACGGCGGAGTTTGGAGTGTTAAATAAGCACTGTTCCAGACAATACCCAGGCAAGGACTGGGGATATATTATGGGCCAAAGAGGCAGGTAGGATGCAGCTGTTCTGTTCTGGAGGGCAAGGAGATAGGAGTAGAGTGAGAGAAGTCAGCCAAATGGACGTGAGCCATGCTGTGCTAATCAATACCAGGGTCAGAGACCTGTTGCTGGCCCATTTAATTTATTTTTAGAAGCAGCCTGAAAGAACAAGTACCAGCATCCCAGAGTTATCTTGACATTTCCAGTTATGTGTTAAGGAATCATAAGACTGGCTAACAAGCTTGTAATGGTACAGGCATCAGCTTTGGCTGTAGTCAGGTAAGTAGCTCCTCGATTTAAAAACAGTACTTTAAACCATGCTTCGTGTCAGTGATTACCTGCTGTCTGCATTGAGTCAGAGTTGCAGAATGTGAAAGCTTATAGAAGTAAGATAAGGGGTTTCAAAGAGTTAAAAGCCCAGTTCCTACTGACTGCTAATGAGAGCTGAGAAGTCTAATCCTTTAGGTCTCTTTGAAAATCCTATCTGAAAATAAAAATTGGATGAAGTGTGGGATTTATTGGTTCTGACTAAAAAAATGAGTAGTAGCAGCAAGTTTTCAGACAAGCTGCAGACTGGAATAACAGAAGAGAAGTGATATGAATTTTCTAACAAGACTTGTCAGTTTTCCTGTCCTTGTTAAGAAGAACAGAACATCTGCAAATGGGGCAGACATGATCTTGAAAATAAGTCCTGAATCAATCGATTCAGCAAAGAACAATCTGTACACATGATTTTCATTTTGGCAAATCATCAAACAGCTATTAACTGGAAAGCTAAATGGGGTCAGCAATCAAAGCCTGGCTGGAAGATAATAAAGTCATAAAAGCATTATAATATGCATTACTTAAATATGAATAGTCAAGGCACATTTGAATTATGTGTGGCAGGATTCAGCTACACACATAATGTTTAGATGTCTCCATGTAGGTGTCTATACATGAATCAGTTATCTAAGCTCCCATTACAGTCAATATAATCTGTCAAGTCTAGAGAGCTTTTCAGCTGATCAAATGTAGGTAGTGAAGTTAGAGTGAACTGAACAGCTATTGACTTTTGTGTCTACTGGTTACCTATCACAGCTACTTAGAATCATAGAATCACAGAATCGTTAAGGTTGGAAAGGACCTCTGAGATCATCGAGTCCAACCTGTTAACTTAACGGCCAGGTCCACCTCTAAACCATGTCCCCAAGCACTACATCCACATGTTTTTTGAACACTTCCAGGGACCGTGATTGCACGACTTCCCTGGGCAGTCTGTTCCAATGCCTAACCACTCTCTCCGTGAAGAAATTTTTCCTAATATCCAACCTAAACCTCCCCTGGTGGAACTTGAGGCCTTTTCCTCTCGTCCTATCGCTTGTTACTTGGGAGAAGAGACCGACCCCCACCTCGCTACAGCCTCCTTTCAGGTAGCTGTAGAGAGCAATAAGGTCTCCCCTCAGCCTCATCCTTTGTGAAGAATATGCCTTTAGTCCAATTCGTCACAGGAAACTTCTGCAATGTTTGCATTATAAACAAAGAATTTAGGATTTTTTCCAAAATACCTTCACCACCCTATTGCCTATTTCTTCAAATTAAAATATATATCCCTTCGCTGCAACATCTGTATCAGCTGAACATCCATAACCATATGCTACAGAGAAATAGTACCTGGAACTGAATATCACGTGGAACTTCTGCATCTATTTTTGGCTTCTATTTACTTCTGTGTAACCTTGGTCCTATTTGTAACTGTGGAACATCGCTACCAGCCTGTGAACCTAGACCACACTCAGAATCCATACAGCCCCATACACTCTCTTTGCCTGTTGCCTATAAGATTTACCTAAGAGAGTACAAAAGAATAGTGTGAGCGTATAGTCACATTTCTCTAGTATACTTTGCCAGCCTTCAGAAATTTTCAGCTTAGGGAGTCCTAAATCAAAGATCATATCACATTCTTGGGTACTAATTTCTAGAGTTTTATAGGAGTAATTTTTTAAAAAAGTATGCTTATTGTGGTTGAAGGGATGGTGAACTAAATTCTTCCTATTTACTTTTTCCATGCTGCTTATGAATTTTTAAGCCTTCTGTCTTACCCCCTCCCTCAGCTGGGGAACAAGCTGAATCCTTTCACTGTTTTTTCTGGATTTATTTGTTTGACCATAACTGAGGACAGAGATGATGTTTTCATGGAACCCTGTATCATAAGTCTAAGATCTTGTTCTCTAGTCATAATAGTTAGAAGGAGAAACGAGTTCCTATTCATGTAACCTCTATGTTGGTGAACACCATTTACATCCTAAATGTTGTTAATCTAATCTTAGTTTGCACTAATGTCAAATAAACTTCATAGGAAGCAGGTTAATAAAAGCAATATCTTTCACAATAATTGTGGTTCTACCTTTTGGACTTTGCTAAAATTGAGAAATATTTTGTAATCCTACCTTTTCAAGGGGGAAGAAACTTAAGGATAACAAAGGTTTGCTAAATCAGTAGGAAACAGATGTGGTTCCCTAGAAAACTCTTGCATTCAAGCTTCTTTACTATTTTGTTTATAATGTTAAAGTAAATAAGCTCTAAAATAAATAGTGCTGTGGGGCAGAGCATATCGATGAACTACCTGAGTTTGGAGGGCAGTTCTACACAAGTACAATTTTATAGGCATCAAGAGGAGTGGAAAATTTCAAGTTGTTTCAATAGTAGCGAGAAACCTGTGGTTTATTTGTCCTATGGCAATATATAGGCCACTATGTATTTTCCTTTTTAAGACTATTTATACAAATTGAGAATGTTACTCTATGGTTTAGTTTTGGCTTTTGCTTAATTTCTATATTAGAGTAATAACAAAAGAGCAGTTGTTCATGAGATTACACATAGATACTAAGCCTAACTAAAAAATGATGAATGGGATATACTTTGAAAAATTAAATTAGAAATTAATGAAATGAGAAGATGCTGTTCCCTGAACTAGTGTGGTTCTAAATCTCCAAATTATGCTGATAATTGGAAAAATTAGGAAACAGTAAGTGTGTGCTATTTGAGTAGAATTATATTAATTGCTCTAGCCTGGAAAAGCCTGACACAGACAGAATGGTTGAGGTGAAAAAGCTCATATAACTTGTGAGGCTTTTGGGTGGAAGTGAATGAGAAAATAGCTCTGGCAAAATTTTGATCATAAATAAGCTAGCATTTTAAGCGTAAAGAAACAGTATTAGCATGAAAGTTATGTTTTGCTTTGGAGATGCTAATTTTCTTTGTTTCATTATGCCTATGATTATAGTTATTAATATGAATTATAAATTGTCAACGATATTAATTGAAACTCGATTATAATTTTATATTTATATTTTAAGAAGTGACAACATCTAGAAAAGTTTTAGTCTACAAATGTCAATCCTTTCCTTTTTTGATTGATTTGCCAGAATTTTTTACTTCTCTTTCCAGTGTATGTTAGGCTTAATTAATCTTATTTTTAATTCTTTTTGCCTAAGTAGATAATTTTGCACATAGCCTGGAGCAGGGCTGGCAGCTTTGAAAATAAAGGTTTTAACTATGATGATATACACCAATTGCTTCTGAAGTGAGGTCGTCTGGGAGTTTTTACCTCTTTTTGAGCTCTGGATGAAATTCGATCACCCCGGAGAGCATCACTATGGCAGGATTCCAGATGCCCTCTGTCCTCCTTACCTGTCCCATCCCAAAGGATTCAGCTTTCTGCCTCTGCACTGTTACCTTTCATCACCACAGGGCCTGAGTGACTGCTTTGATTTTCATTCTGCATAAAGTATGTTGTGACAGAATTTGGCTAATAATATTTGTTTCCACTGAGCTACAATAGCAACTCTGCATTAGAGCTTAAGGAAAAAACTGCATTAATTACAAAGAGGTATAAATTTTATATTTAGAGACTTTTTTTTCAAAGTGGAAATACATCACAGTGACAAGTAAGAGCAGCTGAGATGTAGTAGCGTGGAATAACTGATTACTTATTGGCAGACAGAGCAACGATTTACCGGTGAGAAAAATTCCTCCTCTGTTCCTCTGACAATCACCAATAAATTACTGCATCTTTTCCCTAACTTTAAATATTTACAAGCAGCCCAGGAGAAAAATGTATTCTTCATTCTCTGTACATGTTTTCTGTGTCTTGTATTATGACTTACTAAAGGTATTATGACACATTGCTATTTACTATCTCTCAAAATCCACAGTGTTAAGACATCTCTGTCTTCTGTTCAGCTATATCACAAATAAGGTGACATGTTTCTGTTTCCTTTTAAATATGTCCTGTGGATGCGTTAAATTTAGTTGTTGAATTTAATGGAAACCCAGAGATGAGTTAAACCACTGACCTCCTGCAGCAAGCGGTTATCATTCGTCTTGCAGTTTTGTGAATGTCACATTTGGTTACTGAGCTGCTTTTAAAGCAAACTCCTCCGGACTCTTCACTGATATGAATCAGAGTGGACAAAAAGTAATTTCTACTATCTGCACCCAGGAATTATAAAGGTTTATAAATGTGCTAATACTGCCACTCTAACTTGATTATTCACGTTTCTAGATTTGGAATAATGCTTAATTTTGACAGAAACGATGTGACCATTTTAAAATTTAGTTTAGCATTTTAGTCAAATTTGAGGCCTAGGTTGTAATTCATTCAGTCGTTCCGTTTCATACAATGCTTGTTCCTCTAATCCTGAATTCTTTTTAGGTTGCTGCAGTTTTTCTATGTCTGGTTACTTTTCCCATTGCTCATACATCTTTTAGTCTTTACCTTTTAGAATGCCATTCGAATACAGTTTTTAAAACATTACCTATCTTTCTGTGAAATAATTTTTAATAAGTGTTTCCAAATAGAAATGGGGATAGAGACATGCCATAGTATGTTAGGAATTTAGAAATTTCATTCAAATAAATACAAAAGTAGAAATGATGTAATGTCTTAGAAGATTTGAATAGTCACAGCAACTCAGTATTGCAAAAACTGGAAAAATTATGAGATGCTTCCTAAAATCAGGATCCATTTTTTATGTACGCTAGATCAAGTTTTACAGCTTTCTTTCATAATCTTAAGTGGTGGAAGTTTATTGTCAAAACTTTTTAATTTAACTTAATTTAATTTAATTTAATTTTATTTTATTTAATTTTATTTTATTTTATATTTCATTGCTGGCAATAAAATCTCATGGATTGGCTGCACTAGTAATTATTTTTTTGTCCTAATTCAACCTAAACCCCCTTGGGTAACTGTGATTTTTGCCTGATTTGTATGATGTATATAGGTGTTTCCAGAAACTGAAGGAAGGCATAGTTCACATTCTACAACTTAAGAAAAAAAATTAGAGAGAAAGCTTTTAATATTTTGGAAGAGACGTCTGTTTTACATCAAATTTGTGCATTCGCACAGGAGGGCTACAAGTTAGTGTAACTTAGAAGATTTTTATCTCAAAAAGTTTTCAGTTGTGAAACTTGTGACAAGTTACTGTTTGAGCCAGGGAGTGTGCAGGGAGTGCTAGACAATCTTTTTAAGAAACTGGAAGCCAGATTTGTCCTGAGTAATTTGAAATAGCAAAATTAATATTACTTTACAGAGTATATAGATGTTGGCTTTAACATGAATGCCTATGTAGCAAACTTGACAAAACTACACCGAGTAATGAATATGCACGGGATTAGGATTGTTTGATCATCCGTTTGGTTTGTCACTGTCTTGAAAGAGTAACAATGGCAGCTAAACTTATTCTAGGCAAATATATCTGCTGCAAAGAATGACCTTGATTTGGAAACGATAGTTCATTCAGCATTCCTTGCTAGCAATAACTAAACAAAAGAACTGGTATGGAATAAGGGATCTTTCCATGGGAGCTAAAATCAGCCTGTGGCAAGCAGCAGGAAGGCACAAGGCTTTCAGTAGAGATAAAGTAATTTGGAAGGAATACAAGTGCTGAGCCAGGTTTCAGTTTAGGGTTGGCCACAACCTCCAGTCAAGGACTTGGAATAGTACATCTGAATACTCTTCCTGCAGAATTCCAAGGTTTTTATAGGAAGTGGACTACAGAACAAAATAGTACTTTTCAGTTCTGGCAACAATATAATAAGTATTAACAGGGTAGTTCCATGCGCATTTTAAGCTAGCACAAAGTTACCCTGCTGCCAAACAAGCTGTCCTGCTCATCTGCCTTCTACTGAGCTGGCAATCGTTTCCAGCTCCCACTCTGCTGCCCTCGGACTGCCCCTTCCTCGGCGGGCTGGGAGAGCTAATCCCAGCTAGAACTAGCCGGAGGTGAAAGAGGCAGGAATGATGAGTCAGGGCTGTGACCATGCCACTCTAAGCCAGTGCTCATGGGATTGTTATTTTTCCAGAGTTTCTTTCCTTCTCTCTATCTTTGCAGGTAATTATGTCCTCTACTTCCTGAGACAGAGCCACGGTAAAATCTCCTCAAGGCTACTTATCATCAACCAGCTACTCTATTCTAGTGTCATAGAAAGATTTGCTTCAGGACAGGTATTTTTTCTTAGAAAATGAAGGTAGCTGGAGCTGATAATGGGTTGCAAATGACTCAATTAACTTGTCAGGTGTCAGAAGTTCAAGATGGTTGTCGGATCTAGTCACAATGAAATTTCTACCAGCTATGAGGATTTTCTGGCAACAGTGTGTTTTAAAAATCCTTAATTACATATTCTTATTGTCTAAAGCTATCAGGATTATTTTTATTTTGCCCTCTGTCCTTTTATCTCTTTTTACTGCTTTATCCTGGTTAGGTTGCTGTGGTTTCTCACATCTACGAGGCTGTTTTCAGATATTTGTCAGATCAACAAATCATCAGGATTTGTTAAAATTAACTCATAAAATTCATAAAACTAATTCAAATACTGTTTTTGACTACAAGAAGACAGAACAAAGCAAACAATCTAGCAAGCAGCACTAAGATCTTAGCAGAGGCTTATTTTGCTTTAGCCCAGTACTTACACCTAAGGGGCTTTAACAACATGCTACTTGACTTCAGAAGCAGGGATGCAGGGAAAGTGGCAACACTACTCTGGCAGGAGAAACTAAGAAAACCAGTGTTAAAACAGCCTCCTAGTGGGAAACATTGAGTCAATGAACTTGGATGTCTTCTAAAAGCATTTTTGTGTTGAAAGTGGAACCATATACTCCCGATGAATCATGCTGCATCTGTAGTATATCCACGTCCCAATGTGTCACATCAATAGGGGATTCAAAGAGAATGACAAGTAAAAGCAAGGAGTAACAGTGTGATGGAATGTAAGTAACATTAGAGCGTCTCTTTTTTTTCAACATGCTATTTAAGAGGTCTGTGCTTTGATGTATAATACAAAAGGGCACTAGTGGAGTGAAATGTGAAGGATGGGTAGGTGTTAGTGATGTGCAAAATAGCAAGCTTGCTTTTAAATGGTTTGGCAAAGACCTAGCTGTGAAAAATAAGGCACTGTTGACAACTTGGAATCCCCCTAAGTGTGATGTCCCTTCTTGAGTAGTCTTAAAATTGAAACTGTGATATGCTTTTAGTTATGTGCATTTGCCTTCTCATTATTGAAAATGTTAGGAAAATTTTTATTAACTTATATAAGGAAAAGCTGAAGGAATGCTTTCAACTTGAAAATTATGTTTCCATTTTTAAATAATGAAGGTATTTTATTTACATATGTACCCATTTTAAATCAAAGAGGATAGCAAATAAGGCGTATTTACTGTGATTTTGTTTTATTCTTGTTGCAACATTTTGTGACAAACCAGGTTAAAGTCTTTGCTGATGATCTCTTGCACTTCCTGGCATGTGCCTTTCATGTTGCTTTAGCTTAAATCCTTGTATGTAGTTTATAACCTCAGGTAGAAATTATTTTTAAGAAATACATACCATCATGAGCTACTCAGTATTTTTAAAATGAAAGTACTAAACTGCTCTGCTACCCCAATTTGTGGAATAAATATTCTCATATAGTTAGAAATCTGACTAAACTTTTTGATAGAAGGAAATGTTTTGTTATGTTTTGATGTGAAAGTGTTCTTCGCACTTTTATCTCCAAAATGGAATAACACAATCAACTACCCAAGTGTAACTGCACACCACCTTTGCAGAAATAACAGTCCTTGCAGAAGGAAAGCCTGAAATCTGGTAAAGTAGTATGAGGGGAAAGAATGGACTCCTGGAAATGAATTCCCAGCTCAAGGTCAGCTTGATGCAGTGCCAGACTCGCAATCTTCTACTGCTTTTAGCAAAGGGTCTTACAGGTTAGGTGGTAAAGGCCTCTTCTGCAGAGCAGACAGCTGCTTATGCACAGGATTTGCTACAGTTGCAGATAATTAGATTTTTTTTTTTCCTTTAAAACAAAAGAGTAAAGAAAACACACGGCCTAATTATGAAAATACTGCTTCTTAGAGTTTTTCTGCATGGGCACACATAAACAAGATAACCTGAATTCTAACCTGAAGTGTGAATTTAAAGGGAATTTGTTGTGCCACATTTGTTACCCACCCACTCTGTGTGGGCACTCAGAAGTAAAGTGATTTTCTTTGAGTTCAGCTTAATTGGAGAGTTAGCTTTTTTCACAGAATCACAGAATGGCTGAGGTTGGCAGAGACCTCTGGAGGTCATCACGTCCAACCCACCTGCTCAAGCAGGGCCACCTAGAGCCCAGGACCATGTCCAGACAGCTTTTGAGTACCTCTAAGAGAGGGAGATGCCACAACCTCTCTGGGTAACTTCTGCCAGTGCTGCCATCCTTTCCTGTGTTTCAGTTTGTGCCCGTTGCCTCCTGTCCTGTCACTGGGCACCACTGAGAAGAGCCCATCTCTGTCTTCTTTGCCCTCTCCCTTCAGATATTTGTACACATTGATGAGGTCCCCGTGAGTCTTCTCTTCTTCAGGCTGAGCAGCCCCGGCTCTCTCAGCCTTTCCTCATGGGAGAGGTGCTCCAGTCCCTTCATCATCTTCGCGGCCCTTTGTCGGACTCTCTCCGGTATGTCCATGTGCTGAGGAGCACAGAACTGGACCCAGTACTCCAGGTGTGGCCTCACCAGTGCTGAGCAGAGGGGAAAGATCACCCCTTTGGCCTACTGGCAACACTGGATACCGTTAGCCTTCTTTGTGGTAAGGTTATTATATGTGACCAAGTCTTTGGCTGTAGCATTTGGCACTTTACGCTGGAAAACACCTGTTTTAAATTGCTCCCTTTGCCCACATACTCTGTGAGAGTTTTTAGATTATGTACTCAGAGGCCATTTTCCCACAGCTCGCTCTCTCTCGGTCAATCTCTATTCAGTGAATAAGTCTTTATTTAAGGTTATATGGTCACATCTACCACACTTTAGCTTTCAGAAGTTTGATTTAATGAATACCTGGAACTTATACTTACAGAAATGCTAATGTATAATTAGGTGCATATTCTCTGAGGCATGCTTGGAAGGAGCTCACTGTTATTGTTTTTTTCTCTGTGTTGGAACTCCTACATGTTACTTTAATGGAAATAATGACATGTTCAAAAGGCTTCCTTTGTTCAGCTCCATTCTTTTCTGGCTTTGGGCTTAGCCATCTGGTCTTCAGTCAAGTGCTGACTTCAGCCAGTCTGTGAGAACAGTAGGAGAATATGCCATTCATATCTGAACTGAAACAGTTGCGGTTACCTGCACTGCTGATAATTCAGTGCAATTTGCCTCTCTGGCTTTCCCAGATTGTTCAGTAATACAATGTGGAAGGCTGAGACATGTGGGCTCTGTAGGGCCTATGATGATTCTTTGGGTTCATTCTGAGAGGAAGCACCATTTCAGCTACTTCTATTTATCCCTGTAACCACGAACATCTGAGGAGACGACCCTTTTCTGTACTGCAGAGTAGCCCAATGGGATGAGCCTGGATGCATCTTCCTTGTTAGTGGAGCAGAGGAGGTTGTTTGTCAGAGCAGTGACTGCTGTCTCAAAACTGCCCTGTCCTGAAGCGTGGTGGTTACACAGTTGTGGCAGCTGACTAGCAGACAGCCTTTTTATTAGTGGCTGAATTACTCTTCTTTTGTAAAAGAGTCACTAAAAACTGTGCTGTTGTTCATGAGGTCTTTATTATTGAAGAAAATTGTCCTTACTGTTGACTTGAACGTATTTATACAAATAAATATGTATATGTTTTCTCTCCTAAAAGGAGGAGTGGATAGTCTTTGCAGAAGACATTGGTATACAGTCTACCATCATGTTATCGTCCAAGAAATGCAAGTGTAGCAGTCACAGGTGATTGTTCTGGTTATTTTGAAAGGTGCAATGACAACTCTGGGGCTTGCTGGTAGACAAAATTTTTTCCCTAATCCAACCAGACTGTCTACAATGTATTCAGTCCATACGTACTCCATTTCCTCTGTGCTCCGTCTTTTTGGGAGTTAACCGCCTGTGGTAATTTAAATAGTTTGAGTATTGTTCTCCACTTACTAGGGTGACTGGTGAAGGCTTATTTAGGGTGTAAATATTTTAAATAGCCTTGTTAAGCATTTAAGCATTTCTTTCTCTAGCAGTAGCAGAGAACTTACCTCTTTATTTATTTATAGATTAATTTTTACTCTTGGCATGGAAAAGTAATTGAATCTATGGTATTTAACTTCTTGCACACTAGAAAACTGTACAGATTAATTAAATCAAGGTGATCTTTAAACATTTCATTTACAAAAAAGCTGACACTAGGAACTTTTTTCTTTCAAAACAGTCTCCTTCCATGCCAAGACACCTGGAAAATGTATAGTGCAAATTCAGTTTAAACATAGAAGCCTATGATAAGACACTTTCTG
Organism: Platalea leucorodia; assembly: GCF_965183815.1. Lineage (NCBI taxonomy): Eukaryota > Metazoa > Chordata > Aves > Pelecaniformes > Threskiornithidae > Platalea > Platalea leucorodia. The sequence goes on from NC_138823.1 coordinate 158,036,680, forward strand.
ACTTGTGCTCAAAGTATGTGTATTATTTATCATCCTCAGTGTTTTGTTTCTGCTATTCTTAGCATGTGGCTTTGTTTCATTCAAGTAGTATATTGTCTGGGAGGACTATTCAGGAACAACCTGTACAAGGTAATGAAAATCTCTTTTAATTTTTATTTTAGAAATCAAACTTTGCATGAGAAAAATTATAAGGTGCAAGGAATGCCCAGTACAAAATTGCTTGCATTTTGGTTATGCATTTATGAAGAAAAGAATTACTAGAAAGCTGAGTTCAGGTAAAATCTTTCACTTTTCAATTATGTATTTACTTCTGTTTGCATAGATGTGTGCCATGAAATGCAACCAGTATGCCAGAAAGTCTGAAGGTATTATAGCCGAAGGATGGAGACAAGACCTTCAACAGAAATTTTTAACTGATAGTAAACTGAGCTTTGCCTGTTTTTTTTTCATTTACTAAGAATTAAAAGCAAATCCATTTTGTAAACATTTCTTAAAAATCATAAAATAATCTGCTGTAGCATTTGAGCTTCTTATACATTGACAGTTTGATTCTTCGTTTCAAATTTTTGGGTGCTTATGCTTCTTCCAAAGCACTTGCTTTAATTTAGCACTTCTCCAGACTCCATTTTTTATTTGTTAATTTTGACTTTAGTACAATCTTTTCTACTTTGGCTTTTGATCACTTGGACAGAGTTATTACAGGGAAGTTAAACATCAAATGTTTGTCTTCTGCTCTTTCTGTGAAGCAGGGTTCTCTCACGGTCCGTTTTGTTTTCTGTATTACGGCTGTCACCTTTAGTTTGGTCACACTGTGTTTTCTGTTCCGTTACTTGTTTGTCAAGTGTCAGGAACTTGGTCTTGTTATCCTAGTGCGGATCTGTGCTGCTGATTAATAGCACAAATGGCTAAAAATAGGTGGAGTTGACGTAAGTTGCATTTACTTATAGTAAATTTTTATGCGTTTTATCCGGTGTTCTCAAATGTAATTCTAAACAGGTGACAAAGTGACTGCTAATACTCACAAAATGAACAGTTTTATTGTTTTCTTAAAATCATCCTCTGCAGAATGAGAATTTCTTGTGTGTGTAACGGGGAAGGCACAAACATGTTAATCAGTTTAAATGTTATCCACTGTTATTTTTCTGCCACCAGTGAGAGAAGCATGCTGAGGGAGGCTGTTGTGAGTATTGCAAAGCCCACCAGTTGCAAACGTCTTTTATTCCTTTTCCAAAGTGAAAGGCTTGCTTGTCTAATAAAATATAATGATTTTTGGTTTCATTTGCAATTCTGAATTCTATTGAGCAAATGTATGTCTAATGAAGACACCAGTTGTTATTTTGTTGCTTACCTGGAAATATACATTCTGATAATTATTTATGTTTTTTTAAATCCATATGTTAATTGCAATTATTTTTGCAATGAAGTTTACAGTTATGGTTGTCATTAACTATCACGTGGAAAGCTGAATACAAGCAACTGCAGGTGACTGTCATACCCCTTGGCATTTTTCTTCAGTACTACTACAGATATCTGCACTGTGCTGTTTTGTAGGATAAATTGTCTTTCCCAAAAGTGATAGACCTCTAGTGCACAATTATAAATATTACATGTTATGTTTTATATGTAAACTGCCAGTATTAATTAACCCTTAGATGTATTGAAAAGATTCTACTCACATAAAACTTGTGAAGCAATGCAGAAGCAAACTGAGTGCTTTTATAGGAGAGCAGGTGGTACAGGTTATGTAGTGAGTATAAAAAGTTTAGGTTCTTGCCCCCTTTGAATGGTAATACATTTCCAAAATGCTAATACATGCTAATACATTTCCAAAAGTTTCATCTCTAGGGCTTAAATTCTGCAAGTTATGTTCTTCCCAGAAGATTCATGTGCTTGTGAAAACTGTGGCAAGTCCTTTCAAATGTTTTAATTAGATGTATACGTTCATGTATTTGCCCACTGGAAAGGAAGTCAGAAATTTTACAGTAGCTCAAAGAGCAATAAAGCTCCTATATGATCCATAGCATTTGTGTTTTCCTTTAGATACATATTGCTGCTTGGATAAATGAAATAATAAAATTATTTTTTTAAAACACTCAAGTTGAAAATATTGTTCGGTGCATAAAGGAAGAAAATTTCGTTAATGTGAAAAATGCTGTTACTTGGATATAATCTGTGCATGTTTGCATAACTTTCCTCACATGAACACAAAATACCCTACCTTACCTAAATCTCCTTGGCATTTAGATCCCAGAAGTCTATCTCTGACTTTATTGAAAATAAAGATTGCTGTTGAAAGGTAGAAAGATTAAATACACTGAAATCTGATTTCCAGCCTAGCCTAAATTCCAGTATTTGACTCTTTTACACTTTAGAACTTATTTTATGACTGAAGAATAGGAAAATAATATTATCTTCACTTTACTGATGATCTAATTGGACTGCAATGAAGATGGTAATGCTTTCTGGCCTGTAAAGTAGTTTATCTTCTGCTGATGGCTTAAAAAAAATAATTGTTTAACTATTATATGTGGGAAGGGTAATGTACTGCGAAAGTAAGAGAAAAACAGGCAAGCATTTTGGTCTAACAGTGTTGTATCAGCTATGAGGAACCAGAAGGCCTAATGCATTAAAATAGAAGAAGAAAAAAACAGGTACCCACTCCTATATTAAAAAAAAAAAGAAAAAAATAATAATAACTTTACCAAGTGTCAGGCTAGACACTTTTTCTGTTCTGCTGGAGTATTTTATGCCATCTGTCTAGACTGTAAGATCTTTATGGCAAAAGAGACACACAAGCGGCACATAGGCCACTGCTAGGACTGTTAATTGCTTACTTTTCACAACATCTGGCACACATTATATAACACATTTTCTTCTGCCTGTTAAAAGTAGATAGTATTTATTTACCTGCCTGTCACAAGGGCTTTGAAGAGTCTCATGGAAGCCAAAAGAATAAATGAGCTCGGAAGGGGAATTGGTACTTCTCAAACATCACAGTCCAGATACAGCCTCTAACTCTAGGTTTTTAAACAGTGTGTTGCCTCACCCTGGAAAGGTTTTCTGATGCTCTCTCCCTGAACATCTGCTGATGGCCACTTTCACAGCCAGAATCCAGGTCTGGACAGGGCTCCCCTGATGCAAATGGCCATCCCAATGTTCTTAAAATGCGCATGCTATTGTGGGACGCATTGAGTTTCATGCTGGCGATTTTATTGTGCTATCGGTGCCACCTCAGTTGACCAAATGGCAGCTGTCATAAAAGGGGAAGAAAAACATTCCGTCTTCTGTTGCCTGTGTTTCATTCTGCTGAGCTGAGGAGATATGAAAGAGCCCTTGGAGTATGGAAATTGAAAAGGTCTCGGCTGGAAATGGTCGACAGTGCTGCCTTCTACAGAGCAGAAGAACAGGAAACAGAATGGGAGCAAAAAGTTCACTGTGCAGGAAAAGCATATTTAAGCTTGAACTGGGTCACATAACAGGAATTTAGTCTTTGTTCCTTTCTCATTATTTCTCCTGGCTTTGAATCATTTCCATTAAAAATGAAACTTGTTCAGTTAGTCATCATAAATTAGTCATCCACCCATGTTTGAGGTATTGGCCCCAAGTGACCTAGCCTACTACAGTAGAGTACAATTCAGTCCCTGTGTAGCCTTTCTTTGTGAACTGGGCAAACGGGCTTGGATGTGGTCTCTGTTTCTTTGTGCCTGGATTCCAGCTGCTGTAACTAGTTATGGAGGGCTCATACGTTGCTGTTCTCTATAAGGACCTTACTGCAGAAAGTAACCTGCTGGTGCTGTTCCTTACATCTTTCTGACTGCATTCAACATCCAGATCCTATCTAGCCGTATTTATCTGCACGAAGCTGCAGAAGCTATAAAGTCATCCCACGGTGTTTTAGCATATGTTGAAAAATGAAATACTGTCAAACTCCTACAATACTTGAAATAGACGTGAAATAGCCTTGCGTTTTTGCTCCTTCACACTTTTTGTGTAGAGATCATTCAGGGATTCAGATGCAGTGGGGCACAGAAATAGAGAATGAATCTCTCGCTTGTCGAACTAAAGATTAACCTTCTGAACTAAGATAGTTTTAGATAGACTAGAATCTCTAGTTCTATGCCTACTTTCTGTGTTGCACACTATTAGAGCTTCTTATTGTTCTGTGCAGAATGCATAATTTAATAAGTGATACCCAAGTTTATGTTTTGAAAAGAGAAATGTCTAGAAATTTTGTATGAATGAGATCTCATAATTTTTTAAGCTTGATTACTACCAGCATATATGATGGTCTAAAAATATGCTATTTGTTATTCTATCAATCATACCTATTCAGTGTGTCTGGCAATGACATTTTATGTTCTGATCAGTAGTATAAATCTGCAGAATAACATTCTTGCAGCCAGTTGCAACTAGTGGGAGTTTCCCATTAATTTTAAGGTGGCAAAATTTCGCTGCTATGTGTACAGTTAAAACAACTTTAGAGATAGGAGAAATACTGAATATCAGTGCCTTACCATACACAATTATGAAGCCATCCATCCTGGTTTGAGGGTGGTGGGTGCTGCCCTGCTTGAATTTTGTAGTTTAATTATTTTATCTTTTGTGTGTATATCTATGTGTGTCTGTGTGTATATGTGTGTGTGTGTGTGTTTGATGACAGTTTTCTCTACAGACTGGTTTATTACCCCACGATTTTACAGTGATTAAATAGTAATGCAAGGAAGACTGAAGTATTAATTTCCTTTATCCTACTGTTCTTTAAGCAGCCAGCATAGGTAGGGTAAACCCCATTAAAACAATTTCAGCTCTAATATTGACTGCAGAAGTACAGGATGAGATTCTACCTTCCCATTAAGTTGAAAGGAGAAAAAAAAACAAGCTAAAGCTTCTAAATCATTGCCTTACTTCCACAGAAGAACATTTTTAAGTTGGCAGATGAACGTTTCTAGAATCAAAAATCTTTGTGCTTCCAGAGGCGCTGTTTTGTTATTTTTCTAAACTGCCTTTTAGATACAGTTTAGGTATACATAACACACACAACAAAAAAATATAATCCCAAATACATGGGCTAGAGACAGACTTGTGAGGAATGTTCTGGATTTTTTCATGTATGCAATGATTATTTGAAACCATTCCTGGCTATGTTCAGTGGATGATTTTTGTGCTGCAGCTGTCTTGCTGAATATTCATTATGAAATGCTTGTATTTAAAAATAAACCCACTAGATTTGTTTTCATCACACAAACTTGTCTTTCACTATGTGCCAGTGACCTGGCATGGTGACTGCATCTCTGAGCCTTAGGTATCCATGGAAAATCTTCGTGTTTTAGACTTCTTTTTCTAAGAATATTCACCAGCATTTAGATAATTTCAAGTATTTTTAGGAATGGATCCTAAAAATATAATGCAAAGTTATTTAGCTGTTTCCTACCTTCTCCTTCAAAAGCCAAGGTGGGCCTACTTTCTCTTGTGCTAGGCCTCCATCTCTACCATAATACCTCCAGGCAAAATTGTCTGCTTTTCAGTGTGGTGTTATTTCTGATTCACAGAGTTGCTTGTAAATAACAGAAGGCATTCTGTGTGACTAAAGCAAAATATAGGGAAGGGAAAGCGTATTTTTCCTTCTTTTTCTACTAATAAGTAGAAAGAAAGGTTAATTTGCTTTTCTATTCCTAGTTTAGTTGAGGAACAGTATTTCCTCTGTAATGTAGCAAGAGCACTTTTTCAGTCTGCTTTAACCCCTATTCCTGTCCTGAACATTTAGGATCCAGACTTGTTACTTCAAAAATCAGTGAAGTTTTATCAGTGCCTGTACCAGGAACAAGATTACTCCCTTGGCGACTGTTGCGCTTTATATTGTGGAAGTACCACTACCTGCGACACTGGGAAAGGAGGCACGTAGGAGCAGGCGAGCCAAGGTTACAATGCTAACAGAACTAGTATTAAGTAGAGACATGCCCTTTCTAACCTGCGTGCTCCTATGCATGGTTATTAGGATGTTTCGGAGCCCTTTTCAGGGAAGACATTTCAGATTGAGTTACTGTCTCTGCTCTGTCCTCCCTGGCTGCAAGCAGTGGTATAGGGGGCTGGCAGCCCCAGGGCAGTGGGAGGTGGGTCCTGATGCCCAGGAGTGACTCCTTCACCCTGATCCTGCCTTTGGGAAGTGCCTGAAAGAGGCTGTGGCAAAGGGTGTCCCCAGGGAGGTCACCACTGACGGGAAAGCCCGCAGCCTCTTCCCCACAGGGTTATTAAATGTGGCAAACTGTTCGGGCCCGTCCATGGGGGCTCAGCACATGTGGCTGGGCTTTCCTGGCTTGCTATAAACTACTCTTGGCATCTAAGACAGCAGGCAGCAACAAGAAGGTTTGGTGATGTCCCTCCACAAAGACTGATATAAGGAAGAAATTTTTTACAATGAGGGTGGTAAAACACTGGAACAGGTTGCCCGGAGAGGTGGTAGATGCCCCATCCCTGGAAACACTCAAGGTCAGGTTGGATGGGGCTCTGAGCAACCTGATCTGGTTGGAGATGTCCCTGCTCACTGCAGGGGGGTTGGACTAGATGACTTTTAAAGGTCCCTTCCAACCCAAACCATTCTATGATTCTATGATTCAACAAACCTTGAAACCTCACAAAGAAGTTAAATACAGTGTACAGTGCCTCCTTTTTAGTTCTTCCTTCCTCTTGAGTCCTTGTATCCTCTGAATCTCTATTTTTCAAAGGTATTCAGATGATTGAGTCTCAACAAAATTACATCTCCCAAATTACATCCCATCAATTACATCTCCCAAAATTACATCTCAAAGAAGACAGTAGAGGGGTCTCATCTCAAGTAATTGTAGTGTTTGGACAGTTGAAATTTACCTCTTAAGATCACTACAGAGTAACCTGCAAGACCAATTGACAGAAATAGGACTTCTATGGCATGGCTCGCCTGTGGGTATTCTGCCTAACCCCCTGACGCTACAGAAAAAGCTGGGTCTCCCACAAGTCCTGTACCATATCTCTCAGGGCTGTGTGGGTATCTTAGTCTGTGGTATCTCAGATGACACTAGATGCCAATGTTTTGGCAACAAATTTCATTCCTATTTTAGTATAAGAATAGTAATAATAAAAAAATTCCTACGTATATAATACACGTGTAATATAAACATGTGTAATACAGATATATACCTGTAGTTTTCAAAGACAAACATTGATTCTGTTTTGCAAAGTGGATGGCACTGACTGAAAGTGGGAGAACTAACATGTAGCAGTTAGTAAGATTAGCAGTCATCTTTGATCTGTAATTGCAACTGCGTGATTAGTGCTTTTTATCTGCCATGCCTCCTGCTGATACCGGTGGTACGTATTCAGGAGCTTCTCAAATGAAAACATAATGTACGTTATTATTCTTACAAAAAGGGAAGGTAGAAACTAAGCAGAAAATAACAAGAAACAAAGGAAAAGTACTTTTATCTTCCCTTCATCATAAAGGAAGAAACACACAGGAGGAAAATAGCTTCCATATTTTTAGGCATTTGTGAGTCACCTTAAATCTCTTAGGTTATTTTAGTAAAAATTATATTAAAAAAGCTTCTATGAAGTAATGAACTAGTAAGTTTTTTCTTCTGATAAATTTCACTTTTTTTTTTTTAAACTTCTTCAGGGTATAGAATCAGTTATCCATCTGGGAATGTAAATGTTGTGAAGTGAGCTATGTGGATTGTAAAAGGAAAGAAGACTGGGTCATCTTTTCTGCGGCTGGCTGTTAGCATTCTGTAGTTATACACTAGACTAGTAGTAGTAACAAAGGTGTTCACACATCTGGAAGGGTAGTTGCTGGGGTATAATCCATGGCCTAAACTCACTGTCCTGCCCTTATTGGTAAGCTGTACGGTCCGTAATATTAGGCAGGCTATGGAGGTGTGGTGGAGATCTCAGAAGAGAACAGGTTAGAGCAAAGTTATAGTTGTCAAAGAACAATGCCAAGGGAATCGCATCCCTAGAGCAGGTTTTATCGACAGTGCAGGTAAAGGCTTGAGAGTTCGCAATGCTAAAAGGCTCTAGTACCCAGCTGCTGTTTTGAAAGCGTGCAGACACTTTCATATCTCTTTGTAAATAAAGCATTACAACTAAAAGCAAGTGTAAATGTGTAGTAATTATATTTTATATGTGTTTTACCTTTAACCCAGAGTTATATGCATGCTGTTATATCATCAGATGTCAATGGACTGAGCTGCTGAGTATAAGGAAAGTAAGGATTTTCTGGGAGGTAGGGAGGATGCAGGTACACTGAGATACTGCCAGCCACGAGCAGCCCTCTCCTGTTCCATCACAGTTGCCCCCTGTCCTCACGCTCTGTTTAAACTGGGAAGATGAAGAGCTGGGTTGCTCTGATGTAATACCCCAACAGACTTGGGCCACTCTGAGGACTGTTGTTTCATTGAACCTACACGTCCTAACTTCATGATTGTAGCTATGTAAAATTGTTAAAACTGCGGTGACTATGCAGAAAGCGGTGCAAAGTAGGTTTTGTTTCTGTTGTTCTGACATTACATTAATAGCTAAAGGGAAGTTGAATCAATAGACAAAACCTCTTAGCTGTAAAAATCCTGAGGCTATCCTGAACTAAGTTCCAGCCAAGAGTCTGCCAGTGCACGTTTTTCAACAGCAGAAGAACAATGCAGCTCATATTCTGTGAACTCCATTTTTTTTTCCATGTGCCCTTCAGCGAAAACATTCCAGAAAATTATACAAAAGGAAGAGAACTGTAGATACAGTGATTGCTGTTCTGGTCCTTGACCTGGTACTCTTCAACTGTCTGCAGGGAACTGAAGCCACCTTCTCAAAAAGGCTAGTACTTGGTGTGAATTGACAGTTAAGCTTTATTCTCGGCAAAACTAAATGAAGAGAAGCAGCTGTGTATTAGTTCCTTATACAGACCAGTGTGTAATGCCACGTCACTCTTCCATGGTTTGCATTTTTGACATGCCTTTTATGAAACAATTTCAGAGTTTTTGGACATTCTCGTTGCAATCTCATGTTGGTTTGAAGGAACACTTCAAATGAGGTTGCACTGTAAAAAAAAAAATCATTTACTCATTTGGGCATAATTTTAATATTCTTGTTCCTGTACTTCTGCTGCCTGATGGATAGTTTGTAGAACAGAGATAAAGGTCACAAAGCTTTTTTTTTTTGTTTGAGTGATTTATTTGTTGGCTTTTTGTGCTTTTTTTTAAGAGTCTTATAATTGGGATTTTTTGTAAACACTATATTGATGTAGGAAACACTGTATACACGTTGTTCTTTGCTGTCTGCAGAGTATTAAATTCGGAAACAACACAAGATTAGATTTGTACGATATTCATCAAATAGAAAGTCACCAAGAATACTTTTAAAGATTATGGTTTAGTGATTTGGCTGAAGTTCAAATCCTGAAGGGAAAAAATTATTTTTTTGAATAATACTGGCTCATTAAAATACTTTAAGAATTCTTAAGAAGGCTCCCATATGAGGTGCCAGACTGATTCTAAACCTCATTGAATATCATGTCTCACAGAATTATGCAAATGCCAGTCAACTTACAGTCAACTGTAGACTGAAGACTCATGTCTGGAACTTCATGAAATACTATCACCAAGCATTTTTGGAGAAAAAAAAAATAAAATCCAGTCTTGAATTAATGAAACTTTGGAATAGGCTTGCAAACTATCAATGGGATTATTGTAAAACAAGAACTGTTCTCAGGATGCCTGCAGGAAATGAGAGAGCCCCCTTCTGCTAAACTCGCTGAAATCCCAAGGCAACGCTCCTGTAAAGTCAGTGTAACATGCTATCAGGAAATCTCAGGTCTGTTCTTATCTCTGCCGCTGGCTTATCTCTGTACTTTGGACTTTTTATCACTTTTAACACATCATGCATTACAGACATTTCTGTGAAGGTTATTCTCCTTCATTTCCTTTCTCAGACCCTTATTTTTTCCTGTTTCCTCTTTTCTTGTACATTCTTTTTCTTCACTTATTGCATAGCGAAGTGTTTACTATTTCCTGTGTAAAACTGTGGTTCTCGCGCCAGTCTTTTCTTCTAAATTTCTACCTCTTACTGTTTCCAAGTTTCTAAGTTTTCTCATCCATCTTCATTCTCTATAATTAAAAAAAAAAAAAAAAAAAAGCCTCTGAAGTAAATTTTGGTATTCCCTTTGTGAAGTTAACATGCCCCATTCTTTTTTCGTTGCATAGGTTCTGGGCTAATTATCATTACTAGTGAGAGGCTGGATTCAGCAGGCACAGCCAGCTCTGGAGTTCAGCTTTGTGGAGCAGTGGAGGAAGCTGGGAGGTAGTTTCCCATTGGTGAATACTGATGTGAAAATCCTCATTCCCTTCTTTTTTCCATTATGTGCCTTCTGCTCTCAGGAGCAACGGTGACATCCATGACAGAATAGGGAATGAGCACAGAGGAGGCTGTAATGATGGGAATAAAGATTGCTGCATAAATGCAAGCAGTAAAAGGTATTTGGCTTTTTATAAGACATGCTGTTATGATGAGATGTGTAGAAATTCAGTGAAGTACCTGCATATTTTTGTGGGATATGTGTTGCCTTCTGTATGGAATTCATTTTCAGCAAAGATGATTTGGAGACTTCGAGTGATGCTAAAGAAACGCAAATGTCCTTGACTTTAGTCTTCAGCTTAAGTTTAGATGGGAATATGAAAAATATGCAACACTAGCATTCACTTGTTCTCAGAAGTGGATTGTTATCCTCAGGTGGATCATGACACCGTACAACTCCAGTGTGCTACACATAACATGCATTGTACAGGTTTTATGAATTGTAACTGCAGTGTAATCATGCTGACTGCAGCTCCTGCTCATCCAAAAGGAATATGATAGAGGATGGACACAAGATTCAGACATATTTTTTCCTTACTTTATATATGCTTTATTTTTCCTTTCATTAAAATCAAAGTGTTAGATAAGTCAAACTCACAGTAGAAAAAAGCAATCTGTGCTGAGACTTGAAGAACAATCTATCACTTCATTAGAAGTACCTGTATAAAAAGTCAAGAAAGAATGACAGATAGCGCTCCTGAAGCCATACTGAAATTTGTACAATTTGTCACCTGAGGCTTGGAGGTCTCCCTGCCTGTCTGATACTTGGCCACTTCAGGGTCCTGACTAGAATTCTTGTCCCCTGCCATACTTTTCAGTTCCCTTCACCACCCCACCCTGCTTCTCAGGGAATATAAACTCAAAAAGTTCATCTGCTGTAGAGTTCAGTGGCAGGTAAGGAGCTGTTTCACATTCTCTGGTGAAATCCCTGCACTTTTTGAGAAGAGGTAGAGGGCATTGGCTTTACTTAAATCACCATTAAAAATCCATACTCTTCAGGAAAAGCTTGTTTGTACTGAATGCTTCCCAGTACCTTTATACAGCTCCTTCCTTTTCTTTAAGGTTCAAAACATTTCTCTGAGATGTGGAGAAGATAAATAAAGGCATACAAAGGTTATTTTTCATATTACAATGATCGTTAATGCTCCAAACTTGACCAGATCTCTGTTTTGCCAACGACTTACAAACACATGATAACAATCATAAATTTTAGCATTTAATTAGGCAAGACACACAAAATACAGAGGGAAAGTCATGGTGAAATGATTTGCCCAGGCCAGCAGCAAAAAACAGGACCCAGACTAGAATTCCAGTCTGCTGCATTGTAGTCTGGTAACCTTGCTAGTAGGTCTGGCTTATAAGTAACTTGCTATCTCCTCTTTATGATATTCAGATATTCAGGGGACATGCAACATCAACTGTTTGTTAACATCTTTTTCTTATCTGTTCAATAAAAGTTCTAAAATTTTTCCTCCTACTGCACGAGTTTCACACAGACACTTTGGAGGTTATTATTTACAGAGGAAAAATAAAGGTGATCATAAACATGAACAAAAAAACCGAGGCATTTGGGCCCTAATTCACCAAACTACTGAGACACTTCAATTCCATCAAAATCAATAGGTGTTAGATGCTAAGTTATGAGAGCTGGTGACTATATGGCTATAATATCGTAATGACTTTTGGCTACTCTTAATGGTGCAAGGCACCTATATAAACTCCTGAAGGCATCCAGGCTTCATTTTTCCTAAATAAATAAATTTTCTCAAAGGCAGTTTTTCCTTGTTGTTTAAAGGAGTTTAATAGTTAGATGAACTTCTAGAATCTGGGAGGTTTAGTCTTCTAATGATCTTTTTTTTTCCAGAGAGAGAAAAATTGTCTTTTGTATATGTTTTAGGAAGGAACCAGAATATGAATTCTGGTGCTACTCCGCATGCATCGTATTTGTCATGTTTCAGAATTATCTCTAATTTTCTTGGCTTCCTCCCCAAATTGCTTTAATCATTAGTCTTTTTCTTAACTGCTTTTCTGATATGTGTCATTATGGTGCCTGCCTCTCAATAGCTAGCCTGGGGAAAAAAACCATCTCACTGGTATCAGAGGGTAGGCAGAGCTACTTCACGGAGACAACGGCACAATGTGTTCTGGGACAGCTGCCTCCAATGCCAGCCTCAGACACATCAGGGTGAGTCAGGAGTAATTAGAGCACAATTACTGGTCAAAATCAGGACCATTCACTCTCACTTCCAGATTTTCTGTGAAATTGGTGTACATTCACAAAAGTAAGTAGAAGCAGATAATTTTACTCTGTAATGAATTTAAACTACCACCTGGAATGAGTTTTGAATCAATACAGGATAGATTTAATTCTTTATCAGCATAACAAAGTATTGTCCTAAGTCTGCCCCTCAACATCAATCCTATACAAGAAAGTGGAGTGATGCCCGTGTACGCGGTTACATATGCTACAAGTCCAACAGGACTTGAACAAAGCCACATGGTGCTGCACATTGATTATATGTCAAGAGATAATTTGTATTGATTGGAACAGCTGAGTTCTTGGTAGCTTTAAAAAAATTTCTAGTACATAAACATTTATAAGATTCTTTCCTTTTTCTGTGGAAAGGGAAAAGTTTTAGGCATCTTCACTAAATACTGTTAACTTTGATGTGCTACCAATATCCTTGTGTGACCTATTTCTCGTAACTCTGTCCCATACTAGAGAACGCTGCAGCTTTGTTCACAATTCAAATTCCCAGGGTAAATTATATAGATAAATTTTGGTGCCACAGTCCATTGAATTTTACCTCATATTATTCTTGTTCCTTCAAGAACTTTAAGAGGCTATGGCTTTCTGCATTGACTTTCATTATTTTTCTCCAACACATGAATAATTAATGTGGATTACTCTGGACTGTTTAAACTCTTTATTAAAGAAATTACCAAGTGTATATAATAGTGTCTCTTTCATGAGATGAACTTAGGTGATTTCGGCACTCTAAATAAACATTATAATGTGATTCAAAATTGCACGATAAAGGTATGAAGCTGTTTTTCCAAACAGACTCCCAATGACAGCAATTTTACATGTTTTCAATATCTAGCAGGCCTCAACATGAATACGCAGAAATAAACAGATTTAGAGTACTGGTTGGGTCCTGTCTCCCTCTTTGGAGCTCATCTGTTAAGTGTAGCTCCCAAACCCATGTGTGCTGTTGTCTAGATTAGAATGACGTTCCTGCAGTAAAAGACTGTGGACTATCCCCTTGCACTTCAGACGCCACCGAGTTATATGATTCTTTTTTCCTTCCCAAGTTGTTTTTGCCAAGTCCACATGGCAATTTACCCATCTCAAATTAACTGTGCAATAGAGATGGAACAAAAAGGAGAGTGATTTTCTAAGAAGAACGAGGAAGGGACAAAGAAAGGATCATATGTGACAGGTACTGGCCATATTGCAGCTGTGGGCACAGGCATCATCGGTTAAAAGATGCTGTGCTATTTTCTAAATAAAACAGAACAGAAAAGCCAATCATTCCGAAGAGGTCTTCTGCAAAAAATTGTTTCTGCCTTTGAAGTCTTCTCAAGACAGTGTTGGGAGACGTGCATTACCCATGAATATTGGGTAATTACTTATTTTTGGAGGCAATATAACTGGATGAGAATTGCTGTGAATTCCGGTTATGTTTTTTCAAGCACCAAGCAGATACTCATTAAGATTTTCTGACAAATAATGAAGACAAAATTTTGGTGCTTGTTAGAGGAAAATGATAAACATATCTCTTTTCCTTTCTTTGATTATGTGAATAATGGGTGTTTTCCCAAAACATGAGGCACAACTTTAAAGAGCGATTTTTTTAAAAAACCTGTCACTGAATGTGCATCTTAGAGACCGGTTAGCTTCAGATGATGGGACATAAGCTTCTTTATCATGTAAGTGTTTTGGAAAATTTTTTCTGAAAGAACTATCTATCTAGCACATAACCCCCAGACACAGAGTTCCTATTTCTTCTAGCTAATGGCTCATTACTTCTTTGACCCAGCTTGTCTTAACCCCGACTGTGGAAGAAGACTAGAATTATGCTACAATTAGGACTTAGAATTCACTCCATTCTGCAATTTTGTAAAACAAGTATACAGGAATAGACTGACAGTTACTGATGGATAAAACGAGGTGGACATATAATGATGACAGTAGTTCTTTCATGGAATAAATATGACAGAGGCTGCAGAACTACAATGTTTGCTGGTCTATGTGCAAGAATACTGAGGAAGGCTTTGCTGGTAACATCATACTCTGCTGTATGTAAGCCTCAGTTTTTAATACCTTATGGCCATGGGAAATACTAGAAGGCCTTGCTGCCCACAGATTTTGTGGGGAAGGATATTGTACGGGCAACAGCAGGGGGAAAATTTCAGGCTGCTTGTTGATGTATTTAAACAGCAAAGTGGAATTATTCATTTAGAGTCAATGGTGTTCAGCCCTCAAATTCTCTGCTAAGTGCAAAAAAAGTTTTGCTTAGGTCACGGTTGTGATTTTAGTGGCTGTTGGGTGATTTCAGTTTACTGCTCATTAAGGAAATTAATTTCAGCAAGTGGTGACCAGTAGGAGGTATTGAATTGAAGTTATTAAAGGCCTAGTCTGGATCTTTATGATATTTTTTATACAGCTTGTGAACACTTCAATTCACATTTTCTAATTTTGAAGGAACAGATCATACATTTTATATTGTAGATCATATATTTTATATTGTAGAGATCCTAATTTTGCCCCAATATGGGCTACCAACATGGCAAAGATCTTTGGGGCAGAGTTACCTGAGCAAAGTCACATTTGACCGCTCCTGCCACAGTTAATGGTGTGGGTAAAAGATTTCGGTCTTGATCCTAAGAAGTAATAATTTTAATGTTAGTTTTTAAATGATCTTCTATTTGTTCTCCAATAATGGGCTTATCTGCAATTTTTTTATTGAAATGGAGAGCATGTTAGCGTTCAATGTAACTAAGCATTAGTGGAGCTACTTGCTTGCCAGAAGTGTTATACCTCTGCTGAAATTATCTGGGCTAATGGTGGTCTCTGCTAAAGAAACAGAGTTAGGAAATGTAATATTGAGAGAATTGTAATTTTTCAGCGGACATAACGCAGGTTCTTTTTATATTCACTGTGAAAAAATGGCAAAAAGGCACACAAAAACACACATTCCCTGTATCAACCCATGAAATGCCATGTTCTTTCTGAGCCCTGGGCAAATGGAAGTGCTGTTCTGGAGCTTTTCCAGTGATGGCCTTTCCCTGTCTCTTCACCTCATGAACTATTATTACTGCTCACATCTTCAATTATTCTTAGTAGTGACCTTTCCTCAGTGCTCCCCAGAAGAAAAGCCCTACATCATTGCAATCATGGCATTAGTAATCAGATAAGTTAATAGCATTTTCACCACAAAGCAATTCCTTTCTTTAGAGGTGGACAGGCTCAGGACTAATTACATGCAAAAGAAAAGATATAATCATTTTTTTTTCTAAATGCAGAAAGGACAAAGTACCCCCCTTACATAGTGAGAAATAGTATCATACATCACATCATTTTTGTACTATTTTGCCTATTTAGTGCATCAATCCATACATGTTGAAGGGCAAGTGATATAAAGAAGGTAACGGAAGCACTAATATATACCGTCATTGAGGCTTCAGGGGCAAATCTTGGCTATAAGTTTAGCACTGCCATTTCCCCTTTTTAAATGAAAACTCCGTTCTACGGTGAATTATTCTGGCTAGGGTCATATTTCAATATACAAAATTGGCGTGTATGAAAAATGATTGAAAGAAGGAGTAATTCTAAGATGAGGAAGTGTTAACGCCATATGGGAACACTTATGGGAAAACTTTCCTTGCTTTTCTTTGGAAACTTTTCATATAAGAGACTGCACAGTCCTCCAGTTAACCACCGCAGGGATTTCTTTTGTCATCTTTATGACTGTTAGTTTGGACTACAGTAAGGTCTGGATTCCTCACCAGGGATCAGTGCTTCATTGCACTAGGCTTTGTACATGCACACGATTGAAAAAAACCAAACCTGCTCTCAAGAGTTTACAGTATTACAAAACCGTCAGGCACCTAGTGCATTCAGAAAACATGAAAGGTGGAGCAAAGGAAGAAAACCAAAGCTCAGTACTTATTATGCTGTCATATATTTTTCTCACTTTCTCTCTTGGGAGAAAGAGTTCCTTTAGTATTATGTGCTCCTTTAATATTATTTTTGACCAAACTGATTTACTTTCATAATTAAAGTACTGTTTTAAGCAGTTGATAAACCATCACAGGTTCTGAAGTCTTGATAAAATGCCTTTCTCAATGAAGAATATTCTGGATATCCTGAGAACCCAACGAGAAAGAGAGAATGTGGCTGAACCTACTCCACTCCTGAAAACTCTGAACAGAGAGAGCAAGACAGAGAAAATCCTGCCCCTCTCTTACCTCCTGTCTCCTTACCTCTCTCCTAGTCAACACACCAGAAGGGAGGTGGATGAGGAATGGTTGAGTGTGCTGGAAGAAGGGAACCTGTGGAAAAGAATGAGACTGGAGATCCAGAAACTGCCAGCAATCAATAATGATAAAAAGGCGACAGACAAGCTGTTTATCTGCAGGAGTGAAAAGAGAGGGCACGGGTAGGAAGGGGAGTGCCCGAGTATGGCGTGCATGTGCTTGGGAAGGACAGAAAGGGGCGACTGCCTTCTGGTGGTGGAACAATGGTTTCTTGGAGAGTAGAAGAGAACGGGTAAGAGTTAGAAAAAATACTTCTCAGAAAGAGAATGGAAATGTTTGGAACAGAAAAAAAAGCAAAGAAAAAAGGGGATATAAATGAAAGTTTAAAAACTAGGGCCAGGCAATATCCAAACTTATTATCAAAGTGAATGCCAAAATAAAACTAAAGTAAAGAAACAGTAGTTGATTTTTCACATTCAATTAATAGGTTTTGAGTAATACTCACATTCCATGGGTATATACGCCTATGACACCTATGTAACCACAGAGTAGGGAAACCTAGATGAACTAAATTTAAAGCCCGTGATCAGCTTAAAGTACATTTTTCCCAGCCATACTTGCAATTTTGTGTAATTCTACATGCATTAGGTATACATGTATGGCAGACAGATGAGGATACGTTGGATAGATCACAGCTTTAGCAGACTGAACAAAATTTTCTCTCACCTCTATTAGCGAGAAGATTATGTCTTTTCTCAATCAGATGACTTCTCTATTCAGTTTTCTGCATGAAAACTATGTTTGACTCTTCCTACCAGTCAGTTCATGTCCATTCCTTATTGTTGTTGTGCACTATCTTGACTTTTTCCAGTTAGTTAGAGCTATCCCAGTTGAATGAGCTGAGTACTTTTAAAATGTCATTCTTGGGCCATAGTTCTTAATTTTACTATAGGAAAATAAACATGTGCTCTCTATTTAGAGTCATTCACAGGTGATGTTAAAGACCCAACGAGGCCCATCAGGCATGCCCAGTGTTGGCATACCCAGGTGTTTCTTTTTTTGTTTCTCTCTTAGCAGTGTTCAGCAGTACTTATCCTTCAAGGTCTCCTTACCAGTTAACAACTAAATCTGAAAGAAGCAGATCAATGTGGAGTGAGCTTTCATTCTAGATTATTGAAAATGCAAATGGACATTGGCATATTTTGATTAACGAAACCCATACTGGCTAAAACCTTGTGATGAAATGGGGTTGGTGTGGTTTGCAAAGGTGAAGGGACGCTAGTTGGTATGTGGCAACTGAATGAAGAGCATGAAAGGAAGAGGCAGAAAACCCCCAACAACAGAAAGGATTTTGGAGGTTTGTATTTTCCCAATTTGTCATTAATAAGTATAGGAGAAACTTAGCTGTTCTTGCTTATTGTTTGTTTTCTTGTTTTGATGATCATAAGATAATTTTTGATAAAGAAGGGCTATGGCCTGGTTTTTATTTTAGTTAATAAAAATACTTACAGATTTTGAGCATTCTTATAAGAAACATTTAATGTAAAATCATCATAGATCGGTTAACTGGGGGAAAGGACAGAGAAATAAACAGAATACAATCTCTCTGATTAGTGGATTTTTAAAATTTATTTTCCTGATAAGTGAGTTACTACAGCTTTTTCTAGATTAAGTTTAAGTGATTTCAGCTGGTGGATTGACTGTTGTAACCTTTAGAGGCACCTCCTATAAATCCAAACAGTATGTTCCAGTGTGTTTTAAGCTTTTCTATATTGTCTTTAGGAAAGCAGAGCTGCTATATACCTGATGAAAGGAGGAAGCCAATAGTTTTATTAGTGCCTCACGAGAAGAATGGTGTGACAAAGAGATTTAAACATCTAGATCTTGTACTTGCAACAGCATTTTGTGATTATGTTGTGCTGATTGTCTGAGAAACAGTACTGGAGACGTAGGGTAGAGGGAGAAGAAAGGGAGGTAGAAGATTTTGAGAGGCCCTATGGAATCTACTCTCTTGGATAGTAAACAAAAAATATACTGTGTAAATGGATTGTAGTATATAGCATAGATACCTGCCTTTATTTTAAGCAGTCATGAGGTTAAAAAACACTGAGAAAATGTGTGTATATATGGGTGGGTTCAATACATATGGTCCTTGTACCTGATGCAACTTAGTAGAATTGCAGGCTACTAAGCTCTGTATTTGGAAGGAGGGATGAAGTTAGGTATTTATTTATTTATTATTCTTGACTTCTCTCTGACAGACTGACTTACCTTGGTGTATGGAAGTTCAATATATTGGTTTACATTATACAGTCAGCCCGGGCTTTTCTGACCTGTAGTGAGCTTTACTCATGTAAACTCTTGTGGAATTCACTGTGGCAAATTATCAAGAAGATAGTTTATAAGCATATGATTTATGTCAGTAGAAGTTAATATAAGTATACCACATCTTTGCAAACCCTGACATTTAAGAATGTGAAAAAAACTTATAGTTATCCAAGTATATGGGATAATCCTTACTGCTGTGCTAACTGGATTTTAAATAGCTCCAATATGTGTCAGGGAACTACTCTCCCTGTATTGAGAGATGGACAGCACAGGCTTGTGTGCCCTGGTTATGTGGGGGGAGGATGATCAGCTGAACTCCTTGTGGGTGCTGGTGCACCTGTGCGCAAGTCATTGCTCCAGCCTCCTTTGTAACTACTGGGATGTGGGGACCATACAACTGTTAGTGAAGAGGTAAATCTTTAATGCAAGTTAAGGAAGAAACCTATGTTTAAATTCTAGATTAAGCAAAGCACTATATGTGTACCTGTTCAGTTTTAGTCTCTGTCAAGCTTGTTGAATAGTTACATAGAGAATTTGTTATTTCGGGGCTGCTGTATGAAGTAAGATTGGGGGTTTGGTGTGTTTTCATTTTTTTTTTTGTGGGGCTTGAAGGTATTGCATCAACAGTTTGTGTTTTGGGAGATGATCTTCAGTAGGAGGATTGTTTGGTAAAAAATGAAATGTAATTTTGATCCCATAAGGCATGAACTGAACTAAGTGTTTTTTTGGAGACAATACCACTTCACTCTTCAGTGATGACTTATTACCACCATTACTATTAGTAGGAAGATGATATTTAAAATGAAATATGGTGCTTCTTAATGTCACAGCAAATAACAACAAAAGATATATTAGTAGTTAAATTAGCATATCAACTGGTTGGGTAAAATATACATAACAATCAACTCTAGCAACAAATAACTTGAAACAAAATATTTTTCAAGGAGTTTTGGAGGTCGTTGTCTATTTTAGAGTAATTGTAGATGGATATAGTTTGCCATGCATTGACTTTATTAATTTGCTCTCCAAGACATGTTTCCAAGGCTAATTGTGTCAGATGCCTTGCTGCAGTGAGCATCAAATAACCAACTATTATAAAAAGAGAAACTAAAACATGATAAAATCAGTTTTCTTTTGTGCTTTTCATGGAAAATATATTAGGTGGTAAAGCAAAACATATCAAGCAAAATCGGAGTGCATTTCAATCAGAGGTCTGTATGGAGGTAACCTGGCTGTTTATTTCTTTGTACCTGAACATACACATTTTGTTCATCTTGTATCTGGATTTTTCTGCTTCTGAGAATATCAGTGTGTTACATGATGGTCTGCCTCTAGCAGGTGGTCATGGGCAGCAGGTGGCTCTGATCCCAGCTCCCAGGGGTTTCAAAATCAGCAGAGTCTGGGTGTACCAGTCACTATTTTTACGTGTGAAACATTCCTGGTTGAAACTTCTCATCTGACACCTTTTGGATCTACAGCACAGCCACTGCAGGATGGGAAATCAACTACAAAACTGCCTATCTTCCCTCCATCGCAGAACACCTCCTGCAGCCCTTCATTGGATGTGGCCATTCCAGGCTTCTGGTTTTAATCCTTTTGATCTCTCAGGAAAACAAGGCAGAGGGACTTAAGCAGGGATTTTTCCTAACCCTAAAAACTTTTCTTTTAAAAGAGAAAACCTCAATTTTCTGAAAACATGAATATTGAAGTATAGCTTTCATTCATCTAGTTTATATTAGCACTTGAAGTCTTCTACCTTCTTTTTTTTTTTTTTTTTCTGCAAGCATTCCTCTTTTGAAGTGATTGTTACTACGCTTTTAATTAGACCTCTTGTTGTGCTGTATAACCCGCTGCCTGTCATCATTCTTGCTTTACGTTCTTTATGAGTCAATATACAGTTAGGTATCCTTCTGTTTTGCTGGGTTGGCACCAAGGCTGCAATCAGATATCTTTAGTGAGTTCTCAGACACTGTTTCAGGTCAAACAGCTGTTCCAGTAGACTTGTCTGGAGCAAAACTATACATATTACAAAAAGTATGTTGCAAACCAGAGTTTGTTGATTGTGTAGACACACACATACTCTGCCATACTCTGCTTGAAGAAGCCTTTTCTGGTCTGAAACTTCCTCTGCCTTTCAAAAGCTACCAAATGTGTAGCCACGGTTTATTGGTGCACAGGTAAAAGGATGAGAGAACGCTTTTATCGGTGTGCGTATTGTAGGCTTTTGTTATCGGCTTAAGGTTATGTATATGTGGTCATTGCAGGCAGCTGTGGGGTAGATATTTGGAGCACCAGCAGAGCCCCTTATGACTCAAATTCATGTAGATGTTCTGGCTTAGCTCAGACCTAGCACTGTGCTAATAAATCCTGCTGAGAGACACAGTATATTAGTTCAGGCTTAATGATGTGCTAACACAGTTACCTGCTGAAAGGCTATGCAGGCATACATAAGTCACTCTATCCCCCTGAACTTTTTTATTTTAGCAGGGTTAGGGCTCAGGTAATTCATAGGCAGAGAATCTTGAGCCTTTCAGGTTTTTTTAATAAGAATGGCCTACATAATCCATTCGAGACTCTGATGAATAGAGATGCTTGTATTCTGTGCTTCTGGGGAGGGAAAATTTGCTCCTGTGTTTAGATGTCATGAAGTTCCTGGCTGGTTTTTGATGCATAGTGTGAAACTGCTCAACTTAATTTCTATAATTCCCTGTGTCCATTTATATACTTAAGATACTTCCCAGAGAGACTTAATTGTGACAATATGGCAGTTTCTGTATTCAAAATACAGCCTCATTCCTTGGAGTTTATCCAGTCCTGCTCTTTATCTTTTTTGGAAAACGCAATAAAGAAACTACTGGTTGGGTTAACAGAGTGCATGCCCTTAACAATAGCACGGTATTTCACACTGCTTCTGTACTCAGTCCTTGTCCCTGTCCCCCAGTGTGGAGCAACCACAGCAGAGGTGTATCCTGCCCGCTTCTCTGCTGCCCTCATGAATATCAGTAGAAGTTCATCTTATTCAAAGATAAAGGGAATAATAACTAGTGTCTCATTACCTCGTTAGGCGATACTAGCAACAGGGGAACAGAATACTTTACTTCATCCGTGAAGATGTGTATAAGTGGATGAGCTGGGATTGCCAACCCGGATGCAGTTTCTAGGGTGAGGTGTGAGGCTGGCACAGCAGGGGCCCATGAAGCAGCGTGTTTTGGAACAAATTTCCTGCTTTAAATGGAAAAAAAAACAGGATATTTTTCATATACGTGTACCAATTTGTCAGCCGTCCGTGGAGGTATCCCAGTGTTGGTACAGATGGCTGAATTTTTAAGCCTTTCTCTAAAGAGTTAGTGCTCC
Source organism: Platalea leucorodia (assembly GCF_965183815.1). NCBI lineage: Eukaryota > Metazoa > Chordata > Aves > Pelecaniformes > Threskiornithidae > Platalea > Platalea leucorodia. Next base: position 158,059,216 of record NC_138823.1, read on the forward strand.
TGAGGATCTAGGCATGGTCTATGGTTGCAGTTACTAAATCCAAGCCTAATTTGAGAAATTTACACCTGATTCCTAGGCTTGTCTCATCACAGTAGAAATATCTTGAGGAAACTCCTGATTCCTTGGTGTATATTTTTGTACTGTATTGCAGCATTACTGTGCTGTGGTATGATAACGTGCACAAAATTGAGAGAACATGAAGTTCCTCAAATTACTAAATGAGACATGCACAGAGAAAACTGAACCCTCAGTAGAGGGATGAGGGGGAAGAAAAACATCAAAGGTTATTCTGGATATAACCAGTTAGTAAGATGTCCTTTCTAACCAGACCTGTTTCCATGTTCTTGAATTTCTGTACTGCCCAATTTAGACTCCTAAGGCCGACCAAACGTCTGACTCTTGCTGAGCTTTTAATAGCCTGAGAGGTCTTCAGTCTGCAGTAATTATCCACAGTTTGAAATCTGTATTAATTTTTACCTTTCTATTGTGTTTTTAGGCTGCCTGTTTGAGGATGACCTTTGCAAATCTTTTGAAATCTGTGTAAATGGTAAGTCCTGAATGTTTTGTTTGCTGACTACTCTGTCCTCTGCTGTGTAATTGCTATGTGGTCGATTCAATAAGCCAAATCTGTATATGAATGAGAAGGGGGGGGGGAAGAGTAGCAGGTGTGACTGTTCTGGTCAGCAGTTAGGGGAAATCTAATAGATTTAAAAAAAATATTTAAATATTCTCTCAACCTTCAACAACATAATCTCCTTTTATGAGAAAGATTGTAACTAAATTAAACGCACTGAAATATGCTAAAATTAATTTGTCTTAATATAGGGTGAAAATAAGTTATTTTCAGGTTGTTCTTTTTTTTTTTAGAAGATGATATTGAGTAATTATCAGTTTGCTTTTCTTCAAAATGTTATTTATTATAATAAGAAAGAAGGTCTCGAAGAAAGACTACCATTGTTCTTTATTATGCTGCTTCCTTTTTCTGTGATTTACTTGAACTATGCAAAAGCAGCTGTCTTCTGCTCTCCTTCAGAATTTCAAAAAAGCCTACACAAATGTATGAATGACTCTAATGGAATAGCAGGAATGACTTTTCTGAGAATAGTCAAAAATTGTTAATGTGCTATATGAAATCATTTAAGTCCTGGTAAAGGATGGACCATGTTTAGAAAGAGATCTTTTGAAGCAATTACTGTTGTAAAATATGTAGATTTGTAATTAAGGATTTTTTTTATAAAATTAAGTATTATATATGAAATTGCTCTTGTTTAATGTATGGCATAAGGAAGAATTTTTTTTTCCATCAAACATGGGAGCCAATAATATGGGTGTATTAATGGATAAACTTTATTAATATCCTAATTTAACAAACATTTAAGATGAAATGAGATTAAATCCCCAATATTGTTGAATGTCAGACAAATATATGCAGGGGAGGGAATAAAAGACAAAAATATGATTGAGGAGTTAGGAGGAATTAAAATAGGTAGAAGATTAGAAACAGTGCCTTTATTAACATGTCCAAAGATAATTCTTGTGTAAAATTGTTATTTGAAGTTGTTCCAATAATATGCAAAAATTCTGCATTGACAATTTCCATGATGGACTCCAGAAGGCTAGTGGCAGTTTTCTACAGTGGTGCATTTTGCTGACTAAGAATGATCTTCAGTGCCTAGCTGTAGTCTTTCCCAATGAAAGTGTATTTAATTGGGCTTTATGGTAGGCCACTGTTATATCTGGCAGGCAGTGTATCATGGGAGTTTATGCAACGGATGATAGTAAAGAAATGTATGTACTTTAACAGACAGCAAAAAGTCTTCAACAAAGATGTTCCTATAAAGGTTACTTCGCAGTTTCTTGCTCTGTTTTCTTAATTGAAGATGCAGTTTTTAAAAACTCAATGTGACTTTCATTAGAGTGCAAAATTAAACTATGGAAATTGTATCTCTGAATTCAGAATGGTCCTCTTCTGTAGATCTACTCTTATTTTGGCATAATTGTAACTTAAAGAAAGGTCAGTAATGAATAAGCCAGTTGATCAATGGTATTTCCTAATGGCTGATCTTAATTAAAAAAATACATGCAGAGATTCTGTCAATGTGTTTAAGGTCACTGCAAAGCATTTCATTTTTTTTTGCCCTAACTGGGCAAATGTTGTCTAGAGTGGATTTTAAACACTGTCCTTGATGCAAGTGAAAATACACCATTCTTGAGCAAATTAACAGAATCTTTGCAAGATCATACACTGAAGTACTAAAATACCATCAGAATTTACTTTTTATATGTACCAGAAAAGGGCTGCTTGCTTCTGAGAAATCCTTCCCGTTTTTCCTGTCCAAAATGTTTCTAATTCAACTGTATCTCTGAAGTTCTTCAGAAATCCTCATGTATTAAAATGTAAGTGCTTTGCTGGATTGAAAGCCCAGGAACTTAAGTCTGTGTAGCTCACTATGCTCAGGAGCAGGGCTTACTTTGTGTATTGAAAGGTCATAGAAAGTTTTGCCTCCTTTGTTTTCACATAAGTGCGTATTTCTGCAGCATGGTGTGAATGTGGGTAAGAAACAGCAGCTACTTTTGGGTAGCATCTTTGAAGCACCTGTGACCTGCAGATCTGAGTCTAACTCCTGCAGGAAGGCTGATAAATTTGATCTTCCTCTCGGCCTCCAGCAAAGGTAGCTGAACTGACCACATTTTCAAAAATGAAACTGGGTTTGCGTATTGAAGACATAAGTCACAGTCTTTGCTATCTCACGTCATATCATCAACTGGAGACTTCAAGTACTTGTCACGCATCAGAATTGTAAAAGGATAACCAAAACACCAATAGCTGAGCTCTTTCATGCTTTTCTATAACTTCAAAATAAATGAGAAGGAAAGAATAGGGTTTTTTTTTAAGAAGAGATTTTTAAGTGCCTGATAGATTTTGAGAAATCTAATTTAATTCATTTGTATGAATAAAAAAGGGATGCTAAAAGAAGTTTCTATTTTTGTTAAAAGCAATGTAATCCAGTTGCAAGATCTGGTATAAAGAGCATAACTGTATCAGTTGCATCACTTACATCTGTTTAGGCCCTATGCTGTTTTCCTAGGGCAAAGAACCTGCTGTAATAATGATTGTTGACTTTTCTGCTGCTTTCCCTCATCATATAAAGGTCTCTTTTGGCCTCAGTGATGGGTTCTCGCTTATGTTTGTTTAATAGCTCCAGCAGCATTCATGCAATATTAATTTATTTCCATAAACCTTTTATCAGTTTCCTGAGCTGCACTGACTCATCAAGTGGTTAAAAAGGAACATATTGTTTCATGTTTATTTTAATGGCATAAGGATAAGCCAGGCAAAAAGACTGAGTTACTTTTCCTGGACTTTTCCTTTACAAAGCTAGAACTTTGTGGGGTAAAGTGGTTTAGGTGTCATTTATTTCACTTCTGGTAAATCATTACCTCTATTTTACAGTTGGAGGAACTGATCTTTTCACCCATCTAAAATACTTGAAGCTTGAAAGCTTGCAGATAAAAAAAAAAAAATTGATATGAAAGGTGGATATGCTTATGAGCTGCAGACCCTAATAGAAAATAATCTGGTATTCTATAAGCTTGGAAATGCTTGCTCCCCAGTAGGTGCTGATAAGCAGCTACAGATGCCAAAGGAAGCAAACAACAATGTTAAACAAGATATAGAAGCAAAAAGAATAATATAAAGAATAGGATTCGAAACGAGGGTATGTGTAGTGACACAGCTGTGGGTAAAGAGGGACACTGCATTCACACGTTCACGTATGTTTTGCTGTCTGGGTTAGAAGTTTAAGAAAATGAGTTTGCCCATGTGTGTATTTTTATTTCCTTAACTGTTATGCCTAGAATGTGTTTGTATGAAAAGGAATGAAAAAGAAGCATCAAGAAGGAATTTTTATATGATCCCTGAGATGGAGATCCTTCACTTATCCTTGGACACTCCTTGTATTTATATATTAAACCTATTACAGTTGGATAAGTGGGAATATGTCATGTTCTGTTTTGCATTTTAGGTGATAAGTAAAGCAGTTCATGTAAAACATCAGCTCACATAGCTTCCTCGTTGGAAGGTTTAAACAGACTGGCTCCTGAAAGCAGCAAAGCAAAGACTAGTTCTTTATCCTTTCTTATGAAATCACGCTATTGAGTTCTGGCAGTGCCACTGGGAAAGATACCATGTGGTGCAGATAAAAGCATTCGTTTCAAAATAACCATCCCTTATTGTCCTCGTTCCTCCCTTTATTAAACTGTTTGAACTGCTCATTTAGAAGGATGGCATTCTTTCCTTTAGGTTTAATCTCCAGATATTTTGCTGCAGAAAGGAGTTTTGTGCTGTGTTTTATCCCTGTGTGGATACCATGATATCTTTGCTCCTTATCAACAGAGCCTTTATAAATCAGGGCAGTTTTATTTATGATAGATGTTGTGGCTGCAAGCCTCTTTCCTGCATGAAATCAGAACGGGGTTCATGCAGACAAGATCAGATTGTAGAAAACAGCTCTGTGAGGCCAACCAAAAAAGTTAATTAAATGCAGTCGTTGGCGCAGTGTGCATCATTAAGTCAAGCCTCACTGAAAACCACTAAACCTCTCCTAGGAAGACATGGTCTAATGTCTGCAGTAGTGTTTGAAGATGCTGTGCTTCTGAAAGGCTGTATAAACAGCTATGCACAGCTGAATCAATATTGCTTTATGTATGCAAGCTGCACTTGTTAGGAGGGACTTAGGTTAGCACGGTGTGTCACAGGCGTCCAAGCATTGCAGTACAAAGTCATGAGCCTTTCCAAGTTTGGATGTCTCCAGATAGTTCAGAATATTAATGTACTTTCATCCTCAGCAACAGAGCTCCTTGAACATTTACAATGTAAGTGATTGCATGTGCTGGTGATGAGCCATAAATGGTAAACATGTGCTACAGATGATAAGGGAGAGGAGTCAGGGTCTCAGAAATGGTTTCTTGAACTTAATGTGTTACGCTTTGAGGTTTTCCAGATCATTGCCTAGTAGGATGGGATTACAGAGGGAGATGCACCTCGGCATTGTTTAGCTAACAGATGTCTGCAGCTACATCTGTGTTTGCAAGGCACTGCTCTTAAAAAAGCTATCGAATTTTTGTCAAATGACACTATAAATCTCAGCCTAAGCTTTCTGAAGCTTTTCAGTAAGCATCAGTGCTTGTTATAACTAAATTCAGACTTCTGAGGAGTAACATTAAGTGGTACCTCTACATACCGTTGCGTTATTGTGTGTACAGAGAATTTCTGTGCTTTCCAAGGATGTGGGAATTCTTCACAAATATCTGAAGTCCTAATACCACCCTATGAGGTAAACCTGGTGCTGTCATTTCTAACCTGAATTCTGAGGTAAATGGGAATACATATATGTTTGGAGTAAAAATCTGATCAATTATTTAAATATAAGGATTTACTTTCAATGATTCTTCCATACCAGTTCAAGGAGATCATGGGATTCTTTTACCAGAGTCTTAATTTTTTAAAATATACTTTGAATAAGTATGTCAGAAGAACGTCAGAATCTGGTATGATACTCAAGAAGGAATAAACTTTAAAATCCACCATTGTATGATGGTATTCTGAAAACCCACATCTTCAGAAGTATTCACACACTTCATTCAACTGAAATCAAGGGTGAGTTAACACCTAAATATTCCTGAGAATCTGTGGTTGTGAGGATGGTGCCTTAGTTATTAGAAATATTTTACATTTCTTTGAAAGGTGTGTATGAACTATTTAAATAATTCTGTGGAAATAATCACCAAGATTAAAATTTGCTCACATTTTTCCCCGCACTTCTCCGTTAGGTTATGTCACATAATAGGAGCGAGTAAATGATACAGAGTTTGTTTGGGAGGAAGGCTCTGGTTTCCCATTAGCCTGCATGCTCCCTCTTGTTAGCTCTCACTTCCCCTTGTGTCATGAAGCTCTAAAGACACCTGTGTTAATGGCAGCGTCAGAGCTCCTCAGCGTTAATGAGTGGAAGCGATGTTGCAACACAACTTCTGTTATGAATGGTGATAACGCAAGGAAAGGGAGCAGGAGATGGTGACTGGAGAAACTGGAGGGTTTCTCAGCTCTGCTCTACTCCACGCCACCGTGCTGCTGCTTTGCAAATAAATTGTACCAGCTCAGTTTCTAAACTAGGGGGGTCTGGTTTGCTACTGAGTATACACAGGGTTCGCTAACAGGAACACTTTCAACATTGATGCCGAATGTTTCGGAGCTATTTGCGGTAAAAGCACTGTGAAAAAATAACATTTTAGTTTTACCGCAAGGTTAAAAATGCCAGTGCAGTGATGACTTCATCTGCTTTGCCTTGCAGTAGAGTGTGGTACTTCTTTTCTCTATGAAGAAAGGGCCCATCTGTCTTCCAAACTATCTATTTGTGTCTTGTGTTTATCTCGGTGTGGTGTTAAAATATCTACCTGTGTGATAGTCCAGTAGAAGTGTCTAGCACAACTGGTATTAAAACTGAAGTAGTGATCAAAGGTGAAGTTACAATCTGCTCCATAGGAAAAGATGCTTGACATGATAGCGCAACTATGGTTATCCACCATCCCAGCTGTCGCTAAAAGCTTTATGGTGTGGTTTTTTTGTGGAGAATCTCAAGTGGTAGCTCCTGCAGGGCACAAAACCATCACTCAGACTTCACTGGCAGCCTGCTGTCCAGCACCAAGTGAGAGGCAAGTATGTGCAACCATAAATCTACCACTAGCTCTAGGTATTCCTTTATGTTCCGGTGTCCTGTGCCAGTAAATAAGTCTTGGAGCTGCTGAGTGTTGCATAGTGTTATTTCACGTGGACAGATCTCTTTTTTTTTCTTGCAGCTCAGGCAAGAATGCTGCTGTGTTGTCATACGGAGACTTTCATTTCTGTCATGGTGTTGTGACTTGTGGTAGTGTATTTTCTTGCTCCAAATATTAGCGCTGGGTTTCACAGAACCAGGGCAAGCACTGCAAGTAAAATTGCTTAACCAGTGTATGTTTGAGTGATTTTGAGGGGATTTTGGTGGTGAATCTTCTGATTCAAGAAGTTTGGTTAAAAGGCTCCACCTCCCTACCTGGGGGGTTGAGGGGAAGGGGGGAAAGAGGGGCCTAGATCATTGGAGAGTAAACTTAATTATCTGGTATCTCTCTTTCTTTTACCTAAATTAAATTATGTATTTGCAGTGATAATGTGGATGAGTTTCCAAAATCTAATGTAATGATCTGATATTAAGCAGGATTGAAGTTCTGGAATTTTTGGGTTTGCCTTTTTTTTTTAAATATTCAGTATTTCTCCATTGAATATTTGAGTTGATATGAGTCTTCACTCTTACAAGGGAGGGGGGGGGTGTGTTAGGAAAAAAACCTACTAAATCCTATTTGTCTGCTGCTTTTTGGAACTTGTACTAGGCAGGATACATAAATTTTAGCGTAACTTTGAAAATGTCTGTTATAGTAGCATATTAAATGTTTCCTGAAAATGTATTGGGTATTTGAGACATTGTCTGTGTCGTGTATCTTATTAGTGTGTAGTGGACCACTTTATTAACTCTTTTTGGGTAAACCATGTAGCATCTGATGGCACATTTGTTGGATGTTTTCAGAGATGTTCCCTATTTCATTATTTTATTACACTCAAAAAAAAAAAAGTAATGGTAACATTTGGGAGACAATGGAAAAGTGCAGCCCATTTGAAAAAAGGCATTAGGGAGTCTCAGTAAAATTTGTGCCTGATGAATCATGAAACACAAGAGCCTGAAAAGGACAGCGTGGTCTGTAGAGAAGAAGAGAACACCAAGGGAATCGTGTTCTGGCAATGAGGTGGAAAGCAAATGAATCCTGATTTGGCGTGACACTGCAGCAGTGCACCTCTGCTGAAAATCCATTGTACTTTCTCCCTTCCTTGTGTCAAGGGGCATTCAGAAGTGTTATGGTTTACTTTGTTATTAAGATGTTTGGATTGTGGCTTTTGAAAAAATAGGATAATAGGTTTTTTTTTTCTTTGAATTGTTCACCTCTACTAAAAAAAAAAAAAGCCAGAAAAACCTGCATAAACATATTTATGAACAAAAAATAGTACTAAAAATCATCAAAGTAAAGGAAATGTGAAATTGGTGAGCAGCAGTGACTGGGTAGCCAAGTTAACTGGATCAATCAGATTAATTATTATCTTTAATTATCAAGGTAGTTGGTTAATTAACAGAGGCATTGATGGGAGTGTCTAGAAGAGGACAGACTAGAAAACTTTGAAGAAATTTACTGCTTGAGAAAAATGTATGTGTTTTTTTTTAATAATCATGCCACTTGTATCTTTCTTCTTGAAAATTTCAATAATCCATTCAAACAGTACATATGCTTAAAATATGGGATCATGAATCAGACTCAGGTCACCTTAGTCAGAGGACTACAAGTTTGGGAACAGTGACTTTCCATTTGTGAACACTGAAGTTGTACAGGACCAGCTGTAACAGCTGAATGTTCACAAGTCCATGGGGCCTGATGGGATTCATCCCAGAGTACTCAAGAGGCTAGTGGATGTTGCGGCAGGACCCTTCTCGATCGCCTACCAAAGGTCTTGGGAGTTTGGAGAGGTCCCTGCTGACTGGAAGCGAGCCAATGTCATTCCAATCTACAAGGGTGTGAGGGGAGCCCCAGGGAACTACAGACCTGTTAGTCTAACCTCGGTTCCTGGAAAAATTATGAACATTATACTGGGTACTCTTGAAAGGCATTTAAAGAATAATGCAATCATCAGGCACAGTCAGCATGGGTTCACAAAGGGAGGGTCCTGTTTAACTAATTTGATATCCTTCTGCGATAAGGTCCCCCACCTGGTGGATGAAGGGAAGGTGGTGGTTGTAGTTTTTCTGGATATTAGTAAGACTTTTGATACTGTCCCTCACAGCATCCTTCTGGACAAGTTGTCCAGCTGTGGGCTGAGGGGGTTCACGGTGTGTTGGGTGAGGAACTGGCTGAAGGGCAGAGCTCACAGGGTTGTGGTGAATGGGGCTACATCTGGCTGGCGACCCATCACCAGCGGTGTTCATCAGGGTTCAATGCTAGGGCCAGTCCTGTTCAACACATTTATCAACGATCTGGATGCAGGTGTTGAATGCACCATTAGCAAGTTTGCTGGTGATACCAAACTGGGAGATGCTGTTGGCTCTCTTGAGGGACAGGAGGCCTTACAGAGGGATCTAGATAGATTGGAGCATTGGGCAGTGATTAATGGGATGAAATTTAACAAGTCCAAATGCCGGATTCTGCACCTAGGACGGAGTAATGCTGGGCACAAGTATAAATTGGGAGAGGAGTGGCTGGAGAGCAGCCCTGCAGAAAGGGATCTGGGGGTGCCGGTTGACAGCAGGCTCAATAGGAGCCAGCAGGGTGCCCTGGCAGCCAAGAGGGCAAACCGCATCCTGGGGTGCATCAAACAGCATCACCAGCCGGTCAGAGGAGGTGATGATCCCACTGTATTCAGTGTTGGTGCGGCCCCACCTTGAACACTGTGTGCAGTTCTGGGCCCCACCATTTAGGAAGGATGTGAAGGTCCTTGAATGTGTCCGGAGGAGGGCAACAAGGCTGGTGAAAGGGCTGGAAGGAATGTCCTGTGAGGAGTGGCTAAGGACTTTGGGCTTGTCTAGTTTGGAGGAAAGGAGGCTGAGGGGTGGCCTCGTTGCTCTCTGCAGCTTCCTGAGGAGGGGACGTGGAGAGGGAGGTGCTGAGCTCTTCTCCCTGGGATCCAGTGATAGGATACATGGGAATGGTTCAGAGCTGCACCTGGGGAGGTTTAGACTGGACATTAGGAAGCATTTCTTTACTACGAGGGTGGTCAAACACTGGAACAGGCTTCCTGGAGAGGTGGCCGATGCCCCAAGCCTGTCAGTGTTTAAGAGGCATTTGGACAATGCCCTTATCAACATGCTTTAACTTGGTCAGGCCTGAATTGGTCAGGCAGTTGGACTAGATGATCGTTGTAGGTCCGTTCCAACTGAAATTGTCTTGTCTATTCTATATATTTTCAAAATGTACAAGGCCATTTAATGAATGACTTGACTATTCAGTCTGTATTTTCTTGGGTGTGTGGAAGGCAAAGCTGTAGATTTCTTAAATGTCTGCTGAATAACATCCTTTTGGATGTTTCTTTACAGTTACAAGTTTCTCTGTGCTTAAGATGCCATACCTTTTTTCCTTTTTTTTTTTCTTTTTTTCTTTTTTCTTCAACATTCTGTCAAAAAATCCTTCTCCCTTTTTGCTGGTCAGACTGTGCGTCAGTTTACTGATGTTGCATTACAATAATCATTTAATGAACACTTTTTTGTTGTTGACTTCATGGCATGTGACAAGCACTAATAGGTGCACTCTCAGTCTGCCTTTAGACAGTAAACATAATAGGAGAAAAAAAAAAGTATTGATGGTTTGCAGCGGGGAATGTTGTGGTCCTTGCTAAGTAACTTTGAAAGAATATGAGAGAGTTGAGTAGCAAAACCTCATGACTGGGATCACCTGAAAGCATATCTGCCTCAGCAGAGCAAAACTCAGATTACAGTTTCTGCAAGACACAGTGACTTTATTGTCTGAAGATAGCTTGTATGTGAAAATATATTCAGTAATAAATGACATCCATGATGTCATGTAAGAAGCTAAGGAGGAGGGAATTACTTTATAATATTCTAAATATGAGATGCAAGTTCATATGCACATGAAAAACAAATGTATAATATATATGAAAATAACTTTCAATGACTGTGATTGTTCTGAGGAGATGAACTGAACAGATAAAACATTTGCTTTTATTTTTAAAAATTTGCTTTTATTTTTAAATAAAGAATGTAGAATTTTTATCTCAAGTTGTGTACCTATTGCTTCAAGTCCTTAATTTGGACTGGATTGGGTCCAAAGCAGAACATTCATCCAAAGAGAGCTAGAAAATGTATACTTTTTCTTTATTCTAATGCTTAGAAAAAACACTCTGTAATAAAGAACAGTGACAGGCTTTTTTGTTCTACGTCCTCATTTAATAAATAAGAACAATCTGAAAGTGAATTAATCATAGTCCTGTTGATTAACAGGTAAAGACCTGTTAATGAAAACTCATTCTCCATTTCAAGCCATTCAAAGCCTTTAATTTAAACAGTTTTCTTTCATTCCCTACAACCTCCATGGCAACAGCAACAAAAGTTGCTCTAGAGGTAGACAGAACAATAAATATATTTTATGGTCCCAAACTATTTATTGTAATTTAGTCCTTTACTTAAATAGCTTTTGCTGCTACTCTGCATAAGTTGAGAAATATTTGGTTGCTTTTGCTGCTGTGTCAGCGTGTTCCTCTATTGGCTCTATGGTAGGATCAGCATGATTTAAGAAGGTTGATAACAACAGTGGATGTTAAGGGAGAGTAAGGGAATAGAGCATTTAATGTTTGGACTCTAAACTCTTCAAGGAAAGAAGCCTATCAAAAGGGAAGTGTTTTGGTTTTTAATGTAATGCAGCAAACGTGGGTTAATAATGAATTTGCAATATTATGATAAGGTTAAAAATGTGTACCTAATTTATTCTATTTAATCTTAGCCCTTTTAAGATCATATTTAGTCTTTCAACTGCACTATCTCGCTGACTCTATCGGGGATTAGACTATACCATCATAGTTTTTTCCTGGATGTAACAGAACAGGTATGATTGTGAACAGTTGCACACTATGCAATTTTTCAATGGCAAGAATCTCTTTTTTTTTTTTTCAGCTTTCTCTATCTGTTATTGAGCTGTAATTGATTCTTTCTCTATGGTGAACTCTATAATAGAGAAGAAAAAGGTGTATTTTCCGACCAGAAACTATATAATGTACTGGTGGGGGAAAAAAAATTGAGGGTAGAGTTGAAAAGTAGTGAGACCTTCCTTCAGATTTTTTTCTTTGTCCTGCGGTCCTCTCTCTTGACTATATCATGCTGCTATATTTCTATTCCTGTGATATTCAGATAAAAGGGTATAAGGGGTAGACTGACAGTTGGATGGATGGATGGACATTTGGATGGTATGGTTGCTAATAGTTTCATAGCTTGCTGGACACTTAAGAAGACAACCTGCAATACCCACTCACAGTGGAAGCAGTTTAAATGGATTGTGGATTTCCAAAATGAAATCAATTTGTTTCCTTTGGAGGTGGAGTGGTTTTCGGGGTGGGGTTATGGTGTTTGTTTTGTTTTTAAATTTTGATTAATTTTCAAGCTTTAAGTAATAAATTTGACTTTCTTGTGTTTATTGTGACATTAAAAAACCCCTAAACCTTTCCAAATTATAATAGTTACAGGTAAGCCTTCTAATTTCATCTCTTTCTAGGATGTTGTTTCATTTCTCTTCAGTGTTTAATTTTCAAGTTTGAGATTTAAAGATTTACTAGACTTCTACAATAATTAAGAATCATAGAATCATCAAGGTTGGAAAAGACCCTTAAGATCATAGAGTCCAACCGTTAACCTATCACTGCCAAGTCCATCTCTACCATGTCTTCAAGCACCGTATCTATCTGTTCTTTAAATACCTCCAGGGATGGAGACTCAACCACTGCCCTGGGCAGCCTGTTCCAATGCTTGACCACCCTTTTGGTGAAGAAGTTTTTCCTAATATCCAACCTAAACTTCCCCTGGCGCAGCTTGAGGCTGTTTCCTCTCATCCTATCGCTTGTTACTAGGGAGAAGAGACCGACCCCCACCTCGCTACAACCTCCTTTCAGGTAGTTGGAGAGAGCAATAAGGTCTCTTCTCCAGGCTAAACAACCCCAGCTCCCTCAGCCTCTCCCCATAAGACTTGTGCTCCAGACCCTTCACCAGCTTTGTTGTCCTTCTTTGGACACTCTCCAGCACCTCAATGTCCTTCTTGTAGTGAGGGGCCCAAAACTGAACACAGCACTCGAGGTGCAGCCTCACCAATGCCGAGTACAGGGGCACCATCACCTCCCTGCTCCTGCTGGCCACACTATTCTTGATACAGGCCAGGATGCCATTGGCCGTCTTGGCCACCTGAGCACACTGCTGGCTCATGTTCAGGCGGCTGTCGACCAACACCCCCAGGTCCTTTTCTGCCAGACAGCTCTCCAGCCAGAGAGTTCCTACTTCTCTTTACTGACAGCCTGCCTTCATTTTAATGGAATATTGCTGATGGCTTATGCTGAGTAATGGAACAAACTGTTCTTTCACTGTGTCGTGGTTTAGCCCCAGTTAGCAACTAAGCACCACACAACTGCTTGCACGTGCCCCCCCGCCCCCCAACTCCGTGGGATGGGGGAGAGAATCAGGAGGGGAAAAAGTAAAACCTGTAGGTTGAGACAGACAGTTTAATAGGACAGCAAAGGAACAGAAAATAATAATGATATACAGAACAAGTGATGTACAATGCAGTCCACTGCCGGATGCCCAGCCCAGCCCCAAACAGCAATCACTGCTCCCCAGCCAGCTCCCCCCAGTTTACATACTGGCCATGATGCCATACGGTATGGCATAGCCCTTTGGCCAGTCGGGGTCAGCTGTCTGGCTGTGCCCCCCCAGCTTCTTGTGCACCTGGCAGAGCAGGGGAAGCTGGAAAGTCCTTGATTGGTGTAAACTAAACCAAAACATCAGTGTATTATCAACATTGTTCTCATCCTAAATCCAAAACACAGCACTATACCAGCTACTAAGAAGAAAATTAACTCTATCCCAGCCGAAACCAGGATGCACTGACAGTAGCTATTAGAAGAGTTTCCTCTTGAATTTGTACCTATAAGTTTGATTGCTTACATGTGTTTGGTGAATGACTGTGTTCTAAATATTTGATTCTTAAATGAGGTAATATCTATTTTTTTTAACCCTTCCACTTATTTTTCCCTTAGTTCAAAAATTTGTGTGAATAATGGTGGGATAAAAATGGGCCAATATGTTCAACAAAACATAAGATAGCACTGATAAACAGTTAAGAAATATCAGTCATATTCTGTGTCTCAAAATATTTATTTGCCTCAATTTTGTTACGGTAAACTTAACGTTGGATGCCAAAGTTCGACTCAATGTTTTTGTTAAAAATGTTTGAAATTGAGTCCAATACTAAAATTCCCTTTTCTTTTAGTGGATCAGTCGTTGTTTTAAATAGGGTCACTGCCTTTGCCTTGAAAGCCCAAGGGGTAGTCTTTCTGCTTCTCCAGTTAGAGCTTACCCATACAAACACTTAAGTCAGACATTATTATAACTGAAGAAATGAAAACCTCTGAAAGACGTTTGGGCAGTAGAGAATCCTTGTTTCAGCACTGTTTCACTAGAGGGTGGAGTGCTCAGTGGCCAAGGGTTGATGGGCAGGTTTAACATTGCAGTACAAATTAGAAATCCATGTTCCCTACAAAGGTAATCAGCCAGTTAGTGCCCATTTTATGTCCCTAGATCTAATGCATTGCCAATTAGAAGTCATTCCTTCTTGCTGGGCTTTATTTCAAATTATCTAAACAGAGATTTATACTAGCCCCTAAAAGTGGTGGTGTGTTGTCGTCCCCCCCCCCCCCCCCAAGAATTAGGTCATTGGGTAAAATTATTTTGTTATTTCATGAAATATTACCCTTCACAAATGATGCCAAAAAAATATTTACAGGTTTCCATGTATTTTGTTGGCATGGTAATTGAAAATATGTTGTGATCGGAATAGAGGTTAACAGCATATTTTAGAATGGAAGACATCTGCAGCTTCAAAAAGGTTATTCCACCTCAAAAATCTGTGGAAAGATCAGTCCACCACAAAAAATCCTTTTTCTATCCGCAGACATCTCTTGGCCATCACACGTTAACTAAAACTCTTAAGTTCTGGAGACGCAATACCTTCTCAGGGCTGCAACGGCTTGTGAAGTTAATGTGATGGTTCCTTCCTGCTTTGCTTAAACAAGTATTCCACAAATGCAGATCAGCTTGCTCAGATAATACCTTATGATTTCTCTCCACTTATGGGGAGAATGACTATATTATTTCATCATAGAGCAAAGGAAATTATAGTTCAGAATTCTAGGGCTAAGGGGTTTTCATCATACATTTCAGTCGTGTACAGTAGTAAATGAGTAAATATTTCCATTTTTTAATCGGAAAGTGTCTACATTAGATATAAATGGGAAATGGGCATTTGTTAATTAAGCTGCAGTAAGTGCAAATTTCAATGCCATTACAAGCTGCCTTTTTAGAAACCATGACAATGACATTAAGCATTTGCTAAACAAAATCTGCTCCTGTATGTCATGCAGTTTACATCCTGTTTACTATTAAGAAGTTGTTGGCACAGGCAGAAGACATTTTGTTAAAAACAATAAACAAACAGAATTTCCTTGGTCTGAAATCAGCTGTTTTCAGAAGTGTAGGTTTAGGTGGAAAAAGAAGAGGAAGCAAAACAGATTTTTTTTTTCCTGCCTGTTCACACCTGTTTGCTTTTTTTTATAAGCTGGTGCTTGTACATCAGCTGCAGCTCTCCTTATTATGTGAACCTGCATCTTAAAGCAGAGAATACTTTCAAACCACATGAAAATAAATAGAATCATACAATCGTTAAGGCTGGAAAAGACCCTTAAGATCATCGAGTCCAACCGCTAACCTATCACTGCCAAGTCCACTACTAAACCATGTCTACCTATCTTTTAAATACCCCCAGGGATGGGGACTCAACCACTTCCCTGGGCAGCCTGTGCCAATGCCTGACTGCCCTTTCGGTGAAGCAGTTTTTCCTAATATCCAACCTAAACTTCCCCTGGCGCAGCTTTCTTCTTGTCCTATTGCTTGTTACTAGGGAGAAGAGACCGACCCCCACCTCACTACAACCTCCTTTCATGTTGTTGTAGAGAGCAATAAGGTCTCCCCTCAGCCTCCTCTTCTCCAGACTAAACAACCCCAGCTCCCTCAGCTGTTCCTTGAACCTGTTCCATCCTCACAATGAAGGCTTACAAGGAGCCATTTATAAAGGTCTCCTGCAGGACATGGGAGACCATGCTTTCGGGTCCCTATCTGCCTCACAGAGGTGGAAATGTTAGTTCTTGCTCCTGGAAGAGTAACCTGGGATAATCTGTGCACTCCCCATGGCAGCTGGTCGCCTTGCAGTGACATGGGAAGGAATCATGCAGCCAGGAATCATAGAATGCTTTGGGATGGAAGGGACCTTTGAAGGTCAGCTATTCCATCCCCCCTGCAATTGGCAGGGACTTCTCCAACCAGATCAGGTTGCTCAGAGCCCCATCCAGCCTGGCCTTGAATGTTTCCAAGGATGGGGCATCTACCATCTCTCTGGGCAACCCGTTCCAGTGGTTCACCACCCTCATTGTAAAAAATTTCTTCCTTATATCCAATCTGAATCTACCCTCTTTTAGTTTAAAACCATTACCCCTTGTCCTATCGCTATTGGCCCTGCTAAAAAGTCTGTCCCCATCTTTCTTATAAGCCCCCTTTAAGTATTGAAAGGCTGCAATAAGGTCTCCCCGCAGCCTTCTCTTCTCCAGGCTGAACAACCCCAACTCTCTCAGCCTTTCCTCATAGCAGAGGTGTTCCATCCCTCTGATCATTTTTGTGGCCCTCCTCTGGACCCGCTCCAACAGGTCCATGTCCTTCCTGTGCTGAGGACCCCAGAGCTGGAAGCAGTACTGCAGGTGGGGTCTCACCAGAGCAGAGGGGCAGAATCACCTCCCTCGACCTGCTGGCTGTGCTTATTTTGATGCAGCTCAGGATATAGTTGGCCTTCTGGGCTGCGAGAGCACGCTGCTGGCTCATGTCCAGCTTTTCGTCTATCAGTACCCCCAAGTCCTTCTCGGCAGGGCTGCACTGAATCCCTTCATCCCCCAGCCTGTACTGATACCGGGGATTGCCCTGACCCAGGAGAAGAGTACGATGGGGTTTGATCCTGTTGCATGGAGTTTGCAGTACGCATGTCAGTACATATACTATGTAGAAAGCTTTTGGATTAAAAAAAAAATAAAATCCGGGGATAATACCAAATCCCCTGAGGCTGAAAATTGTACATAAGTAATTGGCTATGATCTGCCTCTTGTTTTCAAAGTGCTACAAAACTTAGTCCCATCCTCAGTTCATGTTCCCTAGACTGTTCCTTATGTTGTTTCAGCTATGCAGGAATTGCTCTGCAGTTTGTGAACCCCAAGCTGGCTTTTTTGCTGGAAAAAATAGCACATAATAGCTATATAATCAATGACATAGTCTAAACCCACTCTATTAAAGGAGAAAAAAATGCAAACAATGTGAGAAAACTCATCTATCTGTTGTGGAGAAAGATGATTATGATGATATGTGAGGTTTTCTTGGTGGAAAATACAAATTAATGCAGGTCATTGATTTTAAAAATCATTATCCTTTGCTAGACAAGGAGATTTTGTAGGCAGTCTAACACGCTTGCAGAGGAGCAGAGCCATATGTCACTGCAGCAGGGCTGTCCTTTGGCTTGAATAAAATGAGAATGTGAAAGATTTTATTGCTCTAGGTGTTAATGCTGGTCGTAATCAAGATGAAACAGAATTATCTACAATATCAGTGTGGGAGATACTGCAGTTCAAGTGGCAACAATTTTATGGGGGAACAGATTGATTTATTTCTACTTGTTTACTGTCTGTGCTTGTGATCCGTGTTGGCTGCACGGCTAGATCCGTGCTCTGCAGAGGTCTGTGAGCGTTGTGCGTTGAGTGGCTAACTCTCCCTCCATGAGCATCTTCTCCGAAATGCCTTACACAATTGCACTTGAAGAAACTGAATAGTATTGATTAGTGGCCATTTTTATGGAAGGTTGAAGAGAATCTGAGTGGGGCTTTAACAACTCATAATTTCATCTTTTACTGTTAACAATATCTGAATCAACTTCAGACTCAACTGAAGAATGCATCTCTTTCTGGCAAGGCTGAGAAGATGATGATGATGATGATAGATTCTGACTTCAACTGCTCCTTACACCAGCTTTGGTGCAGGGGACAGGGTCAGCAAAAGTAATGGTTTGCTCTTCTTTCAGCTGGGCCACAGTAAGCTATGTTCTCCAGAGCTCAGCTCAGTGTTGTTTTTCCATGTCTGGCCATGCTGTCCTCACTGTATCGGAGCAGAGTCTGACTGTGACCCGACGCCTTTTCTCCTTGCCGTAGCCTGGGATGTCCTATGTGAGCAGCATTTTCTTCTTGAGGGAAATTAAGCTGATTTTTTTTTTTTGCAAATTGAATGTGGGGATACTGAAAGGACGCTGAATGGGGGAAGAGAGATTCTTCAGGACAGTGGAGGGACCCTGGAGGCATGTAAGAGATGGAGGAAGAAGTGAGTGAATCATAAAGGTCGTAAAAGGCTTGGCTCCCCGCAGCCCTCCTTCCCATTCACACCCTCACCCTTCCTTCCCAGGGTGTCACCAAAAGTGAAATTCAGTTTTGTCTCCGTGGCTGAGGGATCTCCTAGGCCATGAAAGGAATCTCAGAGTCGGGTGAGGAGAACACATGACTCTGGGTATTTTTCTGAAAAGGACACCTATGGAGAAAGCATGATGGTGGAGAGATGTGGAGACAGTGCAAATAACTTTTATTTTTGCTTCATCAAGACTGGGATAAAAAAGCCACTTCTGTTGGGCCAGGCTCTCAGATTAACTTGCATATTGTCTTCTGCAGCAGCCAGTTTGGTCAAAAGCACAGAAATTTTTTAGCCTACCAGATCTCTACAAAGAAACCTTGGACATTGTTACTGTTGACACTCCCTTGTACCTCCACTTCCATCCCCAAATCTGTTACTAACCCAAATTAATATTAATCTCAAATATTTGTTCTTTAGATTCATAGGAGCCCTCTACACATCTTACTGTGCTAGGTCTTGACTTCTCAGTCAAGTGTCAGGGTATATTAGTAGCTTAGGGGTTTCTGAAAGCTTATATGAACCTGAGAGATGTGTAATGTTTTAGTAAAACCTACACCTCATAAGCAATTTTGAAGAGAAAACAGTAAAAAAATAGTACTTAATGAGGGTTATCGCATATATTCAGAAATAACATGTAAATACTATTTGCTGTAGGCATGCTTTGACTTTTATTTTATATTTGAATCAATCCATAATTTAGTATAGTTTAAAAATATAGCAAATATTATTTTATTTTCATCTTTTTAAAAGAATATTTACTTCCAAAATGGGAAACTTGGCCTTTTTTTTATGGGGGAAAAGTACAACACTCTTGGGAAAAATTATTTGTAGAATTGGTCCCTAATTTTATTCCATGAGTCATTACTCATTTGCATCAAGAGTGCTTGTGTGAGAAAAAGGCTAAAAGTCTTGGTTTACTTGAGGAGTGAGTTAGCTTCAGTGCCAGAGGTCTGGAAGAGGATATAAAAGGTGGAGACACATAAGGGGAAGAAAGTTTCTTTTCTTGAATCTTCCATATTCATTTGAGGTCTGATAATTTTATTCTGAGAGACTATAAAGTATGAAAAACTAGTAAATTAAATGCTTTGTCTAAAGTGAGAGCTTATGAAAGAACATGTCAGAAAAGGCCATAAGACACAGTACTTGCATGGATATCCCTCTTGTTCTGTAGGTGTTGCGAGAGTTCATTTTTAAATTTTTTTTTTTCCCCAGTCAGGCAAAGAAAGCAAAAAATCTGTGATGGGCTGATACGTTTGATTGTATTTTAATAACTCTCACTTGGTATTTCTGAGCAGTTGAGAGTCTATTTGTCACCAGTGCTGAATAAAGCCAGTAGGCAGGCATAGTGGGTGAAAATGTCTGGCTATCTCTTTTAATCACTGTGCCTGTTTTAACATGTTTAATCTGTTATCATTGTCTTGCACTAACCAGCAGTGGTTTAACAGTAGCTGGATGAATTAGCTAATCTCTAAATCCCATTACTCTTTGTTTTGCCTGATGCATTTGTTAGGTTGCTAAGGTAGGATGGAAGGTGCTAGCAGTGTAGAGCTGTAAGCCGGACAGGCTCAATTGACAGCCCCACGGTGTCAGGGTCATGATTGAAACTGCTGCAAAGAGAAGTATAACGGGAGCAATGTAATC
Source organism: Platalea leucorodia (assembly GCF_965183815.1). Lineage (NCBI taxonomy): Eukaryota > Metazoa > Chordata > Aves > Pelecaniformes > Threskiornithidae > Platalea > Platalea leucorodia. The sequence goes on from NC_138823.1 coordinate 158,079,240, forward strand.
TGCGATTCTGCAAAAAATACCATTACTTAAGTAGTAATGTGATCTGTCAGGGGTTGGTGCCAATGTGGTATGTGGAGCTGTGGATGGGTGCCATAATGGCAGCTCCATCAAAATTACAGAAAATTCTGAATCAATGGATAAAGCCAGATGCCAAGTTCTACGCCAGAATTACCTAATAGCCTTCTTTGTGTGTCCATTGTTATTTCAGTGGCAGACAATGTGAAAATGGTAAGCAAGAACATTATAGAGGTAAATTTGCTACTCTGACAAATTTTAGTCTCTTAAAAATACTTCCTTACTCTGAGGTGAACTTGAGTAATGTGGCTTAGAAAGTACATTTTAGTACTAGATTTCAAAAACTTGATGTATGTTCTGTTTTAGTTCCTGTGAGATAATTGAATTATCAAATGTAGTGTCATTATGTATGATATAAAGGAAATCCAAAGAAATTGTCTTGCTTGAGATTAGTCTGAGAGAGCTAGAAATGATAGTTAATCTGCCATATATTCAGCCACGTACCTTTTCCTGTTAAAATTAGTTGTCAAAGAATGGAAGAGAATCAGTGAAATTGGTGCGCAGTAACAAGGAGTAATAACATAACAGGGTGTAGAAAGCTGGTGGATTCAGGACTGGTTTTGGTAATAGGCAATAGAGGTAGCACAGAATTTCATTGCTGCAGAAGATTCAGAGAATTTGATAGAGTTGGCAGATACCAAAGAGAAGAAAGAACAAAAATATCAACACTTAGAAAAGTAATTAAAGATGGCAAAGTTCTGCAGTATTTATGAGAACATTTGCAACGTTGCAAATCTTTGCTGTTTAGAATGGTTCAGTATTGACCACACGTGGCAGCAGTGACGATAATTTATCGTTTGTTTAAAAGTATTTGGGTTCTCTTAGTAAGGCCGCTGTTATGTCAGGAAGAAGTTTATAAGTTTTCTAATGTCTTAGAAGTAACTTGTTGAAACGCAATTATTTTTTCTTTGTGGCATGCCACCTGTCTTACAACAATGTTTATGTGTACCTGTCGGCAACATAAACATGGCCAAATGCGATGTGCAAAAAGTCTTGAAGAAAATTGGTATTGAGGTGTTCTCCTACTATACAAAGTGAAAGTTAAAATTATGTTTGTGTTATCCATACCTGTGATATAGTTTCTACAGGTTTTGAAAACTCACATGCTTAAAATAAGCTGTTACCTGAACAATAAGAACATTTTATGGTCTTGGGCATGGCCTCAGCAGATACAGCTCTCTCAAGTCCACCTTGTTTGTGCTGTTGAGGACAGGATGCCCTTTCCAAATCCCAAGCCTTGTTTGATACTCTTGGCTGCTCTCTCCAGCTTCCAGATGCTCCTTCCCCATTGTCCCTGGCATCTTCAAGAGCAAAAGCAGGCAGCCGAGTCTCTGCCTTTTCCTTAACCTTCTCTGGTCAGAAATATTGCTAATGTGAAAATAGCACTTGCTCTTTTCTGTTCCCTGACTGTTGTGGCTGGTTCATCTGGCTCAGAGTGTTTGTGGCTGATGCTGGCAAGGAGGATGTGGGTTCCCCTTTCTACCTTGTACCCCACGAGGATCGTGCCCTGTGTGGGCTGTGCAGTCCAGTGGGCATTAGGATGGAGAGGGTTGCCTGTTGGGCTGGAGTTGGGCTAGACACATCTTATGAAAACCTGTCTGGCCCTTGGTGTGTGCCTCTTGCTTTCATACCAGGAATACCCTGGATCCAGCTGAAGTAATCTTCTTGGTGAGCTCGGGAAGACCTGGGTATATGCCAGAAATGGTGTCCCCTCTGCCACTCTAAAGACGTGGCAAGAGGAAGCAAGATGTTCCCCCAGGCTTTCAGGCTTTGGTTTGCGTGGAGAGAAGGTGGAATAAGATTGATTATTAAGCTGGGTTGTGCCTTCTGCTTGGCCAGGTGCAGTTTGCACACGACCTTTGTGCAAACAGAAATTGGTCTGCCAGAGGCCATGTTGTAATGTCTTATATGCTAACCTCAAAAATCCATGAGCACAGAGCTAAGGTGATACTGGGATTTAAACCCAGCTTAAGAAGTGTGTCCTGTCCTTCACACAGCTCCATACCCTGCTAAGGATCTCTTCCCAGATGATCAGAAAATCCATAAGCAAAAGCACAATCCCCATTTTTGCTCCAGGGAAGGGCCTTCTCTCCTCCTGACCCAGTAGAGGCCCAGACTCGCAGCCCATCTCTGGGTATGGTAATCTGATTGCTGGGTGGGCCAGAATTCGTGTTGGGGGTCTTGTGGCTGGAGGCATAAATTTGGCTTGTGAAGTTCCTCCGGGTTGTGCCTGAGGCTGGGCTGCATCTCACAGCCATGGATGATCCCTGCCAGGCTGGCGATGGGGCTTTGTGAAATCCGCCCATGGCTGGAGATGTGCCCACGGCACGAGGCCACTGTAGCTGCATACCTCTTTCCCCAGGCTCTTTCAGTTAAGAACAGAGCAGAAGTGGTATTTTTCTTTTTTTTTTTTTTTTTTTTCAAACCCGAAACTGAAAACCTCCACAAAAGACTTTTGCTCAATGTGCTTTGGGAGCATAATTTGGACCATAACTCTAACTAGTGATAGTCAGTCAGTCATTATGTCCCTTTTGGGGGACAATGCTGATCCTCCTTCCCTTCTCCCATACGTACACAGGTTTATTTTGCTGTAATAATCACAGATGCAGAAATAAGGAAGGTTCCATTTTCAGACAGTCCAGGGGTATGCAGTGTTCACATTCAAGAGTGTGGCTGTAACAAACTAATTTATTTCTAAAGGAGAAATTAGAGCAGTACTCACTATCTGGAAAATGTGCAGCTAAAATGACTTATTTTATAATAAACATCTATATAGCATAATGGTTATCTTGTATGTGATGACAGTATTGTCTGGGGAGTAGCTGCGGCAGCAGAGCTACCCTGTTTGCTTTGCAGTTCTCTGACCTGCTTATTAGATGACATTCTTATTAAACAGAGGAATTTATATGAAAGGTGTTTAGGGGGACTGTTATTGTTAAGGGTCTGTCAGCATTTTTGTTTTAAATGTTTTATGAATATACGCAAACTGTATTTTAAGCAGCTGCTCATCCTTGGTCAGCAATAGCCAGAATAGAGCCTTATACGATGAACATGTTATGTTTTATTTGCAATTTTATATGAGGAATAGTTTCAAATAAAAGTAGGGAAAACCTACAAGTGCTAAAATACATCAATTTTATCCATAATTAAAAGACTGTACTTTTCAATTATGCATCATTTTTACAGTTTATAATATTTTTCTCAGTAGTAATAGAGGGGAAAATAAATGTTTCGGCAAAATGCAATGTTTTGCATTTAGCCATAATTATTTAGTGGGGTTTTATTTCATATTTTTTATTATAAGAGGACTACTTTTGTTGTAAAGGACTTGGTGTAGCAATACTGTTGTATTGGAAAAAAAACCCCAACATTTAATTTTAAGAGAAAATTCTTAACTTCCCATGAAATTTAGAATAGCAAACAGTCTGTTCTTCCCCAGAATGATTTGCTCTCTCCTCCTGTTCCCTTTCATTAGTCCCTCCTTGAGTTCTGACCTTTTCCTTTCCCGCATTAATGCAGCTCTGTCTCTTGACTCCTCATCAGCCTCTCCCTCTTGCACCCCGCTGAGGCAGGCATCCCTCAGAAGCAAGTGCAAGAGTGGGTCATACAGAAGCCACAGCTACGGCTCCAGATATGCCCTGTGAATGTCATTGAAGGGCGATGACAGGTAGGGCTGATCAGAAAGCTGAATTCATAGTCTGGGCCATTGTGGTAAATCCTGAAATTTCACAAGGAAAGGAAATTTTGAAACTCAAGTTTTAAAAACACAATGAACCAGTCCCCTCTCCCCACAACTACTACAGCATCTCGGTTCAGTGATTCAAGAGAAAATTGACAACTTTTTTTTTTTTTTTTTTAATAGAAAAGCAAACTGTTAGAAGGCGGTGGAGCTGAGTTCTTAGAACTAGGATTGCTACAGCAAAATGACAGTTTAACTAGCCTTAAGTGTTATGCTCCTATGGTAGCTGGAGCAGATGGTAGCTGGTAAATCCTTTTATTATATGATGTGGTTGGCAGTTACATGTGCAGTATAGCTAGGGAAGCCTCTCAGTAAAGCTTGTACACCTTAGGAAGTCTGTAGACAGTTTCATCTTAGTACTGATGTGTTTATTTATTGGTAAGTCAGCATGAATAGGTGTAAATTACTTCGATGTAACATTGTGCTGACCCTGCTTATACCATAGATGAGCAGATGGCAGGGAAAACATTTTGTACTTATGCCAGAGAAAGGCTATGAGACTGAAAAGTAAAGCTTAGGCTGAAAGTCTTGGGCATGATGAGCTCACTGTTAACATGCCTGGATGAGCTGGCTGGAGAACAGCCCGGGCACCATGACTGTGCAGCACCTTTCCTCAGGAGCAGCAAATCCTGCAGAAGGCACCGGCTTACGGGCAAGGAACTGCCTTGCCAAAAGAGCTGGAAAACCCGACAGTGAGCTGTGACTGGTATGTAACAGTGCGAGGAGCTGTTAATTACCTCCCTGTCAGTCACAAGTGCAAACGGAGGAGTGGATTCAGGAGGGTTACAGGTCATTTTGGGCTTGCTCTTTTTTACCACTATTTTCCCTTTGTCTGCATATAGTGGGATTTGGGAAAGCCAGGGAATGTGCTGCTGAGTGGGGAAGGTTTGTTCACCTTGGTGCCCTGGTGTGGTAATTGGGTTTTCAGGTTTTGGGGTAAGGATTCGAGCTGGTGCTTTTTGTTAGCAGTGCGCACTGCTAGAGATCAAAATGGGGTTCTTTGACTAGCAGTCAGTTGCTAGGAGAGCACAAATGGGTAATTTAATTCGTACTAGCACAAGTGTATAATGGGACGGGTTTCTGGAGTGCCTGTATATGTTTATCAAAAAATTGTTCAGGTCTATGTCAGCACGAAGTTATACCAGGTATATGTCATATAAATCAGCAGAAATATAAAGTGTGTCATAATTATTAGAGACCCAACTCAATCACATACAGAACTGCAGGATAATATTTACTGCTAAGGCTATGAGAATTGTAACCCCTGCTTATACATGCTCATTTATGGCTGTATCTAGCTCTTTATTGTAGATGCTATAGTGGAAGTCCACAAGGAAATAATACTTTTGAATTCACAGAAGTTTTGATTGAGCAAGAAATCAGTTCACACCCTCTGCAGCCACAGATCAAGATGCCTAGTGATGAGCCTTCGACTATACTATGAATGGGGAAAGAGTTCTATAGGGATAAAATACTCTGTCATAATACATAGGTACAAAGGACTGGGTTAAGGAGTGTAACCTTTTATTCTTTTTTAGGTGCTTGAGCTCACATGTAGTATTTTTAGGTGCAGTGTTGCGTTTCTGAGTGATGCTTTGAAAAGCAACAGCAGTCATTACCATCTATATAGCAAATGCTTTAATTTGCCATGTTTGCTCTTTTAGCAGAATAACACTTTTGAACTAAATGTAAATGCCTCACAGGCGTTGTTTCCATCTTAGTTCCTGACTTACTTCATAAATGTCTGTACCTCTGTGGATTATAAATCAGTTAATCACCTAAGTATGTGGTTTCTGTTTACTGGAGAGGATGGGAAGGGGCATATTTATTAATAAATGAAGAGAGAGTTGTGCAGATCTCAAAATTCCTTTGATTGCTGCTGAAAACACCTGTTGGAAAAGCAATTGTCACAGCTGCACAGTCTGTCTAAAATTGGAGGTGTTTTAAATAGTAGTTTGATTTGTAGCTGTTACTGGTTCACAACAAAAAAAGTGATCCAGTAGCTGTGGAAATATGCCTTTCACGTGTAGTATGTTGTAGATTTGTATTGATGCCGTTGATTATGTAGTTTGAAAGATTTCTATGCAAATATCTTTCAGGCAATCTCACATGATGAAAAAATAATGGATCTATATGCACAAAAATACAAGATCTGTTGGATGTGGCACAGACTCTTAACAGATGAACAGATTTATATACATTAAATACTTTACTGTTCTTTGGATTTCTTGGTATTCAATTAGTGATGCAATTTCCTTTCTGAAACTTGAATGTCCTTGACTGTATAATGGCTGTTCTGATTTGGGACAAGTCTGCAGTAGTAATTGTAAAAATCAGTCCTCTTCTGCAGTGATTTGGCAATGTTTTTCCTCTCATTGTTCTCTTACCATCTAGGCCTTAACGAGAAGTATGGCACTAATGATTGCTGAATGCTTCTCCAAATGTTCAGAGGCTCATAGTATGAAGTGAAAACAACTTCAGAAACATGTTCTGTTGTAAATTTTTGATGAAAAGCAGTGTACAGTGTTAGAAGTTGATGTGGCATGGGATTATTGTATTGCATATGAAGAAGACGCCCTTAGAGCAGAAGTGAGGAAGTGGGTTGTACTTTTACCATGACTAATACACCTTTATGAAGTCTGTTAAATACCTTTACTGAAATAAATATATTAGATCAATCCATCTGAATCCATTTGTCTTAAATTAAAATGAAGAATGAATTGTGCTAAGGATACAGCTACTTTTATGATGAATTTAGATGTGTTTTTTTTTTTTTTTTTGTAACAGGAAAGTTAGTAATGATTTTCATAGAAGCATGTAAATGATTAATTCTCTGTCCATTTTATTTTGTATGTGGCACAAAAATTGACTTGAGGAAATAATGCACAGTGCATGTGTGAAGGGGAAAGTCTTTTGTGAAAGAAATTTCAGCAGAGACTCAGTTTAAGGACTTTGCCAGAATTCTGGGAATACTGTGCTGCATCCACTAATGTCAGACTTTCCTTTAAGTTTTACTATTTATCTTTGCAAAGTAAACACACCAAGTTATGTCTGCAACACATGAAACTTTTTATTTTAATTTGTTTTGTAAGAGAATGATGCTGACCATACAGGTCTTGAAACTGGAACCTGGATCTGCACAGTGTCATAGTGTTGGACTTCACCTAAGTAGGTCTTAGAGGTGGATTTTAGGGTGCAGTTTGCTATGGTTAAGCCAACCGGGTCACCATAAGGATGATTCCCAGCAGCAGTACCCACTGCTTTCCTTGTGCCAGAAGTGGGTGTTTCTCTGGTTTCATAGCCCTTGTTTCAGGTCTCCTTGGGTTTCAGAAAATCTTCCTGGTGGATAAGGAACGTGCCTGCATAGTTACGTGAGGGAGGGAGACAGGCATCCATAGCAGACTGTCGGGGAAAAGAGCACTACAGAATTATTTTTTCTGAACTTTGTGGGCATTTCAGTTTGTCTGGCCCTCACTGCAGGTCCCCTGTGCCGTAGCCTCTGGTCCTATGATTCTGCAACCTAATTCAAAATAATAGAGTTTAATAAACTTACTTGTCATCTGCATCGTGGTCCACCTGTTGCTAGGGAAAGTGGTCTATTTTTTCCCCTTTAGAAACTAAATACTGTAAATGGAGAGTCAAAATCAAATTAATTTAATTCTGGCTTTTTCAGAGGGTGTAATTAAGAGAGACTTGAGTAATAAATCAAGTCTTTATCATCTTTTATTAAATGGGTTTGAGTCAGTAACCTGAAACACAGTTTTATTTGGGAACATGTGGAAGAGCACACCCTTATCTGTAGTAATGATGTATTTTAACTGGATTGCAGATTCTTCAGAGTAAGCTTGTCCTTTTAATGATAACATTAGGGAATAAATACTTGTACTATTAAAAACAAAAGATGCGTTTTTCTAAAACTGATTTTATAAATCGAAAGAGAATGCGTAAAAATAAGCTCTGTTATACAAGAGTTGGGCTTTTTGTTTACAAACAAGGTATTGGGTTAAACTTTATCTATTTTGAGAGAATGTGGATATTTAATATTTGCTAGAAATAGATTTTTTTTTTTAAAGATTTGGATTTAGATACCTAAAATGGAAGATACCTGAAATTCTTTTGAAATTGTTTACCTCCTAAGTCTTCCCAGTCCTAGAAGAAGATAAAACAATGTGTGCTATCTGTGTAACAAGCGTTGGACTCGTGGCACTCCTTTGAAGGCTTTATGGGGCTTCCAATCTCTAAAAGCATATCCTGATTTTAAAGAGATTATCCAAAGGTGTAATTAAATTACATAACCATTTTGGTGTGGTTGACTCACTGTAAGGTGTGCTGTGTAGGAGGTATGCAGCTACTTAGCTGAATACTTTTGTCTTGCAATGAATAGGCTTGTAAAGGTGCAAGTTCAAGTTCAGAACTGGAACTTGTAGGAAGTGCAGCTTGTCCAGAGTTCGGGCAAAGAAATGGCCCTGAAACTTTGGCCAAACTTCAAGTGAAACTTCAGTAGTGTTGGAATAGGTATTTTTAAACTGGATTTTAGGTTTTCATTTGAAAGTTTCTGGCACAGCTGATCAGAAAGGGTTCAGGCTACTTTGTAGAGTTGGGTTCAGCCGAGTGCCTCATACTGGGAATGAAAAGATAAACCAGTCTCTGCCCAGGCCTTTTCTGATCTCGCTGCTACCCACAACTGTATTCTAGTTGGGATTTTCACATATCATATGTAGGGGTGATTGTATCTGTTCCTTAAGGGTTGGACAGGGCTCATTAGATCACTTCAATATTAACACTTCTAGCATATGATGAAGGTCTCTAAGCTCCAATATGATGATATGATGAAAAACTCAAAGTCCAGGTGCCCCTATGTGGGAAGTGCCCAGCTGTGCAATGTCTCAAGTTCTTGATGCCTTCAGTAGACTCTGGGTCTCTTCATAATAGTATAAGACACCACTGCCAAAAAATAAATGTTAAATCTTGAGAAGTATTTACAGGCCTGCAGTCATTAGGCTTCTTTGGTATTACTTGTGCTTTTCTGAAATTAACCTTGTCATAATTTAATAAAGAAATAAACAAAATCTTGCCAGTAATACCGGGGGCAGCAATGCCAAGGCACAGTCCTTCTCGAGTAAAGGGTCAGCTTTTTCTCTCCTTGATTTTTTTACTTTTCGGGGGGCGGGGAGGGGAGGGCTGCCTCCTGACAACAGAAAGAAGTGCAGGTGTACAATATCATAATTACATTTAGCAAGCTTTGCATATTGAATGACCAGGTGAGAGAAATAAGGAAAAACCAAAACAAAACCCAACAAATATATGTATAAATATGTATATATGTATATGCAAAAAAAAGAAGTTTCCATTAAGGTAGAGGAGCTCAGATTTAAAAAATCCTTTTCTTGATTTGTCCTTCCTTTTTCAATGACTTAAGCTCCTATGTTGTAGCCTTTTTTTCTTCCCAAACATATAGCAAAAAGCTCAGGTTTATGCATAACTCAAGAGGGCAGGGATGACACTGAGCCAGAGCTTAGTTCTGCTTTATCGATAATAGAGCTGACAGTTAAGAACAAATCTACAGAACATAATTGCAAATCCTTTAACCAAGCAGCATGCTGAACATCTGCAGTGGAATTGGCACCTAAATTAAAGTTAAGCATTAGTTTAAGTTCTCAGAAAGCAAATTAGGAAGCTAACTAGATCTGTAATTGCAACAGAGATTGTAATGAGCACAAAGCTGGACTTGGGAATGCATTTGGTTTTTTAATTCAATAGTAAGCAATTGTAAACGTGCTAATTTGCAGGTATGGTATGTGTTTATGTAAATGAATAATCAACATATTTTGCCCATCTTGCAGACTTGCATGTTTTCAGTATTTATATAGCTACAGTAGCAAGGAGCTCCAGTCATGTAGTAGATGCAATAGAAGCAGAAGAGAAATGAGCTTCCCTGCCTGCTTCTAATGGACACAGAAAACAAAAGGAGATGGACAGGGATTGTGAGGATGTGGAAAGTGTAAATGAAACTAAGCAATAATAAACTAATATCCAGGATACTGAACACACTGATGGGAATATACAATTGTTAAAAACAGAATGTGGGTCTATATAGCTTTTGTTGATTTGTCTTAATGTCTGTTTCTTTAATATATTTAAACTAAATATGTTAAATTAACTTAAAATACTAATTACGTTATTTAAATATATTAATGAAGTTAAATAATGTTTTTCCAGTTGTGCAGAATGTAATTATCTTCTCAGGCTCTATGCTTTCTCTTGTCTTCCAAGATCTCCTGTGAAGGAAAAAATCCCCCATCTGTAATGTCACTGTTATTGCTAAGGGAATAAGAATTCCTGAAGAGATTTAAGGGCATGAATCTGGTATGACTATTGGAAAAAAATCTAGCCATTGTGTAAGTTCATTTAACAGAAGGATATGTACATCTATTTTTTAAATAATGGCATAGACAAAAGATTTTGAAGTAGGGCCAGCAAAGAAAGTAGGAATATGGCTTGGTTGATTTGTCCTTGTTCTCACCCAGAGTTGACGAATGTCAAACTAGTCGTGAACTGGATTTTAAAGTAGGGTTCAGCTTTATTTAGTTTTACAAATGATTAGGAAAAAATATATAATTTCTTTCCTAAAATACAAATAATTGTGAATGACACAACGAGTGGGCAGAATGGTTTTTGATGAGGGCATGGATGCTTTTGTGCCTTTAAGCAAAAGTAGTTTTTGTACACCCAAACGTAAAGATGTACTTCTAGAACCGGGGAACACGTGCTGTGCAGAACAGGGGAGGACAGTCTTCCAAGCAGTTCCTCAGTAATGGGTATAGGTGGAAAACCAACTTGATATAGGTTTTTACTCTGGTATCATGGCAAAAAAGGTTAATATAATTCATGATGTGAGAACAAAGAGTAACTTGGGGATATGAGGAATTGGCTTTGACTTAACTTTCATCAAGTCAAATGGGAAGACCACTATGAGAATGTTGCATAAAAATGTCATGCCAGTGTTTAAAAATTATTGTCAACAATTGGAATAGAGACAGAAAAGAGTAGTTGAAATGATTTTAGGTTTCAGAAAACGTTAAGGCACATGAGACTCAATTTATTCAATTTCTCAAAGAATATTGTGAGATTGCATGACTGTGGCGTGATAGTATTTTTTTAATGTTCAGCAAATAGTGTGCACTAGGACCTCTTCAAAGCAAGAAGACAGTCTTAATGTGAACTGGTGGGCAAAAACGGAAAGTAGGTAAATAGACTATTTGTCACTTGTCTTCAAATAAGCCTGATTGTCTTTTTTTTAATGTATTTTTATTTGAATGTGTTTTTCTGCAGCATTAGGTAGTTGATATGAGCAGAGGAATGAAGCCGAAGGCTGAGAGGCATGAACAGTTTGGTTAAACAGCCAAATGATCTCTTCTGACCTGAACTCTTGCTGTTCAATTTTTATAAAGCAATGGAGCAGTTTGGGTCACTTGCTATATCAGTGCATAGGAGCATACAGACTGCAATTCAGGAATAAAGGTTTCTGTAAATACACTTAAAGGACATTTGGAGTGCAAGTTGGGAACAGACAAATCGTGCTCTGCACTGTTTCTGCCCTATTTCTGAGCTGCGTGTACTGTGGGGACACAGCTTGTCGTGATGGAGTTCGAGCCATTGCTAGCATTTTAACGTGGCCTTAGATCTGACCACCTCAGATCTAAATAACCCAATTCCTAGGCTGGGAACTGTTGTATTAATCACAGCCTTGCCATTACTAGCAAAGCTGCACTTTATAATAACGGTGGTGGGGGTTGATTTTAATTAAAATGTCCTGAGCAGAGAAGGTTTGAGAAAGACAGAGAATTTGATCCTGGGTCACTTTCTAAATTAATTCTTAGTTTTACAAGGAACATTTCTTTCATGGCCAACAGTCTAAGTGCCTCGCTTCTGGACACATTCTAGTCAAGTTTCTTAATTAATCTTTTCTGCTTTAATTTTGTCTCAGAATAATTTATGGGTTTATTTCAGCTTTCGTAGACCTTTTACCATGTGTGTTATCTATGATAGCCATTCCTAGCCTAGTCCATCCAATTACACTTCTTTTTGAAAAGAAATTGGCCCTGAAGAGAATGTTCTTCCAGAATATCGATTGTATCAGCAAGGTGCAATCTGACATTCAAATTTGAAAAACATCTTCTCCAATTGTTAACAGAGTAGGTGTCTGTTTATCTTTCTTTGCAAAACTAGTGATTGGCTTTTGAAATTTTTCATTAGATCTAATGGGTGAACTGTGCTCTCTTTTTCCTTTGGGTACTATATATGGATTTAAGTTTATGCTTGTACTGCAAATTTGCGGTAAGTACTTGAACTGTTCTGATGATGACAGTTACTTCAATTTACTGCTTAAATTAGTGAGAGTTGAGTAGGGAGTGAGATATAGAAAGAGAACTTCTAAGTTTATAAGGTTTGATGCAATGCTTATTGAAGTTAAAGCCTCCCCAAAGCACTATGAAATAACCTGGTGTATTTTGGGGATTGGCTTGACTTCTTTGGCCCAAAGCAGGATTGTGGTCAGTATGTTCATGTCAGCATATGGGAGGCCAAAGGATGAAGCCAAGAGAAAGCTCTGCTTCAAAGACACGTGGAAGGGGATTCATCAGGCTTACCCTTAGGTATTTGCAGTTTGGATGTCAGTCTCTCAGCTGGTTGCCCAAAGTTTCCCAGATAGTTGAGAGTAAAATAGGTGACAACTGATCTAACGTGCTTTAGATCTTTTCTGTAAGAGGAGATAAATTTTTCCCTTGACTACATATCTGCAAAAGAAGTGGGTAGGATGGCTAGGTCTGCTCTATACATGAGACTTACTTTTAACCACGTGAATCCCATCCATGCTGTCTTAGATAATGGCCAGTTTCTGGTGGTGCCAGGCAAAACAAAAGAACTTGCAGGTACAAAGTACCTAATACAGTCAGCACTCCCCAGGATAACCGCTGTTCCCTTCCTTTGACTATCTGAAAGTGAAATCGAAAACCTACCCACTGTGAAGGAAACTTGCTCTAATTAAGTAAAGCAAGTACCAGTCATCTTGGGCAGATCAACAACAAAACACAGTGTAGTCTTGGCCAAGGAATCTGATACCACAAGAAGCCAAAGAGGATATAGACCTTTGCTGGTACTAGTAGCTGTCGCCTTGCACCCTTTTTTTCCTCTCAAACCATGTCTGATTAGACATGCCAACACTTTAAAAAGTGTCAGCAGGAAAACCCACAAGTACAGTCTAAGATCTTATTAACTTTGAGGGGCAGCACAGTAATTACTAAGCTACAGACTGCACTGAGGGAAGACAGACTTTCCCTTTTGCTAAAGCCATTGTATAGAAAAGACAAGATTTGCAGAGCTGGAAAAAGAGGACAAGAGGGAAGAGGATTGTACCCTTGTGGTTATGCTGTGATTGAGTCCTGTTCTCAAGATTATGTCAAATTTTCACTGAATAGCTACTTAATGTACAATGCATTAAAAATCTTGGGTGCAGAAGCTGGAAATGATAATTGCACTCTCTCCAGTTGAATATCCTATTAGGGTGCAGAGTCATGCTTTTCCTTTTTGCTCTCTTTCTGGCTCCATGCAGCTTTTCGATTCATTGGCATGGCTTCAGCAAAAAGGAGAGTTTTCCCAGCCCCTCTTAAAGCCTAATAGCTAGGGACTATCCTGTGATATGTCAGATAAGAGAGTGAACCCTCTTCAGACTGAAGAACTTCGATTTCTCATTTCCTGAGCAGAAGTGCTACTCAGTAGGCTATATATGTGTGTATATTTTTTTATATACATATGCATAAATGTAACTCCCTCACAGTTCCTACTAGCCAAGAGCTGCTTTTTAGAAAGATACTGAGTATACCCTCACTTTGAGTATTTGGATCCAGTTGGTGCTCTCAACACACCGAGTACACTGGACTCCTGGCTTGTTCAGGGGCAGTTCCAGTTTGTTACCAAGAACGATGGGAGTAGCGATCATATTTTTTAAAGCAGAAAAATACAGGGCTTTACTGGTATTTTCTGGGCATTGGCTGGACTTTCAGTTGCAGTCTGACTCCTGGTGACTTAGTATTGAGAATTTATGCTAGTACACAGAAGCAGAACTGCAAGCACTCGCAGAGTCTTCGGGTCAATCAGGGCGATACTTGTGCTGCATCTATGTAAGGATGTACGTTGTGGTTTTGATTATCTGGTTATTCCTATTGGGGTACGCTGTGATTCCCTCCCTGCCAAGATACGGAAAAGAAATTTTATGCCTTTTTCCTAGAGTGCCCATGGGATGTGACTGTTTGGTTTGAGCACAGCGGGTACACTGCAAGTCGCTATTGTATTTTGGTATCTTAAGCGTTCTGCAGCCTTTTGAAAAGTTTGGGGTTGTATCCCAGATTTGGACTGGAGTGCATGATTTCAGACCTATAGTGAGAATATTGTAAATAGAGTGATAGTCTGATGTGTAATAATGATTTTTGTAGTGAATGCAGGTGAAGAACAATTTAACAATAAAAATGGTCCCCCTAAGAAGGAATGGCTTAGACTGTGTGGTGGTAGGCTTTATTTATCCTGAAGTTATCAATATCTTTTGCAATGCATTTTACATTTTAACATAAATACAAATACATTTTTTTTTCTGCTACTCTGTCCTGCCTCACACAATGCATCAGGTGATACTCTTTAAATGAACTATGTAAAGCTAGAAAAGGAAATATATTTTCCTCTTAGTGACAGCACACAATGCTTCTATGATGAAGTTTTCATTTGTTCCCATGTGACTGTTACTGATTTAAAGTGAGTCAGTCTGAGGACATTTGACAATGGAGCTGTGTTCCACATACCATGCTAAAATTTATTCCTGAGCAGAGCAGTGCCTTATTTTGGGATTGCTCAGCAGACTGATTTGGATATTGGTGAATGTATATAGCTGATTCAAGTCTTCTCTTAGTTAAAGGGCAGCAATTAAGACACCTAGTAGCACATTTGTTCATGAATCATTGGGCTTTATCATCACTAAATACACTGACATCAGTATTGTGGGAATTGCAGCTACTTGTAAGTGGGTTTGTTGAAAATTTGTTGTGCAAATACTGAAGTATTTTGTGGAAAGCTGATATTTCTGGCTGGTCTAAATAATTTCATATTTTGAAAGTGGCTGGATGTAACCTTAAGTACTGCAACAATTATCTGTAGAACTTACTGTCATAACTCTCCGTAGGTGTTTACCACAGCATTAACCAAAGCTTCTGTTTATTTTTGATATTTTCTTTCCCTCAACTACAATCTCCCACCCTTTTTCAAAGGCTATAAAGTACTATTTCTAGCACTGTTGCCGTGGTTCATAAAATGCTACTTTATAAAACATTTTCCCTTTGCCTTACTAGCAGTAATTAATAAAATGTCAGACTCCATTAAGTTCTGGGTTTATAGATTTAAATGAATGAGGTCTACTTTGTATTTTAAGGTGTGACTTTAAGTTTGATTTTTTTTCACAATACTTTGTACATTAGTAGTGCTCTTCCATCAGTGGTCTCAAAACACCTAAGAAACTGTATTACGTGAAGGTCCAAATCATTGCTAGCCATGCCCCTGGAAGTTCAGCAAGCTTTCCTGGGTAAGTCCAAGCAGGAGAAAATTGAGCTCTGCCACTTGTTTTCTTCTACCAAGAATATGCTTCTCTGCCACTTAAACAGAAGAATTTTCTTGCCTATGAAATAGAGAAGTAAAGCAAAAATAGCCCTCACAATAAGAAAAACCTAAACTCTGTTACCAGAACAGTTCTGTTAAAACTTGGTTGGCCCTGCACTGGGATCTGTTCAGAAACCTCTGCCAGATCACATTTTTAAAAAAAAAAAAAAAAAAAAAAAAGAAAATAACTTCCAGTGAATCTTTTGGCATTGCATTTCCTCCCTCGTTTGCTGTAGTTGGTAACGCTTTGGCTTGCAAACCACCTGAGGATGTGGCTGCTTGGAAGCCACTGAACACAAACCCACAATCTTGCACTTGGGACTTGAGTACAAGGCCAGGTGAGGCTGCAAAAGCTGGAATCGTACCAGGCTAAGATAGGGCCAGCTCTTCTATCTCGGGGATTGCAGGTGACCATATCCCTACACTCCTTAGGAAGGTGACCGTAAGTAGTCATGGGTTATATTCATCTCCTAATAGAATAAAATGGAAGCTTAACCACCTGCAGGTTGGTGACAGTTGTCATCTTAGCCAACACTATAACTGGGAGCTGGTTGTGTGACACCCTGCAGCTTGGATTGATGAGCCAGTGTGTGTCGCTGCTTGTAATAAATTTGCATTCTTTTGCAGATATTTTACACAAGAAATGAGGGAAATCTTCTTTTAGTTTACTAAATTATATTAAGGAATATATGCTCAATAGCAGGTAACACACAAGGCTCTGCTTCTACATACCGTGGGAACGTCTCTCAGATCTTGAGCTATATTTATGTATTAATTCAATTACTTGCTCTTTAAATTTTACATGAGCTTAATGTACTTACGAGTTAATCGAAAATGTTATATTAAGTTACACTGGGGGCAGTTAAATTACAAGTTGAGTTCCTCTTGTTAAAGGTGATCAGAACATCTTTTCTGACACCACCACCCCCTATATTTTCAGCTAGATTAGTTATATTACAAAGAACCTGTTTCCTACAGAAGGGTGCTCCATGAAAAAAACAACTGGCTAGGTTGTCAGACAACAGAATGGGTTTCAGTTAAAAAAAAAAAAAAATGAAGCCAGAAGTGGGATTTAAACTTGTGCTGCTGATGATGATTTATATGCTTATATTTGAAATATGATACATAGGAATATAATGCTTCTGATGGAAAAAATGTAGTTAGAAGGTGGTTCAGTATGAAAACGTTTATCCAGCTAGCTGAAAAAAATGAAGATTCAGAAGAAAGAGCAAAGAACTTCTAGGCCAACTGATGTATTCTCTCAGATCCAGGGCATTTCTAGAAAACATTTAATTTAGCATCATTTGAATTTAGCATCTCACAGTCAGACTTTGCTTAATCTGATGGTTGTCAGAACGGTAATGGACCACTGCAATTTGGATGCTTCCTGGCTGTAACAGTAGGAGCTTTGTCAAAAGTATCTTTTGCTATCATTCTTGTTGGCAAGCTGGGTTTTTCTGTTGGGATAAGGTTTCTCATGCTCAGCACAGCAAGCATTTCACATGAGGTAGTCCTTTTCATCAGGAATGGACATCGTGGGCATTACTGTTCAGGTACCAGATAGCAGTAATTTGAACATAGGTTTGCGTATACATCAGATATCTTTAAGATTCTGTTGGAGAAAAATACTTGTATACTGATGAATATTATGTATATTTTCTGTTACATATTTCATCTTGAGAATGAATGGTCTTAAATGTAGTTATGCAAACATTGCTGACCAAGTTACTTCTCTGAGAAAAGGGCTGGTTGCACAGCAGAGTATGTGAAGTAAACTTTACCCAAAGAGCTTTTATAGACTCTATGATGTGCTTACTTGTGGTTAGCTAAACAACCTGGTATCAGCCAGCAACTAACTTGGCTTGAAAGACCTAAACCAGAAATATTAAACTTTTTTCAGATACTGAATTTTTGCACAAGGATTATCTTGTTTGTTACTCCTGTTCTGCTGTATGTTTTACTTTATCTTGTGTATCAAGCTCTCATTTTATATGTTTTAATTCTTCTTAAAACTTTGGTGTTTATTTTTTTCACTTTTATTTTTTTTTTTTTTTTTAGCCCTGCCTGGAATATGAATAAATGCACAAATGAGTTATTACTTGGTATTACACTTAATATCCCACAAAGCATGCATATATCTTTTGTGATATTATCAACTTGTCAAATGTGCGAAGACTGCCTGATGTGATTACTGTTGTTAATAAAGACCGTAATATGAAATTGCATGGAGAAACACACACCGTTTCCAAAGGGAAACCATTTAAATTGACATTTAACATCCAGTACTTCAGCTACATGATGTATTTGCTGATAGCTAGCTTTTACATATTGACATGTATTTTTATTTAACTTTACCTGGAAATATTAGGAGGAGAGTTCAGGGAAAACAGAAGAGAGATTTTAATTAATATTGCTCATGGTGGGACGCAAGCATTGTTTCAGTTTCAAATTAGAGCACTGCTCACTCAGGCATGCACTGCTAATATGTTATAATTAAGGACTTGTAGAGCAAGGAAAAATTAATGGACAGCATCTCTAATAATGGTGCTGTACTGCACTCCTGAGTTGCATTACAGAAGAGGGAACTAATATGGCCTCATGGTTCATCTATCATTTGCCTTTGTTTCAGATTGCTCTGTGTGTGTGGGGGCAGCTTATTTATATATGTATGGAGGCGTGTGTATGGTTAAAAGTCACAAAAATGCCAGAAGTTATAAAAGGTATAGAGATTTCTTGTATATGTATTGTCATTAAATAATCAAAAGGTCCTTGTAAAAGTCTAGATATACGCTTGCGATTGATGTTTTGCTATAATAGGAAATTTAGCACATTTATAAAGCTTTTGTCTTCTTATATCCCCAGGTTTAATAATGGACTAAATATTCCCCGCGAAAGCCTTACTCTCTTAAAGAATCCTGAGCATTATAATTTTATAGGTAGACAGCTGGAAAGAATATTGGTTGTGGAAACTACTGATATGAGGAGGACTAGTTTTATCACTTTTGTCACTCCCCTTGGTCTATCATAAGTCAAAACCAAACTGTTACTTCACAGGTATGTATGTAAAATTGTAATCATTAGCTACTCTACAGAAATAATAAAAAAATACTATAGAGAAAATAATTCAGGTAAGGGACATTTAATGGAAGTCATAGAAATGTATTTATAAGCATAATAGTTTTAACAAGAGGGACCCACTTTGACTTGCTTGTCATACAGAAGATTATTTAAATCTTTGATCTCTTGGATTTTGTTCAAATTTTTAAAATAATAGCTAACCAACTGGAAGCATTTCTTCTTGCTCAAAAAGCTTCCTGCGAGAAGTATGCTCATGTTCTGTTTGTATTATGGGTCTGAGGATGGCATTGCTGCTATGACGGTGGGGAAAAAAAAGTTTTGTATTTGGTTTGAGTTACCAACCTAGTATCTGAAATTGCTGCATCCAGATGGCTAGTAGCTCCTTCTTCATCTACTTGTGAAAAGAGATTGTCAGACCTTGTTTTGGTGATGATTCATCCCTGACTGATAGTTTTACATAATTATATGATTCCCTGCCTAACACGAACCTGATATTTTTGTGTTGTGGAATAAACACATCTTTCATGAAAAAAATATAGTTATTATAAACTTGCAGTTTAATTTCCATCCAAGGATTTCCAAACATTTTACAAACATAAATACATTAGGACTCATAACAATATCTCTTTTAAGGAAAAAAAAAACCCAACCTTAGGTAAGACATCTAAGGCTGGTAAGTCTGAATCAACCATACAGACTGAATTTTGAAAATATGTTGATTCCTGATACGTAGTTGTACAGCAATTCACAGAAAATATATCATTAAAAAAACATAAACCCAAAACCCCAGAAAACTAATGGGCAAAATAAACTTGCTATGAACAGAATGTATAGAACTTTCACTTCTAATGATTAGTTTTATGTATATAAAAAAGAGGGTTAAAAATTTGTTTGCCTGGCATTAGAGAGGCATAGATTCCTTCTCACACCGATATAGTTTTAATCCTGTAAGTGGACCTATCTGAGTTCCAATGACTAGATTCAATGAGCATGTCAGGCCTAAAAGCTGTCATTTGATAGCTCTGTTAAAATAGTCTGAGAGATCCCCATTTAGGCAATGTCAAAGCAGAATGAGATTCTCGCTCTTCAGTGTTCCTTAGCCGTGTTGTATGGTCGTGACATGCAATAAAATGTGATCTTTTGCGGGGGGGAGGGGGAACTTTTCTGGAGATAAAATATGTTGTGCATAAAGTTATTTTCATTACAAGATATCAAGTTCTCAGTTATTCTGAGAGAGTTTTCATAGTGCAAACACAATCCAAGTATCTGTTGACATTTACTGTTTCTTTTCCACCCTACCCTCCACAAAAGACACACCATGCTAAAGCTCTTAAGAATGTGTATGGTACAAACCCGGTATTTTGGCAGTACCTACCAAATCTTAAATGTACCAGAGCAGTAAATCTAGAGTGAAATCCTCAATTTGCTCAAATTGAAATGAAAAGAGCTTGTACTAAGTATTGTACAATCTGCATCCCTGTTGTGGAAACTCAATAGTCCCCTGCAGTTTGAGGCTTCACTTGAAGTGTTCAATCCTGCCTTGTAATTGGAATAAACTTTTAATCCTATCAACTTTGATTTTCATATTTACCTCATTTATTTGTTTGTTTCATTGCCTGCATAAACGTGATGACGTGGGGCTCATAGGAGACTCTTCTAAAGATCTTGAGGGAAATATAGTGCACATGCATTCCCTTATGCAAGTTCTTTGATTCTCCATCAATATAGACTATTTTTTTTTTAAATGACCGTTTTGTGGTAAGCAAATTCAAAGCTGTTGGTATGACTTTAGTATTATAATGACTATTATCTTTCCACTAAAGACAAGGATTTTGATGCAAAACTTATTAAAATCACCCAAGTTTGTAGACATTTCTCTGTAAATATATTCTAAAGCCTACTAAGTTATTTTAATTCCTTACCTTACTCTTAATGTATTTTTCCACATCATAAGTCCAAATGAAATTGAAGTTGTCTTCATTTATTTGACCTGTCCCAGTGGTGTGGCTAGCTTGGAGCCAGTTAGAAAAAGTACAGTTGTTCCCTTTGCTGAAAAGGATTCCCAGATGTGAAGAGCTGTCCTTCCAAGCCCTCCATTATTCCCTAAAAGAATATCTCCTAGGTACCATGAGTCTTTGAGAGCTGTCTCCCAGTCTAATAACATGTGACTGGGGTGCTTCAGCAATTTGATGCTAGGATAAGTGGAGCAGAAATCTCAGCCAGATTTCTACTCCGTCTATCGTCTGCTGTTGAACTGGAATGTAAGCTTGTATTTAGACTCTATGGAGCCTTAGAAAATGTATATATTATTTTACTAAACCTCATGCTTTGTAAGGGTATGATAATGTTGATTCACATAGGTAACCCATTACAATTCCAAAATTTCTCATTAGGAAGTGTTATTCAAGACAACTATTCTGTGTCTTGTACAGCTGATTATTTCTACCTAGCATATAGGTATAGTATCTCACATTTCTCCCTACTGAACCATGTCCTTTTTTAATGCCGTTTTTCCAATTTGTGAAGATTATTTTGATTCTAATCTTGTTCTCTAGGGGCTTGAAAGAAGCTACAGGCCCTGTGTTGTGTGCAGACAAATGTCACGTTTAATAAGCATTCGCTCTGTTCCGTCACCTACATGATTAATGAAGTTACTGAATAAATACTACTAGACACAGGACAGACCCTCTGCAGAATCCTACCTGATACATCCTTTTCTGATATCCTGTTTTGACAGTTATCCATTGATAGGTCTAAATATGGTTTTCAAAACTGTTTTACCCATTTTAAAGAGGGTTCATCTAGACTTGCTAATGAAAATGTCATGTGAGACAGTACCAAAACCCCTGCTAAGGTGAACATAAGACATCTCCTGACTTTTCCCTTCACACAAGGGCTTTTATCCTGTCATGAAGAAAATCAACTTGATTCAACAGTCTGTTCTTTAAAAATCCATGTTGACGATACTTATGTAATCTGTCCTTTCTTCTAGGTGCTCCAGTGTTTTTCTGGGACTTCAGTTTAAACCAAGTAGTCCATGTCTCCCAGACTTTTCAATTTTCTCTCATTCTGAAGATAGGTATTTTGGTTTACTTTTTCCAACCTTCTTAAGCCACGCTTCTTTCCCATGAGTCCTCTTAAATAAGTACTAAGTGCTCTAAATTTCTTCTAGTGTGCTTTCTAAGAATGAGTTTCATCAGGCCTGTGACTTGAAAATATAGAATTTGGTCAAATGCTCACTTACCTCATTCTAGCCTCCATTTTCTTCTTTTTCCTAGTGTGTTGTGATTAATTGCCTGATCACAGTTATCTTTCTAATGAAAAATGACACTAAAGTAATTTGAATATTTTTCTCATGGTCATCTATTGATAATTCTTCTGAGTAACATGCAGTTGTTATTTTTAGTATACTTACTTTTGTGGAAAAAAAAAAAGAAAAATGCATGCATTGCCTAATCATTTTAAAACAATCCATTTATTTTTCATACAATGTAACTGCAATGGCTTTTATTTGTGAGCCAACTGCAAGATTTCATTACCTTTTCTTTCCCCCATTTTTTTCTGCTAGATCCCACAGAAAATTTTACAAATATTTTCAAAGTGTATACGGGTATTTTTTTGTCACTTTTCTTTACTAGTATATACTAACCACCTTCTGAGGCACCATAGGTGATCTACAAACCATAGACAGAGAAACTGTGGAGGATTGTGAACCGTCTATTTTCTGACTGTTTTCATACTATTTCTGTGTCTCTAGAGCATGTTCTTTTTACCTGTTCCTTTATTTTACATGCTATACTTTGATCTTTCTGAATTTTGTCCCACTGTGCCCTTTCTATTTTTATATTCTTACTTACTCATTTGACTTCCAAAGTGATTTATTTTTAAGAGCTTGCAATTTATCTACCTACCAGATCTCTAGGCACAGTGAAATTGGTCTTTCCAGAGTCCAGTCTTCACTTCATCCTTCTTCTCTTATGAAGAATTAATGACCTTTGCCATTTCACCATCTTTTGCACCTGTAGTTCCTTTGACAGGTCTTGAAAAGCCCTTCTTTTCTGCCAGAACAAGCTGCTGAGGGTCTTCCTCTATTGCTTTCACATCCTTTAATGTAAATAAATAGCCCAGAGTGTCCTGCTGCATTCTGCTTCCAGCGAGCATTTTGTAGTTCTACTCTTCTACTTTGTATTTAGCGTTCTTGTCTTTTTTTTGGTGTAGTTGATAAAACATATTAGAAACCTATAAACCACTATCTAAACATAATGATTTTTAGGAAAGATTTGTTCTTCCAGAAATTCTATGACCTTCCACTTGTATATTTATATTTGTTTTTATGTTTTTGTGCCCCAAGGTGCATAGCCCAGCAAGGCTATCAGCAGCGGGCAAATCAGTTGTGTGCACACTGGCTTTTTATTAACAGGGGAATTAGCGCTTACCATCTAGCAGTGATAGAAAGCTTGTCCTTAAGTAATTTGCTCTTTTAGACAGATTTCTGCCAGAAGATCCTGTGGCTTCACAGCAAACACAGCTCAGTGCTTTTTTTCCCATGCA
Organism: Platalea leucorodia; assembly: GCF_965183815.1. Lineage (NCBI taxonomy): Eukaryota > Metazoa > Chordata > Aves > Pelecaniformes > Threskiornithidae > Platalea > Platalea leucorodia. Next base: position 158,102,380 of record NC_138823.1, read on the forward strand.
CCCTTCAGGTGGCAAAAAAGGAGGGATTAAGAGAAGTTTAGAAGTTTTCTGGAAGCAGTAAAAGGCCTTCTTCAATTTGATTTCTTCCTGCGATGGGATCACCACCATTCTCTACAGATAAACCTGTAAATCTGTACCTGTCATAAGGTCTGTCTTCAAAGCAGAATGAATCCCTCTCTCTTCAGTACTGCAGTCATGTAGTGTGCTAATGAGAAATTCCACCTACTATCTATATGTTTCTCCCAAGACATCTAGCAAATGTTGTTGAGGATGCTGAAGCTACTAAACATTACTGCATTTCTTGTTTTTTCTTCTCTAGGTGAAGGGAAATGCCTTAAGTATTCAGTTTTCTTCCCACTCTTTTAGTGACATACAGAAGAGAGAATTTCAAAAAATTCATTTAAATAAGAATGTCAAGGACAGAGACTTTGTTCTACTTTCCATTGATACCGCTTACCTATGGTATTTCTATTCATATAATCCCTGTGTATTAGCATTTGGATTTATGTGTATATTGTCTGCATCAGCTGCCAATTGCCCTGTTTGTATAGAGTACATGCATTTTTGCTGCAGCAAAGCCTCTTTTGGCTCCTTGATTTTATTTTCTTGCTGTTTTGAAGTTGAACACATTTCTGAGGTACCAGATGGCCAGGTATTAAATGCATAAAGTGCATTATTTCCTCTTTCCCTCCCCTGCAGCAGTCTGTTCCTGTTTAGCTATGCAAATAGGAGTGGTTGAGATTAAAAGCAGGAGTTGTAGCTGATATAAACCCCAATAAAATCATCTGGCATTGTATATGTTTGAAAAATAACCAACTTTTACCGTTCTTAAGCTACTTAGAATAGTGTTAAATAAAATTGTTGGCCGAAGAGACTATTTATTCATTGTGTGTTTCATGCTGACTACAGGGAGAGGGGAGTTTGGAGGAAGAGCTCTTCTTTAGTTCGTAGTAACATGCGTTACAAATGAGCTGCGGTGGTTCAAAGTCAATATGATAGATTGTGTGATAGAAGTCACTCTCAACTGTTAATGAGTTGAGGTGAATTTCAGCACGACAGTGAAGAACATGTAGGGAGTTCAAATAGTTAACCATGCTGCTTTGCGCTTGACATGGTAAGGCTACAGTAAGAAACTGGTATTCCTTTATACTGATTCAAAAACCTTGTGAAATGTAGATAAAACTACTAACTCCTCACTGCTCTTCTTACCTAATATACAGAGTTAAGCCTTATATAAATAGGGCATGTCTGAAAGGCAGGTAGGCATAGGTTAACATATGGGCTTCTGGTGTTTTATAACTTAGTTCTTAACTAAAAAGTAATAGAGCATTTTTGCAGACATGCTTCAATTAAGCTTGTCTCAGTAGGCAAAGTCATATAATGTTCCAGCTTTGCCAGGTAGTCTGTGTCCGTCCTCAGTTCCTTTTGCTTCATTGGGTTGAAGCTGTAGATTACCTTTTAGCTCTTAAGATTTTGCAAGTAAGACAATGTACTATAGAAAGAAAAATGAAGATTTAAGATTTTTAAGATATCTTCATCTTTTGTAAGAAAGGTATAATTTTTTATGACTTTATATATCCAAATATCGGATGTGAATTTCACGGCTTTATGTATATTATGTTTCCAGAGTACTTTAGTTCATCTCAGGGAAGTGCTCCTGTAAAATATGGGGCTTTCTATATACAGCCATGGAGGTTGTAATATGGAGGACTACTGAAATTACTTGTGACCTTGCCTGTCATTCATTAGTGAATGCAGCAGCAACATTAATCAAAATGTACTCATTGGAGAATTTTCATCTATAGCAATACTGCTCCCATAACTCTTCCTGTGTTTTTCCTAGTGTCAGCAAGATCTGACATTTTTAGAGCAGATGTGTAATTTCTGCAAATATTTGTAATTCACTTTACAGGGCATATATATCACGTAAGAGATGCTGTGATCTTCAGGCTTTAAAATGTATAACATTTTATGGTTCTTGTGGGCTTGACCTACAATTTATTTTGCAAAATAATTTTTTGAATACTAGCACAGAAGGTTTATAATACAAAGTATTTAAAAGTCTCCCATACTAAGTTGAGTTGGTGATCTGTCATAAAATAGCAAACAATACATTTAAGTCCATGAGAATTACTCTGTGGAAATGCTGGGACACAGCACCTTGAATCGAATTGACACATAAATCCTACTGATTTCAGTGAAGTCAAAATTTCACCTGTTGTCTCTTTTATTCCAGTGCCTGTCATGTTTGGCTGTGAGACCTCAAGCATCATCATCTCTTTGATCCCTGGTTCTGGTGATAATGTGACCAGGCTGATGGCTTATTGCTTCTCATCCTATGTGTTTGTTCTAGCACCTCTTTGTACACTAAAGTACGTGATAGAATTTCATTCTTATTTTCTGAGAAAAGTAGGTCAAGAGTAGGTACATCTTTGTTGTCATCCACAGTTCACACTGATGGAAGAAAATCTTTTAGCATCTCTCTAATACCTTGTTATTCTCACTTTCCCCTCTTGCTCTCTATTTCTTTGCAAAGAACAAAATCTTAAATTTCTAATATAGGGCTGTGTTAAGCAGGTATGTTAAAAATTGTTTCTTTCGGAGTTTATTCAGGAAGATAGGTGCCTTTGTTGTTCTACAAGAAATCCTTGGGAGGATAGCCTTGTAATAAGAATGGTAGGAAATGTGAATGGAAAGCCATCTGGTCCATGCCGCTGCCCCTGAGGATACGCCTGTGCAGACTGGACTGACTGTGGCGGAAACAGCGTGTTCATAACAGTCATGCTGGGTTGTTCCTCCATGTATCCTACCTGTTCCTTGACTGTAAGCCTGGGGCACCTGGTGTGAAACAGTGCTGGGTACGTTACATCTTAGTGGTCATGCTGCCAGTCAGTTCCTTTGATGAAATGTAAACAAACAAAAAAATTACTGTAATGCTGAGTTTATTGTTCTCTGCAGTTGTATATGTATTGCATATGCCTCGAATCATACATTGTGAAAAGGGGTATTAGGTTCAAATATTATCTTAGGCTCTCTTGTATAACCTCAGTCCTTCTTCCACAAGAGGGAGACATAAAATTTGATCAAATCAAAGGAGGAAAGCATCTGGTATGAGGAGACCCTAATTAGCAAGCAACTTTACCATTCCTGAGGGAACGAAACTCACAGAACGAGTAAATATCAATAGTGTGGGAACATTTGGTATGACAGAATGTTTTCTTGTAAAGGAGAGAGAAAGAGACTGTGTAAATGTGATTATAGATTTTGAAGGAAGGCAAAATGTTTCTCAGCTAGATTCTGGCTGTGTTTATGTTCGCACATGATGTGGTGCAATTGGAGCAGACCTACCAAGCAAAACACTTGATTTGCAAACCTGACATCCAGGCCCGCACAGATTTC